>NC_092714.1:105776140-106392562 GCF_047496885.1 Scyliorhinus torazame | reverse complement strand
GGTGCAGACACACACTGATGGACATACAGTGGGACCAATCAACACACACAACACCGCAGCCAATCACCAGTTAGAGCACACGCACTATAAAGACAGGGGGCATCAGAGTTCCCGCTCATTCGAGTTGCAGCTAGCTAGGAGGACAGAGCTCACAGTCTGCAACACAGACATTCACCAAGTGCTGAGTGCATCGACTGGTTAGGACAAGGCAAAGGTCTTTAATTAAAGCTGGTATCGTGTAAACCCACAGTCTGAGTATGTTAAACAGTTAATGATTCAATAATATAGTGTTGCACTATTTTAAGTGTTGGTGACCTGTAAGTGTTCCACGGATCCAGAGCGCCCAACACATCACCGGTTTGACATCTCACCCTAAAAATGACACCTTCAATAGTGCAGCACTCCCTCAGTACTGTACTGGGGTGTCAATCTAGATTCAGGGGCGAAATTCTCCGTTATCGGCGCAAAGTCCGCCGACCGGCAGCAAAAACGGCGCAAATCCCACCTGCATCACGCCGCCAAAAACGTCGCAAAGTCCCCGGCCCGGAATGGGCTAGCAGCGACGTGACGCTATCCGCGCTGGCTCACGTGGTTCACGCCGTGCAGCGTCATACACGCCGCACGGCGTGTCGGCTCATTAAGGACGCGCTGCTCCCCCCACCCGACCAGAACACCCAACCGGATGGCCGCCCGCCGCTCAGCCCCGAGGTTCCAGTCTCGTGACATTGAGGCGCTCCTGGACGCAGTGGAGCAGAGGAGGGAGGCCCTGTATCCCGGGCACGGCTGCAGAGTTGCCCCACGCCACAGCCGGCGCCTGTGGAGGGAGTTGGCAGAGGCCATCACCGCTTGGCCCTGACACCACGGACAGGCACCCGGTGCCACAAGAAGGTGAACGACCTCGTCAGAGCAGCCAGGGTGAGCCTCCCCCCCTGCCCGATATCCATATCCCCCATATCCCCCCTCCCCCATATCCCCCCTCCCCCATATACCCCATATCCCCCCTCCCCCATATCCCCCCATCCCCATATCCCCCCTCCCCCGTATCCCCCATATCCCCCTCCCCCATATCCCCTATATCCCCCCCTCCCCCATATCCGCCTTCCCCCATTTCCCCAAGTGAATCCAGCTCTAACCTTAACCTCTGCAATACACGCGCAACCGATGGCGTGCATTCATATACCTGTCTAACACATTTACCCCTGCCACCCCCCCCCCCCCCCCCACAGGAGAAATGCGCACACAACACCAGGGAGCATGTGAGGACTGGAGGCCCCGCTGATGAGAGGCCACTGACCGAACATGAGGGAAGGGCCCTGGAACTGGCTGGCGGACCTGAGGACCGGGAGGTTGCTGATGCAGAGGTCGGGGGCCCACCAGCAAGTGAGCCACCGACAGCCCGCCCCCATATCCCCCCTCCCCCATATCCCCCTCCCCCATATCCCCCCTCCCCTATATCCCCCTCCCCCATATCACCTGATCACTGCCTGCGTGTCTAACCATGCATGCTTCATTGTGTATCGCAGGAGCAAACGTCGAGGCACCCATCCCCGCAGATGCAGACCGACCGCATGATGCCCCTCGGAGACCAGGGGGGACGGAGAGACACGGACCCTCTGGCATGTGATGCCCGCAGGATGCCCCTTGGAGACCACTGGAGATGGAGAGACCCGGACCCTCTGGCATGCGACGCCCGCAGGATGCCCCTTGGAGACCACTGGAGATGGAGAGACCCGGACCCACTGGCATGCGACGCCCGCAGGATGCCCCTCGGAGACCACTGGAGATGGAGAGACCCGGACCCTCTGGCATGCGACGCCCGCAGGATGCCCCTCGGAGACCACTGGAGATGGAGAGACCCGGACCCTCTGGCATGCGACGCCCGCACGATGGCCCTCGGAGACCACTGGAGATGGAGAGACCTGGAGCAACAGGGAGACAACGCCCCCATCTCGTGCGGATGCGACGACGCAGGCGTGTGCCACCCAGCGATGAGAGGGGCAGCCACAGGCCCCCATCGCAGCCGAGCCACGAAACCACTACCCAGGACACCACTACCCAGGACACCACTACCCAGGACACCCCTACCCAGAACACCACTACCCAGGAAACTGAAATACAGGACAGTGACACAGATTGGATGGGCGGAGACGAACTGCCACCCCAAAGTGCCATGGACTCAGAGTGGGACGATGCGCACGACACAACGCCACTGCTGTCACCAACCCCCTCCACCATCGCAGAGACGCTCACCTCGGTTGGGCACTTTAGTGATGGGGCGTCTGGTACACTCACTGGTGCGCACAACACAGCCGTCCCGGTACAGCAGGTGGAGGTAGAAGCAGCAGAGGGGCCGGGCGGTCGGAGGGCAGCCCAGCCCAAGCGAACATCTGCCGCCCAGATGGATCCCGGGTTCCTGGAGTTTCCACACCCACCCATAGATCCGATGCAACCACCAACCAAGAGACGAGCGAAGAGGGTGACGGCCGGCTTGCGGCGGCTGCAGTCGCAGGTGGAGGAGTCCACCCGCGTCCAGGAGCTGGGAGTGGTGCCGGTCATGCGTGCCACCCAGGCCGACACCGCACGGGTGGCGTCCGCGGTGGAGGCAATGGGTGCGACGGTGTCAGACATGGGGAATGGTTTGCGAGGCCTGGGGCTCTCCGTGCAGGCGGCGTCTGTGGCCCAGGACATGGCTGCCTCTCACAGGAGGCCATGAGCCGTGCCAGCGGCAGATGGCATCGGCGCTCAATGCCATAGCCCAGTCTCAGGAGGCCATGGCCCAGTCTCTGCAGTCCATGGCCCAGTCTCTGCAGGCCATCGCTGAGGGCATCGGCGCCATTGCCCATGTGCGAGCCGGCGTTGCACAGTCACAGACAGGGTTTGCCAATCCCCTGAGCCCCATGGCTGCAAACCTGCAGACCCCTGTCGATAACAGCACGGGCCTCCAGGACTGGCAGCGCCAGATGTCGGGGGGGGCGTCAGATGGCCAGTCCGTTCGCATCCCCCACCCATGTAGAGGCCTGGGGGCTATCGGGCACCCCGAGGGAGGAGGAGGTGCTGTGGTCCGTCCCGGGTCCCCCTGTAGGGGAGGTCCCGGAACTCCGCTGTCATGATATTCAAACACACACATCATGATAGACACACCAACAGACAAATCAGAACACACAACACCACAACCAATCACAGACAAAGACAGGAACCATATAAAAGCACAAACACGACACCTGGTGGACAGTATTAGCTGGAGACAAGGACAAGGACAGACCTGATACACGACACACTCAGGGAGACAGCACGTGCAGAGTATCCAGAACGAACTGTATATAAGAGTTAAAATAAAATAGAGTTGTACCACATACAACTGTGTTGGCTCATCTGTGCACCAGGGCACCCAACACCACATGGTACAGGAGTGGATCGATACCTGCCAGCATACCTCAGTGTACAGAGACAACCAGCAGTGCCCAGGCAAAATGTTACAGCTCCCGGTTCCACAGCCGCTCCAGTGCCACGGCGATCTCCGCGAAAACTGGCGGCGATCCCGGCAAGTGTTCGAATTGTTCCTCGTGGCAGCTGAACTCCAAGACCTGGATGACAGCGAAAAAATTGAATTTCTCCTCACCATCGCCGGTGCAAGGGCAAGAGAAATATTCACAAGGTTCAGGTTCTTCAGGAGGCAGCAAAGGTACGATTACCAGGCAGTCCTGGACAAATTCCCCAAGTACTGTGAAGAAAACGCAATCCAATCGGCAAATAAAGGTAAGAAAAGCTGCAGTACTCACCTCGTGGCTGGGATCCCGGAGCCCGAATTCCCAGAGGCCGAAATCCCGGGCCTGAGAGAGGGCTGGGTCGAGGTCGGTGGCCATCTTGCTAAAGGTATCACGCTAGCACAGTTGCGCGAGCAGTGCGCAGAACCGGAAGTTTCGTTTGCGCATGCGCGAGATGCTGCGCATGCGCAGTCAAGAAAACGGCCATCGGTAAAGGAACAGCGATCTGAGCATGCGCAGTTGCTTCCTATGTGCTACATACCGAGCGTCAGGATGTCAGAGGCCCCAGACCGCACCAATTTAAAGGGGAAACGTCCCAAATCCAATTTAAAAGGGAAACGTCCCAAATCAAAAAAACAAAAATCTGTTAAAGCTGTAAAACAACCTTCCCTCACCTGGAATGACAGCACATTGCCGCAAATTGACCCAGGAGATGAATTTGACCTCCGAAGAACCCTCCGACAAGCAGTTACCTACGCACAAGCCGATGATTCCGACCTCGGATACTTCGATGACGATCGTTACAGTGTTTCGGGACCTCGCGAGCCCAATGATAGCTCCGTGGTCCTATACGACTATGACTCGGACGAACCTTTCGTGTTGCACATTGGCGACCCCCACATTGAATCCGACGCAGATGCGGATTCTTTTTTCGGATTTGAGGATCTTCAACCCAGCAGATATGACGTCCCAACTTATCAGTGCCGGATGATGCTGCAGCCTGACATTAACAGACAGGGAGTGGTGCAAGCCCACGGAGAGCGGCCTGCTGCCACACAGAGCATGGTCCACGTCCCGCTCAGCGTTCCCGACTCTATGAAAGAAGACATGCAAGACTCCAGAGTGCAGTCCTCGCATGAACAAGAAGTGACTCCAGAGTCACAAGCCTCCACAGCGATCTCGTGGACAGACTCCACAAAAGAAAAAACGCTTTACTCCGATGCGCAGTCCTTGCAGGAACAAGACCATGAGGGTCTAGCAACCTCTCCTGACCAACCAGCGGCAGACGATGCAAGTCTGCCATGCTCACGTGAACAGCACGAAGGCTATGACAGTCTACCATGCTCCACTGCACAGCAGCATGACCATGACGGTCTCTCATGCTACAATGAAGGGCACAGCGCTGATGACTGTTCAAGCCCAACTGAAGACAAGCCAAAGGAATCTCCTCTTCCAAGCCCGAAGGAAAAAGGTTCATGCGCTGACCTTCAGAATCATTGTAACCGAACAGAGATTAATAATGCTGCACGGTCACAGAAGGATACTGAGGATTTGCTGAAGAAATTACCTGTATGTTTAACTTGCAAGGAGCAGACTGAGAATTGCCAGTGTTTTAGTACGAAAAAAAAAATGGACAAGACATTGATCCTCAGTTAATGGAAATAACACAACCTGAATCATACCTACAGCAGGGACAAATGTCTCCCTTCAACTCAACACCGCAGAGTCCCAACTTCGGAGACCAGCAGTTAGTTAGTAATGACTCTTCAAACTTTGAGGGGAACATTAACTGCATTGAATCTAAACACACTCCACTGATAAATGAGCAGAACATTGGAGCAAGAATCCTGAGGACACCGACATCGAGTAGCCAGATAATGAATTTAAAACCCGCAGCAGTTTCAAGTGAACCAAGTGTGCTAATCGTGAAGATGCAGATAAGGTCGACCCGATTATCCATTGTACCACACTAACTCCAGTGATTAAGCAGTTATGTATGGGGAGTATAATGTGGGCAATTGAGAACAGTAAAAGAGAGACTGTGACCATGCCAGTCCCAGCAAAATCAGACCCAGAGACCATGAAGGCATGTACATTAGACAAAGATACATATGAGGTACCTGAGAAGAAAAGTGAAACGGAATGTTCTTTGGAAAATAGTACAATGTCGATAGAAACATTGGATCCTATATTCGAGACCATACATATGGGAGAATTTGGGGGTAATAAACAAGGTTCTGCAATGTCTGGGGGAAGATTTAAAATTCCAAAGAAGAAAAGCCCAAATGAAGGACAACGGCAAGACAATGACAGTCCACCGACATGGTGTGCACCACCAGATGAAAACTCTGACAATTTACCCAACCCTAGTGAACAGCAAGCTGCTAATGAGGATCTATCCACGGGATGTGAGACGAGTGACGACAGCATCCCACTTCCCTTGCAAAAGGTGCAAGGTGACAGACCTCACCTAGTGCGTACCGAGGCACTCGACGATCACGGTGGGACCACTGACGACTGCGGTGGCGGCGCACCGCTTCCACCCTCGATGGCTCGAGCCTCTCCACTGGTCGGTGCATTCCTGCATGTTCCGACTCCAGAAGTGCAGCTTCAGGGAATCTCGGCTGCCTCCAGTAAACCTGTTGGGACTCCGGACGGGGAGCATCGACGGAAGGCAGACCGGACTCCAGATGGGGAGCAGCCAAGCGCCGACTCTGATTCGCGTACGCCAGACCTTGCTCCGGACGGGCGGTGTCGCGACCTCGGTGATGGCACGCTCAGGGTGACGGCGGATGCCACGGCAACAGGGAATGGATCGCGTGGCAGTCCCACTGGGTCGGCAGTGGCGACCAGCACCGGCGGTCCAAGACGGACACACCAATTTGCGCCATCGCCAGACGTTGATGCGAGCGACAATTCTCTCTCCAAGGCGACATGCTTCAACGTTTCTCTGCGAAGTCGCCCTTCCGGCACAGCAGGTGGCCGGAACCAGCGTGCACGGTCTCGGCCAACATCCACATCTGGCACATTCATCGCCTTGCATGACATTAGTGATGGTGCTTCTTCAATGGCAACGACCCATCGGCTACAAGATGCCGTCCACCACAAACATAAAAAGAAAAAAGACTCCACCTTGTTCCTGGTATGCAGGGCGGATGGATTGGTGCGTAGGCGCAATCAGCAAGCTTTGCGCCGCCTTCCACGCTCGCAACTGAACCGTACGCACACGCCGGATCCTCCACTGGTTCCCAAGGATGACTTCGTGGAGATGCCACGGATCATGCCCCTTCCATCGCCACCCGTGACCAGGCCACAGCAGCTAAAATCCTCCCCATGCAGAAGCTAAGGCTGTTTCTGGGACCTTGCCACCTGTCAAATCCAGGGCAAACTTTATTGAAGCAAACAAGTATTTTTTCCCTTTTGAGTTGGCATGCCAGTCGAAATGTCCCCGCATAGTCAGCACATCATCTGACTGTTTACAGAAATTAATTGATGGAATTATAGAGACAATATGTGGTTGTTCTCAAGGACCACAAACCGACGAAGGTGTTCAGTTGCAGATAATTAAGGCCTTACTAACTACAGTAACATCTCAGCACATAGAAATACACAAAGGAACTGTGTTACAGGCTGTTAGAACGCGCTACAATATTCACCTGGCCAGCAAAAAAACTTAATCAACCAAACCACAGCCAAGGCAACACCAACAGAGATGTTGAATGTTATATTTGCACGAATGGAAAACCAAGCACTGCACGAAGTACAACAAATGGAAAAGTAGAGACTTCGGCAACAGCATCACCTCCAACAGTCCAATGTGAACCAGTGTGAACCCAAATCTCCACAGCTGAACCGGCTTGAGGACCAGCCTATTCTTGAGGCGGTCACCCATTAAACTGGACTTATAACGCTGTTCATACATTCAAAAAGTTAAACACGACTGTATTATAACCTGTTGTTGTTTATCGTTCCAGATATCGTCTGACCGGACCACTGTTCAAGTTTTTTTTTTTCTCGCATTCATGTTTTGTTATGGTCCAACCTTGTGAGTGTGACACACCCGACATCGCCCCATGTAAATAGTTACGTCATATACACATGCTGTACACAACACACACACACACTCTTAGATGCACTCACGACATGATCATATTTATAACCACGTAGGCACATGTCTTTGTAAAAAGGGAGGATGTCATGATATTCAAACACACACACCATGATAGACACACCAACAGACAAATCAGAACACACAACACCACAACCAATCACAGACAAAGACAGGAACCATATAAAAGCACAAACACGACACCTGGTGGACAGTTTTAGCTGGAGACAAGGACAAGGACAGACCTGTTACACGACACACTCAGGGAGACAGCACGTGCAAAGTATCCAGAACGAACTGTATATAAGAGTTTAAATAAAATAGAGTTGTACCACATACAACTGTGTTGGCTCATCTGTGCATCAGAGCACCCAACACCACAACCGCGACACCTCGGACTCCCCCCTTTCCGTCCCAGGTGCATCGGGTGGGCAACGGGCAGGACAGGCTGGCAGCTCACCATCCCAGTCGCCCGGGCCGCAGCCTGGCCCATCTAGGCCAGGACGCCCAGGAAACGGCCGCCAAAGGGATCCCGTGTCAGAGGGCAGGAATCACAGGAGTCCACCTCCAGTTCTGCTGTACCATCTGGGGAACCACGTAGACATAGTCATAGGGTCCGTAAGGCCAAACAATTAGACACTAAGTAAGTTGGCACGGATGCAGGGCACAGAGGAGTTTTAGGGGCTAGGGCACGTGCATGAACTCCTTTTGTCATTAAAGTCAATGTTACACCTACAGAAGCTGCCTTTGTGCTCTGTCCAAAGCGTGCAGGGGTGTCATGTACGTTGAGCGCAAGTGTGTGTGTGAGGTGTGGTCTTACCTCAGCCCCAGGTGAGTCTGCCCCCTTCCCCCTGGGCCACCATCAACATCCCCCCGGTCACAGCCGCATGCAGGGATGGTCCGGGTGGATGGTGGTACTGTGGCATAGTCCAACGATGTGGAGCCAGGAGCTCATCGCAGGGCGGGTTGTCATCATCCTCCATGGCCTGCAATAGACACGCGTCCACCCGCAACTGTGTGAGCCCGGCCGTTGTGCCGCAGGTGGATCGGCAATGGGGGGGGGGGTGTGCACGTGGGTGGGGTGGGTGGGGTTGGGGAGGGGGGTGAGGGTGCTGGGTGGGTGGATGGGTGGGGGGTGTGGGTGGTCGGCTGTTGCCATGGTGTGCGGTCTGTGGCCATACTACCCGATTCCCACGGCCATCTAGTCAGTGAAGCGGGCGGCTATCAGCCTGTCCCGTGCCCGCTGGCCCAGCCGGTAACGGTGGTCAGCCACCCGCCCGTGTCTAGCCCGTCTGCCCTGACCATTGCCCCCATCCCCCTCATCTGGGGAGGACTGCACCTCTTCCTGCTGCTCCTCCACTCCGCCCTCCTCTGCCTGCGGCACATCGCCCCTCTGCTGGGCTATATTGTGCAGGACACAGCACACCACAATGATGCGGCCGACCCTATCTGACCGATACTGGAGGGCGCCCCCAGAGAGGACCAGGCACCTGAAACGCATCTTCAGCACGCCAAAGCACCTCTCGATCACTCCCCTTGTCGCTACATGGGCATCATTGTAGCGGTTCTCCGCCTCATTGCGTGGCCTCCGTATCGGCGTCATGAGCCATGATCGCAATGGGTAGTCCCTGTCGCCCAGCAACCAGCCCCTCAGCCGGGGATGCCATCCCTCGTACATGCCAGTGATGTATGACCGCGACAACACGTATGAGTCATGTACACTGCCCGGGTAACGGGCGCTGCCGTGCAGGATCATCATGCGGTGGTCGCAGACCACCTGTAAATTCATCGAATCGGCCCCCTTCCTATTGGTGAACATGGCCCTGTTATCTGCAGGTGGCCGCACGGCGATGTGCATCCCATCAATCGCGCCTTGGACCATGGGGAACCCGGCCACGGCAGAGAAGCCCACGGCCCGGGCATCTTGGCTGGCCCGGTCCACGGGGAAGCGGATGTAGCAGTGCGCCATGGCATATAGGGCATCTGTCACTGCCCGGATGCACCGATGGTTGCGATATGCCGGACAGGTCCCCACTCGGTGCCTGGAATGGCCCCGTTGCATAAAAGTTCAGGGCCACCGTAACCTTGACGGACACGGGGAGAGGGTGTCCCCCGCCAGTGCCACGCGGTGACAGGTGCGCCAGCAGGTGGCAGATGTGTGCCACGGTTTCCCGGCTCATCCGGAGTCTCCTCCTGCATTCTCGGTCCATGAGGTCCTGGTATGACCACCGGGGCCGGTACACAAGGGGCGCCCTCGGGTGCCTCCGTTGCCGTGGGGCCGCGACGTCCTCCTCCCCCTCCTCGTCCTGTCGGTCAGGTGTCCCTCCAGCCTGGTTGGCTGCCGCCTGCCCGTCTGCGGCAGCCTGCGCCGCCTCTCTGGCACGCTCCTCCCCCTCCTCCTCCTCCTCATCCAGGGCAACATAGACATTAGCGGCTGCCGCCACGGCGGCCAACATCGCTGGCTGATCGGAAAACATGACGGCCTGGGGGGGGGGGGGGGGGGGGAACAACGGCATGTCATCATTGCCCATACCCCCTCCTCCCCCCAGCCAGGTGGCATGGACTGCATGGGTCCGACTGTTGGAGGCTGGCACCTGGCCAGGTGGACCAACTCACTTGCCCCCCCCCCTCCCCCACGTCCCTCCCCGGCACGGACCCCGTCCCCCTCCCAGGCATGGACCCCCCCCCCTCATCCCTGGCACGGACCCCATCCTCCTCCCCGGCACGGACCCCATCCCCCTCCCCGGCATGGACCCCCCCCCCCCCATCCCCCTCCCCGGCACGGACCCCATCCCCCTCCCCGGCACTGACCCCCCTACCCGGCACTCCCCCGGAGCCCACCCCACTCTAAACCCCCCCCGCCGCACGCACACACACACACAAAACCCTGCACACACCTCTCCCCCACACATTCAGACTGCGGCCACGCCATCGCCTCTCCAGCGGCCAACCCCCCAGGCCGTCACCCACCTCCACGCTGGTCGGCGTAAACCTTGAGCACTGGTTGACGCCGATTGAAAGGTGGTTTGATTTACGCCGACGTGACCCATCATCACGTCGGCAGGACTTCGGCCCATCCGGACGGGAGAATATCGGCAGCCCCAAAATCCATTGCCTTGCGCCCACCCGTGCCATTCTCCGAGGTGTGCGGCGCCATTGACGCCCCGCCGACTTTTCTCCCTTCGGAGACTTCGGCGGGCGGCGGGGGTGGAATTCACGGCGGCCAACGGCCATTCTCCGACCCGCTGGGGGGTCGGAGAATCTCGCCCCTGGTCTCTGGAGTAGGACTTGGCCCCATAACCATCTGAAGTGCAGCCGCTGAGCCATGACTAATATTTGACTATTTTAAATGTTTGGTGGTTTTCATACCACCATTGCCAGCACTCTTTAATTCATCAGTAGGATTGCACTGGGGTGGGGGCACATATGGTCATATGATTATACCCTGTGTCTGTGTAGGAATCCTGCTACATAACAAAAGTAGAGGGATTTGTCTCAGAGTTTGATTTTCTCCAGGGGAAAGTTAATGAATCACTGGACCTGGCACACAAGGGGTCAGAAACCTACTTTACATGAAAAAGTTCAACACAGCTTGACAGCCGCTGACAAAGCTGTTCCTTTGCGTTGGTTGCTTTGCAAGTCTGGCTGCAGGGTTATACATATTTCTGTTATGGCGTCCTTTGGGAACGTCTGTCTGCACAGGAAGGTGTCATCCGACAGGTCCAGAAATAAGAGCCTGACCTTCAACATGTATGTCAACAGAAGAGCGTGTTTGAATGGAGCACCAAGAGTTCAAACTGCCTGCTGTGTACGCCATCTTTGATCGTTCTCTTCCTCCAGGCCCTGGAAATAGAGAGTTGTGGATGCATGTTACTGCAAATAAAGAATACAACTAACATCTTCTGCTATTCAGTCACAGATCAGGGGCTCGATTCTCCGTTTTTGGGACTATGTCCCCATGCCGTCGTGAAAACTGTGGTCCTTCATGCCAGGAAAACTGGCGTTAAAAGGCCACAGATTCACAGTCTTGCAGGGGGCTAGCAGGCAGCTGTTGTAGTGCTCACAGCTCCAGCTGCCGATACGGGCCCCGCACGTCCGGGTCAGAGGCTGCGCGTGCGCATGGCGGTGGCCTCCAGTGGCCACGCTGTGCTCCATGGCGGACTCAGCCCATGGACCTGGACCGCCGAAATAGTGCCCCGCATCGGCCACTCACTCGACCCGCACCGCCTGCACATATAACCCCCAGTCCTGAATAAGGCCCCCCCCCACCCCCACACCCCGCCCTCCGATTGGGCTGTCTCCAACTGTGGTGGCCACGGGCTGAGTCCGCTGTCACCTCGCGAGTTTCCTGAACGGCAGGACTACATTAGAAACAGGCCATTGGGAAATCGGCTGGTCAGGGACAGAGAATAGCGGGGTGGGCCTCAGGCATTGGCCTGAGGCGGTGGATACTCGGCGTGGCGTACACCCCGAGTACGCCACTTTTCGAGGGGTGGAGAATCGCGGAACCGGCGCTGGTCCCAATTTTGTGCGGGAAAATGGATTCTCCACCCGGTCGCCGAACGCGATTTCGCCATCGGGGTATGGAGAATCCAGCCCCAGATGTGCTAGAACTGGAAACAGCTGTAAAAATGGCAGCAGCCAGAGCATTGGCTTTGATTAAACGGTAAGACTTCATTTTAAGGTCGTTACAGCCCTGTTATCACTGATTTTGGTCAATCAAAATTGGTCCCAGTCAGTTGATAAGACAAGCAGAACGAAGGGGAGTAGTACCTTTAACTGCAAGGATCCAACTGAATGGAACAGCCCTTCCTGCAGCATTCATTTTATTTGATACTGTTTGTAGTGATATGCATCACTGTATATACACAAGGGGTTAATGTAAATACACTACAATTAAGGAACCACTAGAGGGAGCACCAGAGATGTATATAATAGACAAACAGGAAGTCAAGCGGCACTCACAGGAACGGCAGCTAGTGAGCAGGACACAGACAGACAACTCAGATGTAACACCTACTATAAGCGCTGGAGAGAGAACGAACTCACACAATAAAGCATCTCATTCAGCTGTAAGACTACAAGCTTTATTCAGACACAAGGAATAATATACTGTTCAGGCCTCAAGCTTGCACTAACGGGACTATTTACCGAGGAAGAACCCTTTAATGAGCTATCTACGCAGCTTAGGGGCAACTTTCCTCTCAGTGTTATAACAGTCCAAGTGGTTTTGTAGAGCCCGGAGGAACACGTCTGATGTTGAGGAGATACTGCTATCTGTGATCAGGAATGGGGCAGTGGATGTACCACAGCATTTTTTGGCTCACTGTCTCTGACCGAGTCCTCAAAGTTTCCCTGTTTCTATGCTGGTGCTGAGCATATCCATATCACCCTGTCACATGTAAGAGACCTTATTTCTGCAGTCTGATTGAAAACAGTTAGGGAGCCTGCAACTGTGTCGGTGGGAGTGGAGGGGTGGAGGGAGGGGGGCAGGGGGTCAGGGGGGGTCTGATTGCACGGTCCTGGTGGGGTGATATGATCCTCACCTACTGGGCGCAGTCCAAACCCCCAAGGTACCAGCCAAGTCTAAACCTGCAAGGCAGGTTAAATTAGAGGCATGTGGTCTTATTATAGTATTTAAATGGTCAATCCATCTCCTGGAAATGGGTTTGTTTCCCATCCTGACCCTGAGGGGGCTGCAGGGGATGGTATTTTTGCTGTAGGAAAGAAAAGATGTAGATAGTATTGTTAATTGATTCAATATTGTAGTCAAGGGATCCTCTGTATGAATAGAGATATCTTAACTAATGTTAATGGCTTATACATCGACAATTCTAACAGAATTGTCTCTTGCAGCTGGCAACAGATTGTTCCCTGCATCCTTTCAAACTGCTGTTGATCCTTTGGCAGATTTCTCGTTGTTGTCATGGGGACTTCCTCCTCTGAGGCTTCTTCATAAAGTAAGGTTGTGAAGGCTGTAAGGCAAAATATAAAATGCTTTTCACCATGGCTGCGCTGCTCCCAGATCGATCCAGGCATCTGAAACCCATCCTATTGATAGCTGTCTTCCTCATAAGTTGAGCATCCATAGAATCAGGTCTAAGCAGCTACTAGTCATAACTGAATCCACCATTAATACATTCAGTTTGAGCATCAGATGCCTGGATCACTGAACGAATGACAACATCTCCTTTTATGTCCTATTATCACTGGTAAACCTCTGAAAAGATTTTGCCTTATATATGGGGTGCAATGGGGTGTTTAATGATATACTAAGTACTACTGTTGAACAAACTCCTTGGTGCTGGAAAACTAATTTTATATTCGTGTAATGTCATGGGCGAAATTCTCCGTTATCGGCGGAAACTCCGCCGATCGGCGCAAAAAACGGCGCAAATCCCACTTGCGTCACGTCATAAAAATGGGCCGATAGTCTGCGGCCCGAAATGGGCTAGCAGCGACGTAACAGGATCCGCGCTTGCGCAGTGGTTCACGCCGTGCAGCGTCATACGCGCTGCACGGCGTGACGGCTCATAAGGCCGTGCAGCTCCCCCCCACCCGACCGGAACAACCGACCGCAACACCCGACTTGATGGCTGGCCGTCGCTCAGCCCCGAGGTTCGAGTCACGCGATGTGGAGGCGCTCCTGGATGCGGTGGAGCAGAGGAGGGACGCCCTGTATCCCGGGCACGGCCGCAGAGTTGCCCCACGCCACAGCCGGCGTCTGTGGAGGGAGGTGGCAGAGGCCGTCACCGCTGTGGCCCTAACACCACGGACAGGCACCCAGTGCCACAAGAAGGTGAACGACCTCGTCAGAGCAGGCAGGGTGAGCGTCCCCCATATCCCCCATATCCCCTCTCCCCCAAATCCCCCCCTCCCCCATATCCCCCCTCCCCCATATCCCCCCCTCCCCCATATCCCCCATATCCCCCCTCCCCCATATCCCCCCTCCCCCATATCCCCCCCTCCCCCATATCCCCCCTCCCCCATATCCCCCATATCCCCCCTCCCCATATCCCCCCCTCCCCCATATCCCCCCTCCCCCATATCCCACATATTCCCCCCTCCCCATATCCCCCCTCCCCATATCCCCCATCCCCCATATCCCCCATATCCCCCCTCCCCCATATCCCCCCTCCCCCATATCCCCCCTCCCCCATATCCCCCATATTCCCCCTCCCCCATATCCCCCCTCCCCCATATCCCCCATATCCGCCCTCCCCATATCCCCCCCCTCCCCCATATCCCCCATATCCCCATCCCCCATATCCCCCCTCCCCCATATCCCCCATATTCCCCCCTCCCCATATCCCACCTCCCCATATCCCCATCCCCCATATCCCCCATATCCCCCCTCCCCATATCCCCCCTCCCCCATATCCCCCATATCCCCCATATCCCCCCTCCCCCATATCCCCAATATTCCCCCTCCCCCATATCCCCCCTCCCCCATATCCCCCATATCCCCCCTCCCACATATCCCCTCCCCTCCCCCATATCCCCCATATCCCCCCTCCCCATATCCCCCATATCCCCCCTCCCCCATATCCCCCATATTCCCCCCTCCCCCATATCCCCCCTCCCCCATATCCCCCATATCCCCCCTCCCCCATATCCCCCCCTCCCCCATATCCCCCCTCCCCCATATCCCCCCTCCCCCATATCCCCCATATCCCCCTCCCCATATCCCCCCTCCCCCATATCCCCCATATTCCCCCTCCCCCATATCCCCCATATTCCCCCTCCCCCATATCCCCCCTCCCCATATCACCCATATCCCCCCTCCCCCATATCCCCCCCTCCCCATATCCCCCATATCCCCCATATCCCCCCTCCCCCATATCCCCCATATCCCCCCCTCCCCCATATCCCCCCTCCCCCATATCCCCCATCCCCCATATCCCCCATATCCCCCCTCCCCCATATCCCCCCTCCCCCATATCCCCCATATCCCCCCTCCCCCATATCCCCCATATCCCCCTCCCTCATATTCCCCCTCCCCCATATCCCCCCTCCCCCATATCCCCCATATCCCCCCTCCCCCATATCCCCCCCTCCCCCATATCCCCCATATCCCCCCTCCCCCATATCCCCCATATCCCCCATATCCCCCCTCCCCCATATTCCCCCCTCCCCCATATCCCCCCTCCCCCATATCCCCCATCCCCCATATCCCCCATATCCCCCCTCCCCCATATCCCCCCCTCCCCCATATCCCCCATATCCCCCCTCCCCCATATCCCCCATATCCCCCATATCCCCCCTCCCCCATATTCCCCCCTCCCCCATATCCCCCATCCCCCATATCCCCCATATCCCCCCTCCCCCATATCCCCCCCTCCCCCATATCCCCCATCCCCCATATCCCCCATATCCCCCCTCCCCCATATCCCCCATCCCCCATATCCCCCCTCCCCCATATCCCCCATATCCCCCTGCCCCATATCCCCCATATTCCCCCTCCCCCATATCCCCCCTCCCCCATATCCCCCATATCCCCCCTCCCCATATCCCCCCCTCCCCCATATCCCCCATATCCCCCCTCCCCCATATCCCCCATATTCCCCCTCCCCCATACCCCCCTCCCCCATATCCCCCCTCCCCCATATTCCCCCTCCCCCATATTCCCCCTCCCCCATATCCCCCCTCCCCCATATCCCCCCTCCCCCATATCCCCCCCTCCCCCATATCCCCCATATCCCCCCTCCCCCATATCCCCCATATTCCCCCCTCCCCCATATCCCCCCTCCCCCATATCCCCCATATCCCCCCTCCCCCATATTCCCCATATCCCCCCCTCCCCCATATCATCCCTCCCACATATCCCCCCTCCCCCATATCCCCCATATCCCCCCTCCCCCATATCCCCCATATCCCCCCTCCCACATATCTCCCCCTCCCCCATATCCCCCATATCCCCCCTCCCCCATATCCCCCATATCCCCCCTCCCCCATATCCCCCCATCCCCCATATCCCCCATATCCCCCCTCCCCATATCCCCCATATCCCCCCTCCACCATATCCCCCATATTCCCCCCTCCCCCATATCCCCCATATCCCCCCTCCCCCATATCCCTCATATCCCCCCTCCCCCATATCCCCCCTCCCCCATATCCCCCATATCCCCAAGTGAATCCAGCCCTAACCTTAACCTCTGCAATGCACGCGCAACCGATGGCGTGCATTCATATACCTGCCTAACACTGTTGCCTTTTACCCCTGCCACCCCCCCCCCCCAGGAGAAGCGCGCACACAACAATAGGGAGCATGTGAGGACTGGAGGAGGGCCCGCTGATGAGAGGCCACTGACCGTACACGAGGAAAGGGCCCTGGAACTGGCTGGCGGACCTGAGGACCGGGAGGTTGCTGATGCAGAGGTCGGGGCCCCACGAGCAAGTGAGCCACCAACAGCCCGTCCCCATATCCCCCCTCCCCTATATCCCCCTCTCCCGTATCACCTGATCACTGCCTGATGTCTAACCATGCATGCTTCATTGTGTATCGCAGGACCAAACGTCCAGGCACCCATCCCCGCAGATGCAGACCGCCCGCAGGATGCCCCTCGGAGACCACGGGAGACGGAGAGACCCGCACCCTCCAGCATGCGACGCCCGCAGGATGCCCCTCGGAGACCACGGGAGACGGAGAGACCCGAACCCTCCAGCATGCGACGCCCGCAGGATGCCCCTCGGAGACCACGGGAGACGGAGAGACCCAGACCCTCCAGCATGCGACGCCCGCAGGATGCCCCTCGGAGACCACGGGAGACGGAGAGACCGGAACCCTCCAGCATGCGACGCCCGCAGGATGCCCCTCGGAGACCACGGGAGACGGAGAGACCCGCACCCTCCAGCATGCGACGCCCGCAGGATGCCCCTCGGAGACCACGGGAGACGGAGAGACCCGAACCCTCCAGCATGCGACGCCCGCAGGATGCCCCTCGGAGACCACGGGAGACGGAGAGACCTGGAGCAACAGGGAGACGACACCCCCGTCACGTGCGGGAGCGACCACCCAGCGATGAGGGGAGCAGCCACAGGCCCCCGTCACATCCGAGCCAGGACACCACTATCCAGGACACCCCTACCCGGGACACCACTACCCAGGACACCCCTACCCGGGACACCACTACCCGGGACACCATTACCCAGGACACCCCTACCCGGGAAGACGAAATACCGGACAGTGACTCAGAGTGGATGGGTGGAAACGAACCCCCACCCCAAAGTGCCATGGACTCAGAGTGGGACGAAGAGCACGACACAACGCCACTGCTGTCACCAACACCCTCCACCATCGCAGAAACACTCACCACGGTTGGGCACTTTAGTGATGAGGCGTCTGGTACACTCACTGGTGCGCACAACACAGCCGTCCCGGTACAGCTGGTGGAGGTAGGAGCAGCAGAGGGACCGGGCGGTCGGAGGGCAGCCCAGGCCAAGCGAACATCTGCCGCCCAGATGGATCCCGGGTTCCTGCAGTTACCACACCCACACATAGATCCGATGCAACCACCGACACGGAGACGAGCGAATAGGGTGACGG
This sequence comes from Scyliorhinus torazame, assembly GCF_047496885.1. Classification (NCBI taxonomy): domain Eukaryota; kingdom Metazoa; phylum Chordata; class Chondrichthyes; order Carcharhiniformes; family Scyliorhinidae; genus Scyliorhinus; species Scyliorhinus torazame. The sequence goes on along the minus strand of NC_092714.1, from coordinate 106,374,423 downwards.
GTGGCTTGCGGCGGCTGCGGTCGCAGGTGGAGGAGTCCACCCGCGTCCAGGAGCTGGGAGTGGTCCCGGTCATGCGTGCCACCCAGGCTGACACCGCACGGGTGGCGTCCGCGGTGGAGGCAATGGGTGCGACGCTGTCAGACATGGGGAACGGTTTGCGAGGCCTGGGGCCTTCCGTGCAGGCGGCGTCTGTGGCCCAGGAAATGGCTGCCCTCTCACAGGAGGCCATGAGCCAGTGCCAGCGCCAGATGGCAGAGGCGCTCAACGCCATAGCCCAGTCTCAGCAGGCCATGGCCCAGTCTCAGCAGGCCATAGCCCAGTCTCTGCAGGCCATGGCCCAGTCTCTGCAGGCCATGGCCCAGTCTCAGCAGTCCATCGCTGAGGGCATCGGCGCCAGTGGCCATGTGCGAGCTGGCGTCGCACTGTCGCAGACAGGGTTCGACAACCCCCTGGGCTCCATGGCTGCAAACCTGCAGACCCCTGTCGATACCAGCACGGGCCTCCAGGACTGGCAGCGCCAGATGTCGGGGGCGCGTCGGATGGCCAGTCCGTTCGCATCCCCCACCCATGTAGAGGCCTGGGGGCCATCGGGCACCCCGAGGGAGGAGGAGGTGGTGTGGTCCGTCCCGGCTCCCTCTGTAGGGGAGGTCCCGGTACACCGCGACACCTCGGACTCCCCCCCTTCCGTCCCAGGTGCATCGGGTGGGCAACGGGCAGGACAGGCTGGCAGCTCGCCATCCCAGTCGCCCGGGCCGCAGCCTGGCCCATCTAGGCCAGGACGCCCCAGGAAACGGCCGCCAAAGGGATCCAGTGTCAGAGGGCAGGAATCACAGGAGTCCACCTCCAGTTCTGCTGTACCGTCTGGGGAACCACGTAGACGTAGTCAAAGGGCCCGTAAGGCCAAACAATTAGACACTGAGTAAGTTGGCACGGGTGCAGGGCACAGATGAGTTTTAGGCGCTAGGGCATGTGCATGAACTCCTTTGGTTATTAAAGTCATTGTTACACCTACCGAAGCTGCCTTTGTGCTCTGTCCAAAGTGTGCGGGGGTGTCATGTACGTTGAGCGCAAGTGTGTGTGTGAGGGGTGGTCTTACCTCAGCCCCAGGTGAGTCTGCCCCCTTCCCCCTGGGCCGCCATCAACATCCCCCGGGCAGAGGACGGGACCGTGCGCTGCAGTGTCACAGCCGCATGCAGGGATGGTCCGGGTAGATGGTGGTACTGTGGCCATGGGTCAGACATAGTCCAACGATGTAGAGCCAGGAGCTCATCACAGGGCGGGTTGTCATCATTCTCCATGGCCTGCGATAGACACGCGTCCACCCGCAACTGGGTGAGCCCGGCCCGTTGTGCCGCCGGTGGATCGGCAATTGGGAGTGGGGGGGTGGTGTGCATGCGGGTGGGGTGTGTGGGGTTGGGGAGTGTAGAGGGTGCCATCTCCGCTACTCCACTACTGGGCCGATATCTGGGGTTTGAATATCTGTGTGTGTCTCTCTCCAGCTGGCACTGAAACTTCAGAGGCCAGGGGATGTCGCACTGGGACACTTCCACTGAAGAGAGCACTGATTCAAGCCTGCCGTTTATTCCTAACCGACAGCCTGAGACTTATAGCACCCAGATCTCCAGACCCCTACCAATACCCAGGTGATTCTCTCTCTTGCCGGTGGTGCAACACTCACCCGGTTCCTACTCCACTAGAGTAGCTTTCCCAAGAGAGAGAATAGGACACTGCTGTTTATTCCCTAACCAGCAGTCTGTCCTGAGTGAATCGCTCAAGATGACCCTCGATTCCTGAACCCGGAATTAAGGTGAGGAGTATTTTAACAATGACTTGGTCAGAGATCGCTGGTGAAAGATTGAAGAATTTAAACGACTCCAATTATCATCAAATCAAGGTTTATTGCAAAACCCAGGTCAAAATCATCAACAGAAGAAACACAATAAAATCTTATGCTCTAATACAACTAAGTCTATTCAAAAGTAATACAGCGGACACAACGAAAATTCTTATGATTACACAGTTTTTAGCAATATCACAAGGCACAAAACAAGTTCCCTTCCCCAAAGCCTCAACCACTATTAAAGTCAAGGGAGTTTCGTAAGCTGCTGCAGGGTACTTACGGTCACAGGCTGCAGAGGTCAAGTCAGGGGTGCAGAGGTCGAGCCAAGAACGAAGAGACCCCTAATCGAAAACACAGCCCCTTTTATATTGTTTTACCTGGCTTTGTCCTGTGATCGGCCAGCCCCTTTTGCATTGAAAAAGGTAAGATTTAAAGTTCCCGCTGGTCCCGCCCCCTTTGAGCCGGTCAGACCTGTCGAGATGGGAGTACCTCCCCTAGGTCCGCCTCCAGTCTGTTTTTTTGAGATAACGAGGTTGAGCTCCCTTGAAGATTTTCAAAGACTTCCATCTGCTCCGGAGATAGCTGCTATGTTGATGGGGTGTTGATTGGATTCTGCTCTGGTGGAGGCCAGGTCATTTACATTTGCATGGGGCTATGACCATCCCATTGTCCTGCTTGCATGCAAGCCTCCTGTGTATTCCCGTGCCCCTTTGTCTGTGTTTTGATGTTATCTTGTTGTCTGGCTCCTTCTTCCTTGTAGCTCCTAGGGGGGTGTTTGTAAATATTTATGTGCTTATGTCCCTACTCAGCTCAGCGGACCAAGCCTGCTGGGAAAACTGGTTCTGTTCTCTTGGCTGAAAAGTCAGTTTACAGTCTCTGAGTTTCTCCAAAAGGGCCGAATTGCCCGAAAACCTTACAGATGCCCCTTCGATACGTCCCTACCTGCTTGGACCGTATCGACACAGGTGAAGGGCAATTGTTTCCCTTTGTGTGGACCGTAGGTCCCCCCCTCAGCAACATGCGAAATTACAATTCCCAAGACAGTTCCCTTAATCTAGGCTACCCCTGGTTTCAATGAAAGGGAAAGACAAGACCATATCTAGTTTAAACACACAGTAACATATACACATTTCACCGGAACCCCAAACGTAAGGGTCCCTGCACATATATCACAATCAAGTACACATTTCACCGGGACCCCAACTATTTACAATTGCATCTGTTTATTTCACCAAGGATCCTCCTTTCTTGGCTGCACTCCGCTTCTTCCCGTTGAGGGCTCTTCATTTATCCTCCATCGTCGATACCTACAGCTGAGAGGTTTAGTCCAACTGAGGCGACAGCATAATGTACCCCCTGTACAACATTTCCTTTGTGGGGGCAAACACTAAACCATTCTCAGGCCCCCCCCTGGTGGTGATCGGACAGTTGTGAGGGTCGATCGGTTGGGCTGTGGGCAGGGGTCGCTTTACCTGAACCAGCAGTTCGGTAGCTTCTACAGCCATCCCTTCCCTGGGCGTTACACATCCCTCCCCACTGCGGTCAATTTATCCCGTTCCCTGGGTTCTGCCACCACCTTACAAAAGTGATTAATGCCCCTTGTGGACATGCCTTGGTAGATCCCCATGAACACCAATAAATGCCCCGGTCAGAAGCCCACCCCTTATCCCCGCAAACGGTGATCCTACCCGGTGACCCCGTGATGGTCCGGTAGGTGTTGTCCAGTCCGTTCCCAGTCCGAGGACCGATCCCTCATGTCCAGCCTCAGCTTCCTGGGCCACTACCGTCTCCCCAAAGGAAGGTCCCCCTCACAGGTTGAACACACCCGCCTGCCCTCAGTCACCCTAACCCGGTCAGTCGAAGGACTCTTCTGTCTCGCCTCTGCGGAGTTCTCCCGGTCCCACCATCGCCAGGATCAGCAAACTCCACATCGTCGGGTGCCCCATCTGTAAGACAAACAAAACACATCCTTGCCTCCACAGCCCTACCTACCTTAATGTGCATGGGTGCTATCCGGTGGCGGCAGCAGCTCCTGCTTTGAAGTTGCCGCAGCCTGTCTGTGATTCTGTGTTTACAGCCTGGCTGCACCAGGGTCCTAGTGCCTGGTGCTATCCTGTGGCAGCAGCAGCTCCCGCTTTGAAGTTGCCGCAGCCTGTCTGTGATTCTGTGTCCACAGCCCGGCTGCACCAGGGTCCTAGTGCCTGGTGCTTCATCATTTTACACTTGCACCAGGCGCTTCTGTGTTCCCACGATCCTAAATACTTCACACACAACTACACACTAATTAGAACTAACAGGGGGGGAATGCTATATACAATGCCACCCGTCTCCGGGTGGCCAAATTAAAACTGTGCCCCGCTAAACTGGGGCAGTTCACCTGTTTGGTCCAACGGCTCGGGCCAGACCGTCCCCTCCCGGGGGTTCGGGCTGCCCCTTGCCTCTCCTTTCCCAACAGGGTTCGGTGATCCCTCATCGCTCCCTTCCCCTCTGGCCCCCTTACTGCGGGACCGGGTTATTGGGAGGTGTGATGGGGACCATCTTAGAGGGGCCTTGGAGACCCGATTGCTCCTTCGTCCCCTGACTGGTTCCCAAACCCAAGGTGATACCTCCACTTCCTCCGCCTCCTTAGCCTCTATACTAAGGCAGGCCACCTGACCCACAGGTAAGGGCTTGGGAATCGTTACTGTCCCTGGGCTGGGTGCTTGCAGCACTGTCGGTCTCTTTGGGACTGCCCCTTCGGGACAGCACCTTGTCACCGGTTGTGTGACCGTGGAGTCAGGGACCTCCCCCACCGTCGTTAATTCTACGGGGGGTTTCTCCACTACCACCCCCAGTCTTCCCCCCACCTTGCTCTTTTTTGTCCTTATGGGGTGGAACAATTTAAATTGACTGATGTGGCGTTCGCATGGGTCCCACCTTAAGGGATTTAAACTGCAAATAGCCCCTGAGGCAGCCTCCAGAATGGGACCCTGCACCTGGACCGGACCAGGGTCTGGGGCTAGAACTACCCCTGCGCTCCCTTTTTCCTGAGGCTGCTCCCTGGGTAGTCATACGGGTTCTTGTGGTGTGGGTGCGGGCAGGCCCTGGCCCGTTGCCATTGCCACCTGTCCCGACCCAGCTGCTAGGCTCTGCAAAAAGGCTAAAAGTTTCTTTACCTCGAAGGTTTCCGGGGCAGCTGCTCCTGCCGCCGGGGTCTGACTCTCTACTGCGGGAGCCCTCTCCTGCTTGCTAGGGTTTTTACATTCCCTCTTGAAATGCCCGGCCTTCCCACACCCGTAGCATACCGGTTTCTCGTCGGAGGTTCGGGTGCCCTCATGCTTCCACTCTCTCTTAGGGGCTGCTGGCGCGATTTCATGCACCCTACCCTTAAGGGGCTTGTCCTCACCCCTCTCCCCATTACGATATGCGAGGGTAAGTTTCCTAAGGACCTCTTCCTCATTAAGGTCCGGACTCTGCGGGTCGAACCAGTGTTCGGCTTTTGCCCTAACGTTAGGGAGACAGTTGGCAACTAGGGTCTTCAGCCAGTGGGCGGTTCTTTCCCCTAAATTCCGTCTATCCGCTTGAACCCCGCATGCCTCCATATAGACAGTCCACAGTCTGTCTGCGAACATGGTGGGAGATTCCCCTGGTTGCTGCTTGGTTTCCCCCACCCTCATGAAAGGGCTCCCCAGATTTAAGCCCATTGCCTCCAGAACAGCAGTCTGTGCTGCCGCCCAGGTGTCAGGTCTTCCCCCATTCCCAGAGGTCACTGTCCTGCATAGCTGGGCATCTAGGGTTATCAGGAGCATCTTTATTTGCTCCCCTTCGTCGCAGTCATTGATGTTGGCAGCCTGTTCCACCTCCATAAAATGCAGCGACGGATCCCCCTTTGGAGTTAGTCTGGGAACGTGGGCCACCATCCCCCTGAGCGCGGATGCCCCATGAGGAACGATAATGTCGCCCTCAACCGGTCCCCTATTTGCCATCCCCGCCGGGGGACCATACCTCCTTTGCCTGACAGGGCACATCTGCCCTACCTGGGGTTCCCGCTCCTCCTCCCCACTGTCCAGCTCTCCTGCCTCGTTGGGTAGCCCCCCTGTCCCCGGGCTAGCTACCCATATAGGAGACGCCGCTATCTGGGGATACACCACTGACCCCCCTTGGACCTGCCCCTGACCGGGCGGTCCAAACCCTACCTGCTGACCCGGCCCCATCACCGGCATCCCAGGCAGCGGTCTGTCCCCATCCCATGGGGACCCACATACGAAACCAGGCGGACACGCCGCCAGCTGGGGGTACCCTGCCGACCCCCCTTGGACTTGCCCCTGAACGTGCAGTCCGTTCCCCGCCTGCCGACCCGGGCACGATCCCGGTGCCTCAGGAGGCGGTCTCTTCCCCTTGGCCTGTGGGGAATCATCCGCTGCGAGGAGCACCTTGCCCCTTGGGGACCCCCCTGGACCTACCAGGTGTATCTGTCCCCTGACCTTGGACAAGGCCTCCTCCAACTCCGTTATTCGTGCCTGGCACGGCCCATGGGCACAGTCCCCTACTTCCTCGCGAGCCACTCGGTACGCTGCCTGGATGTCCCGGTACTTCCCCTCCAGCTTCCTACACTGCTCTGTACTCCGAGCATAGAGTTCCTGGAGCCTCCGTTCCTTTTCTTTACCCTCCACTATCTGGCAGTGGAGATAGTCCTTCTCACACCGGTTAGACTCGCTTTCCTGTTTCATTTCTGCCATTTCTTCCCGCAGTCGTTCCGCTGCGCTAGCGCTGTCCCCTGCACTGGCCCTCACTTCTCTCAACTCCTGCTCTAACTCTTCGACCCTATCCTCTGTCTTGACTACCTGCTCGGACAGGCAAACCAGCCAAACTGCCTTCTCCAAGTGCCTTTTGTGCGCCTTGCTTTCTGTCCATGCAGCCGCTGCCATTACCAGTTGCTCCGCATTGATCAATTCTGAGACCCAAGGTTTGGTGAGGTTGACCTTTTGCCACAAATATGAGGATATTCTCTCCTCCATTTTGCTTCGTTCCCTCACCCCCTCTGCCAAGTCACATACTCCAAACCACCGGGCTCCTGCCCCGGTCGCCATTGTAGAGGGTGCCATCTCCGCTACTCCACTACTGGGCCGATATCTGGGGTTTGAATATCTGTGTGTGTCTCTCTCCAGCTGGCACTGAAACTTCAGAGGCCAGGGGATGTCGCACTGGGACACTTCCACTGAAGAGAGCACTGATTCAAGCCTGCCGTTTATTCCTAACCGACAGCCTGAGACTTATAGCACCCAGATCTCCAGACCCCTACCAATACCCAGGTGATTCTCTCTCTTGCCGGTGGTGCAACACTCACCCGGTTCCTACTCCACTAGAGTAGCTTTCCCAAGAGAGAGAATAGGACACTGCTGTTTATTCCCTAACCAGCAGTCTGTCCTGAGTGAATCGCTCAAGATGACCCTCGATTCCTGAACCCGGAATTAAGGTGAGGAGTATTTTAACAATGACTTGGTCAGAGATCGCTGGTGAAAGATTGAAGAATTTAAACGACTCCAATTATCATCAAATCAAGGTTTATTGCAAAACCCAGGTCAAAATCATCAACAGAAGAAACACAATAAAATCTTATGCTCTAATACAACTAAGTCTATTCAAAAGTAATACAGCGGACACAACGAAAATTCTTATGATTACACAGTTTTTAGCAATATCACAAGGCACAAAACAAGTTCCCTTCCCCAAAGCCTCAACCACTATTAAAGTCAAGGGAGTTTCGTAAGCTGCTGCAGGGTACTTACGGTCACAGGCTGCAGAGGTCAAGTCAGGGGTGCAGAGGTCGAGCCAAGAACGAAGAGACCCCTAATCGAAAACACAGCCCCTTTTATATTGTTTTACCTGGCTTTGTCCTGTGATCGGCCAGCCCCTTTTGCATTGAAAAAGGTAAGATTTAAAGTTCCCGCTGGTCCCGCCCCCTTTGAGCCGGTCAGACCTGTCGAGATGGGAGTACCTCCCCTAGGTCCGCCTCCAGTCTGTTTTTTTGAGATAACGAGGTTGAGCTCCCTTGAAGATTTTCAAAGACTTCCATCTGCTCCGGAGATAGCTGCTATGTTGATGGGGTGTTGATTGGATTCTGCTCTGGTGGAGGCCAGGTCATTTACATTTGCATGGGGCTATGACCATCCCATTGTCCTGCTTGCATGCAAGCCTCCTGTGTATTCCCGTGCCCCTTTGTCTGTGTTTTGATGTTATCTTGTTGTCTGGCTCCTTCTTCCTTGTAGCTCCTAGGGGGGTGTTTGTAAATATTTATGTGCTTATGTCCCTACTCAGCTCAGCGGACCAAGCCTGCTGGGAAAACTGGTTCTGTTCTCTTGGCTGAAAAGTCAGTTTACAGTCTCTGAGTTTCTCCAAAAGGGCCGAATTGCCCGAAAACCTTACAGGAGGGGGGTGAGGGTGCTGGGTGGGTGGATGGGTGGGGGGTGTGGGTGGTCGGCTGTTGTCATGGTGTGCGGTCTGTGGCCATACTACCCGATTCCCACGCCCATCTAGTCAGTGAAGCGGGCGTCTATCAGTCTGTCCCGTGCCCGCTGGGCCAGCCGGTAACGGTGGACAGCCACCCGTCTGTGTCTACCCCGTCTGCCCTGACCATTGCCCCCATCCCCCTCATCTGGGGAGGACTGGGCCTCTTCCTGCTGCTCCTCCACTCCGCCCTCCTCTGCCTGCGGCACATCGCCCCTCTGCTGGGCTATGTTGTGCAGGACGCAGCACACCACAATGATGCGGCCGACCCTATCTGACCGATACTGGAGGGCGCCCCCAGAGAGGTCCAGGCACCTGAAACGCATCTTCAGCACGCCAAAGCACCTCTCGATCACTCCCCTTGTCGCTACATGGGCATCATTGTAGCGGTTCTCCACCTCATTGCGTGGCCTCCGTATAGGCGTCATCAGCCACGATCGCAATGGGTAGCCCCTGTCGCCCAGCAACCAGCCCCTCAGCCGGGGATGGCGTCCCTCGTACATGCCGGGGATGGATGACCGCGACAACACGAATGAGTCGTGTACACTGCCTGGGTGACGGGCGCAGACGTGCAGGATCATCATGCGGTGGTCGCAGACCACCTGTACGTTCATCGAATAGGTCCCCTTCCTATTAGTGAACACGGCCCTGTTATCTGCAGGTGGCCGCACGGCGACGTGCATCCCATCGATCGCGCCCTGGACCATGGGGAACCCGGCAACGGCAGAGAAGCCCACGGCCCGGGCATCTTGGCTGGCCCGGTCCACGGGGAAGCGGATGTAGCGGTGCGCCATGGCATAAAGGGCATCTGTCACTGCCCGGATGCACCGATGCACCGATGTCTGCGATATGCCGGACAGGTCCCCACTCGGTGCCTGGAATGACCCCGTTGCATAAAAGTTCAGGGCCACCGTAACCTTGACGGACACGGGGAGAGGGTGTCCCCCGCCAGTGCCACGCGGTGACAGGTGTGCCAGCAGGTGGCAGATGTGTGCCACGGTTTCCCGGCTCATCCGGAGTCTCCTCCTGCATTCCCGGTCCGTGAGGTCCTGGTATGACTGCCGGGGCCGGTACACACGGGGCGCCCTCGGGTGCCTCCGTTGCCGTGGGGCCGCGACGTCCTCCTCCCCCTCCTCGTCCTGTCGGTCAGGTGTCCCTCCAGCCTGGGCGGCTGCCGCCTGCCCCTCTGCGGCAGCCTGCGCCGCCTCTCTGGCATGCTCCTCCTCCTCCTCCTCCTCATCCAGGGCAACATAGACATGAGCGGCTGCCACCACGGCGGCCAACATCGCTGGATGGTCTGAAAACATGATGGCCTGGTGGGGGGGAGGGGAACGACGACATGTCATCATTGCCCATATCCCCTCCTCCCCCCAGCCAGGTGGCATGGACCGCATGGGTCCAACTGTTGGAGGCTGGCACCTGGCCAGGTGGACCAACTCATTTGCCCTCCCATCACCCACCCCAGCACGGACCCCCCCCCAACCTCCACCCCGGCACGGACCCCCTCCCCAACCCCCAACCTCCACCCCGGCACGGACCCCCTCCCCAACCTCCACCCCGGCACGGACCCCCTCCCCAACCTCCACCCCGGCACGGACCCCCTCCCCAACCCCCAACCTCCACCCCGGCACGGACCCCCTCCCCAACCTCCACCCCGGCACGGACCCCCTCCCCAACCTCCACCCCGGCACGGACCCCCTCCCCACCCCCCAACCTCCACCCCAGCACAGACCCCCTCCCCAACCTCCACCCCGGCACGGACCCCCTCCCCAACCCCCAACCTCCACCCCAGCACGGACCCCCCCCCCAACCTCCACCCCAGCACGGACCCCCCCCCAACCTCCACCCCGGCACGGACCCCCTCCCCAACCCCCAACCTCCACCCCGGCACGGACCCCCCCCAACCTCCACCCCGGCACGGACCCCCCCCCCAACCTCCACCCCGGCACGGACCCCCTCCCCAACCTCCACCCCGGCACGGACCCCCCCCCAACCTCCACCCCGGCACGGACCCCCTCCCCAACCCCCAACCTCCACCCCAGCACAGACCCCCTCCCCAACCTCCACCCCGGCACGGACCCCCTCCCCAACCCCCAACCTCCACCCCAGCATGGACCCCCCCCAACCTCCACCCCAGCACGGACCCCCCCCAACCTCCACCCTGGCACGGACCCCCTCCCCAACCCCCAACCTCCACCCCGGCACGGACCCCCTCCCCAACCCCCAACCTCCGCCCCAGCACGGACCCCCCCCCAACCTCCACCCCGGCACGGACCCCCTCCACAACCCCCAACCTCCACCCCGGCACGGACCCCCTCCCCAACCTCCACCCCGGCACGGACCCCCTCCCCAACCTCCACCCCGGCACGGACCCCCTCCCCAACCTCCACCCCGGCACGGACCCCCTCCCCAACCCCCAACCTCCACCCCAGCACGGACCCCCCCCCCAACCTCCACCCCGGCACGGACCCCCTCCACAACCCCCAACCTCCACCCCGGCACGGACCCCCTCCCGGCACTCCCCCGGAGCCCAGCCTACTCTAACCCCCCCCCGCCGCACACACACACAAGCCGAGACACACCTCTCCTCAGGCAATCAGTCTGCGGCCACGCCATTTCCTGCCCAGAGCCAACCCCCCAGGCCGTCACTCACCTCCTCGCTGGTCGGCGTGAGCCTGGAGCACCGGGTCACGCCGATGAAAAGGAGGTTTGATTCACGTCGACGTGAACGGTCATCACGTCGACGGGACTTCGGCCCATCCGGAAGGGAGAATATCGGCAGGCCGAAAATCGGCTGCCTTGCGCAGACCCGTGACATTCTCCGCAGCAGCGGCGCCATTAACGCCCCGCCGACTTTTCTTCCTTCGGAGACTTCGGCGGGGGCGGGGGCGGGATTCACGGCGGCCAACGGCCATTCTCCGACCCGGCGGGGGGTCGGAGAATGACGCCCCATATATTTTCATTCTGATTTTAAAAATCCATAGTTTTTTAATATATTTAAACTATTACTTTCTAAAAGTTTGTTCATAATAAATCAGCTTCTAATATGTATACCCCAAACTTTATTTCACTCTCTGTAAAATATGATCCAAAGTGAAGGATAATCGTTGCATTTTACTTCCTGCTATTCTGTCTATGAGAATTCTTCAATGTAATTAGTGCTTACCCTGCTTGATTCCATCAATGTTGCTGGACATCTAGCTTTCCCCATAACTTGGTGCCAGATTCATATTAACAGCAGGAAAGATGACATCCTTGCCACAGAGGTCATTTGATCTTTGAAGGAAGCTTTCTTTGAGGTGAGCAACAAGTGCTGTTGCACTGCTGACTGACCATAACAATTGGCAAATTTGCCTCTTTCTGAAAGAACATGTCAATATGGTAATATAATAATAATAATAATCACTTATTGTCACAAGTAGGCTTCAATGAAGTTACTGTGAAAAGCCCCTGGTCGCCACATTCCGGCACCTGTTCGGGGAGGCTGGAACGGGAATTCAACCCGCGCTGCTGGTCTTGTTCTGCATTACAAGCCAGCTGTCTTAGCCCACTGTACTAAACCAGCCCCATATCGTTGGTCAGCACTGATTCTTCACAGCGGCAGGATCCCAGTACAATTCCCGGCTTGGGTCACGGTCTGTGCGAAGTCTGCACGTTCTCCCTGTGTCTGCGTGGGTTCCTCCGGGTGCTCCGGTTTCCTCCCACAAGTCCCAAAGTGTTTAGGTAATTTGGACATTTTGAATTCTTCTTCCATGTACCCGAACAGACGCAGGAACATGGCGACGAAGGTATTTTCGCAGTAACTTCATTGCAGTGATAATGTAAGCCTACTTGTGACGATAAAGATTATTATTATTATTTATGCTGTTCTAGCTTTAAGAATAGCATAGTTAAGCATTTAGGAAATTAACAATGACATGTATGCTCTTAAAATTGAGCATTTCACATATTATACAGCTTCTCCAAAGATAATTATTTGAAGTGGTTAATATTACACAAGTATTGTAGAATGACAGAATGTTTATGGTTCAACATAAATTCTGAATAAGGTAATAAATTGCACAGGTTGGCATTTTCCTGTGTGCTACATCATCAGAAGCCATGAGATCTAGGTTTTCACCGTAAGTCCTGAGCCAATGAATTAATGGCTTTGATAAAACAATTGTAGACCGGGGGGCTGGATTCTCCGCAGCCCCGTGCGGAAATCGCGTTTGGCGCAGCGGTGGAGAATCAAATCTCCCAATGGAATCGGGCCCGGAGTCGCTCCGATGAATAAATGCGCGTTCGCGAATTACGCTGCGCGGCTGGGGAGCCATTGCCACAGGCCCGCCCAGCGAACCTCCGCTCCCGACCGGCTGAGTTCCCGATGGCGTGGAACTAACATGCGATGGCTGGTCAGGACTCTCGCGTGGCGGCTGTGGACTCAGTCCGCGGCCGCACTGGTGAGGGGCGGGGGACCTGGCACCGGGAGGGACCTTATGGGCGGCCGGGAAGACATCGGGATGGATGGATCTTCAGGCGCGCGGCCGATCGGGGGCGGCCTAGTTTCTTTGTGTGGGCCCACGGTTCGAGTCTACCATGGCGCTCGGCGTGACCGCTGGAGGTCGCCGCGGTGTGCATGCGCGGACTTGGGACCGGAAGTGCGGGGGCCCGTATCCGCAGCCAAAGTTGCGTGAATCACTCCGGGTCCCTGCTAGCCCCCTGAAGGTGAGTGAATCGGCTGGTATTTTTTACAGGAAACTCGGGAGTGCAACGCCTGCGTTTTTACACCGGCATTGGGGACATAGCCCAATTTTGGGAGAATCCAGCCCCAGGTATCTGGGGCGAGATTCTCCGACCCCCCGCCGGGTCGGAGAATCGCCGGGGGCTGGCGTGAATCCCGCGCCCGCCAGTCTCCGGCACCGGATATTCGGCGGGGGCGGGAATCGCGTCAAGCCGGTTGGCGGGCCCCCCCGCGCGATTCTCCGGCCCGGATGGGCCAAAGTCCCGCCGCTAAAATGCCTGTCCCGCCGGCGTAAATTAAACCACCTACCTTACCGGCGGGACAAGGCAGCGCGGGCGGGCTCCGGGGTCCTGTGGGAGGGGTGCGGGGCGATCTGGCCCCGGGGGGTGCCCCCACGGTGGCCTGGCCCGCGAGCGGGGCCCACCGATCCGCGGGCGGGCCTGTGCCGTGGGGGCACTCTTTCCCTTCCGCCTCCGCCACGGTCTCCACCATGGCGGAGGCAGAAGAGACTCCCTCCACTGCACATGCGCGGGAATGCCGTCAGCGGCCGCTGACGCTCCCGCGCATGCGCCGCCCGGAGATGTCATTTCCGCGCCAGCTGGCGGGGCACCAAAGGCCTTTTCCACCAGCTGGCAGGGCAGAAATTCGTCCGGCGCCGACCTAGCCCCTTAAGGTTGGGGCTCGGCCCCCAAAGATGCGGAGCATTCCGCACCTTTGGGGCGGCGCAATGCCCGTCTGATTTGCGCCGTTTTGGGCGCCAGTCGGCGGACATCGCGCCATTTCCGGAGAATTTCACCCAAGATCCTCCATTCAAGGTGGAAGGGAATACTGGAGATTGAGCCAACAAAGATTTTCGGCGATCAGCCGGAGAATTCCCGTTTACGCCAGAATTGGGGGCAGCGCCGTCTTTGCGATGCTCCGCCCACTCAAAAACGGCATACTCTGGAAGTACACCGCACGTCGTGTGGACGGCCTCAGGATGTCACCTGAGCCCCTCCCCCATGCTCCGCTCCCGATGGGCCGAGTCCCCGACGGCGTCGCTCACGTGTGCTCTCACCATTCAGGGACCTCATGTGGCAGCTGGGGACTGAGTCCAGCGTCGCTTCAGTCGGGGAGGAGGGGGAGCCATTTCGCTGGCAGGGGGGGCTTCGGCAGGGGCTGGGGGGATTGGTGGGGGGTGGTCCGGGGGTGGCAAGGCTGGTTACAGGGGGACAGTTTTTGGCAGGCCTGGTCCGCGCGCGGCCAGTACCGTGTTGCATTGCGCGGCCACTGACCCGGCCATTCTCCGGCCGTATCCACAGGTAAAGCCAGGGGCTTTACGTTGCGCAGCTGCTAGTCCCCATCGGACGGAGGATTGGTGCAGAGGCGGCACCGACTTTCTGGTCGTAAGACCAGATGGATCCTGTGGACATAGCTGCAGGATCGGAGAATCCAGCCCAATTTTCTGAACCTTCACATTAATGCTCAGCTCTGACTTTATTAGATATTAGGAAGTTTGCTTGTTCTTCTTCCTAGAAAATGGTTTCAGTGTCAGGCTAATCAACGGGCCTCCAGGCCCAGTCATTCTCCTCTTCCTTGGGGGCTAGAACGGCACCGGAGTGCTGAGCGCTGCTCCGGCGCTGAAAGCCAGCCCTACACGGCCAGCGCGGGTCCACACATGCGCGCCACGGCCGGCACATGCGCGTGGTTGCCGACCCCGGGCAACATGGTGGAGCCCTACAGGGGCCTGGTGCGGAGGAATCTAGTCCCCGCCCGGAATGAGCGCGCCCGCCGATCGGTAGCCCCCGATCATGGGTTTGGCCACCGTGGAGGCTCCCCCCCCCGGAGTCAGAACCCCCCTCCCCCCACACCAGGACGGCCCCCACAGCCAGAACGCCAAGGTCTCGCCGGATGGGATCATATGTAAACCACGCCGGTGGGACTCGGCGGAACTTGGCGGGCCCTCGACCCATCAAGCGCGGACAATCGCCGTGGGGCCACTTTCAACGCCCCCCCGACCGGCGCCGTGGCGACCGCTGAATCGACAGGCCAGCGTCAGAGCGGCATGGCGGGATTCTCTGCTGATTCTCCGACCCGGCGTTGGCACAGAGAATCCCGGCCATGGTGATAGGGGTAAATTATCAGCCATGATCTTATTGAACAGCAGAGCAAGCGCAAGGGGCCAAATGGCCTACTTACTCCTCATCCTGTTTCTTATATTATCCTAAAAGGGTAGAAAGTGACATTATCTTGGTTAATTAGTGATGCTGTTCATTTCTGCTTCAATACAGTGTGCAGTCCTTCTGTTGTTTCCCTCCAAATCTCCCAATTTCACTGAGTAAGCTTGAAGGAGAATCTCAGTGACGTAGAAGTGGGAAAGGATAAAGGCAGAAGAATAGATGCCTTTTAGTGTGCACTTCCTAGTGGTCAGCTCGGCATTAGGATTGGAAGCCTCCAGAGAGACCAATTCACAGAATTATAAAATGGCTACTGCACATAAGAAGGATGCTTGGCCAATCTCTGAGAACATCGCACCAGGTCCCATTTCCCCACTATTTCATCATAGAGCTGGTAAATTCTTTTCTCTTCAATTATTCAATTCTCTCTTTAAAGCCATATTTGAATTGGCCTCCATAGTACTCTCTGACATTGCCTTTCCAATCCTAAACACTCACCGAGTAAAGAAATCTTTCCTCAAGTTGAGGTTTCTTCTTTTGCCATTCATCTTAAATTATGCCCTTTGATTATCAACACTTCCAGCAACAGTTTCTCCCTATTTACTCTCTCTAATCCCTCTTCATTTTTAATACTTCCAAGATAAAATAGAGGTCTCAAGGATAGCTAATCAGCATTTTTACATGGATACAAAGCCCATATTATTCACATTGCCATAGCAATGGGCTTTGAGAGGTTATGGGTCAAAGATACTCCTGAAGGTTTACTTCTTGTCTTTTCCACTCACAGACAAGGTTAGTCTGCCAGAATTCAGCAGGGGAAGAGCAGCTATAGACAGAAAGACATGATCGTTCACCACACAGGAATGTGGGTGGGAGATTGTCCTTAGATTGAAAAGACAGAATTCATGAGGCGTTAAAAGGATACTGGAAGATCGTCCAGCTGGTGCTGGATGAAGAATCCCTATGGGAGAAACTCTGGAAGGTAGTTCTGAGATTTAAAGTTACCAAGGCTGAGGAAGGAAAAGAACACCCTCACAAGCTAAGAATTACCTTCAATTGTTCTGAGAGAATTGAATGTCCGCTGAAAGGATATTGTAAAGTATATCTGAGCAGTGTGAGTTTGGTGTGCTAAAAGAAAAGAGGATCCCCCACAGAACCACGCCAGAGGCCCCTGAACTGGAGAGACCTCCCCACGGACCCCCTATTGAGGGGTCTCTCTTTGATAGTTTAAATTACAAGTTGCCTCCAAAATAGTGTTTAGTCAATAGTGCTTTTAGTCTTTTCCTTAAAATGTGAAATCTTGTTGTGTTATCTTCTCAGACATTAACTGGTAGGACAAATATATTTTTTAAAGTTCTTGGTCTCTACAGAGATTATAAAAGTATGCTGAAAGAAGACAATTTCCAACCTCTTGTTTGCAAAATATGCAGTCAAAGTGTATGTAAAAAAACATTAAAGCTGGGCGTGACACACTTTTCATTTAAAAGCTGTATTACATTTTATTTATTTCAGAAATGCTGCTCCAAATATCAATGGGTTGTATTGCATTATACCACTTGATGGCAGCAGAGCGATAGAAAGTCACGAAGCTATTTAAAGTCTAATAATAATAATCTTTATTGGTGTCACAAGTAGGCTTACATTAACACTGAAATGAAGTTGCTGAGAAAATCGCGGTAATTACTATTATCAAGATTATAGTTCCTTTCCCAGGTATCTAAATATTCCAAAGCTTCAATTTCTGTACCTTTTAGGAGTTTCTCTGGGATGAGAAGAAGTGAAGTGAGGAGGAAGGGGTTCAGCTACAAGTTGCTGCTGCAAAATATGGTCAACTGCAGAACAGGCATGAGTGCCAAAAATTCAGAAAGCAAAGTCAAGGGTGCGAGGGAAGAAACACTTTGAACATGCAGACTTTGCAAGGTGTAGTATGTGTTGTGATGAAAGATTCTGGACCTGAATTAACTTCGTTCCTATCTCCACAGATGCTGCCTGACCTATGGAGTGATTCCAGCATTTTATAATTCACAGTGGGCAGAATTTTACAGCCCCTCCGACGAGCAGATTATCCAATCCCGCCAAAGTCAATGGATTTTTGAACAGCTCACTACATTTTCCAGCCCCACCCCCACCATGATAAGGCCATAAAATTCTACCCTATATCTCCTGCCAACACAGGATGGCTGCCTATACCCTTCTGCGCACATGCACTTGTCCATGTATGCCCAGAAAACTGTGGATGTCAGTGGCTGGATGGGCAGCAAATACAGCTCATTTATGTATGTTACAGATTGTGCAAGAGAAAACTGTGGATTGTATTTAACTTTTTATTAAAAACAATGTTTCAGGTATTTATGAGTGAGCTGCCAAGATTTGTATGTAAAAGAACTCAAAATATTCCACAGAAAAAGAGAAAGCTAAAGGAAATTACCTAGGAGAAACTGGATGTTGTATTTTGTTTTGAATAATATAGCTCTTTCTGGTTCAAAAATCCACTTTCGAGGAATGTTAATTTAGTTTGGTTCTTCAGTCTCCGTTCTCATTAGGATAGCTGCGAATTTGAATTTTGCTTAAAAATAAACAAAAAAAACGACACTGAGAGAGTGGGTTTCACACTGAGCTTGGCGGAGTGAGTAGAGGTCAAGATCTCCAGTGCTCGTAATGACACGAGGATCTTCATTAAATCAAATGGGGACAACCAAATTGGAACAATCTCCCATAGCGAGCACGTTTAGCCACGTGTTCCCCAGCGCTCGCAGTGGCGAGAAACATATGGGTATTCAACATGACTTGTGTTGTATAAGGGGCCTCAACGGTGAACAACCCGTTTTGTAAACTGGGGAGCTTCACTCGCCGGAACTCCCCAGGGTAGCGAGCGATCGGGACACCATTTTTAAATAGTGTCATGATGTTCGAGGCCCCCAAAGTGATCCCCAACCTCCTCCCTGGCCTGAACGTTCTTGGTAGGGGTCCAGCCCCTCCGCACCCCTCCAACAACTACCCAGGGCACCCCCCAACCCGATCGCGCGTGTGCAAAAAATGCCAGCTTTGCACTTTGCAGTGTCAACCTGACACCATGGCAATGCTCATGCCAGCTGGAAATGCCAGCTGGGCACTTTGGCAGTGCCTGGCTGGCATCCAGGTGACACTGCCAAGGTGTCAGGCTGGCACTGCCAGGATACCCAGGTGACACTACAGTGCCAGGGCACCATCCTGCCCAAAGGGCATGCAGCTGGGGGCCTCCTGTCCCCAGGGAGACACCCATGATTGCTGTTGCATCTGGTCCCCATTTGTGGGGAACAGTGCTGAATGGTACTAACCCAAGGTCTCCCAGGCAAAGAGGATGAATCTAAAAGCATCAGTTACCTCAGGAATCTGCACATTAGAGAGAAATGAGCTGTCTCGCTCTAATATGCGGATTTGCCAAAAAGTGATCCCGCCCACAATGGGCAGTATTTACATCGCAACGTGTCGTGAGATAACGTTGGATCTCGCTAGCCGTTGCGAGCCAGGTAGATCCCGGGAGTGAGGTCTCTCAGCTTTTATCGGCAATGCTGCACCGCAGCATGCTGCTTTTCCAGCGCAGGATGGCCAGTAGATTGAGCCCCAGGAGTAAAGACTTACTGTAAAGACCTACAGTAAAGACTTGGATCTGTAAAGACTTAATGACCTGCAACAGCTCGCATTCAAAGCATTGTCTTGGATCTTTGACTTTGTCTATATATATGTTTCTGGAACCTACCTCTTCATTCACCTGAGGAAGGAGCTGTGCTCCGAAAGCTAGTGATTTGAAACAAACCTGTTGGACTTTAACCTGGTGTTGTAAGACTCCTTACAAATATTTAATATCTGGGAGCTTCTCTCATGTTGTCACAGTTTCAATTGTGATTGCAATGAAGTTCTGTAAATTGTCATGCCCAATACAGGTATGACAATATCACAAATTGTCCAGCTATATTTTGAAAGGTGAATACAAAACCTGTAAGATGGCTGCAGCATACCATGTAACTTTTGACATTTGAACCGTAGACAGTAGAGTCTGCAGCCAATTATTGAACATGGATCTGAGTGAAGAAATCTCACAGCCCATTGTGGAAATCACATATCTCATTATTTAATGGATAAAAATTTTGGACAATGGAGGTTGCAGACAACTCATCTCCATGTTTCCCTGGGGCCAAAAGAGACATCTAAATTTAATGGTTGTTGGGCAAATGTGAAATGGATCCCATCGACCTTTCATTGCATTGTATTGGCTCCGCATCTAAACACACACTCTCAAGATACATTTGTTAAACTGACATACTGTCTTATGTGGCAAACCACTGTAGTATATAATATGTGCATTGTGGTAAATGGCTACTGTATTACATGTATTGTGGTAAAACACTGCCCGATGGCTCCGCCTCCCCTCGGGTCCGGTATAAAGGTGGCTGGTCTCCGCCTCTGTCCCAATTCGGGATCAGAGACCAGGAGGCTTTCTGTTTAGTTTAGTAAAGCCTCAGTTATGTTCACTACTTGTTTTGTGTTCATTGATGGCACATCAATTTAATAAACTAAACTTTTAAGATGAATTCATCGCTCAAGCCTGATCGCAACATTCGAGCACTGGCTAAGCTGCTTCGAAGCTTACCTCGGATCCTCCACTGAAGACTTTACCGACCTCCAAAAGAAGCAGATCCTCAGCGCATGGGTGAGCCCGCAAGTTTTCCTTCTCATCAGGGACGCCCCCTCGTGTACGGAGGTGAGAATGCTGCTGAAGGGACAATATGTAAAGTCTGTAAAGGAGACACCTTCTTGCCACGAGGCAACAACGCCCTGGGGAATCACTAGCAGAATTCCTGCGTGCCTTGCGGGTACTCGGCCGGAACTGTGATTGCCAGGCGGTATCGGCTACCCAACACGTGGAACTGTTGATCAGGGATGCCTATGTCGCAGGTATGAAATCGAACTACAACCGTCAGCGATTGCTAGAAGGGGGTACACACAGCCTCCCAGAGACAGTGCAGCTCTCCAACTCACTGGAGGTGGCCTTCCAGAACATGGAGGCCTACACCTTCCACCATGCGGTACCCTCATGGATCTTGTGGGCACTGCCATCATCCGACTCGAGTGCGGCGCAAGCCTGTGCCGCGCAGCAGCCCGCCAATGCCGGAAGCCCGAAGTGCTACTTTTGCGGCCGGGTAAGTATCCCAGACAATGCTGCCCTGCACGGAACACGACTTGCAATGGGTGTGGGAGGAAGGGCCACTTTGCGAAAGCCTGCCACGCCCGATCTGTCCTTAAAACTCCTAGGCCCAGCAGTGCTGCCTGCTTGTGGGGACTGCCCCTAGCTGCCGCGCCACCCGCCATGTGCGACCCGTGGGCGCCGCCATTTTCGCCGCCATCTTCAATTTTGCCCGCCACGCGCGACCCATGGGGGCCGCCATCTTTGATGCCATCTTGTACTCTACCCACCACGTGGGACCCATGGGGGCCGCCATCTTTGACGCCATCTCCGATGCCACCCGCCACGCGCGACCCATGGGGGCCGCCATCTTGGGACCATTCCGCAGACTCCCGGGAGCCTGCTCACCCGGTCGTACGCTGGCCGCTGCCACCTCCGACCGGCCTACCCATCACCTTCCGAAGCTCGCCTCCATCACGCTCGACCAGTCCCGGCCTCATCACCTCACAAAATCTACGATGACCGTCCGGATCAACGGGCACGAGACAGCTTGCCTTTTCGACTCCGGAAGAACAGACAGCTTCATACTCCCAGATACGGTAAGGCGCTGCTCCCTCCCAATTTTACCCGTGACTCAGAAAATCTCCCTGGCTTCTGGATCACATTCAGGGTCGCGACCCTTACCGTACAAGGCGTAGAGTACACTAACTTTAAGTTCTACGTCCTTCCCCATCTCTGCGCTGCCCTATTACTGGGGCTCGACTTCCAGTGCCACCTCCAAAGCCTTACTTTAAATTTTGGTGGACCCCTGCCCCCCTCACCGCCTGTAGCCTGACGAACCTTAAGGTCGCCCCGCCCTCGCTCTTCGCCAACCTCACCCCGGACTGTAAGCCCATCACTACTAGGAGTAGACGATACAGTGCCCGGGACAGGGCCTTTATCAGGTCAGAGGTCCAGCGACTCCTACTAGAGGGAATCATTGAGGCTAGTACCAGCCCCTGGAGAGCCCAAATGGTGGTTGTCAAGACTGGGGCGAAGCACCGGATGGTCATCGACTACAGTCAGACCATCAACCGGTACACGCAGCTCGATGCGTACCCCCTCCTCCGCATATCTGACATGGTCAACCAGATTGCGCAGTATCAGGTCTTCTCCACAGCTGACTTGAAGTCCGCGTACCACCAGCTCCCTATCCACCCGGAGGACCGCCAATACATTGCCTTCGAGGCAGATGGCTGCGTCTACCACTTCCTCAGGGTGGATTGGAGATAGATGGGTAACTGTAAGAGGGACTGGGAAGAAGCAGTCAGTGCAGGGATCCCCTGCGGTCGTTCCCCTGATACTTGTGGGGGTGGGACTTACCAGGGGTAAGCCATAGGGTACGGGCCTCTGGCACGGAGTCTGTCCCTGTTGCTCAGAAGGGAAGGGGGGAGAGGAGCAGAGCATTAGTAATTGGGGACTCGATAGTCAGGGGCACAGATAGGAGATTTTGTGGGAGCGTGAGAGACTCACGTTTGGTATGTTGCCTCCCAGGTGCAAGGGTACGTGATGTCTCGGATCGTGTTTTCCGGATCCTTAAGGGGGAGGGGGAGCAGCCCCAAGTTGTGGTCCACATAGGCACTAATGACATAGGTAGGAAAGGGGACAGGGATGTCAGGCAGGCTTTCAGGGAGCTAGGTTGGAAGCTCAGAACTAGAACAAACAGAGTTGTTATCTCTGGATTGTTGCCCGTGCCACGTGACAGTGAGATGAGGAATAGGGAGAGAGAGCAATTAAACATGTGGCTACAGGGATGGTGCAGGCGGGAGGGATTCAGATTTCTGGATAACTGGGGCTCTTTCTGGGGAAGGTGGGACCTCTACAGACAGGGTGGTCTACATCTGAACCTGAGGGGCACAAATATCCTGGGGGGGAGATTTGTTAGTGCTCTTTGGGGGGGTTTAAACTAATGCAGCAGGGGCATGGGAACCTGGATTGTAGTTTTAGGGTAAGGGAGAATGAGAGTATAGAGGTCAGGAGCACAGATTTGACGTCGCAGGAGGGGGCCAGTGTTCAGGTAGGTGGTTTGAAGTGTGTCTATTTCAATGCCAGGAGTATACGAAATAAGGTAGGGGAACTGGCAGCATGGGTTGGTACCTGGGACTTCGATGTTGTGGCCATTTCGGAGACATGGATAGAGCAGGGACAGGAATGGATGTTGCAGGTTCCGGGGTTTAGGTGTTTTAGTAAGCTCAGGGAAGGAGGCAAAAGAGGGGGAGGTGTAGCGCTGCTAGTCAAGAGCAGTATTACGGTGGCGGAGAGGATGCTAGATGGGGACTCATCTTCCGAGGGAGTGTGGGCTGAGGTTAGAAAAAGGAAAGGAGAGGTCACCCTGTTGGGAGTTTTCTATAGGCCTCCAAATAGTTCTAGGGATGTAGAGGAAAGGATGGCGAGGATGATCCTGGATAAGAGCGAAAGTAACAGGGTAGTTATTATGGGAGACTTTAGCTTTCCAAATATTGACTGGAAAAGATATAGTTCGAGTACATTAGATGGGTCGTTTTTTGTACAGTGTGTGCAGGAGGGTTTCCTGACACAATATGTTGACAGGCCAACAAGAGGCGAGGCCACGTTGGATTTGGTTTTGGGTAATGAACCAGGCCAGGTGTTGGATTTGGAGGTAGGAGAGCACTTTGGGGACAGTGACCACAATTCGGTGACGTTTACATTAATGATGGAAAGGGATAAGTATACACCGCAGGGCAAGAGTTATAGCTGGGGGAAGGGCAATTATGATGCCATTAGACGTGACTTGGGGGGGGATAAGGTGGAGAAGTAGGCTGCAAGTGTTGGGCACACTGGATAAGTGGAGCTTGTTCAAGGATCAGCTACTGCGTGTTCTTGATAAGTATGTACCGGTCAGGCAGGGAGGAAGGCATAGAGCGAGGGAACCGTGGTTTACCAAAGAAGTGGAATCTCTTGTTAAGAGGAAGAAGGAGGCCTATGTGAAGATGAGGTGTGAAGTTTCAGTTGGGGCGATGGATAGTTACAAGGTAGCGAGGAAGGATCGAAAGAGAGAGCTAAGACAAGCAAGGAGGGGACATGAGAAGTATTTGGCAGGTAGGATCAAGGAAAACCCAAAAGCTTTCTATAGGTATGTCAGGAATAAGCAAATGACTAGGGAAAGAGTAGGACCAGTCAAGGACAGGGATGGGAAGTTGTGCGTGGAGTCTGAAGAGATAGGAGAGATACTAAATGAATATTTTTCGTCAGTATTCACTCAGGAAAAAGATAATGTTGTGGAGGAGAATGCTGAGACCCAGGCTATTAGAATAGATGGCATTGAGGTACGTAGGGAAGAGGTGTTGGCAATTCTGGACAGGCTGAAAATAGATAAGTCCCCGGGGCCTGATGGGATTCATCCTAGGATTCTCTGGGAGGCCAGGGAAGAGATTGCTGGACCTTTGGCTTTGATTTTTATGTCATCATTGGCTACAGGAATAGTGCCAGAGGACTGGAGGATAGCAAATGTGGTCCCTTTGTTCAAAAAGGGGAGCAGAGACAACCCCGGCAACTATAGACTGGTGAGCCTCACGTCTGTAGTTGGTAAAGTCTTGGAGGGGATTATAAGAGACAAGATTTATAATCATCTAGATAGGAATAATATGATCAGGGACAGTCAGCATGGCTTTGTGAAGGGTAGGTCATGCCTCACAAACCTTATCGAGTTCTTTGAGAAGGTGACTGAACAGGTAGATGAGGGTAGAGCAGTTGATGTGGTGTATATGGATTTCAGTAAAGTGTTTGATAAGGTTCCCCACGGTAGCTATTGCAGAAAATACGGAGGCTGGGGATTGAGGGAGATTTAGAGATGTGGATCAGAAATTGGCTAGCTGAAAGAAGACAGAGGGTGGTGGTTGATGGGAAATGTTCAGAATGGAGTTCAGTTACAAGTGGCGTACCACAAGGATCTGTTCTGGGGCCATTGCTGTTTGTCATTTTTATCAATGACCTAGAGGAAGGCGCAGAAGGGTGGGTGAGTAAATTTGCAGACGATACTAAAGTCGGTGGTGTTGTCGACAGTGTGGAAGGATGTAGCAGGTTACAGAGGGATATAGATAAGCTGCAGAGCTGGGCCGAGAGGTGGCAAATGGAGTTTAATGTAGAGAAGTGTGAGGTGATTCACTTTGGAAGGAATAACAGGAATGCAGAATATTTGGCTAATGGTAAAGTTCTTGGAAGTGTGGATGAGCAGAGGGATCTAGGTGTCCATGTACATAGATCCCTGAAAGTTGCCACCCAGGTTGATAGGGTTGTGAAGAAGGCCTATGGAGTGTTGGCCTTTATTGGTAGAGGGATTGAGTTCCGGAGTCAGGAGGTCATGTTGCAGCTGTACAAAACTCTGGTACGGCCGCATTTGGAGTGTTGCGTACAGTTCTGGTCACCGCATTATAGGAAGGACGTGGAGGCTTTGGAGCGGGTGCAGAGGAGATTTACCAGGATGTTGCCTGGTATGGAAGGAAAATCTTATGAGGAAAGGCTGATGGACTTGAAGTTGTTTTCGTTGGAGAGAAGTAGGTTAAGAGGAGACTTAATAGAGGCATACAAAATGATCAGGGGGTTAGATAGGGTGGACAGTGAGAGCCTTCTCCCGCGGATGGAAATGGCTGGCACGAGGGGACATAGCTTTAAACTGAGGGGTAATAGATATAGGACAGAGGTCAGAGGTAGGTTCTTTACGCAAAGCGTAGTGAGGCCGTGGAATGCCCTACCTGCAACAGTAGTGAACTCGCCAACATTGAGGGCATTTAAAAGTTTATTGGATAAACATATGGATGATAATGGCATAGTGCAGGTTAGATGGCTTTTGTTTCGGTGCAACATCGTGGGCCGAAGGGCCTGTACTGCGCTGTATCGTTCTATGTTCTATGTTCTATATTCTATGTTCCCTTCGGCGTCACCAATGGGGTCTCGGTCTTCCAACGGGAAATGGAATGGTTGACCAGTACGGGCTGCGGTCCACGTTCCCGGACTTAGATAATGTCACCATCTGCAGCCATGACCAGTAGAACCATGACGAAAACCTCCGGCACTTCCTCCACACCGCTAAACACCTGAACCTCACCTACAATAAGGAAAAATGCGTTTTCCGCACAACCCCTTAGCCATCCTTGGCTACGTCGTGGAAAACAGAGTGCTAGGGCCCGACCCCGACCGCATGCGTCCCTTCCTGGAACTCCTCCTCCCCCACTGCCCCAAGGCCCTGAAGAGATGCCTGGGGTTCTTCTCTTACTCTGACCAGTAGGTCCCCAATTATGCGGACAAGGCCCATCCACTTATCAAATCCACCATTTTTCCCCTGACGGCTGAGGCCCGCCTGGCCTTCAACCGAATCAATGCAGATGCACGCTGTGGACGAGTCCATTCTGTTCCAGATGGAGAGCGATGCATCGGACTTTGCTCTGGCCGCTACCCTCAACCAGGCGGGCAGGCCCATGGCCTTCTTCTCCCATACCCTCCATGCCTCCGAAATTCGACACTCCTCCGTCGAAAAGGAGGCCCAAGCCATTGTAGATGAAGTGCGACATTGGAGGCACTACCTGGCCGGCAGGCGATTCACTCTCCTCACTGACCAACGGTCGGTTGCCTTCATGTTTAACAATACACAGCGGGGCAAAATCAAGAACGACAAGATTCTGAGGTGGAGGATCGAGCTCTCCACCTACAACTACGATATCTTGAATCGACCTGGGAAGCTCAATGAGCCCCCAGATGCCGTATCCCGCGGTACATGTGCCAGCGCACAAGTAGACCGACTTCGGGCCCTCCACAATGACCTCTGTCACCCGGGGGTCACCCGTATTTTTCACTTTTTCAAGGCTCGCAACCTGCCTTACTCCATCGAGGAGGTCAGGACCATGACCAGTGACTGCCAGGTCTGCGCGGAGTGCAAACCGAACTTCTATCGGCCAGATAGGGCGCACCTGGTAAAGGCCTCTCGCCCCTTTGAGCGCCTCAGCATCGAAATCAAAGGGCCCCTCCCCTTCACTGACCGTAACGTATACTTCCTCAACATTGTTGACGAATACTAAAGATTCCCCTTTGCCATCCCATGCCCTGACATGACCTCTGCCGCCGTCATCAAGGCCCTGCACAGTCTCTTCACCTTGTTCGGGTTCCCCACCTACATCCATAGCGATCGGGGTTCCTCCTTCATGAGCGACGAGTTGCGTCAGTTTCTGCTTAGCAAGGGCATCACCTCCAGCAGGACGACCAGCTACAACCCCCGGGGCAACGGACAGGTGGAGAGGGAGAACGTAACGGTCTGGAAGGTCGTCCTCCTGGCCATATGGTCTAGAAGCCTCCCAGTCTCCGGCTGGCAGGAGGACCTCTTTGATGCGCTCCACTCCATTCGATCAGGAGGCTTTCTGTTTAGTTTATTAAAGCCTCAGTTACGATCACTACTCGTTTTGTGTTCATTGATGGCACATCACTTATTTGGAAAAGGACTTTGGAGGAGTAGCAGGTCACATGAGTAACAAAGCCATGTTTTTTGCCTGCTTTTAAAATAACAACAGAGACTGTTCTGAGACAGAGAGACCAGCAAAAGGCATAAAACCAGCTGCAGCCAAGAAAATGAGGGAAGGACTTTCCCCAACCTGTTTTGACTTCAAGCTTACCTGAGAACCAACCTCCTGAAAATTTGACTACAAGAAGCCTCACAACTTACGGCGGGATTCTCCATTGCCTGACGCCGATATAGTAATCGGACGGAGAATCCACTCCAACGCCCAAATTGGGGCCGGCGCTGGTTTGACGCCAGTCAGCCATGCTCCGCCCCCATGGAAATGGCGTAAT
Organism: Scyliorhinus torazame; assembly: GCF_047496885.1. Lineage (NCBI taxonomy): Eukaryota > Metazoa > Chordata > Chondrichthyes > Carcharhiniformes > Scyliorhinidae > Scyliorhinus > Scyliorhinus torazame. The sequence goes on along the minus strand of NC_092714.1, from coordinate 106,347,217 downwards.
CGCGTGGCACGTCGCACGCTGCTACAACGGCATTGGCACATCATTGGCATGCTCCGCCCCCAATGGGCCAAGTTTGTGACTGCGCAGGGGATGTATGGTAGCGTTCGGGAACCCGGCATGGCGGCTGCGGCTGTGTCCAGCGCCCCTGGGATCCGTGCCGCTGGCCGGGGGGTCTTCCACGAGGGCTGGGGGACTGGTGGGGGATGGCCGGGGATTACCTGTGAGGTCACGGATGGTGAGTCGGGTCCGCGCACGTCTGGCGTTATGTGGTACGGCGCGACCGCTGTAGGTCGTTACCGTGCACATGCACGGCCAGGGACCCGGCCATTCTCCAGTCGATTCCGGCGTGGGAGCCCGGAGTTTGACCCAGCGCCGCCGGTAGCCCCTCACCGGTCCCGGAATCGGTCAGGGAATCGGCGCCGATTTTTGGGTTATAAAACGCCCGCAAATTCTCCGTTTGAGCCAGCACCTAGCTGCTGAAATGGAGAATCCAGCCCCCGATGTTTACTTCAACTGGAAGTATCAACCTATCAAAGAAAATGCAGACCTGCCACAAAAGAGTGGCTGAGACAATTATACATTGTAATTTCATTTTTCCTTTATTCATCTGTGTCGAATCTTGGTGTCAGTAATAGAGTGTGAAGCGAGTGAGTGAAACATTGCGTTTAAACCTCCAGGGCAAGTGTAGGATAATAAATAATCTTCTTTATTTTAAAACATACAAAGCAGCTTATTGCTGGGATTATTTAAATTAGGACAACCACTCCTAGGGTAAAAGTATACACTCCTCACATATAATAAAACATACAATTCTGTCTATGCCAAAATACTATTAGTTTCTACAGATTTATTTGAAACTGTTTTATTGTAACAAGTCCACAGGTAATAGCTTGAAAAAGCCATTATAAAAAGAAGGCAATTTACAATTGTCATCATCTTGAGGAACTGGTTAATGCTCAGTACTCTTTCGTTTTGCTGTGTATAATCTAACGCCACTTGACTGCAGTATGTTTTTGCATTTGGAAAACAGCAGAAGTGCTCCTTTAAAAAAGGTGAGATGGGGACTCAAACTCACAAGGTGACACAATAATGGGCTAGACAATTGTCTTCACTTCTGGGATCTGAAATCACCACCAGATTAAAAACTAAAAGCTATACCTGAAAACCTGAAGACTGCCCAGTCTGTTGTAAATGCTGAGAAATCCGTGCCTGTAAATTGACTTCACCATTGTTATTTACCTGGAAAGTGCCCCAGCACAAAGTGGTTGCAGAAACCGGCCAAATAAGGCCACTGCTGGGATGAGATGATTTGTCCTTCCTCTCTCTAGATAGGTGCCTATAGTTGTGCTTCTGAATTACTGCAGGTTTCGAGTTGCAAATTTCAGTTTTCTCCTTCTGTTTCTGTCATTCCATTATGAAATAATTTGATCAGCCTCAATCATTCCCAATAAGCATGGGCCCAGAATACAAAATACTCTCCAACGTGACATAAATTCTCAATTTGACTCAGAGCAGTTGTCTGATGTTGGAAATGGAAAGAAAATGTCTCACAAGGAGTCTCACAAGATAAGGGCTCAGGCCCTACTTTTGCTGTTCTTGGTGAATATTTTTTAAAAGTCATTAAAATTCTTTGCTGGGTATTGCCAGGATTCAGCATTATGAAACCAGGTAAAGTCCTCGATCTTAAATCCAAGACATGGAGCAGGATTCTCCGCGAACCGGCGGGGTGAGCAACACCGGCGCGAAGGAGTGGCGTGAACCACTCCGGCTTCGGGCCGCCCCGAAGGTGCGGAGGATTCCACTCCATGTCTTGGATTCAGGGGCTAGGCCGGCACCGGAGTGGTTTACGCCGTGCCGGCTGGCGCGGAAGGGGCTTGGCGCCATGCCATCCAGCGCCGAAGGACCTCCGCCGGCCGGTGCGAGTTGGCACATGCGCGGGAGTGCCAGCGTGTGCTGGCGTCATCCCAGCGCATGCGCAGGGGGGTTCATCTCCACGTCGGCCATTGCGGACTGTTACAGTGGCCGACGCGGAGGAATAGAGTGCCCCCATGGCACAGGCCCGCCCGTGGATCGGTGGGCTCCGATCGTGGGCCAGGCCACCATGGGGGCACCCCCTGGGGCCAAATCCCCACCATGCCTCCCCGAGGACCCCGGAGGCTGCCCGTGCAGCCAGGCCCCGCTGGTAAGTACCTGTCGTAACATGTGCCGGCGGGACCGGCCTAAAACTGGTGGCCATTCGGTTCATCGCGGGCCGGAGAATCGCCGGGGGTGCCGCTGCCTGCGGCCGGCGTGGCGCGATTCCCGCCCCCGCCAAATCCCCGGCGCCAGAGAATTCGGCAGCCGGCGGGGAAGAGATTCACGCCGCCCCCCGGCGATTCTCCGACCAGGAGAATCCCGCCCATGTACTCTTCCCTTCTCCCTGCTTCCTGCCTCACCCCACTCAAACACACCATTGTGACATTTCAATTTCTTCCAACAACAATCATCATGGGGTGCCTTAATTAGATTTTCAGCTTGAAGCAAAGTGTGTTCAGCTTTATATTGTATAGCTTTAGCATTTTGGAGCAGTTACAAAAATGTCCAAACTCAGTACACTTTAGATCCTTATGGCTCGATTATGATGTATACCATCAGGGTGGACCCAATATGTGAAAAAATAAAGGGATCAAAAGCCCATGGCATTTTTGGCACACCACCGCTGTTAGTCTGGTAACAGTGTGTTACATTAAGCTGTGATACAGTTGTACCAGGTCCTGGTCTTTCCTGACTGTTTCCATTGGGACTTGTTTCGGTCAGAGCCTCCACCCATTTGCACAGGATCTGACAGTCCGTGACGCGTTTTCATTTCTGCAGTCTGGTCGCCTGCCATTTGACCATCCCAGGCTGGATTCTGGCCTAGACTTCCGAAAAGCAAACAAATTCAAGTAAGGTGCCATTCTGGATTCGTGGTGGAGTGAGAGCCCTGGCACCATCACCCTCGCCTGCCTCTCCACAACAACAACATGCCATAACCCACCATAATTACTTGTTTTTGGTCAGCCCCCTTGAGCAGGCAAGCACTCAAGATTCTCCGTTGGTGGATGCCGAAATCAGGAAATGCAATTGGGTGGAGAATAGGTTCCAACACCAAATCGCAATTCTCCTTCGCCTCGACAGCAGCGTCAATGCGGTCCGGAAAGCACGTACTGTAAACACCATTTGCATGTCATTAGCGGGCCAGACCCGGTATTCTCCGGGGCCTCCACGATTCTCCGCCTCCGATGGCCCAAGTTCCCAATGGCGCAGTTCACTTGTGCTTTTAAAAATCGTGAAACCGGCATCGTGGCTGATGAGAGAGAGGTAGGACACAGAGAGGCGCGACTACGGGTTGCCGGGCCGGGCACTGGCTGGGTTGACTGTGGTAGGGGGGCCCTGCCAGGGCCGGGGGAGGGGGTTAATGGGGGAGTGGGACGATTATACCAATTCAGAGGCCACCTACCGACGTCGAGACCCACTGCAGCGATGCCTATACAGCAACCAGGTGCTTAGACCGTCTGAAGATGAGGTTCTGGTCCCTGGAACGGTCTGGAGGGGCCCTCCAATATGATGCTGAAGGGGTCGCCCGCATCGTGGCGGCATGCTGCTTCCCCACAACATCGCGCAGGAGGGGCGACGTGCTGGAGGAGGAAGAGGAGCGCCAGGCCTCGTCCGATGAGGAGGATGCGGGGAGGGGGAGGATGGGCAGGACATGGGGCTTAGGCAGGCCTGGGAGGCTGCACAACTTGTGCGCCAGGGCCAATGTGCACGGGACTCTCTGATCGTCTCCATGTTCACCAACTAGGGGGTGGAGCGGGGGACTGGCCCACCCCCACACCACTCCCCTGTCCGGCCACCCCCCGCCTGCAACTCCCTCCATGATACATACCTGCTGCACTAGGTGCAGACGCTAAGTTGGCAGTAAGAGCGGGTTTGGTCCATGGGATGGAGGTTGATGACAATCCGCTCTTCGATGAGCTGTGGTGCTCCGCATCGTTTGACAACGTCTGACTCCTGCCCACGGTAGAACTTCCACTGTTCATGTGGGTGAGCCCTGCATGCGAGCTGGTCATTCCATCACACCGTTCCATCGGATCCCTGGAGTAACAGTGGTGGGGGAGGTCAGGGGAGAGGGGGTGCCCAGGCCACCCACAAGATCAATCCATTCCCCCCCCCCCCCCCCACACTCCCCCTCTGGCCAGCCCAGACCAGCGAACCCCTCACACCCATCAGGCAGAGCAGCGAGACAGGTTGTAACAGTTGTGACAAGTGTTTAATGTGACAAAATATATACAGATTTGTGCTCTAGCCCCTATAACAAAACTGTGCACTGCACCTGTGCCAACTTAACTGGTGTCAACCTTCTCAGCCCCTGAAACTACGTCTAGGTTGGACCCCAGGTAGTACAGCAGGAGTGGATGGAGGCGACCTGCTGTGCCTCCTTCCCTGCGACAAGGGTCTCCGTTGGCAGGCATCTTCTGTGGAGACCGGGCTTGAATGGGCCCAGCTGCTGCTCGGGTGTCCCAGGTGATGTAGATCCTCCCTGTTCCACCTGCTGCCTACCAGATACACCAAGGACAGGTGGCGAGGAGTCCGAGGTGCTGTGGTGTTCAGACACCTCCCCGGCAGGAATCACCATTTCCTCCTCGGGGTACCTGATGGCCCCCGGGCTACTCCATTGGACGGATGTGTGAGCAAAGCTATCGCCAGAGGTTCCCGCGCCACCTTGCGCTGCCAGTCCTGGAGGCCCGCTCTGATCTCGACCAGGGTCTGCATGTTCGTGGCCAGGGAATGGACCAAGTCTGTCTGGGACTGTGCCACATCACCCATTAACCATGCCACCACCTTCTGGGTTTGCATCACATCAGTCAGTGACTGTGCCATCTACCTCTGGAATTGGGCCACCTCCCTCTGCGTCTGTTCCACGTCGGCCAGCACCTGGGCAATGCTGCCAACCTTCCCATCCGTGGCCTGCTGTGACTGGGCTACCGCTGTGATTTCCAGGTGGCTCTGGGACACGGTCGCCTGTGAGACGGCAACCCTGGCCCAGGGCCTCGGCCAGCACCTGCACTGAATGCCCCAGGCCTTGGACATGCTGATCCATAGCCAAAACCATCACCCCAATGCCTCTACCATGGACATCACCCGTGCAGTGTGGCCTGGGTGGCACGCATGGTTGGCACCACCTCCTGCTGCTGCACGCAGTTGGACTCCTCAATATGGAACCTGCAGGTGCTGGATGCTCGCCGACAACCCCTCATGTAGTCCCTGGCTCTGCGACGGCATCTCCACGATGGGACTCTCCGTTCCAGAAACCCGTCTGGACCGCGGCTAGTTCCTGGGGTCGGCCTACCCTCCAACTGTCCGGCCCTTCAGAAGTTCCTACCTCTACCTGATGTATCGGATCAGCTGTGTGGTGAGCCCAAGAGAGTGTCCCAGGAGCCTCTTCACTAAAGTGCCCAACCGAGGTGAGTATCTCTGGGACGGTGGAGGGTGTTAGAGACAGCTGTGATGGGAAGTCATCCTCCGACCTGAGCTCCGGGGTCTCCTGAGTCTTGGGCGGAGGGCTGGTGTCCGATCTGCTCTCCTTGTCACTGCTCGGCTCATAGGGGGGGCTCAGACTGTGGCACTGGCTAGGGGCGGGGGACACCAAATTGACCCGCCCCATCTCCAGCTACTCCTGTAAGACACGAGACAAGACGCATGATTAGACCACAGGCCGGGGAGTGGTGAGGTTGAGTGTGTGGGTTGGGGTGTGGGAATGCTGTGGGGGTGAGGGTGGTGTATGGGTTAGGGTGGGGGTGATGGTGATGTGGGGGGTGTGGGGGGTGGTGTTGGGACACGGGACATGGGAAGCCGCAACTAAGTGGGGTCTCACTTGCTCGCCCGCGGCCGAACCCCACTCTGGCGACTTCCCTTTCCTCCAGGTCGCCGACCACATCCAGGGCCCTCTGCTCTGCCATGGTTAGGGGCCACAGGTCCGGCGGTCCCCCTCCTGTCTTCTCCCACTTTCGGCAGTTGGGGGTGGCCTCCTCCTGGTGGGGGAAACAGAAGACAGTGTTAGACAGACCGATGCATGCAGCACAAGGGGTGGGTAGCTGGTGGCCTCAGTGGCCAGAGCACCCGGCCATGGTGGTCGGTGTCATAATATACACCAGTATATCATGGTGCAGATACACACACACTGATGGACACACAGCGGGACCAATCAACATACACAACACCGCAGCCAGTCACCAGTTAGAGCGCACGCACTATAAAGACAGGGGGCATCAGAGTTCCCACTCATTCGAGCTGCAGCTTCCTAGTAGGACAGAGCTCACAGCCTGCAGCACAGACATTCACCATGTGCTGAGTGCATCGACTGGTTAGGACAAGGCAAAGGTCTTTAGTTAAAGCTAGTATCGTGCTAACCCACAGTGAGAGTATGTTAAACTGTTAATGACTAAATAAAATAGTGTTGCACTATTTCAAGTGTTGCTGACCGGTATGTGTTCCACGGATCCAGAGCGCCCAACACAACATGATACCAGGATTTGAGGGATATTAGCACTTCTTAGACCTACCTGCAAGTGACCTGCCTTCTGCCAGCATTCCGTCATCCTGCAACATGGACAACATCTGCCCATCGCTGCCGCTCCGCATCGCCGGCAACCTAGGGGCCAACTGGAAGATATTCAAACAGTGCTTCCAGCTCTTCCTTGAGGCCGCAGACAGGGAGGACGCCTCGGATACCAGAAAGATTGCTCTCCTCCTATCCACGGCCAGAGACCATGCCATCCACATTTTCAATTCTCTCACCTTTGCGGATGATGAAGATAAAACAAAGTTCAAGACGGTCCTCTTCAAGTTTGACACTCACTGCAGCGTAGAGGTGAATGAAAGTTTCGAGCGCGACGTGTTCCAACAGCGTTTGCAGGGTAAAGATTAATCTTTCCAGTCCTTTCTCACTCACCTCCGCATCCTTGCGCAGTCTTGCGGCTACGGGCCCACCTCCGACTCCATGATACACGACCAGATCGTTTTCGGTGTTCAGTCAGACCCCCTACAACAGCAGCTCCTCAAAGTAAAGCAGCTCACCCTAGCGACCGCCATTGAGACCTGTGTCCGACACGAAAACGCCACGAGTCGGTATTCCCACATTCAAGCGGCTGAAACGGTGCGGCAAGGTCCCCATGAGGCGGAACGGGTCCAGACAATTGAGCAACTCCAGGGCCTCAGCCTGGATGAGGGCAGCCATTTTGCGCGCTTTTCACGGACTCCCGAGCTTGTGCGCACCAAACGAGGGGACGGTGACGTCGAACAACGTAATGCGCAGGCGCGCATCACGCACGATCGCACCACGCATGCGCGGTGGCGCAGCGAACATGCTGACGCTACGACATGTGGCAACTGTGGCTCCGCCCATTTAAAACGGCAATGCCCTGCCAAATCTCGACAATGCCTAAGATGTGGCAGACTTGGTCACTATGCTGCCTTATGCCAAGCAGCTCAGCCTGCCAATACATATTGCTTCAGCCAGCCTCGCAGGAATGTCCGGGCAATTCAACCCACGGCCACCGAGTCCGATGCGGACCTCCCACACACCAGTGACACCGAGGACCCGAAGGCACCTTTTCATGTCGGAATCGTGACAAGAAACAGGGTGTCCCCGAAGCAAAGACACCAGCCGCTGTCGGTATACAGCATCGATCCAGACGATGAGTGGTGTGCCACCCTGACGGTCAACCAGAATTCGTCGCCCACCTCAGAGACTTAATTTGTGAACTTTGTGGACTTTCTGAATTGATCTGTTCTTCCGTTTGACCGTTTATATGATTTGTATGTAGTGTTCATCTCGTTATTCTTGTTGCATACTGTTTTTCTGCACCAGGCACCTTCCCATGTAAATAGCTTAGTTCTCATGTACAGAGTCCTGTAAATATGTCTTTCGCACACACGTAGTTAGGAACATTCTCACCATACGCTATTTAGTGCCACACATGTACATTCTTTTATAAAAGGGGGGATGTCATAATATACACCAGTATATCATGGTGCAGACACATACACCGATGGACACACAGTGGGACCAATCAAAATACACAACACCGCAGCTAATCACCAGTTAGAGCACACGCACTATAAAGACAGGGGGCATCAGAGTTCCCGCTCATTCGAGCTGCAGCTGCCTAGTAGGACAGAGCTCACAGCCTGCAGCACAGACATTCACCATGTGCTGAGTGCATCGACTGGTTAGGACAGGCAAAGGTTTTTAGTTAAAGCTCGTATCGTGTTAACCCACAGTGAGAGTATGTTAAACTGTTAATGACTAAATAAAATAGTGTTGCACTATTTCAAGTGTTGGTGACCGGTATATGTTCCACACATCCAGAGCGCCCAACACAACATTTGGTATCGGTGCCGGCATGTGGTGCAGGATGGGGGTTCGAAACGTTGGGCTGCCATCTTGTTGGCTGGGATGGTGTGTGTGTGGAGTGAAGTGTGTATATGCGGCTGCAGCTTGTCGGCCTCCTAAGTGTCAATAGCGAAACCGGCGAATCCCGCACTGTTTATCATTGGAATCGATTGTGTTCCATGTGGCACTGGCGCTAGCCCCTTAATAGTAGGTGAATCGGTTCAGGTGCGGTGCTGGTTTTGCTGTCGTGGAATTCCACAAATTCTGTGTGGCGGCCACATTTAGTCTCAGAAATGGAAATCCCACTCCTTGTCTGATTATTCAAAATAGGTGACTGCTTCTAACCCCACTATTTTATGTGTGGTCAGCGTTATGGGTTACAGATCTGATACGTCCACTTCGATAGATGACCTACAGATTTATGTATCCAGTGTGTTAACTGAGTTCTTTCATACATTTAAAAATTACTTTGTAAAAGGTTATAGTTCTGAAATGGCCATAAGGGGCTGGTTTAGCACAGTGGGCTAAACAGCTGGCTTGTAATGCAGAACAATGCCAGCAGCGCGGGTTCAATTCCCGTACCGGCCTCCCCGAACAGGTGCCGGAATATGGCGACTAGGGGCTTTTCACAGTAACTTAATTGAAGCCTACTTGTGACAATAAGTGATTATTATTATTATTATTATTAATTGAACTGAAAATCCTTTTCTTCTCAGAGCAATGATGACACAAAGCAGAATGAAGTTTAAAAAATAAATCTGTAGGAAACAGAAATTTACAGAAATATACTATTGAGGTAGTTTTGTTCAATGTAAAAGAGGCACTTGGCTTGTGTACAATTCTTCACCTATATGCCTGAATATCTGGGGTTGTTTGTTACTACTTGTTGGTTGGATTTTTAGATGTTTTTACCGGAGAGTTATGCCACAGAAACTCTCAAAAATTAAAGGACTTCAACACTATTCTAGAAAATATGTGGCAATATTATCAAATAGTTGCCAGAGGAACCAGAAATCATTAATCAGACCCATTCCTATTTTTGGAACTCAAAGAAGCAAAAGTGGTTGCCTGCTGGGAGTAATATTTTAATGATAAATCTAGTTTAACGAAGGAATCAAACTCAGGCTCTCGGCATAAATACTGAATTTTGCTGAAATGTGAAGATATTGATTTTAAATTTCTGTGTTAATCTTGTTTTTTTTAGAGCTGAAACAATTTTTTTCAGAGGTAAATATTAATATTGAACATAAGTAGCATTTGAAAAATTCCTTAACTAAATTTAGATCCAACATTTAATTTAACCTGTGATGAAAATAAGACAACAGATAAAGTGGACAGTAGATATTTTTTCAGAGAGGCTTTTACAGAGAGATTGAGGGAAGGATTACTTTGTTCGTATGGGGAGGGAAAGTGGCCAGAGTTAGAAAGGTGCTGCTTCAGAGGGGAAGGCAGGCAGGGGGTTTGGGTCTTCCGAACCTGATGTATTACTACTGGGTGGCGAATGTGGAGCAGGTACGGAGCTGGGTCAGAGGGGTTGATTCCCAGTGGGTCAGAATGGAGGAGAGTTGGTGCAGGGGGGCGGGATTCAGAGCACTAGCAACAGCGCCGCTCCCGATGGCACCGGGGAAATACTCAGGGAGTCCGGTAATAATAGCTTCATTGAGAATTTGGAGGCAGTTTCACCAACACTTCGGGTTGGGGGCAGGGTCAAGGGAAATGCCAGGTTCGGGGGAACCACAGATTTGAGCCAGGGAGGTGGGATGGAAATTTTCGGAAATGGGAGGAGAAGGGGATTAAGACAGTAAAAGATCTGTTTCTTCGGGGTCGGTTTGCAGGATTGAAGGAGCTGGAAATGAAGTATGGGCTGGAGCAGGGGAAAATGTTTAGATACATGCAGGTTCGAGATTTTGCCAGAAAGGAGATACAGAGCTTCCCAGTGGACCCGGCCTCCACATTACTGGAGGAGTGACGACAGGGGGACTGGTGAAGGGGGTAGTGTCAGCGGTTTACGGAGCTATTTTGGAGGAGGAGAAGGCACCACTGGAAGGGATCAAAGCAAAGTGGGAGGAAGAGTTGGAAGAGGATATGGAGGAGGTGTTCTGGTGTGAGGTGCTCCGGAGAGTGAATGCCTCCACCTCGTGCGCAAGGTTGGGGCTGATACAGCTGAAGGTGGTATACAGAGCACACCTCACGAGGGCGAGGTTGAGCTGATTCTTTGAAGGAGTAGAAGATGTGTGTGAACGTTGCGGGGGGGTGGGGGGGGGGGGGGGGTGGGGGGGGCTAATCACGTTCATATGTTTTGGTCCTGTCCAAAGCTAGAGGATTACTGGAAGGAAGTTTTTTGGGTAATTTCTGAAGTGGTGCACATGGAACTGGACCCGGGCCCCCGGGAGGCCATATTCGGGGTGTCGGACCAGCCAGGGTTGGAAACAAGTGCGGAGGCAGATGTTGTAGCCTTCGCCTCGTTGATCGCCTAATGGCAGATCCTGATAGGTTGGAGAGCAACCTCTCCACCCTGTGCCCTGGCCTGGCGGGGGGACCAGTTGGAATTCTTGATTCTTGAGAAGGTTAAGTTTGAACTGAGGGGAAGGACGGAGGGGTTCTACAATTCATGGGCATCATTCATTATGCACTTTCAAGAACTGGATAACATCAAACATTAGTTGGGGCGGGTGGGTGGGGTTGGTGGGAGGGGAGCTGTGTGTGTTAATGGCGACTATGGGTGATTCCTGATTCCTTTTTGTCATTTGTTTGTGTGAACATGCGGGCTAATGTTTGGGGTTTGGTGGGAGGATGGGATCGTTGTTATTGATATGGGGATTGACACATTTGTTACTGATTATTGTTTTTTGTTGGTGAGTGTAAATTTGGGAGAAAATGTGAAAAAGGAGGTGAATAAAAATATTCTTTTAAAAAAGGATCGAAGAGTATTTGATGTCAAATATGTACATATATTTATGTAAGTACATCATCAGTGAGATCACTTGACAACAGAGGATGGAGGGAAATAGTTCTATGTAGAAACTCATGCTGAGTCTGTATCATAGTTATTTTGTTATTCAATAAAAAGATAGCGTTCACCAACAGCCTTGTCTCCTGCAGTGTCTGTAAGTTGGATCATGAACAACGCAATCAAGGCCCAGAATGAAGGCAACAGACAAGGAGGCTCCTTAAATTAAGTTGGTTCTTTTGGGTTCTTACAGGCATAATTTTTGATTTGATTTGATTTGATTTATTATTGTCACATTTATTAGTATAGAGTGAAAAGTATTGTTTCTTGCATGTTGTACAAACAATGCATACCGTACATAGGGAAGGAAGGAGAGACTGCAGAATATGTTACAGTTATAGCAAGGTGTAGAGAAAGGATCAACTTAATACGAGGTCGGTCCATTCAAAAGTCTGATGGCAGTAGGGAAGAAGCTGTTCTTCAGTCGGTTGGTACATGACCTCAAACTTTGGTATCTTTTTCCTGACGGAAGGAGGTGGAAGAGAGTATGTCCGGGGTGAGTGGGGTCCTTAATTATGCTGGCTGCCTTTCTGAGGCAGCGGGAATTATGGATAGAGTCAATGGATGGGAGGCTGGTTTGCGTGATGGACTGGGCTACATTCACAACCTTTTGTAGTTTCCTGCGGTCTTGGGTAGAGCAGGCTCCATACCAAGCTGTGATACAACCAGAAAGAATGCTTTCTTTGGTGCACCTGTAGATGTTGGTGAGGGTCGTAGCTGACATGCCAAATTTCCTCAGTCTTCGGAGAAAGTAGAGTCGTTGGTGGGCTTTCTTAACTATAGTGTCGGTATGGGGGGACCAGGACAGGCTGTTGGTGATCTGTACACCTAAAAACATGAAGCTCTCGACCCTTTCTACTTTGTTCCCAATGATGTAGCCAGGGGCATGTTCTCCACTACGCTTCCTAAAGTCAATGATAATCTCCTTCGTTTTGTTGACATTGAGGGAGAGATTATTGTCGTCGCACCAGTTCACCAGATTCTCTATCTCATTCCTATACTCTGTCTCGTCATTGTTCGAAATCCGACCCACTACGGTGGTGTCATCAGCAAATTTGAAGATCGAGTTGGAGGGGAATTTGGCCACACAGTCATAGGAGTATAAGGAGTATAGCAGGGGGCTGAGGACACAACCTTGTGGGGCTCCGGTGTTGAGGATGATCGTGGACGAGGTGTTGTTGCCTATCTTTACTGATTGTGGCCTGTGGGTTAGAAAGTTCAGGATCCAGTCACAGAGGGAGGAGCCGAGGCCAAGGCCACGGAGTTTGGAGATGAGTTTTGTAGGAATGATGGTGTTGGAGGCTGAGCTGTAGTCGATAAATAGGAGTCTGACATAGGTGTCTTTGTTATTTAGGAGTTCCAGGGTAGAATGCAGGGCTATGGAGATGGCGTCTGCTGTGGACCTGTTGCAGCGGTAGGCAAACTGTAGTGGATCAAGGCAATCTGGGAGGCTGGAGTTGATTCGTGCCATGACTAACCTTTCGAAGCACTTCATGATGATGGCTGTCAGAGCCACTAGACGTTAGTCATTAAGGCACGCTGCTTGACTTTTTTTTGGTACAGGGATGATGGTCGTCTTCTTGAAGCAGATAGGGACCTCAGATTATTGTAAAGAGAGGTTGAAGATGTCTGCGAATACCCCCGCCAGCTGATCCGCGCAAGACCTGAGTGCTCGTCCGGGTGCCCCATCCGGGCCAGTGGCTTTCCGTGGGTTGGCCTTCGAGAAGGCTGCTCTGACGTCTGCAGTGGTGATCTCAGATACAAGTTCATCCGGGGCTTCTGAGGTGGAGGGCTCGCTCTTGCTGAGCTCTTGCTCAAAGCGGGCATAGAATGCGTGGAGCTCATCAGGGAGGGGTGCGTTGGAGCTGACGATTTTACATACCTTCATCTTGTAGCCTGTTATGTCTTGCAGACCTTGCCATAGACGGCGGGGGTCCGTGTGGCTAGCCTGGGACTCGAGCTTGGTCCGGTACTGTCTTTTGGCATCTTTGATGGATTTCTTTAGATCATAACTGGCTTTCTTGTAGAGGCTTTCAATTGTGAAATATTTCGTAGGATTACAGAATGGTTACAGCACAGGAGGAGGCCCTTTGGTCCAAAGTTTTGAACATTTTAAAATGTTTACCAAGAAACTGACTGCTGCTGGGTGCACTTGTTCATAAGAAGTTTTGCATTCAGCAATATGTAAACTAATTTGACTGGGAAACTGGAGCAAAGCACTTTTTAAAACTGGCACAATAATAACCAAGCTTATCTCAGGTCCCTGGTACTATGTTCCAATTGTTCCCGAAGTTATTGTGCCAGCTAAACCTCACCCCTCACTTCAGCACATGCTCCCCATGTCAGCTCCATGCCAATTTATGCCCCTTCCATGCCACCTACAGTTCGCTTCATACACTCTTGTCACCTTCGCAGTCACTCACACAGCATGAACCATGGACTGACCTGAGGGGCCATGTGGAGACAAAATTATTATACTTCCAACAATCTGATACACACAATCTCATACACACTTGATACAGAAAATATAATCAATTAAACCCATTCAAAAATGTTTAATCCCCTCAAGTGTTCAATCTGTTCTACAAACCAAAAAGTTTGATTCAGTAATCCCATAAAAGGCAGCTAATCCTTTAACATCCTCTTTAATTTGTTACTCAAAAAGTGAACAGAACTTGCAAAGCTGAGATAAATTATTTTGTAGTTTTTGAAACTCAGTAAAGCATCACAGCAAAAGCAGCCCTTGAGAAACGTCAATAAAGAACACTATTGAAATTGCAGGAACAGATTGTAATTTATTTTCTAAACTGCACCAGATGGTCTGTAAATCAAAGCAGTTCAGTAGAGGGTGTCTTTTCGAACTCTAACTGAATGCTTTAGTCTGATTTTTTTCATGTTTCAAAGACTGGAACTATTAAAAATGTCAAATTATGATGCATAAACCGATATTATCTACACTTCATAAACATTTACATCTACTCCAGAAATTCATGACTGCTGCACTCTGTGTTAAGGCCATTGGAATAGTGAAACAGGGGTCTGTTTGAACTCGGCATCAATTTCAAATGGCCCTGCTGAATTCAGGATTCCTGCCTGATTGACACCCTGGGCTGGATTCTCCGAGTTGGAGACTATGTCCTGGCTCCGACGTGGGAATGGTGGCGTTTTACGACCGAACAATCGGCGCAAAATGGCCACCGATCCTCCTTCTGATGGGGGCTAGCAAACACGCAGTGTAGAGCACCCAGCTCTAGCTGCCGATAAAGCCGGACAATTGCCTGGTCCGTGGCCACACATGCGCATGGTGGCGGCCTGCAGCGGCCACGCCGTGCAAAATGGCAGAGGCCGCGCGCGGACTCAGCCTGCCAAATAGTGCACCCCTTTAGCCAGGCTTGCCACCAGGGACCACCCCCCACCAGTGCCCCAGCCCCTGCCAAAGCCCCCTCTGCCCACTGATCGGCTCGCCCCCGACTGTGGCGGAGCTGGACTCAGGCCACAGCCGCCATGCTGAGTTCCTGAAAAAAAATAGCCTGAGTGACCCACCACATCTAGAACACGGCAGGTCGGGGGCGGAGCATTGGGGGGAGGGCCTCAGGTAACGTCCTGAGGCCGTCCATAAGGTGTGCGGCGTACTCCTAGAGTACATTTTGGAGGAGGTGGAGCATTGCAAAAGCAGCACCGACCCCGATTTCGGCACCAACGTGTATTCTCCGGCCAATCGCCGAATGCGATTTCGGCATCAGAGACCAGAGAATCCCGCCTCTGTCTCCTTCTCTCAGTCAGCAAAAATGGAACCTGATGGAAATGGTGGGCAGTATTTCTGCATCTGAGTCCTACTCACCATGATTAAAGGTTTGGGGCCTGACAAAGTATTGATGCAGGTTTAGAGTAAATGCTTTACTTTTCAATTCTACCCTCTCGAAATAAAACCTAATAAATCCTTGTATTGTTTTTTTAATGGCCTCATTAATTTGTGGTACAACCATTGGAACCCGAGTGTTTGTACTCTGAAAACCTTTTGTTCATCTACTCAACCGAAACTTGCACCTTTCAAGTAATAGGTGAGTGCCTATGCTTTCACCCAAAATTTGCTGCCTCATATTAATCTGTGTTGAGCTTTATTTGCCAATTATTTGCCCACAGATATCGTAGAACCTTGACTTGCATATATTCATGAGCTTTCTGCGTTTTGATTTCATGGCTGCTAATATTTATTTTAAATGTACTTTAGCACAGATTTTTCTGTCCACAGTGGACTAACAAATTGAATTATTTTTCTCTTATCTACCGTAATAAGACCTTTGTCTTGAACTATGTCATGAAATAAAACTGATTCATGTAATATCGGGAACAGTTCCTGTAATACATTAGCATGTTTTCTAAGTATGGATCAGCTCTGCTAAAAATTGACTGCGGTTACATTAAGGAAAATCATGAGAAGTATAATGGATTGGATTCCTTTTCAGCATTGTTTGAAGTTCTGAACCTGCGACTGCATTGATTCCTACTTCAGTGAAGATGTGTCTATTAGCGAGTGTGATATCTGATTGATGAGGAATGCCCTCTGTGAAAATGAGCTGGAGTTCCCCGAACGCCCTGAACAGCATTCCAACATTTAGCAACATCCTCAAAAACAGGCCTGAGAAGGATGAAGGCCTAGTGGAGAATCTAGGCACCTCATCCCTCTCTCACCTTCCCACTGGGGAGTCTATCGTGGTATTGAAACTGGCCTCATGAACCAGGGAACGAGAGTAATGCTGTGGGGACCCAGATTCAAATCCCACCATTTGATTTCAATTCAATAAAATTCTGGAATTAAAAGTCTAATGATGACCATGAAACGATTGTCGTAAAAACCCACCTGGTTCACTAATGTCCTTTAGGGAAGGAAATCTGTCCTCCTTACCTGGTCTGGCCTATATGTGACTTCAGATCCACAGTAACGTGGTTGACTCTTAACTGACCCTCAAGGGCAATTTGGGATGGGCAATAAATGCTAGCACAGCCAGCAATGCCCACGTTCCACCAAGAAATTTTAAAAGCTGTTCCCGTAAGCTGAGGGACTAAATGATGGCTTGCAGGTCTGCAAAATTCTCCAATATCCACTGAATGATCTGCTGGCTGTGGCTCTTGTTATGATCCCAGCTGATGATATAGCCAGACAGGCTGGATCCCAGGGTGGATAGAACCTAAATGTTATTTTTTGTTCAGAAACATAGGGCGGGATTCTCCCGAATCGCCGCGATGGCCTGACGCCGGCGTAAAAAATGACGCGAACCACTCCGGCGTCGGGCCGACAGGAAGTTGCGGAATTCTTCGCACTTCCAGGGGCTAGGCCAGCGGTGGAGGGGTTGGCGCCACGCCAGTCGGTGCTGAAGGGCCGGCGCGAGTTAGTGCATGTGCAGAACCGCCGCCGTGGTTCTGCGCATGCGCTGTTCGGCCGGCGTATTTTTGCGCTTGCACAGGGGGGTGTATTCTCCGCGCCGGCCATAGCCATGTCCAATCCACGCCGGCTGGTCTGGCCAGAAAGCGGCGGTCGCTCAGCCCACCGGGGCCCGGAGAATTGCCGGGGTGGGCGCTGCCAATGGCCCCCGACCGGCGAGGCGTGATCCCCGCGCCCGCCCAAAAACCGCCGCCGGAAAATACGGCAGCCAGCGTTGGAGCAGCGGAGAGGGATTCACGCCGCCCCCCCCCGGGGATTCTCTGACCCGGCGGGGGGTCGGAGAATCCCGCCCACAGAGGGTGACTACTGAACAAAGTCACAGGAGTAAGATGATGAACCTTTAACAGAAGATTAAAACATTAATTCAACAAGCAACAAGGAACTATTCACCCCAACTATACCTTTACAGATATATACAGATTCATGAGGCTTACACAATTTCAAAAGCTGAGAGGAAAATTAAATGGAGAGGCTGAAACCATGGGGGTAGGACCAGCAGTGAGGTATAATTGTGAGGGAGGAGGAGAGGCTGCCCCCCAAATCTGCAGGCTCCTCTTGGGACTCTCCTGCTGTGGACAATGGCTCCTCAGCACTTCAGTTGGATGGAAGGAATATATGGGACGGGGCATCTAAATCATGTATGTATGAGCACCTCCTGAGCCTCCCTCGTGCCTATGAAATCGCTCCTTCCATTCTGCCTTTAATACTCACAGTCCATGGCTGGGATTCTCCGTTTGTGAGACTACGGGTTGGATTCGTCGATTTTGAGGCTATGTCCGGAGGAAATGTCAAGTTTGCGTTGAAAAAGTTGGCGTTCGCCCCGCAGCGATGCTTCACCCGGTGGGGGGCTAGCAACGCCACCACATAAAATTCCTGGTGTTCCCGACATAAACGGCCGGAGAATTGCTGGGTCCATGGCCACTCTTGAGATGCTTGGCCACTCTTGAGTTCCAGAACTCATTCAACATTCACTGTTACTTTAACTTTAGGGCAACTCATCTAAGGTTCTTAGACTTCTTTTCCTCAGCAATCTACTAGTAGGTCCAGTTAGGGAGATTTAAAATATTCCCTTCACCTCAGAGGACAACCACCAAATGCACTCAAAATTACTGTTCTGCCCCTCTAGACCCTTGTTACTGGGAAAAGGAACTGGGTTTTTTTCTACCTTGTGTTATTGCAATAATCCTTAAGGGGGTCACGGTATCAGGACAATTAGATTCCAGGTGACCTCCTCTGAATATGAGCTCCCCCGGTAATGAGGGGGTGTAGTTTCCTCCTTAACTGTGAGAATGTGACCTCTAGTATAAAAACCCCAATCTGGGAGCAGGCCGGGAAGGGAGACCCTTCAGGGAGTGGAGAGTGTAATATCGTAAATAAATATACGGCGGAATTCTCTGCGCTAGAAACTAAGTGCTGACGCCGGGACTTAATCGGTGGTGTTCTACGACAGCAAATTTGGCGCCGTTCCCAGAGCAATTCACCGACCGTTGAGGGGCTAGTACCGGCACTATGTGGAAAATGAGATTCCAATGAAAAACAGTGTCTGATTCACCAGATTTGGGATTGGCACTCGAGAGGCTGACAAGCTGGAGCCGCATATATCTAATCCACTCCCCGCACACACTCATCGCAGCCAACAAGATGGCAGCAAGACAAGCGGCATCACGATTCACTGATGCTGAACTGGAGATCCTGCTGGACACCGTGGAGGCGAGGTGGGCCACCCTGTACCCCAGAGTGGAAAGGCGTTTGACACCCGCCACTGAGCACTGGGCCTGGGCGCAGGTGGGAGAGGTCATGAGCACCATGGGTAACACCGCTAGGACCGGCCAGCAGTGCAGGAAGAAACTGCACAACCTCCTCAGGGCAGCCAGGATGAGTACGAACCCCCCTGACACTAACCCCCATCCCACACACCAGTACTGCACCTATCCCCGGAACGCGAGCAAATCTCCACCCTGCACCAACTGCCAATGCCCATACAGGCCGCCATAGCGGGGTGCCCTGGCCACAAAGGCCACCAGCTACCCACCCCCTGTGCAACATGCACTCGACTATCTAAAACTGTGCATCTTTGTCTCTTCTCCACCCCTCCCCCACCTCTCCCCCCCCCCCCCCAACAGAAGGCGGAGCCCAACTGCAGGGAATGGGGGTAGACTGGAGGGGGACTGCTGGACCTACAACACCTCACAGCAGCAGAGCAGCGGGCCCTGGGCGTGGTCGGTGGGCCCAGGGAGCGGGCATCACCGATGTGGAGGTTGGCATTGGGTGAGCGAGACCCTGTTGAGTTGTGGTTCCCCATGGCACACGCCTCACCGCTCCCCCACCCCCCACACTGCCCCGACCACTCCACAGAACCCCCACATTGCCCCCTCCACCCCACCACCCCCACAGTGCCCTCCCACTCCCACACTGCCCCATTCACCCCCACAGTGCCCTCCGCCTCCACAGTGCCCTCTCCATCCCCACACTACCCCATCCACCTCCACAGTGCCCTCCACCCCCACAGTGCCCTCTCCACCCCCACACGTCCCCCTCCACCCCCACACCACCCCCTCCACACTGCCAGTTCCACCTGCCACCCCAAACTGTGGTCCAATCATGCGTCATGTCTTGTGTCTTGAAGGATCACCTGGTGATGACTTGGATCTTTCTGGTGTCCCCTGCCCCCGACCCCAACCACAACCCCAACCCCAGGAGGAGAGCAGCGAATAGGAGGAGTTCACGGCACTGACTTTCCATTACAGCTGCTCCAACACCCTCCACCATCCCAGAGACACTCACCTCGGTTGGGCACTTTAATGAAGAGGTTCCTGGGGCACTAACAGGTGGGCACAACGCACACATCATAGTTCAGCAGGTGTAGGTAGGAACCCCTTTAGAGGGTGTGGGTGGGCCGAGGGGGCAGCCCCAAGGACTAGGTACCCTCCAGATGGGTTTCAGACTTCTGTAAAAGGTGGTCTCATCTATTGTGGAGATGCAGTGTCAGAACCAGGGACTACATGTAATGAAATGACAAGCTCACATGCAGAGTTCACCCAGAGGGCACAGCATGGCGCTAGGGGTGAGGGCACAAATCTGTGTATATTTGTTCATATGGAACACCTGTGCACAAAGTTACAACCTGCCCAGGTGCAGTTGAGGAGTTGAACCGCCTGCAGGAGCAGGAGATAGTGCCGACCATGTCAACACTGCATGGGTGGGGTCTGCGCTGGAGGCCCTGGGGGTGAAGGTTTCGGCCATGGGTCAAGATGTCCAAGGCCTGGGGCACTCAGTGCAGGCAGTGGCCGAAGCCCATGACAGGGCTGCCCTATCACATGCAGCTATTTGCCAGGGACACCTGAACATTGTAGCGCTGCTCCTGAGCATGGCCTAGTCACAGCAGACCATAGCTGAGGGCATCGGTGCATTGCCCAGGCGCTGGCTGACATGCCACAGACCTAGAGGAGGGTAGCACAGCCCCTGTGCTCCATGGCTACGAGCATCGAGGCCCTGGTCAGGGCAGGTGTGGGTCTCCAGGACTGGCAGCGCCAGGTCACGGCGGGGGGAGCCTCAGCGGTTAGCCCCGTTCGCACCCCAGCCCGCGGTGTAGCCCGGGGACGATCGGCCACCCGAGGACAGAGGAGTTGATGGGGCCCGTGATAGTTACTCTCGCAGGGGAAGTGCTGGAACGCCACAGCGCCTCAGACTCCAGCCACCCTGGTGTATCTGTTCGGCAGCGGGAAGAAAGGGCGGCACCATGCCACCTGGGACACCAGAACAGCAGTTGAGCCCAGTCCCGCTCACCGATAAGACAGCTGCCAAAGGGGACCCAGGTAACACGGCGGGAATTGCAGCAGGCCTGCTACACTCCTAATGTACCACCTGGGCAACCGCCTAGGCATAGCGTTTGGGCCCATAAGGTCAGAAAAGTAGACAGCAGTGAACTTAGCACGGGTGCAGGGCACAGCACAGCAGTAGGGGTGAGGGCACAAACCTGTATATAGTTGCTCATATGGAACACCTGTGCACAAAGTTACAACCTGCCCTTGTGATCTGTCAGAAAGGTGTGAGGAATGGGCTAGCTGCAGGCGGGGGGGGGGTTGCGTGATGGCCGGACATTGCGAGTGGGCACAGGTTTCCCAGTTCAGCCAACGCTCACCGCTCGGGTGTCCCACCCCCATCTCACTTCATCCCCCCACCCACCCCCGCCCCCCCCCACCCCCCACATCCCCACTTCCACCACCTCACGGATTCAATAGGACCGTGTAATGGAATGACCAGCTCGCATGCAGAGTTCACCCAGGTGGACAGTGCTACCGTGGGCTGAGGTCAGATTTTGTCGAACGATGCAGGGCACCAGAGCTCATCCCAGAGTGGGCTGTGTCATTCTCCATCCCGTGGGCTAGTCACGCTTTTACTGCCACCCCACGGCCCACACACCATAGTGAGGCAGGTAGGTATCAAGGAGGGAGATGCATGGGGGTTGGGGGGTTGGGGGACTGTGGGGCATAGGGAGGGTGTTCATGGGAGGGGGTGGCCGGCCGGGGTGGGTGAGTGTGCAGGTGGTATGGGACGTCCATGCTGCTGGCCAATCCTCTAGTCAGTGAACCTGGAAGCGATTAGAGTGTCCCGTCGCGTCGGCCATGGTGCACACGTTGTGCAGCTTCCCAACCTGCCCGGCCCCATGTGCTGCCCTCCCCACACATCCTCCTCATCAGACGAGGACTGGAGCTCATCGCCCTTCTCCAGTACATTGCCCCTCTGCTGTGTGATGATTTGGAGGATGCTACCACGATATGGGAGACTCTCCAAGTACTATACTGGAGGGCCCCTCCAGAGCGGTCCTGGCACCATACCGGCACCTTCAGGATGCCAAAGCACCACTCGATCACCCACCTGGAGCTGCATGGGCACCTTTGTAGCAGGTCTCCACTTCAGTCTGTGACCTCCGGATAGGCGTCATCAGCCACAACAACGTAGTGGATAAACTCTGTCGTGCAGGAGCCAAACCTCCCAGCCAGGTGGGCATCTCGAAGAGGTCAGGAATCTCCGAGTGTGCGAGGATGAAGGCATCTTGCCCACTGCCTGGGGATTGGGCACAGACGTGCATGACGCACAGCACATTGTCACACACCAGCTGCATGTTCATCGAGTGGAATCCCTTTCAGTTTGTGAAGACAGGCCCGTCATGGGCTGCTGCTCGTGGGGCGACATGTATCCCGTCAATCATTCATGGACCTGAGGCATGTCGGCGATGACAGTGAACCCTTCTGCCTGGTGGGCTTGGTATTGTGGCGACAAGCCATATCGGGCCTCTGTGGCGGCGTGGATGTACCTGTGCATCGGGTTCTGTGAGATTCTGGGCAGGTCCCCACTCGGCGCCTGGAAGGACCCCGTAGCATAAAAGTTCAGGGCGACCGTCACCTTGATGGTCACCAGGAGTGTGTCTTCCCCATTCCCCCACAGTGCCAGGTGCGCCATGATCTGGAAGATGTGTCGCACTGTATCGTTGCTCAGCCGGAACTTTCAACAGCATGCCCAGTCCGGCAGGTCTTCGAATGACAGATGCTGCCGGTACACATAAGACTTCATATGGCGCCTCCTTTGCACCTCCCCCTCCTCGGCCTGTTGGACAGCTGGCTCACCATCCTGGGTGGCAGCCTCCTGTTCTTCTGCTGCACACTCTGGTGCAACAGTTTTTCCCCCTCGAGCAACTCCAGCTCAGCCATGATGCGGCCATCAATTCACACGAGATGGAGAGTTGAAGTGAACAGTGGTTTTATATCAGCTAGAACTGTGCCTGCCGGCGACTGCTCTGTACTGAGTGCCACCTACAGGCTGCAGATCTATATACCTCCCCCGAGGGGGCAGAGCCACAGGCGGAGCCCACAAGGGCACCAACATAATACAATACAGTGGTGAATTGTAGCAGCAAAACGTTCACCACATTCACCCCCTGTTAAAAAATTGAAGTCCAGTGGGGGTGAAGTGGGCTCACAGATCGAGCCTTGATCGTTCTCTGTGATCGCCTCAGCTCCGGCTTCGCTGCGGGCACGGGTGTTGAACTCGTCGCTGCAGGCCCTCTGGGAGCTTGTCGTCTGGAGCTTCATCACAGTGGGTCAGCAATGGGGGGAGGGGGGGTGTAGGCTGTGTAGGGACAGGGTGGGGGCGTTGTTCGGTATGGGGGGGGGGGCGTAGGTAATGGTCGCTGGGGAACGCTGGGGTCGCAGAATGGTCTGGCTGTAGTCTACAACCATCCGGTTCTTTTCGCGGTCCTGACGACCACCACTTGGGCTCTCCAGGGGCTATTACTGACCTCGATGATCCCCTCCCTCAAGAGCCGCTGGACCTCCGACTTGATAAAATCCTGTCCTGGGCACTGTACTGCCTGCTCCTGGTGGCAACGGGTTTACAGTCGGAGGTGAGGTTCACGAAGAGCGAGGGAGGGGCGACCTTAAGGGTCATGAGGCTACATACGGTGAGAGGGGGTAGGGGTCCGCCAAACTTCAGGGTCAGGCTTCTGAGGTTGCACTGGAAATCCAGTCCTAACAAGAGAGGAGCGCAGAGATGGGGAAGGACATAGAGTTTAAAATTGGCGTATTCGGCACCCTGTATCGCGAGGTTCGCGACACAGTACCCCCGGATCTGCACTGAATGTGATCCGGAAGCAAGTTTGGGATGTGGGGGAAATCTGGAGGGAACAGCGCCTTACCGTGTCCGGATGGATGAAGCTTGCCGTGCTCCCAGAGTCAAACAGACAGGGCGTTTCGTGCCCATGAGCCGGACGGTCATCATGGAGTTCTTGAGGTGCTTGGGCCGTGACTGGTCGAGAGTGACAGCGCCAAGCTGCGGGTAGCCGGAGTGGGCGGTGGTAGCGGAGTGGCCCCAAGATGGCGGTACCTGTCGGTCGCACGTGTCGGGCGGCGTTGAAAATGGCAGCCAAGATGGCGGCCCCCATGAGTCGCACGTGTCGGGTAGGGTTAAAGATGGCGGCCCTCACGGATAGCACGAGGCGGATGATGCGTCAGTAGGGGGCGGTACGGGCAGGCATGCAGCCATATTACGGGGTCTGCGGGCCTGTGAGTCTGTGAGTCGGGCCTGCGATTTTGGAACTTTGGGTCGGGCCAAGCAGACTTTAGCGAAATGCCCTTTCTTGCCGCAGTCGCTGCAGGTCGCGTTCCGAGCTGGGCAACGCTGCCTGAGGTGCTGGTTCTACCAGCAGAAATAGCAAGGCGGCCCCCCAGGTTGGGCGGGCAGCCACGTGGCACAGGCCTGCGACACCCTCGGGTCAGGTGATGGAATCGCGTGGTCAGAGGGGAAGGCATTTAGGCTCTGGAAGGCTACCTCTAATGAGGTGGATAGTTTTACCGTCTCTTCTAGGTCGAGGGCGCCCTTTTCGAGCTGGTCTAACATAGTTGGACCGGACTCCAGCCCCATAGGTGTCCCGGATGGCGAGTTCCATGTGCTGCGCGGCCGTGACGTCCTTGTAGTTACAGTTTCAAGCGAATACCCTCAGGTCGCATAGATATTCCTCCAGTGATTCCCCGGGGTGTTGACGACGTGTAGTGATGAGATGCCGCGCGAACACTTCATTCACCGGCCTCACGTAATGTCTTTTCAGGATCGCGACCGCGTCTGCGTACGTGGTCGCATCTTTGATTAGTACAGAGATTCTGTGGCTCACCCGGGTGTGGAGGAGACTCAGTTTCTGTGCCTCGGTGACAGCGGGCGAGGAGGAGGCGGCGAGGTAGGCCTCAAAGCAGCGGAGCCCGTGTGAAAAGATTCCTTTGGCTTCAGCTGCCTGTGGGTCGAGTTCCAGTCGATCAGGTTTGAGGGCGGCTTCCCTTGCGATATCTTAGCTTATTAAATTGACACGAGATTCACACGAGACAATTAGTAGAAGTGAACAGTGGTTTTAATAAGCTAGATCGGTGCCTGCCTGTGACTGCTCTGTACTGAGTGGCGCCTACAGGCTGCAGATCTATATACCACCCCCAAGGGGGCGGAGCCACAGGCGGAGCCCACAAGGGCATCAACATAATACAATACAATACAGTGGTGAATTGTAGCAGCAATACGTTCATCACAATACAGCTGCACGGCATCCCCCAGGGCTGCGGTGACTAGGAGGAAGGCCAGCATAGCTGGTTGAATTCAGTATCCATTGTCTTCAGGGGGTGAAAGGCCATCATGTTAGCATGGTGTGTACCCCTGTGCACAACCAGGTACAAAGGCAACATAGTGGCCTTGGCTGGCACTGTAGACCCTGCCCAACCATTTCAACCCCCCCCCCACCACCCCAGCACCCCTGGAACTTCCCGGCACCGTAGGGGCCTCTGACCCTGGTAGCCATTCCAGTTGCCACGGGTACCATCGGCTGACACTGCCCTTGCCAGCGGTACGCTCCGCGGTCTCTGCTTGGTGCCCCGGTAGGGGCTAATATGAGCCTTGGCCTTGGGTGAGCAGCCTGATGCCCTGCTGACAGGTACCAGTCAGGAGGGTGGTGGTATGGCGTAGGGTGGCGTGGAGGTTTTGTGCTGGGGTGCGGGGGTGGTGGCACCCATATGACCGGTGTCACTCTGCAGAACCAGGGGCCAAGGAGGGCGGTCAGTGGGCCTGCAGCAAGATGGCTGCCTTGCAGACAACGGCAATGGTGGTCTATGCCTGTGCACCGCTCCAGACCCACGGGGGTTCGCCCTGGCTTCATGGCCTGTTTTCCCTCTCCCTCCCAGCTTTGGCATGGTCTCCCCTGAGACCCGCTACAACAACACCCATGCAGCAACCAGGATCACGATCGAGTGGTGCCTTGGCATCCTGAAGATGCGATTCAGGTGCCTGGCCCACTCTTGAGGGGCCCTCCAGTATGACACTGAGAGGGCCGCCCGCTTCGTGGCGGCCTGCTGCACACTCCACAACATCACGCAGCAGATGGGCAACGCGCTGGAGGAGTAGAATGAACGTCAGGCCTCCTCTTATGGGGGAGGATGTGGGGCAGGGTGAGGATGTGCAGACATGGGGCCCAGGCAGGAATGGCATTCCGCACAACGTGTGCAGCAGGGCCAATGTGCACATGAGGCTCTGATCGCCTCCAGGTTCATTGACTGGGAGCGGCGGGGGGGAGCAACTTGCCAGGGGCACGCACACCATATCCCAGGCCAGCACCTAGGCAAGGCCACCAAGGTTCTCAGCCATGGCCAATTGTGACTGGGCCACATTCAGAGGCATCACTGCAATGTCCAGATGGCTCTGGCACATGGCTGCCAGTGAGAGGGCAGCCCTGTCCTGGGCCCCGACCAGCACCTGCACAGAGTGCCCCAGGCCTTGGACATGCTGATCCATAGCCAAAACCCTCGCCCCAATACCGCCACCGCAGACGTCACCCGTGTGGTGTTGGCCTGGATGGCACACATGGTCAGCACCAGCTCCTGCACCTGCACGTGGTTGGACTCCTCCAAATGCACCTTCAGGTACTGGTTGGTCACCGACAGCCTTTCATATAGTCCCTGGCTCTTACTGCATCTCCACAATCGATGGAACTGTCCATTCCAGAAGCCTGAAACCCGTCTGGACAGCAGCTAGTTCCTGGGTCGGCCCGTGCTCCAATCGCCCGCCCCTCCACCTGATGTACTGGAGCAGACCAGAAAGTTTCCCAGGAGTCTCTTCACTAAAGTCCCCAACGGGATGATGGAGGGTGTTGGATACAGCTGCGATGGGAAATCAGTGTCGGTAGCATAGTGGTTCACACAGTTGCTTCACAGCTCCATGGTCCCAGATTCGATTCCCGGTTGGGTCACTTTCTGTGCGGAGTCTGCACGTTCTCCCAGTGACTGTGTGGGTTTCTTCCGGGTGCTCCGGTTTCCTCCCACAGTCCAAAGATATGCAGGTTAGGTGGATTGGCCATGCTAAATTTCCCTTAGTGTCCAAAATTGCCCTGGTTTTGGGGGGGGGGGGCTCACGGGTGTGTGGGATGAGGGTTGCTGCAGGGGCACAGTACTGTCTACTCACCCTGGCCGCCCTGAGGAGGTCTTGCAGTTTTTTACGGCACTGCAGGCCAGTCCGATGGTGCTGCTCGTGGCGCTGACCAACTCTGCCACCTACACCCAGGCACCGCGAATAGTGGTGGCTGGCACCCTCCTTCCTGGGCCAGGGTACAAGGTGGACTGCCTCTCCTCCACCCCGTCCAAGAGGGTCTCCAGCTGGACATCGATGAACAGTGGTGCAGCCTGTCTTGCTGCCATCTTGTTGGCTGGGAGGGTGTGTGTGGGGAGTGCAGTGTGTATATGCGGCTGCAGCTTGTCAGCCTCCTGAGCGTCAATTGCAAACATGGTGAATCCAACACCATTTCTCATTGGTATCAATTGTGTTCCACGTGGTGCCAGTGCTAGCCTCTTAACTGTTGCTGAATTGGTCCAGGTGCAGCACCAGTTCTGCTGCCGCGGAAGTCCACAAATCTTACCCCGCCTACCCTGGCGTCAACATTTAGTCTCAGGAACGGAGGATCCAGTCGAAAGGGCCTTGCCCTTTCTTACAGAAACCTCCAGAATCGGCTGATATCCAGATCAATATAGGTACAGTAGAGGACACAGTATCACTCTCACTCATGCTCACCTAAGGCTTCCTCGTTCCCACTCATGAGGCTACTCACGCTCTTGTAACTGTACTCCAGCCTCACTGTTCATGATGGATCAGCTGCCATGCTTATCTGTCAGCTAAAGAACCTCCTCTTTTGTGTGCATCAGGATGGTTTGAGGTGTAAGTGTGGGCCCTTTCCTTTGCAATATGGCTCTCCTGTGGAAATATGGAAGAGGAATTTTGGTCACCACATAAGAACAGGCATAACACCTGTGCAGCTGGCACCCTAGCTGCTGATTTACTGACCACTGGCATGGTTGTGGCATTGGTCCACTCTGGAGCAACCTTGTGAGGATCACTACCACCAGACTCTTGCTCCCTGACAGAGCTGCAGGTATTAGCTTCACAGGAGGGTGGCAGGGGAGTGAGTGGTAGGCAGCACGGTAGCATAGTGGTTAGCACAGTTGCTTCACTGCTCCAGGGTCCCAGATGCGATTCCCGGCTGGGTCACTGTCTGTGTGGAGTCTGCACGTTCTCCCCGTGTCTGCGTGGGTTTCCTCCGGGTGCTCCGGTTTCCTCCCACAGTCCAAAGATATGCAGGTTAGGTGGATTGGCCATGCTAAATTTCCCTTAGTGTCCAAAATGTGTTAAGTGGGGATTACTGGGTTATGGGGATAGGGTAGATACGTGGGCTTCAGTAGGGTGCTAGGGTACTCTTTGCAAGACACAGTGCAGACTCGATGGGCCGAATGGCCTCCTTCTGCACTGTAAATTCTATGATTCTATGAAGAGATGCTGCAGCCACTGACATAGTTGATTCCTCCTCCTCTATCACTTTGCCATCACTCTTATCTAGTTGCTGAATCCAAAGGGTCTGTGTTGTGGTACTCACCGTACTAAGAGGAATAGGTTGTTGCCTCGCTTGAGGCCCTGCGGCTAGGTTCTCCAGGTGACCCCACAGCTGTTGAGGTCCTCTGCAGCCGCCATTCAGAATTGTTTTGTTAGGTGCAAAGGTCTCCTCCTTCTGTCCCTGTGGAAACGGACCGCTTGTCTTGTTCAAGCAACTTGGAAGAAAGCATGCAGAGAGTCATCACTGAACCAGAGGATCACCTGGGATATTTCTTTTGCCACGGTGCCAACCAGCTCCTTCCTCAAGCCTTCACTATACCTGCCTCACTGACCTCTTGACCTTCTCCCAAGGTCGCATTGCTGGCTGGAGGTCATGAAGAGACAGCTGAAGCAGGTCCAGAAGGAGATCTGAATGAGTGTTTTGGTGCTGACAGCCTTGTAACACATCCAACAATGTCAACTGATGATGCAACTATTGCCTCAGTCCCTGCCTCCAACTATTGAATGGTGGCCACACCACCACAACATGGCTGTAAATTGGCTGATGGTATGAGATTACAGTGGGTTTGGGGGTCTGAGAGGGAGCATGATCACCACTCTCATGTGGACTGGCCTTTCCCTGCTCGCCAATCCATGGTGAATCCTAGCCTATACTTCAGAAGTAATTTATTGAGTATGAAGCCCTTTGGGAGATCTTAAGAATTACCTCGACGATATGGCTGGAGATTTACTGGTGTGGAGGCAGCGAAAGAGTCTGTGTTCACAATCATTTCAGTGGAACTGGGGATCCACACATGTGCAGTTAAACAGATAAATCCAAAGGTTTCTGTCGGCGATTTCCCGATCTTCAACAGGGTGTGCCCTTAAAGTCTTCAAAGGTGGAAATCATCTAGAAATCATCAATCTGATGTGAACTTCCACTTTTAACACAACAAGGCTCTCTTGAAAAAAATTTACACCTTGTCAAATGAGGTGTAACTGGATTTTTACTGCCAGAACAATAAATAACTCAAACATAATTACGGCTAATCAACCTCTCTGGTCTGAAAAATGAAGGGCATGATTCTCCGATTGGTGATGCCGAGATCGCATTCGGTGATTGGGTAGAGAATCCCTTTTGATTGTGCAATCGGTGGCGTGTCTGTTTTCAGATGCTCCGCCCCCTCCAAAACGGCATCATCGGTGTGTACGCCTCACGTCGTTGGGACAACCTCAGAACATCACCTGAAGGCCCACCCCCCATGCCCTGTTCCCGATGGGCCGACTTCCCAACAGCGTGGATCACTTGTGGTCTGAGGTTTCGTCAACCTCGCGTGGCGGCGCTGGAGTCGGGGGTGAGCCGTTCCGCTGGCAAGGGGGCTTTGGTCTCACTATACTGTAGCTAGCGCTAAAACATCGGGAAAAGGGAAATCCACATCCAAGAGATTGCTGGATATCTCTGGGCAGTTTACATATAATTATGAGCTACTAGTTCAGGGTTATCCAATGGGCATTCCCCCTGTGGACCTGTACCCAGCCGGCCATGGCTCTCTATCCAGCCTATGGATTCAGTGGTCAAAATGCTGGTAAGTGAAATTGAAGATTGTGTGAGGAGCTTCTCCAATGCTGGCCATTTATTGCCTGTGTTTCCTGTTGATAGGCTCACTACTGAGTCTACCTGCAGCAAATGTCAGAGAGAACTGATTGGAGCAACTCCCTTCAATGCTGCCTGAAAGACCAACACGATGGCAGTGTTGAGTCTGCTGGAGTGGGAAGGCGACTTTCAGGGAGGGGAGAATTAAAAGAGAGATTGGCTGTCAAGCAGAGAGAGAGTGGCAGTCAAGTTTTGTGAGAAAGAACCTGACTGTCGACCGTGGAGAGAGAGTGTGCTTCTCGAGCAGAGAGAGCGAGAATGGCTGTCGAGCAGGGCTAGGGAGTGACTTGCGTTGGGGGAGAGAGAGTGTGCGTTTGTGTATGAATTTGTGAGTGGGTCTTTGCGAGTGTGTGATTGTGTGTTTGTGATGGTATGTGTGTTTGTGAGTGTGTGTGTATTTCTTAGTGTGTTTGTTAGTGTGTCTATGTTTGTTAATGTGTGATTGTCCATGTGTCAGTGTGTTGTTATGAATCTGCCTAGCAACAGCAGTAAAATGAATTTAACAAAATATAATAGGATGTGAGATGTCCAACAACAGGTAGAAATCTACATAGAGGGCAGTAGACAGTATTCAAAAGGCCCCAATGATATACGTCTCTCCCAATAACAAAATTAGAAGGCATGTTAGATAAGTACCCACCACATGTGAATGGTTTATGAGTAGAAACAGTTTACATAGACGATTGTGGATGATCAAGGATGTATACATATGTTAATGTGTAATCAAGGAAGTTGATAGGGGCAAGCAGCCATATGTACAAAAGACATAATCAAAGAGGAACAAAGGCATAATTGGCCGGAGGATCAGTAGCCAGGGAGGCTGTTAACACCTAGCAGTCTCAGAAAGCAGGCAGGCCAGTTTCAAGCAACAAAGCCTGAAAACTAGTTTTCCAGCTAGCAGCCGTGAGGTCAAGTTTGCATCAATCAATTTAAGTCTTAGAGCCAGTGCAGAAAACCTCCATAATGGCAGTTTCAAGTATCTTTGCTGGACCAGGAAAAAACGCTTCCCAGACATGAGTGTCATCCCTGAATTGGGTGGCAATTATAAGCTGGTTATTTAATTTGGATGTTGTTTGGGGAACAGGGGCAGTCTTACAGGATTCAGGCATCGTAGACATGCTTTGGAATAAGGGGTTCAGTCTACTAAAGCTGTGAGTGTGTTTAGAAATTCATATACTGTTGTTGTCTGAGAGTATATTAGTCCTACCCGTGTGTATTTGTCTTTTCTTTACTTTAATGGATGGTCTTTAACAATTGTTACAAGATGACTGGGCTATTTATTCTCACTGGGTTTTCACTTGTCTTCTCACACCAAAACTAAACAAAACTATACAGTTCCACGAACTTGGTGTTCCAAGTTGGGATACCCTCGCAAATAACATCAATGTGCTTTGTGACAGTGTGTATGTGTTTGTGAGAATGTGTGTTAGTGTGTGTGAGTGTGTGACTGTGTGTTTGTTAATGTGTAGTTTGTTAGTGTATGAGCGTGTGTTTGTTAGTGTGTGTGTGTTAGTATGCATGTGTTTGTGTGTGTTTGTTCATGTGGGTGTGTTTGTGAGCATGTGTATCTTTGTTAATGTGAGTGTGTGTTTGTTAGTTTGTGAGTGTATGTATGTGTGTTTCTGAGTATGTGAATGTGTGTTTGTGAATGTGCAAGTGTGTGTATGAGTGTGTGTAAGAGTTTGCATCTGGCTCACTCCCAATCTCAAGGTTCACTCTCACCCTCACCCTGCACACACCAACACACTCACACCCACTCACACAGTGGGTGTGGCTGAAGGTCAGTGAGTGAGTGAGCACCATGAGACTGGGAGTGAGCTGGACGCACACCATCTGACCTCTCACACTCTAATGGTCATCTTTATGACTAACATTTTAAAATGATCAATTTATGGCTCTGACATAGCTTTATTTTTGTTCAGCAAATTATGTATTTCCTTCATACCTAGACATTTTGAAATTCAAGTTTAATGTTGTATCTTTCTGAAATTTGCTCATCAGGCCCAAGTGGAAAAAAATTGAAATGTGGCCCCTTGCACAAAAAGGTTGAACAAGCCTATTCCAGTTCTTTCTTTCCTGTTGACAATCAACTCACTCTTTTCAAACCAGCAGAGGTAAAAATTTCTTTTAACTCCTGCCATTGTTTTTCCCCCATTCCTCCGCCCTCCACACCCACCACACTCACTGCTCCCTCACCCACCTCACCTAAGAGTTGGGATGCAGGACTTGCGCGTGTTCCAAAACGTGCTGTTGAATTATACATAATTTGATCTGTCAGGAGATCAGTCTCTGCTTCTTGACACTTGCTTCTTGCCAAGATTTGCTCTGATCTCTCTGCCATATTGCCTGTTCAATGAGGAGCACTTTGCTTTCATGCATATTCAGATCAGCCCATGTATCATTAACATGTATCTTGGAATAAAGATTGCAAACAAAATTTGGCTGCACTCAGCATGCTGAAGCTATTTGTGGCGCACCAGAGTTTCAAATATGGTTTTCATGTGGAAAATCCAAATGCATGGCTTTACACTCCTGCCAAGCTTTTCATTATTCATTTGTAATTGAAAGTTCCATCCAACATTCAAGACAGGAAAAAAAACCCTGAGGAATCTGTTACCACTATATCAGTGGTAAGGATGTGATCCATTTTAGTGATGATGCGGAAATGCCGACGTTGGACTGGGGTGAGCACAGTAAGAAGTCTTACCACACCAGGTTAAAGTCCAACAGGTTTGTTTCGATATCACTAGCTTTCAGAGCACTGCTCCTTCCTCAGGTGAATGCATTTTAGTGATGGTAGATGTTTATCTATGGGGCGTTCCTTTGTTAAAACACACAGCTATGTTTCTATGCCCTGCTTGTAGGTGCTATTTCCAGTTTTACCATTCCAACTGAACAATGTGGATTCCAAGAGCAATCCAAAACAATTCCCAGTGCACCACTCTCTCTCCTGTGGCCCTGTGCCTTCATCTACTTCAAATAGTTCTCTAATTTTCCTTTGAAAGATGCCGCCCTGCAACATTTCATGTAGCAACAATACATTGCAAAGAAACATCTCCTAACCTTGCTCAAAGCTCTCTTGACAATTTTAAAATTGATAACCCCGCAAGTGACTGACATCCCAGCCAGAGGTAATACCCTACCTAAACATTACATCGAAGAATCTGTGCCAAAGCTTTGAAAAAATTATCAAATTAGTCTCACTCTCCTGCTCTTTCTTAACCGCTCTGCAAATATTTCCATTTTGGGTATTTATCCCATTTCCCTTTTGAAAGTTACAACTGAACCTGCTTCCACCAGCCTTCCAAGCAATGCAGTCCAGATCATAATTCAATAATAAGAATAATCTTTATTATCACAAGTAGGCTGCAATGAAGTTACTATGAAAAGGCCCTAGTTGCCACATTCCGGCGCCTGCTTGGGTACACAGAGGGAGAATTCAGAATGCCCAAAATACGTAACAGCACATCTTTCGGGGCTCGTGGGAGGAAACCGGAGCACCCGGAGGAAACCCACGCAGACACGGGGAGAACGTGCAGACTCCCCACAGACAGTCACCCAAGCCAGGAATCGAACCTGGGATGCTGGAGCTCTGAAGCAACAGTGCTAACCATTGTGCTACCGTGCTGCTCCATGGCGAAAGAAAATCTCCACTTCCCCACAACCTTTGGTATTTTTCCACTTACCTCATTTTTTTAATAAACTCTATGAACTATCTGATGCTTGATCAATAACTCCAGAAGCGAGATTGGATGACAATTGAAGGCTTTATCGGACGAGATGTTTCCCCCCAGCAGGGCAGTTACAGAATGCAGCTGCTAGGGAGACACAGA
This sequence comes from Scyliorhinus torazame, assembly GCF_047496885.1. NCBI lineage: Eukaryota > Metazoa > Chordata > Chondrichthyes > Carcharhiniformes > Scyliorhinidae > Scyliorhinus > Scyliorhinus torazame. Next base: position 106,313,482 of record NC_092714.1, on the reverse strand, counting down.
CTCTTATACTCTGCCTTACTGGGTGGAACCAGCAGGCAGGCTTCACCAATGATCTTCCTGTCTCAGGTGCCTCCCACACCAATGATCTTACAGCCACAACCTAGGTACCATAACACCCCTAATACCGACTACCACATTCATCCCCTGTTAAAAAAAAGAGTCCGGCAGGGGTGGCGGTCTCACGTCATACAGTGGTAGAAGTTATGGTGGTACCCGTCGGTGGTACAGTGTTTTGCCTTATTACATGTCACAACTATTTACAGTATTCATTTTACATGTACATATCAGAATGAAGCAATTAGTAGATCAGGGGCCCTGGTTGTCCTCTGTGATCGTTGCAGTTTCGGCGGTGATGCAGGCGCCGGCTCGGGCATCCGTAACTTTGGGAACGCGACTTCAGCTTCTTCGGTAGATTCATCACCCCTGGGTGGGACCAGTGGAAGAACCGTCCGCCTGGAAAGGGGGCAGCCATGGGGTGCGCCGGTGGGAGGGAGGGTGGGGTTGGTGGTGGGGGGGATCCAACGGGCGCCAGGTCCCCTAGGGAGACCGCATCCTGCCGGCCGTTGGGGTACGCCACGTAGGCATACTGAGGGTTAGCGAAAAGGAGGTGGGCCCAATAGGTCCGACTTGTGCGCCCGCACGTGTTTGCGGAGCAGAATGGGTCCAGGAGCTGCCAGCCAGGTTGGAGCGAGGTCCGGAGGAGGACTTCCTAGGGAAGACAAGGAGACGTTCATGAGGTGTTTCGTTTGTCGTGGCACACAGCAGTGATCGGATGGTGTGGAGTGCATCGGGAAGGACCTCCTGCCAGCAGGAGACTGGGAGATTCCTGGACCGTAGGGTCAATAGGACGGTCTTCCAGACTGTTCCATTCTCCCTCTCTACCTGGCCGTTTCCCCAGGGGTTATAATTGGTCGTCCTGCTCGAGGCGATGCCCTTGCTGAGCAGGAATTGACGCAGTTCATCGCTCATGAAGGAGGACCCCCTATCGCTGTGTATGTTGGCAGGGAAACCGAACAGTGTAAAGATACTGTGGAGGGCTATTATGACGGTGGCTGCGGTCATGTCGGGGCAGGGGATGGCGAATGGGAACCGGGAGTACTCGTCAATCATGTTCAGGAAGTACGTGTTGCGGTCGGTGGAGGGGAGGGGCCCTTTGAAGTCCATACTGAGGCGTTCAAAGGGACGGGAAGCCTTTATCAGGTGCGCTTTCTCTGGCCTGTAGAAGTGCAGTTTGCACTCCGCGCAGATTTGGCAGTTCCTGGTGGCGGTCCTGACCTCTTCGAGGGAGTAGGGCAGGTTTCGGGTGTTGATAAAATGGAAGAATCGAGTGACCCCCGGGTGGCAGAGGTCCTCATGGAGGGCCCGGAGTCGGTCCACTTGTGCGTTGGCACATGTGCCGTGGGATAGGGCATCATGAGGCTCGTTTAGCTTCACGGGACGATACAAGATCTCATAGTTGTAGGTGGAGAGCTCGATCCTCCACCATAAGATCTTGTCATTCCTTATCTTGCCCCGCTGTGCATTATCGAACATGAAAGCTACCGACCATTGGTCAGTGAGGAGCGTGAATCTCCTTCCGGCCAGGTAATGCCTCCAGTGCCGCACAACTTCTACTATGGCCTGGGCCTCCTTTTCAACGGAAGAATGACGGATTTCTGAAGCATGGAGCGTGCGTGAGAAGAAGGCTACGGGCCTGCCCGCTTGGTTGAGGGTGGCCGCCAGAGCTACGTCGGACGCGCCGCTCTTAATTTGGAAGGGAAGGGATTCATCGATTGCGTGCATCGTGGCCTCTGCGATATCCGCCTTTATGCGGCTGAAGGCTTGGCGGGCCTCTGCTGACAGGGGGAAAACCGAGGATTGGATTAGTGGGCGGGCCTTGTCCGCATAATTGGGGACCCACTGTGTGTAATATGAAAAAAATCCCAGGCAGCGTTTCAGGACCTTGGAGCAGTGGGGAGGGGAAACTCCATGAGGGGGCGCATGCATTCGGGATCTGGGCCTCTGACTCAATCATACACTATGTATCCGAGGATGGCTAGACGGTCGGTGCTGAACACGCTTTTGTCCTTATTGTAGGTTAAGTTAAAGGTTTTTGCGGTATGGAAGAATTTGCGGAGGTTGGTGTCGTGGTCCTGCTGGCCGTGGCCGCACATGGTGACGTTGTCGAGGTACGGAAACATGGCCCGCAAACCGTACCAGTCAACCATTCGGTCCATCTCCCATTGGAAGACCGAGACTCCATTTGTGACACCGAAGGGAACCCTTAGGAAGTGGTAGAGCCGCCCATCTGCTTCGAATGCAGTGTACTTGCGGTCGCCCGGGCGGATGGGGAGCTGGTGGTAGGTGGATTTGAGGTCCACTGTGGAAAAGACCTTTTACTGTGCAATCTGATTGACCAAATCAGATATGCGGAGGAGAGGGTACACATCGAGCTGCGTATACCTGTTGATGGTCTGACTATAATCGATGACCATCCTGTGCTTCTCCCCGGTCTTTACAACCACTATTTGAACAGGGGCTGTTGCTAGCCTCGACAATATCTTCCTTCAGTAGCCGCTGGACTTTCGACCTAATGAAGGTCCGGTCCTGGGCGCTGTACCGTATGCTCCTGGTGGCGACGGGTTTACAATCCAGGGTGAGGTTCGCAAAAAGGGAAGAACATAAGAACATAAGAACTAGGAGCAGGAGTAGGCCACCTGGCCCCTCGAGCCTGCTCCACCATTCAATGAGATCATGGCTGATCTTTTGTGGACTCAGCTCCACTTTCCGGCCCGAACACCATAACCCTTAATCCCTTTATTCTTCAAAAAACTATCTATCTTTATCTTAAAAACATTTAATGAAGGAGTCTCTACTGCTTCACTGGGCAAGGAATTCCATAGATTCACAACCCTTTGGGTGAAGAAGTTCCTCCTAAACTCAGTCCTAAATCTACTTCCCCTTATTTCTGAGGCTATGACCCCTAGTTCTGCTTTCACCCGCCAGTGGAAACAACCTGCCCGCATCTATCCTATCTATTCCCTTCATAATCTTATATGTTTCTATAAGATCCCCCCTCATCTTTCTAAATTCCAACGAGTACAGTCCCAGTCTACTCAACCTCTCCTCGTAATCCAACCCCTTCAGCTCTGGGATTAACCTAGTGAATCTCCTCTGCACACCCTCCAGTGCCAGTACGTCCTTTCTCAAGTCAGGAGACCAAAACTGAACACAATACTCCAGGTGTGGCCTCACTAACACCTTATACAATTGCAGCATAACCTCCCTAGTCTTAAACTCCATCCCTCTAGCAATGAAGGACAAAATTCCATTTGCCTTCTTAATCACCTGTTGCACCTGTAAACCAACTTTTTGCGACTCATGCACTAGCACACCCAGGTCTTTCTGCACAGCAACATGTTTTAATGTTTTATCATTTAAATAATAATCCCTTTTGCTGTTATTCCTACCAAAATGGATAACCTCACATTTGTCAACATTGTATTCCCAACATTGCCAGACCCTAGCCCATTCACTTAGCCTTTGCAAATCCCTCTGCAGACTTCCAGTATCCTCTGCACTTTTTGCTTTCCCACTTATCTTAGTGTCGTCTGCAAACTTGGACACATTGCCCTTGGTCCCCAACTCCAAATCATCTATGTAAATTGTGAACAGTTGTGGGCCCAACACTGATCCCTGAGGGACACCACTAGCTACTGATTGCCAACCAAAGAAACACCCATTGATCCCCACTCTTTGCTTTCTATTAATTAACCAATCCTCTATCCATGCTACTACTTTCCCCTTAATGCCATGCATCTTTATCTTATGCAGCAACCTTTTGTGTGGCACCTTGTCAAAGGCTTTCTGGAAATCCAGATATACCACATCCATTGGCTCCCCGTTATCTATTGCACTGTTAATGTCCTCAAAAAATTCCACTAAATTAGTTCGGCACGACCTGCCCTTTATGGACCCATGCTGTGTCTGGCCAATGGGACAATTTCCATCCAGATGCCTCGCTATTTCTTCCTTGATGATAGATTCCAGCATCTTCCCTACTACCGAAGTTATGCTCACTGGCCTATAATTACCCGCTTTCTGCCTACCTCCTTTTTTAAACAGTGGTGTCACGTTTGCTAATTTCCAATCCGCCGGGACCACCCCAGAGTCTAGTGAATTTTGGTAAATTATCACTAGTGCATTTGCAATTTCCCTAGCCATCTCTTTTAGCACTCTGGGATGCATTCCATCAGGTCCAGGAGACTTGTCTACCTTTAGCCCCATTAGCTTGCCCATCACTACCTCCTTAGTGATAACAATCCTCTCAAGGTCCTCACCTGTCATAGCCTCATTTCCATCAGTCACTGGCATGTTATTTGTGTCTTCCACTGTGAAGACCAACCCAAAAAACTTGTTCAGTTCCTCAGCCATTTCCTCATCTCCCATTATTAAATCTCCCTTCTCATCCTCTAAAGAACCAATATTTACCTTAGCCACTCTTTTTTGTTTTATATATTTGTAGAAACTTTTACTATCTGTTTTTATATTCTGAGCAAGTTTACTCTCATAATCTATCTTACTCTTCTTTATAGCTTTTTTAGTAGCTTTCTGTTGCCCCCTAAAGATTTCCCAGTCCTCTAGTCTCCCACTGATCTTTGCTACTTTGTATGTTTTGTCCTTCAATTTGATACTCTCCCTTATTTCCTTAGATATCCACGGTCGATTTTCCCTCTTTTTACCGTCCTTCCTTTTTGTTGGTATAAACCTTTGCTGAGCACTGTGAAAAATCACTTGGAAGACTGTTCCTCAACTGTTTCACCATAAAGTCTTTGGTCCCAGACTACCTTAGCTAGTTCTTCTCTCATCCCATTGTAATCTCCTTTGTTTAAGCACAAAGCACTAGTGCTTGATTTTACCTTCTCACCATCCATCTGTATTTTAAATTCCACTATATTGTGATTGCTCCTTCCGAGAGGATCCCTATCTATGAGATCCTGAATCAATCCTGTCTCATTACACAGGACCAGATCTAGGACCGCTTGTTCCCTCGTAGATTCCATTACATACTGTTCTAGGAAACTATCGCGGATACATTCTACAAACTCCTCCTCAAGGCTGCCTTGACCTACCTGGTTAAACCAATCGACATGTAGATTAAAATCCCCCATGATAACTGCTGTACCATTTCTACATGCATCAGTTATTTCTTTGTTTATTGCCTGCCCCACCATAATGTTACTATTTGGTGGCCTATAGACTACTCCTATCAGTGACTTTTTCGCCTTACTATTCCTGATTTCCACCCAAATGGATTCAACCTTATCCTCCATAGCACCGATGTCATCCCTTACTGTTGTCCGGATGTCATCCTTAAATAACAGAGCTACACCACCTCCCTTACCATCCACTCTGTCCTTCCGAATAGTTTGATACCCTCGGATATTTAGCTCCCAGTCGTGACCATCCTTTAACCATGTTTCAGTAATGGCCACTAAATCATAGTCATTCACGATGATTTGCGCCATCAACTCATTTACCTTATTCCGAATACTACGAGCATTCAGGTAAAGTACACTTATGTAGGCTTTTTTACCTCTGTTCTGAATCTTAACACCTCGATCAGCAACCTCTCCTAAGTTATATTTCCTCTTAACCTTTCTCCTAATTTTCCTTGTCGTTGAACCCATATCTTCATGTAACAACCTGCCGCGTCGCTTACCATTAATGTTTTCACTTCCCGTTTTATTCCTTTTAGTATTCCTGGTCTTAATCACTGAGCTCGCCTCAGTCACTGTACCTTGTACTGTCGCCCTTTTTGATTTTTGACTATGGCTTCTCTGCCTTACACTTTCCCCCTTACTGCCTTTTGTTTCTGTCCCTGTTTTACTACCTTCTAACTTCCTGCATTGGTTCCCATCCCCCTGCCACATTAGTTTAAACTCTCCCCAACAGCTCTAGCAAACAGCCCCCCTAGGACATAGGTTCCAGTCCTGCCCAGGTGCAGACCGTCCGGTTTGTACTGGTCCCACCTCCCCCAGAACCGGTTCCAATGTCCCAGGAATTTGAATCCCTCCCTCTTGCACCATCTCTCGAGCCACCCATTCATCCTATCTATCCTGACATTCCTACTCTGACTAGCTCGTGGCACTGGTAGAAATCCTGAGATGAGTACCTTTGAGGTCCTACTTTTTAGTTGAACTCCTAACTCCCTAAATTCAGCTTGTAGGACCTCGTCCCGTTTTTTACCTATATCGTTGGTGCCTATGTGCACCACCCTCCCCCCCCCCCCCACCCCCCAGAATGTCCTGCAGCCACTCCGAGACATCCTTGACCCTTGCACCAGGGAGGCAACATACCATCCTGGAGTCTCGATTGTGTCCGCAGAACCGCCTGTCTATTCCCCTTACAATTGAGTCCCCTATCACTATAGCTCTGCCATTCTTCTTCCTGCCCAGCTGCGCAGCAGAGCCAGCCACGGTGCCATGAACCTGGCTGCTGCTGCCTTCCCCTGGTGAGCCATCTCCCTCAACAGTATCCAAAGCGGCATATCTGTTTTGCAGGGAGGTGACCGCAGAGGAAGGTGGGTCGACTTTGAGGGTCACGAGGCTGCAGACAGTGAGGGGGGGTATAGTGCCGCTGAATTTAAAGGTTAAGCTCTGGAGGTTGCATTGGAAGTCCAATCCCAGGAGCGTGGCAGCGCAGAGGTGAGGGAGGACGTAGAGTTGGAAATGTTTTAATTCTCTTCCCTAGACCATGAGGTTTGCTACGCAGAACCCCTTGATCTCTACAGAGTGAGACCCGGAGGCCAGGGAGATTCTTTGGTTAACTGGGTGTATGGGAAGAGAACAGCACCTTACCATGTTGGGGTGTATGAAGCTCTTTGTGCTCCCGGAAAGCGCTGCCGCCAGGACTGAATTGCGTGTGGATGCCATTACCATTTGAGCACTATTCGATAAGAGAGCCAGGACATGCAAATGGGCCATCACTCTGCCAGCACAAATTCAGAGCAATTCCCAGCTCAGCGGGCATTCTAACATCTGGAGCCGGAGTTAACGCTAAAGAACCTGGCAGCTGGAGCTGTTTTAATTGCTCCACTTACCACGGATTCAGTGCAGCCATCAAGATGGCCCAGAGAAGACCCCCCCCCCCCCGAAGTCGGCAGTCCTAGGTGTTGCCACAGCTCCATGCTGTGGAGGAGCGGAGGAACACCCTCTTCCCCAGGGTGGGCTACAGATTCAAGCCTGCCCACCTGACCAACACCTGGTCGGTGGTGGCAGAGGCAGTCAGCACTGCCAACCCCATCAGGAGGGGACAGCTGGTGATCCGGAAGGGTGGGGGTCACGAGTGAGGCCTCTATCCTGAGAGGGGCAGAGAACTGGAAGGGCTCCAAAGGCTACAGTGCAGGCGTGCTCTGTTTGGGGTGAGCTCTGCTGATCCCCGCCTTCATCTGCAGTAATGCAGCACTTTTGTAAAGTGCCAACAGCTGGTGGTCCCAGATTGAGCTTGGCCATGCCCGCCCCTTGATGATACAGCTGGGGTACGAGGGTGTCCGGAGGGGTGGCCTGGTTGGGTTCCAGATGACCTGAGGCCCATATGAGCATTCAAAGGACACAGGCAGCACTCAGCAGTGTGAGCAGCCAGGAATATGTAAGTAGCACCAAAGGGGTGTGTTTAAAAGACAGACTGTGGCAATAGCAGTCTGCGCCAGGTCACTCTGATCCCAAGGGGGACACCCCGAGTTCATGAACTTAACGCCAGGTTGCTACCCACTACTGCCCCAGCTTGGGCCGCGACCTCCCCCCCCCAACCACCCCCCCCCCCCCCCGCCCCCTCCAGCAAGCCTGCAGTATTTAATGGTTTTTCAGTGTTTTTTAGCCTCCCGCTCTCCCCCTGCAGCCATGGTGCTCAGTCCCCATTTGTAAATACTTCTAGTAATTTGCCTCCGTGCATGCCGGGGAGGAGAGGGGGGGGCGGTTTGGGGACGGTGCGTGCTGGGGGTTCGCCTGGCCAGGTGCTGACAACAGTCACGACCATGCAGCCCATGGCACCTGGCTGCGGGGCGGGGGGGGTTGGGGGGGGGTGGGGGGCAATGATGACATGTTGTCTGTCCCCCCCTCCACCCCCCACCCCCTGCAGGCTGTAAATTTTGGTCATCACCCAGCGATGTTGGCCACCGTGGTGGAAGCCGCATTTCTACATGTTGCCCTGGGGGAGCATGCCAGGGAGGCGACGGCGGCTGCCGCAGAGGAGCATGCCGCAGGGAGGCAGGGGGCAGCCGCCCAGGCTGGAGGGCCGCCCGCCCGACAGGACGAGGAGGAGGAGGAGGAGGTGGTGGTGGAGCCACGGCGACGGAGATGTCCGATGAGGCCCCATGTGTACTGGCCCCGCTCATCGTACCAGGACCTCACGGACTGGGCATGCAGGAGGAGACTCCGTATGAGCCGGGAAACCATCGCCCATATCTGCCATCTCATGGCACACCTGTCACCGCGTTGCAGTGGGGGAGGACACCCTCTCCCTGTGGCCGTCAAGGTTACGTTGGCCCTGAACTTTTATGCCACGGGGTCATTCAGGCGCCGAGTGGCGACCTGTCCGGCATCTCCCAGGCATCGGTGCACCGGTGCAACCGTGCAGTGACAGACGCCCTGTATGCCATTGCAGACCGCTATATTCAGTTCCCTGTGGACCGCGCCCACCAGGATGCCCGGGCAGCGGGATTCGCTGCCGTGGCCAAGATGCCCATGGTCCAGGGGACGATCGATGGGATGCATGTCGCCGTGCGGCCACCAGCTGATAACAGGTCCGTGTTCACGAATAGGAAGGGAACCTATTCCATGAACGTGCAGGTGGTCTGTGACCACCGCATGAGGATCCTGCACGTCTGCGCCCGGTACCCGGGCAGTGTACATGACTCATTCGTATTGACGCAATCTTTCATCCCCACCATGTTCGAGGGATGCCGCCCCCCCCCCCCCCCCGGGCTGAGGGGCTAGTTGCTGGGCGACAGAGGTTACCCGTTGCGGTCGTGGCTGATACTCCTTTACGGGGGTCACAGACTGACGCTACGCCGATGCCCATGCAGTGACCAGGGGTGTGATAGAGAGGTGCTTTGGGCTGCTAAAGATGCGCTTCAGGTGCCTCAACCGCTCTGGAGGGGCCCACCAGTACCCCTCCATCGTTGTGGTCTGCTGTGTCCTGCACAACATATCCCAGCGGAGGGGTGATGTGCTGCAGGCAGAGGAGGGGGAGGCGGAGGAGCAGCAAGAAGTGGCGCAGACCTCCCCAGATGAGGAGGATGGGGGCAATGTTCAGGACAGACGGGTTGGACATGGACGGGAGATGCCCACCATTACCGGCTGGGCCAGGGGCACGGGACAGGCTGATAGCCGCCCGGTTCACGGACTAGGGGGGCATGGAAATCGGCGGGTATGAGCACAGACGGCACCAGCCTACCTCCCTCACCCCACCGACCCAACACCAACAACCCTCACCCCACCCACCCACCAACCACACTCACCCCACCCACACACCGCCAACCACCCTCATCCCACCCACCCACTGCCAACCATCCAACACCAACCACCGTCACCCCACCTACATGCACACCACCCATCCATTGCACATCCACCTGCAACACAATGGGCAGGGTTCACACAGTCGCCAGTGGAAGCGTGTCTATTGCAGGCCATGGAGGTTGATGACAACCCACCTTGCGATGAGCTCTGGGCTCTACATCGTTGGACAATGTCTGACCCATGGCCACAGTACCACCCTTCACCCAGACTGTCCCTGCATGCGGCCTTGACACTGCAGCGCACGGTCCCGTCGTCTGCCCGGGGGGATGGTGAGGGCGACCCGGGGATATGGGAGGGGTGGGAGTGGCACACTCACATGAGGCAGACGTTCTGTCGCCCCTCACACACACACTGGCACTCACCTCACACCACACCCCCGCACATATCGGACAGTGCACAAAGGCAGCTTCTGTAGGTGTGAAAGTGATTTTAATAACAAACAGTTCATACACGTGCCCTAGCCCCAGAACTAATCTGTGCCCTGCACCCGTGCCAACTTACTCAGTATCTAACTTTCTGGCCTTACGGACCCTATGACTATGACTAGGTGGTTCCCCAGACGATGCAGCAGAACTGGAGGTGGACTCCTGTGATTCCTGCCCTGTGACTAGGGACCCCTTTGCCGGCCGTTTCCTGGGGCGGCCCGGCCTGGATGGGCCTGGCTACTGCCCGGGTAACTGGGATGCCGAGCTGCCAGCCTGTCCTGCCCGTTGCCCACCGGATGCACCTGGGACGGAAGGGGGGGAGTCCGAGATGTCGCGGTGTTCCGGGACCGCCCCTGCAGGGTGACCCGGAATGGGCCCCAGCACCTCCTCCTCCCGTGGGGTGCCCGATGGCTCCGGGGCCTCTACATGGGTAGGGGATGCGAACGGACCAAGCATCCGATGCCCCGCCGACATCTGGCGCTGCCAGTCCTGGAGGCCCGCCCTGGTATCAACAAGGATCTGCAAGTTTGCAGCCATGGAGCTCAAGGAGTTGACCATCCCTGCCTGTGTCTGGGCGACGCCGGCCAGCACCTGGCGCCAATGCCCTCAGCGATGGTCTGCTGAGACTGGGCCATGGCGTTGAGCGCCTCTGCGATCCGCTGCTGGCTCTGGCTCATGGCTTCCTGTGAGAGGGCAGCAATGTCCTGGGCCACGGACGCCGCCTGCACGGAAAGCCCCACACCTTGCATACTGCGCCCCTGTCTGACACCGTCGCACCCATTGCCTCCACCGCGGACACTACCCGTGCGATGTTGGCCGGGGTGGCACGCATGACCGGCACCACTCCCTGCTCCTGGACGTGGGTGGACTCCTCCACCTGCATCTGCAGCTGCCACAAGACGGCCGTCATCCCCTTCGATCAGTGACAGCATCGGGTCTATGGGTGGGTGTGGTAACTCCAGGAACCCAGGACCCGTCGGGCGGCAGATGGTTGCCTGCGCTGGGCTACCCTCCGACCGCCCGTCCCCTCGGCTGCTCCTGCCTCCACCTGCTGTACCGGGACGGCAGAATTGTGCCTGGCTCTTGGGTGCCCGGCACGTCCTGGGGGCGTCGTATGCCTGGTGCTCCGGGTCTGTCCCTGTCTCGTTGCCACCCTGGCACGTCCTGCGGGCGGGCGGCATCCGCGGGGACGGGTGGGTCGACACTTGGTCCTGCACACATGTATAGTTAGACACGCAGACGGGGATAGGGGAAAGGGGGTATATCGGGGAAGGGGGGATATGGAGGACGGGGGGATATGGGGGAAGGGGGGATATGGGGAAGGGGGGATATGGGGGAAGGGGGAATATGGGGGAGGGGGGATATGGGGAGGGGGAATATGGGGGAGGGGGGATATGGGGATGGGGGAAAGGGTGGATGGGGAAAGGAAGGATATGGGGGAAGGGGGGGAAGGGGGGTTGGGGAAAGGGGGATATGGGGAAGGGGGGATATGGGGAAGGGGGATATGGGTAAAAGGGGGGATATGGGGGAAGGGGGGTATGGGGAAAGGGGGGATATGGGGAAGGGGGTATATGGGGAAAGGGGGACAGGCAGTGGGGGGTCTCATTTGGTGGTGTGCCCCCGACCTCTGCATCCGCATCCTGCCGGTCCTCGGGTCCACCTGCAAGGTCCAGGGCCCTCTCTTCATGAATGGTGAGTGGTCGCAATTCGGGTGGACCGCCTCCGGTCCTCTCATGCTCCCGGTTGTTGTGAGCGCGCTTCTCCTGTGTGGGGTGGGAGGGTGACAGGGATAAAGAGCAACAGTGTTAGGCAGACATATACATGCGGACCGGCGGTTGTGTGTATGTTGGCAGAGGTTCGCAATCCATCCTGCCAATGCAGCCTGCATTGGTGGGTGCAGCCATATCGATTTCACCTAGGGCTGTGCCGCCCATTGGGGTGGGGGGTGGGTACTCATCCTGGCTGCCCTGACAAGGTCATTGACCTTCTTGTGGCACCGGACGCCTGTCCTTGCTGTCACGGCCACGGCACTGACGGCCTCTGCCACTTCCCCCCACAGACGCTGGCTGAGGCATGGTGCAACCCTGCGGCCGTGTCCGGTGTACAGGGCCTCCCTCCTCTGCTCCACTGCATCCAGGAGCGCCTCGATGTCCCGCTCCTAGAACCTTGGCGCTGTGTGGTGGGCGGCCATTTTGGGTCTCCGGGGGGGCCGTCTCTGGTGCTGCGAAGCCACACGGCTTCAATGACGGCGAGCCCGTTCGTGACGGGTGACGCCGTCGCGAATGGCGTCACGCCGCTGCTAGCCCATTGCCGGCCGGAGAATTCGCGACTTTCCAGGGGGCCCGTCGCCGGAGTGTTTTGCCCCATTTTTGGCGCCAGCGTCGGGCCATCACACCGATTCCGGGAGAATCCTGCCCCATATTTATAATCCCATTTTTTGACTTTTTTTCTTCCAAATTGTTATGTGTCACAATTATGCCCATTTAATTGCGCATGGCAATGGCCATTCTATTAATCTGTCCTTGTCTTCCTGAAGCCTTTTACAGTGCACCTCATTATTCTTTTTGCATTAGTAGGAAACCTCAACATTATGTGCCTTCAGGCCAAATACAAATCATCTGTCACAGTGTCCTTCATACCAACAGGTCCAAGGGGGAAGTGGTGGGAGTTGTAAAGCCAACAAAGCACTTCATACTAAATTTAGGTATTTTTCGAAGCAAATTAGGGCCAAATTCTACAGCCCACCTGCACCATGGAAATGGGACAGAGCAAAGGTTGTACTTGCTTGTTCAAATACATGAAGGTGAGAAGGACAAGGCCAGCTGCATCACCCAAACTAGTCCATCGTGACGTGGTACAACCCATACACACACCATCCTACTTCCCTTTGTCGACCCTTTGCAGACTCCCCCGATCCTGCAGCTATGTCTGCAGGAACCGTCTGGTCTTATGACCAGAAAGTCGGCGCCGCCCGCCGGTAGGGGGGCTCGCAGCCGGGCAGCATAAAGCCCCCGGCAGCAGAATGGCCGGGTCCGTGCAACATGGCACTGGCCGCAGGCAGACCTGGCTTGCCTAAAACTGCACCCTATAACCCCCCGGACCACCCGCCACCAGTCCCCCAGCCCCCACCGAAACCCCCCCACCAGCAGAATGGCTCCCTCCTGACTGTGGTGGCACTAGACAACTTCCACAGCCGCCAGGGCGAGGTCACGAACGTTGTGAAGATACGCGCCCCGTCCCGTCGGGGACTCGGCCCATTGGGGTGAAGCATCGGGGGGGGGGGGGGGGGTCTCGGGTGACATCCTGAGGCCGCCCATACGGTGTTTTTGAGGGGACGGAGCATCGCAAAAACGACACCGCCCCCAATTTCAGCATAAACGTGGATTCCCTGGCCGATCGCCGAACGTGATTTCCGATCGGAGAATCCAGCCCTCTTGGGAGAAGGAATGAAAAACAAAGAAAAATAATTCAGCCGAACTGATGCAAAAGAATTCCGGATTATTCCTATCTATCCACATCCTACCGAGGCAATCAAGAAAGTTCCAGGAGACCATGGTGAGTGGTATCACTTGTCCTCCCAGATTCTATAGCTTAATTTATCTTCTTCTCACTGGAACTTATACACCTTCCTTTGGAATTAATGTTCACAGAAAATATAGACTGCACATTCAGGCAACCTATTCCAGGGGTTAAGCATCTGTGTTATTCATCTATAATGCATAACCTTGACTGTAGAATGGTGTAATCAAATTGGTCTCTATTCACTGCTTTAAAGCATCACACATAAGCAAAGAAAAAATGAAGAAAAATCCATTAAGCCATTCAAACCTCTTTCCTTCAATGACAGCATACAGTTTAGCTTGAATCCTCTGTATTCAAATAAAATAACTGCAGCTTAAATATAGCCCCACTTTTATACACATCGCAAAACAATTTTTTTCTCCCCTTCTTCACTTCATGCAGGTTCCTCGCCCCTCATATTTCCCAGTTGAATGCACCATCCCTTAGTGATGAAAATAATTATAAACTTGAAATTATGCTTCTGGTAAACTGCCAGATCTGGGGTGCTTTGAGCAGCTGGTGTAATGAAGGGAACTATTTAGATTTTATATTTCTTCTTTATTAACTAATATGTGTGGATCTGCAAGGGAACAGAATTCAGCTCAAAGAGCTGAGGGATGACATGTCGCTTTTCGACACACACCTTGAACGTACAGGTGCAGCACTTCACAGTTGTACTTCCTGTGGGGACCAAAAAGGGTGGTTTGGAGAAGTGCTCTGGTGCAAGCATTGGAAATGGGTGCAAAATCCAGAGTGCATGCAGGAATGCTAACTTAGCTGAGACAATCTCAGCAGTAATGCTACAAGTGCTGTTTGGAAAGCCATTATCTTGAATAAAATGAAGTGAAGATTGAGTGGAAAGAGGTGAGAAAGCAGACAAGTAAAATCTATGAAGTTAAGAGGACCACTTTCCAATTGTGGGAAGAAGACTTTCCAGAAGCTTGTGAGAGTATATTGCATCTCTACTTTGAATCATTGACTGAGACAACACAGAAGGAAATTATTCAGCCCACGGAGCCCCTGCCAGCTCTTTGGAATATCTATCCAATTAGTCACATACCCCTGCTGTGTCTCCATGGCCTTGCAATTTTACTTCTTCAATTAATATCCAATTTCCTTTTGAAAGTTACAATTAAATCTGCTTCCACCATACATTCAGGCATTGCATTCCAAACGATAACAGATCACGTATCTGCTTGCACTGATCAACAGTTTCTGCAACACAAAAATAGAATTTAATCTACCTCACCTTCATAGTTGCCAGGAATCATAGAATCCCTGCAGTGTAGAAGGAGGCCATTCAGCCCATCGAATCTGCACCGACCCTTGGGAAGAGCACCCTACCTAGGCCCATGTCCCACCCTATCCCCGTAACCCAGTAACCCCACCAAATCTTTTGGATACTAAGGGGCAATTTAGTGTTGCCAATCCACCTAGCTTGCACATCTTTGGACAGTGGGAGGAAACCAGAGTACCTGGAGGAAACCCACACAGACATGGGGAGAAAGTGCAAACTCCACACAGACAGTCGCCCAAGGCCAGAATTGCACCGGGTTTTCACTGATGGTGGTATGCCCCGAAAGGTATTTACACTACAATTTTGCCAGGGGAAATGTGACCTTCACACACATTTATGCATGTTGCTGCCCCTTCCTCTGCAGGAGGTTGAATTCTTAAAAGAATGACAAAAGAGTGAATCAAATTGCCTCGATATAGAAAGATGTGTTGGTAAGTCACAGTAGCATAGGGGTTAGCATTATGGCTTCACAGCACCAGGGTCCCAGGGTCCCAGGTTTGATTCCTGCTTGGGTCACTGTCTGTGCAGAGTCTGCACGTTCTCCCCTTGTGTGCGTGGGTTTCCTCCGGGTGCTCCGGTTTCCTCCCACAGTCCAAAGATGTGCAGGTCAGGTGGATTGGTCATGCTATGTTGCCCTTAGGTTAGATGGGGTTGCAGGGTTATGGGGATGGGGTGGTGGTCTGGGGTGCCCTTTCCAAAAGCCGGTGCAGATTCTATGGGCCGAATGGCCTCCTTCTGCACTATAAATTCTATCATTCTAAATAAGCAACCATGTTTCTCCACAATGACATGTAAACTGATGTTTTCAGTTGGAGATTAGTCATCAGATTATTTATTTTTCTTTTGCCCCTGGAATGCCCCTATTGTGCACACAAATGCAGCTTGTTCCATGCAACTCTGAGTGCCCCATGGCCCCAGTACAAATAGATCATCTAAAGCAGATATGGACTCAGCAAAGTATGGGCTGCCAGACTTCCCACTCTAGCTGTTGGAGTGAGGGCAATTTCAAGCTCTAAATTGCTCCTTTGCCTCTTTGAGTGCTTCACCCATGAGCTGGGCAGCAACAATAGATTTTATCTTTTTCCTGATTTATTACCTCTGTTCCGGTAAGAAAGAGAACATGCATCTCTCACTGTCTCCGTTGCTGGCTTAATTGGAGTTTGAAACACAATTCCAGGTTCAAATTTATCTCCTCTCGTGAATTGGAATCTTGTTGTACGAGCAAGAATTTTTTTTTAAAATGTTTGTTCACGGGATGTGACTATCTTTGGCTCGGTCAGCTTTCATTACCCATCTCTAATTGCCGTTGAGAAGGTTGTGCTGAGACACTTCCTGAACAACGTGTAATGATATGTATATATATATATATAGACAAGTAAAGGGTTAATGATTAAATCTCAGTGTAACACAACCACTAGGGGACTACACTAGATTCCACTATATATATAAGAACTTGGGTCTCTTCCAACCAGGAGTGACTAGACAGTGGAATATTAGAGATAGAGCGCAGCATAGTTTAGCAAGTGTAGTTTAAATTATTACTTTAATCTAGATTACTTGATTACTAGCTATAGTTCTGTGGAATGTGCAAACTCAATATTAATCAATCGTTATTCAATAAATCTGTTTTGCTTTAAGTTAAATATTGGTGGTTTCTTCAGAATCACACCATCAGACCATTCTGGATTAAGAAGCAAAGAGTAACAATAGATTACCAGAGTAATATAACAAACTGCAGACCATAAGGTGTAGGTACACCCACTGTGCTGTCAGGGAGGAAGTTCCAGGATTTTGACCTAGCATCAGTGAAGGAACAGCAATATAGTTCCACATCAGTATGGTGCGGGACTTGGAGCAGAACATTCAGGTGGCAGTGTTCTCAACAGCCTGCTGCCTTTGTCCTACTAGCTGGTAGAGTTTGCACATTTGGAAGGTACTGTCAAAAGAGACTTAGCGAGTTGCGGCAGTGCATTTTGTTAATGGTACACACGGCTACCACTGTGTGCCAGTGGAGGATGGAATGTTTAAGGTATTGGATGATGTGCCAATCAATCAGCACGATTTGTCCATGATGGTGTTGAGCTTCTTGAGTGTTGTTGGAGCTGCACTCATCCATGTAAATGCACAATATTCCATCACACTCCTGACATATGTCTGACAAGTGGACAGGCTTTGGGGAGCAACGAGGTGAGATAATCATGATAGAATCCTGAGCTTCTGAACTAATCTTGTAGCCACCCTGTTTACATGGCTAGTCCAGGTCAGTTTCTCATTAACGTTAACACCCAGGATGTTGATCGTGTGCCAATAGTGGTGTCATTGAGCACGATGCTCCGGAAAAATTTCTAAATGTGCTAGCGCGGGAATTTCTGTGAGTTTCCCAGCGCTCGGCCCAGCGAGGTCGGCAACGCTATTCAATGTTAATTGGTCCATTTAATGAGGCCTCATGGGCTTCTCGCCCCAAATGATGGCTCACCAGCTGATTATCCAGGACCGCCCTCACCAGCCCCCTGATCACAATGACGAGCAGCACTTGCTCAGCCAACCCCTGCAAGCTCGCAACAATGGCACCAAGGAGACCAGCCCCAAGATTCGAGGATGCTGATCTGGGAGGCTCCTTGATGCGGTGAAAATGCAGGAGGGATATTCTGTTCACCCGGGGGTCCCGAGGGTGAGCCACAAGGCAGCCAGTGCGGCTTGGATGAGGTGGCAGCAGCAGTCAGCTCGGGGAGTGAGACCAGGAGGACTGGCCTCCAGTGCTGGAAGGAGGTCAACGACCTACACCGGGCAGCACGAGTGAGAAGACACCAACCCACCCCCCCCACCACCACCACCAAGGGAGCATACCCCCCCCCCCCCCCCCCCCACCCCCAGGTGACCCCTAGCCCTCCTTTCACACTCCCCCTCGCCCCAAAACTATGAATTACACGTGTGGCTAACGATGACCTCAGGAAAAACTCTTCCATAATCAGCAGGAGAGGGCCCAGACTGGCAGTGGGGTGCCAGGCTTAAGAATCCTCACCTCTTTCGAGGAGCGGGCACTGGAGGTGCTTGGAATGGCCGAGGACAGGGCTGTCCCCCCATGTGGAGGCTGGCAGATGCCGCAGAGATGTGGAACCATCTGGAGGACCTGTCAAACGTGAGTTGTTATTGCCTTACTGACTGACCCATCCCTCCTACTGTGTACATGTCCATTCACCTGCAGGTCCTCCAGTCGACGGCGCTGGTCCATCCCAGGAGGCACTCTCTGCAGCCTTCCAGGAGACTACCTGAGGGGAGAGCTCTGAGGATGCCACCGTTACAATTGCTGCACAGCTGTCATCCCCACCCTCCACCAGATACACACACCTCGGTGGGACATATCAGTGGACAGGCCTATGGGGCACACGCTGGTGAGCACCACACAGTTGCTGATGCACATCAGGAGGAGATGGGAGCCCCCAGGCGAGTCAGCAGTTGGCGGTCTGCTGGATCCCAGGATCCAGCTGGGTCCCAGCCTGCTGCTGAGCCTGTGGAACAGGGTTACCCGGAGCTGATGGAAATGATAGGGAGCGGCCGGGACAATCAGAGGGAGATGTCAGCGTAATTCCTTCAGATCCATAGTTGCTTGGAGGAGTCTCAGAGGCTACAGGTGAAGAAGATGTTGCTGGCAATGCATGGCACCGAGGCCAAAACTGCTGGGTGGTGACCGCCATGGAGAGTCTCATGCATGATGTCAGCACCATTAGTGAAGGTGTCCAAGGCATCGTGCAGTGGGTGATGGCCATGGCTGAAGGACTCGACAGAATGTCTGCCTCGCTGAGGGATGTCACCCAGTACCAGGCTAACCTTGATGAGATTCTGCAGGACATGTCCCGCTCTCAGTTGGGAATGGCCTAGGTGCTGCTGAGCTTGTCCCAGTCGCAGGTGAGGCATTGCTGAGGCGCTGCAAAGCATGTCCCAGGCACTGAGGAGCATCGCCGAGGGCATCAAGACCATGGTGCAATCAATGGGGAATCACCAGTGCTGGCAGAGCCAGATGATGCAGGGGCAGCCAGGCTCAAACCAGATGCCCCTCCATCCCAAGATTGACCCCAGGGCCCTCTGGGTACCGACCGGGTGGAGGGTGTAATGTTCTTGTCGGATGGCCAGATTTATATTACAGAACGCTTGCAGCGAAAGCTATAAATGATTTATTAACGTTAACTGTCGGTCAAATATATACAAAACGACAGATGAATAACAGTATGAACATTTTCACAGTAACTTCATTGAAGCCTACTCGTGACAATAAGCGATTTTCATTTCATTCATTTCATTTCAAACTCTCCCCCCAGTTCCCTAGTCAGTCTGATGTCATCTGACTCGAACATTCACTTATATTCTCATGAGACACCTAGTGGTCAGTATCTAAATTACAGCACAACCATGATATCGCTACGGAGGGGCAGCTGAGTCCCAATCCGGACGTGTTCCATGGGGCAGTGACGGTGGTCACCAGCTTCCCTGAGTTCCAACCTTCTGATGAGGCCGCCTTTCAGAGTCAGCATACGGGACAGGGTGGCACGGCTATGCATGTGCCGCCCACCGGCCCCAGAGTCCCCTGAGGATGCACGCCAAGGGCATCAAGGCCACGGGTCCCCCTCCTCCTCCTCCTCCTCGGAGGTGGCCACACGTTTCTTGTCACCAACCTCCAGCTCATCACCGTGCTTCTGTGTCAGGTTGTGGAGTACACGGCAGACCACACCAAGGCGGGCGACTCTCCGGGGGTGTACTGCAGGGCATCACCGGAGCAGTCGTGGCATTGGAACCGCATTTGAGGAGACCGCTGCACCGCTCAACGACAGCCCGGGTGGGTGCATGGGCCTCATTGTACTGGGTCTCCGCTTCGGTCTCCGGCCTCCGTACTGGCGTTATTAGCTAGGTCCTCAGCGGATACCCCTTATCCCCCAAAAGCCAGCTGCCCATCCTGGGGTGCTCCTTAAAGAGGGCAGGGATGACCGACTACCCCAGGATGTAATGTTGTGCACACTCACCAGGTAATGTGCACACACGTGCATGATCTTCAGCTGGTGGTCGCACACGAGCTGTACGTTCAGGGAGTGGAACCCTTTCCTGTTAACATAGTGCACCCCTAGATGGCCCAGTGCAAAATGCATGGCATCTATGACCCCCTGGACCTGGGGCATCCCGGTGATGGCAGAGAATCCTGCAGCTAAGGCAGCTAAGGCATCCTGCTGAGCCTGGTCCATGTTAAAGATGATGTAGTCTTCCGCTCGGGCATATAGGGCATTCGTGACCTGTCGGACACACCTGTGGGCTTTCGCCTGTGAGATGCCACACAGGTCCCCGCTCGAGCCTTGGAATGATCCCATGGTGTAAACGTTCAGAGCTGCAGTGACCTTGATGGCCACCGGGAGCAGGTGTCCTCCTCCTCCACGTGGTGCCAAGCCCACGAGGATATGGCATAGGTGCCGCACTTAATCCTTGCTGAGGCGCAGCCTCCAGCGGCACATGCTGTCCGGCATTTGTTCGAATGACCAGCGGCGCCTGTACACCCTCGGCCATCACGGGACTCCCGCTCTGGGTCGCTCCCTGGCCTGATGGGTGGCCGGGTCCTCAGGGCGTGGGACAGGGTCCAGCATATGGGCCGCTGCCTTGAGCATCTGCAGATGCTGCTGGTGCTGCCTTCTCCGGCGTCTGGCCGTGTGGCACCAGCACCACTAGGGCAATCTCTGCGTCCAATATCCCTGCCATAGCATTCAATATCTGTAAGGCTGTGAATGGTTTAGGTATTCCGGATCCAAAGGGGCTATCTTACTAACCTATATCAGGTTAAGCCACCAAAAGAGGGAAATCTGTTTCTCTGTTAAGACTCTCAGGAAGGGAGGTTATTTTTCTTTGTCTCAAACAGTTAAACAGGATTTCAGTTACTTTCTCGTGGAAGAAGTTCAGATACGTCACTCATAACTAAAACCCCTTATCTCTGTCAGTCGTGGATCCTTGCCATTTAAGACTTCCTAAATGAGTGTCTAGGATCTAAAACTTAGTGAGAGTAAGACTGCACAGTTCAATTTCTAATAATAGTATTTTTATTATTAAATACTCTCAATTGATACATGCAGAATTGCAGAGTTAAAAATATAAATTGGTTAACAGTCCTTTGTTATCTGCTAACAAACTAACTTCTCTCAGAGAAGGATACATCTAAACATGGAAAACCCTTAAGTATCTCATCAATTTCTAATACATTTCTCAGACGTTTAATAGAAACAGACTTACAAAAACCCGATGGTCTTTGTTTGACGAAGCAGGCGGAAGAACAGAAATTTGACTGCACTCCAGCAGGAAAGGGAGTGAGTGCCAGTTCTGCGAAACTGCTCCTCTTTTTATATGTATTTTCTCCTATTTAGGGAAGGGCTTTCCTGTATCTTATCTTTTGATACTGGCTAATTTCCTGTTGGCAAATGGTGAGGTTTGTGGCTTTATCAACAATATGTGATTTAATGATCTTAGTGTTGCTTGAATGTCAGGTGTCCAAGATATATGGTCGGACAGGGAGTTGTTTGAGAAACATTTCTACTTCTGTCTATTTTCAATGTGTCAAGTTTCTTAGATATGTAGATGTTCAGATAGCCACTATTCCAAATGGTGTTATCTTAAGTGTCAAAAGTTATATAGCTAAGAAAGAGGTTTGTTAATTTATTCTAGTTGCTATCTTCTAGTGTACCTTCCCGCGATCTAGCTTTTGGTTATAATTGCAGGAAGGTAATTTGAAGAATTTACGGGTTGTCAATTCAAGGATCTTCCTTATCCCCCATTTGTCTGGGATGGCTTAATGATCCTCGGGGTCAGATAAAGTTTTTTGCAACTCATGGTGACTTTGAAAGACCTTTCGTTGAAGTGGTCTTATTCTACTTGAATTAAAATGCATTAATGCATTAATTTCTGCTGCTTATACATGTCCTTATTCCAAACCGAATTCTGCGGAGAGTGGTGATCTCAATCACAAGGCATTGGGAAAGGGTGTCAGGCAACAAAAAGGAGTTCCTCCCACCCCCGGACCCTCCATTCCCCCACTGATTCCGCCCCTCCACCCCCATACCCCACACCCTGCCCACGCACAGCCAGCCACAGCGGGCTACCCTCACCAGACCCCAGACCCTGTACCCCGGACACCCGGTTCACATTGTCAACCAGACCGGACGCTGACACCCTCCCCGTGGCACTCACCCACCCGTCGGCGATGGACATGTCCCCCGGAACTGTGTCCCATCCCCTGGGTGTTTAGATGTTGGCTGCTGCGTGTGTGGTGTTACTTCCCGCAGTGTTCAGGTGCACTGTCCAGGCACCGCGGTCTGATTGGGATGCTAGGCAATGACTCCCACATGCTACATGGCCCGCCCACCCACAGGAATCCAATTGGCAGGTATGAAGTGCTCACTTAACCAATTCCCTATTAACGATAACCTTCAGCTGCACGGCCAGAGGCCTCGGCAGTCGATGGGAGCTATGTGGTCTTTGCGGCAGATGGGCAGGGACAAGGGTTGCCCCCAGGACGGGTACACATGATCCATGGGTTGGCATGGTGGTGCCACGAGCGGTTGCCCCCCGATTGCCCTCCCACTCTCTCCCATGGCGGCCTACCCCTGTGGGGGGGTCCCACACCCTCAGCCAAGGGTCCCCCACCCAACCCCCCACCGAGATCAGAAGCAACAAGCCCAGTGCCCCCAGGCTCTTTGCCTGTGAGCAAAGATGGCTACACACCTCCTCAGCTCCCCGCAGAATCCCTTCCAGCAGGTTCACATTTTTAACAAAGAGTACTAATCGGCGCCAGCGTGACCACTTGCTGGGGAAGCCGCTGAATGCCTGGTGGCCGTTGGATATGGGGTGGCTCTCGTTAATTGTTTGGAAATAAATAGGGCTTAAGTGGTGATAATTGGTTTCTCACCACGCTAAGCCTAGATCCCGAGGGGAGCGGGCTGGTTGCATTCCTAACTGCTTGGCGCCTGGCGCGCATCTCATTTTTTGGTCTTCCCTGCTATTCACCGGCCTCGTTTCGCTTGAGCGAGTGGGCAACGAGGCGAGAAGATCGCGCCCATTGAATTTCAAGGGAAGATGTCTTTTATTCTTTGCTGTTGGAGATGATATTTCTTGGTACTTGCGTGGCACAAATGATACTTGCCACTTATCAGTTCAAGCCTGAATGTTGTCCATGTCTTGCTGCATGCGGACATGGACTGGTTCAGTATCTGAGAAGTCACTAGCCGTGCTAAACATAGTAATCAGCAGTGAATACCCCCACTTATGACTTATGATGTCTGGAAGGTCATTGCTAAAGCAGCTGAAGATGATTGGGCCAGGCCATCCGCCTGAGGAATTCCTGCAGTGATGTCTTCGGACTGAGATGATTGGCCCCCAACAAAAGCTATCTTCCTTGCGCTCAGAATGACTGCAACCAGTGAGGAGTTCCCCTGATTTCCACTGACTCCTGTTTTACTAGAGGTCCTTGATGCCGCACTCTTGATGCCAAATGCTGCTTTTATGTTAAGGGTAGTCACTCTCACTTCACCATTGGAATTCTGCTTCTTGTTTATGTTTGGACTAAGGCTGGTGGACTAAGATTCTGGTGGAACCCAAACTGAGTATCTGTGAGGAGGTCATTGTTGCATAAGTGTCGTTTGATAACACTGTCAACGCCACATTCCATCATTTTGCTGATCATCAAAGGTAAACTGATGGGGTGGTAATAGGGTGGATTGTTTTTGTCTGTTTTTTGTGGTCAGAATATACCTGCAAAGTTTTCCATACTGTGGAACAGACACAAATGTCGTACAGGATGCAGCTTAGAAACATAGAAACAAATAGGAGCAGGTGTAGGCCATTCAACCCTTCAAGCCTGCATTGCTTTTCAATATGATCATGGCTGATCCTCTACCTCAGCACCATACTCCTACGCTTTCCCCATATCCCTTAACATCTTTAGAGTTTAGGAATCTATCTGTTTCCTTCTTAAATATATGCAGTGACTTTACCTCCACAGCCTTCTGTGGTATTTCTCAGGTTCATCACCCTCTGAGTGAAGACATTTCTCCTCATCTCAATCCTAAAAGGCCTACCCCCATATCCAGATACTGTGACCCCTTGTTCTAGACACCCCCCAACCAGGGGAAACCCATCCAGTCTGTCCAGCCCTGCCAAAATGTTATATGTTTCAATGAGATCACCTCTCATTCTTCCAAATTCCAGTGAATACAGGCTGGGGGAAGGGGGAGGCAGGCTAGTTCTGGAACCATTGTAGTCCATGTGATGTAGGTGTACTGGTGGGGAGACCATGGTATAATGAGAATATGATTGGACTGATACTGCAATCCAGAAGCCTGGGCTAATGGTCTAGGAATATGGGTTTAAATCCCATCATGCCAGTTGGTAGAATTTAAAATTCAATTAATAAAATTTGGAATTGAAAATTAGTCCCAGCAATAGTGACCATTAAACATTGTCGGTAAAAAACTTCTGGTTCACGAGTGTCATGTAGGGAAAGAAATCTGCTGTGACTACCTGGTCTGGTCGACATGTAACTCCAGACTCACAGCAAACTGGTTGACCCTGAACTATGATGTAAACAGAAAATGCTGGTCATACTCAAGAGATCAGGCAAGAATTGTGGAGAGAGAA
The DNA here is from genome assembly GCF_047496885.1 of Scyliorhinus torazame. Lineage (NCBI taxonomy): Eukaryota > Metazoa > Chordata > Chondrichthyes > Carcharhiniformes > Scyliorhinidae > Scyliorhinus > Scyliorhinus torazame. The sequence goes on along the minus strand of NC_092714.1, from coordinate 106,288,985 downwards.
ACAGTGTTAATGTTTTGAAGGCTCTTCTGAATAAGGGTCATGTGAACTCAAAACATTGGGCGCGATCTAATGGCCGCGCCCGACTACGGACACAACATAGCTGGTAAACCGCACGAGAGACCTCTCATGAAATTTATCTGGCTTGTCAGGTCTCGCGAGATCTAACAGGATCTCGTGAAACACTACGATCTGGTTCCTGCCCACTGTGGGTGGGACCCAGATTTGCATATTCAAGTGAGTAGTTAGCCTCACTTGAATATGCTCTTGCCGGATTTACCCACTGTCCGGGATCGAATCCCCATTGCCTTGGAGACCTCGCTGGGCACCAATTAGCACTGGTCACCACAAATGTGGTTCAGACAGAACGGCACTTGATGCGATCTCCCAGGCAATCGGAGATTCCCCGGTTGTTGGTCTCTGGGCACGGTGGTACCCTGGCAATGTTGATACCACCTTGGCACTGTTAAACTGGCACCTTGACAGTGTCACCTGGGCACCCTGGCAGTGCCACCTGGGTGGCCACACTAGCACTGTCAGGGTGGCCAGGTGGCACTGTCAGCCTGGCAGGTGCATTGCTCGGGTGCCAGGATGGCAGTGCAAAGGTGCTCGGGTGGCATTTTGCCCATGCTGGGAATCAGGCCTGGGATGGCTTGCCCTTATGATGTGGCATGCGGGGGGCTCAAGGACACCCTGATTGGTGTGTTGGGATGTCCGGAGGCCATGGTGGGGATCTCTTCCTGCACTTGTGAGCCGAACTCTTTAGTGCAGGAAATGGGCCTTAGTACGGCCTCGGCGGGGAGTTCTTCGCTGAGGCCCCGAAATGAAGCAGAGTCCCTTTTACCCTTTTAACAGTGGGGTCGGTCTCAACATTGCCAGTACCAGGAAAAACCTTGCTAAACACGCTTGACACAGGACTCTGTTTCACTTCCATTAAGTCGTACCTGTTAACTCTGTTTATCTTTCCACAAATGCTGCCTGACCTCCTGAGGCTGACCAGCATTTTCTGTTTTTATTTCAGATTTCCAGCATCCACAGTATTTTGCTTTTAGTTGACTCAATTATCCTTCAGTTCAGTACAACAGTCAGAATGTTATTGGGACCCATAGCCTTAGACATATCCAGTGCCTCCATCCATTCCTGGCATCACAAGAAGTGAATTGGCTGAACATTGGCATCAGTGAAGCTGGGAATCTCGCAAGGAAGCTGACATGGATCCTCCACTTTGTATTTCTGGCTGAAGATGGTTGCAAATGCATCAGCCTTGTCTTTTGCAATGTAATGCTCCCCCATCATCGAGGGTGGTGCTGTTATTGGAGGCTCTCCCTCTGGTTAATCATTTAATTGTCCACCATCGTTCACAACCAGAGTGCCAGGCTGCAGAGCTTGGATCTGATCTGGTAGTCGTGTGATTGTTTTTCTCTATCTATCACATGGTGCTTCCGCTATTTAATGTCGCAGATTTAGCAGGTTAGCACCTAATTTCTTAAGTATGCTTCATGCTGCTCCGGGCATACACCTCTACACTCCTCATTGAACCAAAATTGACCCCTGGCTTGATGGCAGTGGTAGAGTGGGGGATATGCTGGGCCAGGATATTACAGATTGTGGTTGAATACAATTCTGCTGCTGATTGCCCACAGTAACTTCATAAGTAACAGGGGTTACACTCTAGTTTGTGCAATCTCTCCTTGTAATTTATATCCTATGGAGTCCTGGTATCATTCTAATACAGCCTGGTTGCACAATGTCCAAAGCTAATATATCCATCCAAAGATAGGTTTCTCAGAACTACTCACTGTTGCCCAGGTGTGGTCTAACCAGGGTTTTGTATCACCGAGAAATGAATTCCACTCTCATTCCCCTGCATAGAAATTCCAGCATTCCATTAATTGTTTTGATTATTTTCTGCACCTCTCCATGATATTTTAATGTTCCATGTACCTGGATCCCAACGTCTCTTGGCCCTTCATTGTTTCTAGCTTTTCACCATTTAGAAAATACCCTGTTATATCCTTTTTCAGTCCAAAGTGAATGATCTCACTTTACCGAAATTGAAATCCAATTGCCACCATTTTGCCCATTAACTTAATCTATCACTATCACTTTGTAGTTGAACCTTCCATTTACACTGCTGACAATGCCACCTTTCTATCAATGGTAAATGTAACTATGTGCTTTTCGATTCCATCATCAAAATTGTTAAGAAGTAAATTGTTAAGAGATAACATTGAGGGACTTCACTGGTCTTCTGTTACAATTTAGGTCACCTGCCAATTATCCCTACTCTATGTTTACTGCTGCTTGGCCAGTTTTCAAACCAGGTCAATCATTTGCCTTTAGTTGCATGATCTTCAACTTTAGCTAACAGTCTTTTAATAAATAGTTTATCCAAGGATTTGGGAAGCCCATGTAAATAACATCCAAGGGCATTCCCTTGTTCACAGCTTTAGGCAGTACTTCAAAAAAAGCACCAGATATGACCTAACCTGCACAAATCTATTCTGGCACTCTAAAATCAGCTTTAAACTTTCAAGGTGTTCAGTCATCCTATCGTTAATTATAGGTTCCAGCAATTTCCTGACATGTTTAACAGATGCAGAGCTAACTGGTCTACTATTCCCGTTTTCCTCTCTGATCTAGCTTAAATAGCAGAGTGTCATGCTCGTGTACTTTTCTTGCTCCTTTCTCTTCCCCATCCTAACTTTTTCCTTCTGAGTTCCTGATTTAAGACACCGAGGAACTGCCACGTGCCCAGCCGCAGTTGTCCAAGGAGTGGTTGCAGAGCCAGAGAGGTTTCAGGTAATCTTGCCCTAAGATGATACACATTGTGGCACTAAATCAGCATCTGTGGTAATCCACCTTGTAATCCACTCCCTGAATCAGTGAAGTCTGCTAATGATTGATCAATTATCCTGACATGCTAGAGAAAGCTGGAGTAGTAGACTTCTCAATTGCAGCTGGCCAACTCCAGGTATTTACGTAAGAAAGTGACCAATATGTAGGCTTGTCCTCGCTGGAGAAGTAGAAAGAGATTGATCTGTGTTCCTATTATTAAGCCATGTGATTGTAACTGGTATAAATGCTTTATAATTGGGAATGCCTACATTTGGTTCTGCCAGCCTGTCCCTAAGTCCTCGTGGTTGAAGTGGGATGTATGCCAATGAAGACAGAGTACACACTAATATCATGATGCGGAGTTGCCGACGTTAGACTGGGGTGGGCACAGCAAGAAGTCTTACAACACCAGGTTAAAGTCCAACAGGTTTGTTTGGAGTCACTAGCTTTCGGAGCGCAGCTCCTTCCTCTGGTGAGTCACCTGAGGAAGGAGCTGCGCTCTGAATGCTAGTGATTCCAAAAAAACCTGTTGGACTTTAACCTGGTGTTGTAACAGTCACATCAGACAGACTCGACAGGTGTAATTTGTGGAACTTGGCTCGGAGAGTCATAAACTTGGTAATGGGTTTCCATGCATAGTAGAAGTGCACCTGCCTGAAAATGCCATTTCCAGTCAAATTAATTTTTGGTATGAATCAGCTGATGACTAATTCATAAATGTTATGAATAAATTAAAACAATATTATCCGAAGCATGAAAGGTCATCAATTCTCTTTGATGCTGACAGACCTGCTGAGTAATTCTTCTGTTCTTATTTTCGATTCCAGCAATTTTTTACAATTCTTTTATGAGATGTGAGAAGCATTTCTTGCCCATCCTTAATTGCCCTTGAGATGTTGGTGGTGAGCTGCCTTCTTAAACTGTTGCAGTTCATGTGATGTCAATAGGTAGGTGCAGAGACAATGGGAATGTCATTGAACTAGAAATCCAGAGGCCCAGGCTAATGATCTGGGAACACAGGTTCAAATCCCGTCATTGCAGCTGGTGGAATTCAATGAATAAATCTGTAATTAAAAGCTAGCCTCAGTAATAATGACCATGAATCTATCATTGATTATCATTAGTGCCCTTTTTGTCTACATGTGACTCCAGACACTTAACTACCCTCTGCAATGGCCGAGTGAGCCACCTTGGTTCAAGGGCAACAAATGCTGGTTCTGCCAGAAATGCCCATATCCCATGAAATTTTTTTAAAAAGAGGTACAATTACAATAGTGTTAGGGAGGGAGTTCCAGGATTTTGAGGAACAGTGATAGTCAGGATGGTGTGTGGCTATCGCAACAATGGACGAACTGACAGAGAAATTCCAGCTAGCCAGGGGGAATGAGCTAAGGTACCTGCAACTCAAAAACTTCCTACGAAAGGAGACAAGGACGTATCCACAACCGCCAAGACAGACATTACTGGAATACTTACTGGACGCAAGCATCCTAGATAAAGGGAACTGTTGCGACATGTATGACCGACTGGTAGAAAGGACTGACACCGTACTAGAGGCAACAAGAAAGAATTGGGAGGAAGACCTGGGGATTGAAATAGGGTGGGGACTCTGGAGCGAAGCACTGCATCGGGTCAACTCCACCTCCACGTGCGCAAGGCTCAGCCTGACGCAACTAAAAGTGGTACATGGAGCCCACTTAACAAGAGGTGGAGGATAGATGTGAACGGTGCCAAGGAGGCCCGGCCAACCACGCCCACATATTCTGGTCTTGCCCCAGACTTGCGGGGTACCGGACAGCCTTCTTCGAGGCAATGTCCAAAGTGATGGAGATGAGGGTGGAGCCATGCCCAAAAGTGATGAGCTTCGGGGTATCAGACCAGCCGATCTATTCCTGGGGAGACACCCTTGCCTTTGCCTCCCTAATCGCCCGCCTAGAATCCTGTTTGGCTGGCGGTCGGCAGCACCACCCAAAACTGCAGACTGGCTGTCCGACCTCTCAGAATCTCTCCAAATTGAGAAAATCAAATTCGCCATCCGAGGGTCAGACGACGGCTTCCACAGAACGTGGTGCAGCCACCTAAATTGGCCAACTCCCGATTTAAAATGGTGAACAGCAAAGGCTGATGGGAAAGTCAGCCAACAAGACAGAAACCAGCAGCTGCAGGTTTGCTGTGTATTTACCTCAACAAAGGCCAGACAACATCGATACCAGCGACCATCAGCATAACAAAGTAGCAGCCATCTGCATACTGATGAGCAATCCCTGGGAACAATAAGTAACATTTTGGACACACAAAGCAAAGCCAGACTCCTCGGCGCCAGCAGGAGCCATTACAAAGGAGGTGAACGAGCGCCTCAAGACCGCCCATCGATCAGGGAACCGCTCCAGTATTGGAGAAATCGAACCAAGCGATTGGGACAAAGTCCAATCTTTTGGGACCAGGTATAGGGTCCACCCCGAAAGGCGGGAAGCCCCTGGGGACTATAAGAGTTGAGCCCCAAGTTCAAATCGCTCTCTTCACCTCTGCGTCCTGCCCGGGTCACCCAGCAACACGAACCAACATTGACCGTGATCGGTGCAGTGACCCCCGACAAAAGTAAGTCTTAATTCAACGCTGGCTACGAGATAGGCGCTCCAATCTGTACCAACTTCGAATCCCGCAGACTCAGAACCCGAACGAAAGGCCATTTGTTCCCCTGACCTGGTGGGCCAGTCCGAAGTTAAGTATAGGCCTGTTTGTTATAGAAGTAGCTTAGACGTAGAACTTGTGCATGAGTAGCAATTACTATGTATAATAAATGTGCTTTGATTTGAATCTTACTAATCAGTGTACTGGGTTATTGATCATTACTTGGACTTGAGCCTCATGGCGGTATCATAAAGATAACTGGCGACACGAGAGCAAAGGTAATAAAACAGAGCAATTGAACCAAGGAGAAAGTTAGCAACCGTGGGAGCCATTCTCCCAATTGTTCCGGGACCTGTTTGTGGCCAACGAACAAGCAGAAGAATAAGCAGGTAGCCAAGAATCAGGGGAAAGTAGCCGAGGCGGGGGAGGGAGGGATAGACCAGGGGGGAGGGATAGCAGCTAAACCTAAGAGAAAAGAAAGGCGAACCACAGGGGAAGGGGAGGGGGGGGGGGGGGGAGACAGAAGTGGGGGGGGGGGAAGGGGGGGAAGAGGGAGGAGACAGGGAACAATAGAGGGGAACCAGAGAGATGAGGGGGAGGCAAGGGAATGACAGCCAGAAGGAGGGCATGGGAAACGATAACAAACTTGGCATCTACAGGAGCAGAGAACAAGGAAAATCCGGGCGACAGACGTGGCGAATGACTGAAGCGGAGGTGATCGCAGATGACAACGGCAGCGAAAACCGTCCGGGAGAAGCAAGCGACAACACCAACACCAGATCCATTTGCGTATTGCCCTCTGTAATTGTTCTGTAATTGTTTCCCCGATGCCCAAATGTATATGTACCACCCCAGTATCCCCCCCCCCCCCCACAAACTGATGGCTACTTATGTGCTAAAAACAATATTGCCAATTGTACAAAGCTGCTGTTGCTGAGCTAGCACATAATACCCTACCAGTTATTTTATTCTAACTTTTCTTTTGTTGCTGTTTATTTTGTTTTTTGTGCGTGTGCCCTTCTCTTCTATGTATATATATATGTATCTTATTCTGTGTACATCACGGTAAATATACTTTGTTGAAAAACCAATAAAAAACATTTGTATAAAAAAGGATGGTGTGTGGCTTAGAGGAGACCTTGCAGGCGCTGGGTTCCCATGCCACTGTTGTCCTTGCCCTACTGGATGGGAGAGGTCGTGGGTTTGGAAGTTGCTGTTGAATGATCCTTGGTGAGAGGCTGCAGTGAATCTTGTATGTAGTATACACCACTGCCACTGTGTGTCAGTGGAAGGAGCGAATCTTTAGGTTGGTGGGTGAGCTGCTGAGCAAACAGGCTTTATGGTGCTTTCATTCTGCGTCTTTGTATTAATTTACACATGTTATTGCACAATTTTATAGAACAAAAATGACTATCATTTCTCTCATCATTATATTTTCTTTATCCAGTATTACAGTTTATGGCGATTCCATTGGATTGCACAAGCTGGTTGATGAGAATATCCACAATAATTGTTTTTATTAATATTCTTTTTGCTATGACAAATGATAGTACCATACACCATGAAACTTGTTCTGATACCAAGCAAATTTAAGGGCACAATTGTTCAGTGGAAGCTAGTTTATTTTACTTTGAATGTAATTCAAGAGTTTCTGAGACTTTAACTTCTCTTACTTGAGATCTGATTAAATAACATGTTAGTCTTGTTATCCTGCTATTTTAACAGCATGCTAAATTATAATTTTTTTACAATGGTTAGAACTTGAAATTATTCCATCTGATGTTCCAAAATGCAGTACTGTTTTCATTGATTCACTAAAAGGAGCACATGAGCTGAAAACATTAGAAAAATTAATAAAATATTCATGATTTCATATTTCATCAGGACACAATTTATCACAGCACTTCCCATACTTACTGGATAATAGAATTTCAATGCAGACTAGTAAATATTTCGGTGTATCCATGGATTTTGGCTGGTAGTGTATCGAGTATACACTGAAATATGGAGATCTTAATTATTTCAAAATGTTTTTCCAGGGCTATTTACTGCAGCAGTAATTTAGCATAATTGCGGCACTGTATTCAGATTAAAATTATAAATCTATGATGATATTTACATTGATTTCTCTATGGTTAAAATATTCATACTTTTCTATATGTAAGCTCCTTGGCTTAAAAAAGCTTATTATTAGATCCATATATGGTAACAATCTCATCTTAATATGCCCTAGAGAAAGAAAAAGTCAATATCAAAACACTGTACATGCATGCCATTTGCTGAGATTCTTCAGTTCATGCTGAGCTCATGGGCAGCAGTACAGGAGTGGCAAAATGAAAGGGAGGACCTTCACCCTTATTTTCAGCTCCCTGTATTTATGTTACAGATGCTGTTGAAATATTGGCTTTTGTGTGTAAGAGATTCATAATGTTGGGCTGCTGCTATACCCTTCATCAATAAAGGCTAGGACAGCTGGAATACTAATTGAAATTAGCCTCTAAGATCAATATTGTAATGTTGGGCGACAAATCAATTACCATTAAGCATTTGAATATCAATTTTAAAAGTCACAAATCACAGAATCACAGAATAATACAGTACAAAAAAGGCCCTTCGGCCCATTGACACATGAAAGGCCCTGACCTTCCCACTTAATCCCACTTGCCAGCACTTGGCCCATAGCCTTGAATGTTATGGCGTGCCAAGGACTCATCCAGGTACTTTTTAAAGGATGTAAGGCATCCCGCTTCTACCACCCTCCCAGGCAGGGCATTCCAGACCGTCAACACTCTCTGGGTAAAAACATTTTTCCTCAAATCCCTCCTAAACCTCCCACCCATCACCTTGAACTTGTGTCTCCTCGAAACTGACCCTTCAACTAAGGGGAACAGCTGCTCCCTATCCACCCTGTCCATGCCCCTCATAATCTTGTACACCGCGATCAGGTTACCCCTCAGTCTTCTCTGCTCCTGAGAAAACAACCCAAGCCTATCCAACCTCTCTTTACAACTTAAATGTTCCATCCCAGGCAACACCCTGGTGAATCGCCTTTGCACCCCCTCCAGTGCAATTACATCCTTCCTATAATGTGGCGACCTGAATTGCACACAGTACTCCAGCTGTGGCCTCACCAAAGTTCTAAGCAGCTCTATCATGATCTCCCTGCTCTTGTAATCTATGCCGCAATTGATAAAAGTGTGTGTCCCATATGCCTGTTTCACCGCCCTATTAACCTGCCCTTCTGCCTTCAGAGATCTGTGGACAGACATGCCAAGATCCCTTTGTTCTTCAGAATTCCCAGTGTCAGACCTTTCATAATATACTTACTTGTCAAATTACTCCTTCTAAGGTGTATCACCGCACACTTTTCAGGATTAAATTCCTGCCCATTTGACCATACCATCTATATCTTCCTGTAACCCAAGACACCCAACCTCACTGGTCACCACCCGGTCAATCTTTGTGTCATCCGCAAACTTACTGATTCTACCCCCCGCATAGTTATCTATGTCATTATATAAATGACCAACAATAGGAGGGCTAGCAGGGATTCCTGTGGTCCGCCACTTGTCACTGCCTTCCAGTCACTAAAGCAGCCGTCTATCATCACCTTCTTTCTGCTACTACTAAACCAATTATGAATCTATTTTATCAAATCACCCTGTATCCCATGTGCATTTACCTTCCTTTTAAAAAACAATAAATTTAGGGTATCCAATTCATTTTTTCCAATTAAGGGGCAATTTAGCATGGCCAATTCACCTACCCTGCACACCTTTGGGTTGAGGGGGCAAAACCCATGCAAACACAGGGAGAATGTGCAAACTCCACACGGACAGTGACCCAGAGCCGGGATCGAACCTGGGACCTCGGCGCCGTGAGGCAGCAGTGCTAACCACTACGCCACCATGCTACCCATATGCATTTGCCTTCTTACTAAGGCTCCCATGTGGTACCTTGTCAAATGCTTTGCTGAAATCCATGTAAACTACATCAATTGCATTACCCTATCTACACACTTGGTTACATGCTCAAAAAATTCAATCAAATTCGTTAGGCATGACCTCCCTCTGACAAAGCCATGCTGACTATCCCTGATCAAACCTTACCTCTCCAAGTGGAGGTAGATTCTCTCCTTCAGAATCTTATCCAGAACTTTCCCAACCACTGACATGAGGCTCACTGGTCTGTAGTTCCCTGGCTGGTCTCCACAACCTTTCTTAAATAGTAGGACCACATTAGCTGTTTTCCAGTGCTCTGGCACCTCCCCCGTGGCCAGAGAGGAATTAAAAATTTGGGTCAGCACCTCAGCAATTTCCTCCCTCGCCTCCCACAGCAACCTGGGACATAATTCATCCAGACCTGGAAATCTGTCCACTTTTAAGGCCGCCAATGCCCCACACTGGGTTGATCTGCAGGTCTGCAAAGGGACCTACCAGCGCCCGCAATGGAGGTTGGACGTAGGATTCCTAGCGGAGGAGGGGGTGGGTGAGAGACTGCGGAAGTGCATGCAGGACTACCTGCAGGTTAATGACACAGAGGAAGTCTCACCACCGACCCTGTGGGAGGCACTGAAGGCGGTGGTGAGGGGGGAGCTGATTTCAATTCGGGCCCACAGAGATAGAACGGACAGAGCGGAGATGGACAGACTGGTCAAGGAGATTCACCGGACAGATAGGCCCCGAGTGAGGACCTACTTAGAGATAGACGGAGACTGCAGGCCGAGTTGGGAGTGTTGTCCAGGAGCAAGGCAGTGGAACAACTTAGGAAGGCAAAAGATGTGGTCTATGAGCATGGGGAAAAAGCCAGTAGAATGCTTGCGCAGCAACTCAGGAAGAAGGAGGCGGCCAGAGAAATAGACAAGGTAGTGGACGGTATGGGGAACAGAGTGGATGACCAGTCAGGACAGAACAGGGTGTTTCGGGAGTGTTGCTAACTTTTGGTTGGCTCTTAATTCGTAATTTGCTCTGTTTGTTTAACCTTTGCTCTAGAGTCGCCAGGTATCTTTATGATACCGCCACGAGGTTCAAGTTCAAGTAATGATCAATAACCCAACACACCAATTAGTGAGATTCAAATCAAAACACATTTATTATACACTGTAAATCACTACTCATGCATAAACTCTACTTTCTAGGCTATTCCTTTCACTAAAAGGCCTATACTTAGCTTCGGACTGGCCCAGCAGGTCAGGGGAACAAATGGCCTTTTGTTCAGGTCCTGAGTCTGCAGGATTCAAAAGCTGGTATAAACTGGTAGCTAGGAGCGCCTATCTCGTAGCGAGCGTTGACTTAAGACTTACTTGGTTGGCGGCAGCGAGGCAGTCACTGTCACGGGTTGATTCAAGTTGCTGAGTGACCCTGCCAATGAAGAACGATTTGAACTTGGGGGCTTTACTTTATAGTCCCCAGGGGCTTCCCGCCCTTCGGGGTGGACCCCGTACCTGGTTCCAAGTGATTGGACTGCGTTCCGATCACTTGGATCGATTTCTCCAATACTGGAGTTGTTCCCTGATCGTTGGGCGGTCCCTAAATGTCCGTTGGCCTTCCTTTGTCTTGGCTCCTGCTGGCGCTGAGGAGTCTGGCTTGACTTTATTCACCTTAACTGTTGCCATTGTGCCTTGGGATTGCTCATTACTATGCAGATGGCTGCTGCATTACTATGCAGATGGCTGCTGGTTTCAGTGCTGTCTGGTTGTTTTGCAGGTTCCAATATACATGATTTCTGCACTTGCTAGTCTTTGCCTGTGTTGGCTGAATTTCCCTTCAGTCTTTGCGGTTCTCCATTTTAAGTCGGGAAGTGGCCAACCCAGGTGGCTACAGGGGTTTTACAGCAAGCTCTATACCTCGGAAACCCCTGGGGAGCTGGAGGAGATGAAGCATTTCTTAGATGGACTGACCTTCCCAAAAGTGGGTAGGGGGCTGGTAGACGGACTGGGGGCCCCGATCAGAGCTGAGGGAGTACTGGGGGGCTTGAAGGCCATGCAGTCGGGTAAATCCCCGGGGCCAGATGGATACCCAGTGGAGTTACACAAAAAGTTCTCGGAGATAGTGGGGCCGGTGCTGACTAGGGTATTTAACGAGGTGCGGGACAGAGGGATGCTACCCCCGACGATGTCACAGGCTACCATTTCGCTGATATTAAAACGGGATAAAGACCCGGAAACGTGTGGGTCATGTATGATGTGTTGGGTGCTGTGCTACACAGACAAACCAACACGGTTGCGGATGGTACAACTCAGTTTTATTACTAACATATATTTACAGTGGTAAACTGGTTACTGTGGTTCGATCATAACCCTTGAATCTGTGGACCTATTCCTAACACTATCTTGGAGTGGCACTCAGCCATGGTGGATGTCTGAGTGGCTTGCTGTGAGCTCTGTGCCCTGAGCTGTCTCCTGCTGGAATGAACGGGAAGTGTCGTGTTCCCCGTTTTATAGTGTGTATGCTCTTGCCTGTGATTGGCTGTGGTGTTGTGTGTGTATTGATTGGTCTGTTGATCTGTCCATCAGTATGTATGTATGTTTGCACCATGATGTTTACCTGAATATCATGACATCCCCCCTTTTTTACAAGAACATGTGCCTATATGGTTATAAATAGAGATGTGTACTGAGTGCAGCTGAATGTGTGTGTGTGCAATATCTACAGCATGTACATGAGGCTAAACTATATACAAGGGGCGATGTCAGGTGCGACATAGCAATGAGGTTGTACCATAAACAAAAGACGGGGAAATGTTGAACGTCAAATCGAACTCCTGTAACGACAAGGAAAAATAGAAACATATTAACACAGTGGTATTGTGAGTTCAATGTTCAAACAGGCTCATAAGTCCAGTCTGGTAGGTGGGCGATGAATTCGGGTTGACCGCCTCAAGGGTGGGTCAGGATTCACCGGCTGAGGAATGGGCCTGGCCACGGGCGACGACGGAATGGGCATGGTGGCAGGAAGCTCCACGAAGTCGACATCAGGAACAACAGGAGGGCAAGGTACCGGTGTAAGTTCCTGTAGCGAGCATGGAAGCAGGCGAAGAGCCCGGCAATTGCGCCTGCGAATGGAGCCATCAGGCATGCGAACCAGGAACGAGCGGGGAGCCACGCATCGGAGAACTTCGGCAGGTGCTGACCAGCCACCTTCTGGTAGGTGGATGCGGACGTCGTCTCCAGGCGCCAGGGCGGGAAGATCAGTTGCCCGTGTGTCATATGCCACCTTCTGGCGAACGCGCTGCTGTTGCATCCTGTGCAGTACAGGAGCATGGTTGGTTGTGGGTACCAGAATGGACGGCACAGTGGTCCTGAGGGCGCGACCCATCAACAGCTGGGCTGATGAGAGGACAGTGGCTAGTGGGGCCAAGCGATAGGCTAGCAGGGCTAGGCAGAAATCCGATCCGGCAGCAGCAGCCTTGCAGAGGAGCCGCTTGACGATGTGAATGCCCTTCTCCGCCTTTCCATTGGACTGGGGATGCAGAGGGCTGGACGTCACGTGTGTGAAGCCATACGAAGCAGCAAAGGATGACCATTCCTGGCTGGCAAAACAGGGCCCATTGTCCGACATGACAGTAATCGGAATGCCGTGGCGAGCGAAGGTGTCTTTGCATGCCCTTATGACAGCGGACGATGTCAAATCGTGCAGGTGTATGACCTTAGTTTGAAAGGTAATCAATGATGATTACATAGTCTCTGCCGAGCGCGTGAAAAAGGTCCACACCCACCTTCGCCCAGGGGGACGTCACCAGCTCATGGGGCTGAAGCATCTCAAGAGGTTGCGCCGGCTGAGATGGACAGTATACTAGGAATATTGAGAGAATTTGGCAGGTTTTTAGGGTACAAACTGAACATGGCTAAGAGTGAGATGTTTGTAGTGCAGGCGAGGGGCCAGGAGAACAGGTTGAAGGGGCTGCCATTTAGGATGGTTGGAGAAAGTTTCCGATACTTAGAGATACAGGTGGCATGAGACTGGGACAGGCTGCATAAGCTAAATTTGACTAGAGTGGTGGAACAAATGAAGAGCGAGTTCAGGAGATGGCATGCACTCCCGCTATCGCTTGCAGAGAGAGTGCAGACGGTAAAGATGACAATCCTCCCAAGATTCCTGTTTACTTTTCAGTGCCTCCTGATTTTCATCCTTCTTCAAAAGGGTCAACAAGATTATTATGGGCCTTGTCTGGGCGGGGAAGTCCCCGCGGGTGAAGAAAGCGATGCTTGAGAGGAACCGTAGCGAGGGGGAGCTGACGCTGCCGAACCTCCGCAACTACTACTGGGCGGCAACATAGCCATGGTAAGGAGTTGGATGGTGGGTACGGGGTCTATTTGGGGGCGAGTGGAGGCGGCTTCATGCAGGGGCATCAGTTTGGCAGCCCTGGTCACGGCCCCCGTACCGCTCCCGCCGGCCAGGTACTCCACTAGCCCAGTAGTGGTGGCAGCCCTACGGATCTGGGGCCAGTGGAGGAAGCATGTTTCATAGATTATCATAGTCATAGTATTTACAATGAAGAAGGAGGCCATTTGGCCCATCGAGTTTGCACCGGCTCTTGGAAAGAGCACCCTACCCAAAGTCAACACCTCCACCCTATCCCCATAACCCAGTAACCCCACCCAACACCAAGGGCAATTTTGGACACGAAGGGCAATTTAGCATGGCCAATCCACCTAACCTGCACATCTTTGGGCTGTGGGAGGAAACCAGAGCACCCGGAGGAAACCCACGCACACACGGGGAGGATGTGCAGACTCCGCACAGACAGTGACCCAAGCCGGAATCGAACCTGGGACCCTGGCGCTGTGAAGCAATTGTGCTATCCACAATGCTACCGTGCTGCCCTGTAGGGGAAGTGGGAGCATCGATCTGGTCTCCAATATGCGACAACCACCGATTCGCCCCTGGGAGTATGGACGGTAGATTCCGAGCGTGGCGGCGGGCAGGGGTAGGAAGGATGGGTGATATGTTCTTGAGGGGGAGCTTCTCGAGCATGACGGCCTTGGAGGAGAAATTCGGACTAGTCAGAGGGAATGACTTTCGGTACTTGCAAGCGCGTAACTTCATACGTAGACAGGTCCCTCCTTCCCACACCTCCCACCAAATGGGATCCAGGACAGAGTAGTGTCTAGGGGAGAGGTAGGAGAGGGGAAAGTCTTGGATATTTACCGTGAACTGATGAAAGGGGAGGAGTCCCAGACAGAGGAACTGAAGCTCAAGTGGGAGGAGGAACTCGGCGAGGAGATGGAGGAGGGGGTATGGGCAGAAGCCCTGAGTAGAGTAAATTCAACTGCAACATGTGCTCGGCTCAGCCTGATTCGGTTCAAGGTCGTCCACCGGGCCCACATGATGGTGGCCCGGATGAGTAAATTTTTGGGGGTGGAGGATAAATGCGCTTGGTGTGCGGGAGGGCCAGCGAATCACGTCCACATGTTCTGGGCATGCCCAAAACTTAAGAGATACTGGGAGGGATTTGCGGACGTCATGTCTCAGGTACTGAAAACTAGGATGGTGATGAGTCCAGTGGTGGCAATTTTTGGGGTCTTGGAAGACCCGGGGGTCCAGGAGGAGAGGGAGGCCGACGTCTTGGCCTTTGCTTCCTGGTAGCCCAGCGATGTATACTGGTGGCATGGAGGGACTCAAAGCCCCCGAACACTGAAGTATGGCTCTCGGACATGTCGAGCTTTTTAGGGCTGGAAAAAATTAAGTTCGCCTTAAGAGGATCTGTATGAGGGTTCGCCCGAAGGTGGCAATCGTTCATCGACTTCTTCGTGGGGAATTAAATGTCAGCAGGGTTGAGGGGGGGGGGGGGTAGATTAGAGTAGAATAGGAGGGATAAAAAGGCGGGTACTGTTTATGAGAGAGGAGTGGTCTTTTGCACTATGTTTCTGCTTTGTGTTGATATTTGCACATTACTGTACACTGTAACTGTTTTCAATGCCAAAAATACCTCAATAAAATTGTTTATTAAAAAAAAAAGTCAGTCATGTTTTCTTGTATCTGACCCAAAATCTTGCAGATAATGTACATAATTTGAAACTGGGTTCCTCCCTACCTAGGCAGCACTGTTGTCGTCTAGGGTGTGTGCCTATAAGTGCAAAACAGTTCATGCAGCAGCACCATGACTTCGCCAGCCAACAAACTGTAAAATGTTGTGCCAAGCCATCATTTGGCCATAGATCCCATATTGTGCACATGCAATGCCTAAGCATACAAGGCCAAGGCCAAGTGCTGGAAAATGGGTTTAGAATAGATGGTGGTTGGTTTTGACCGGTGCAGATGCAATGGGCCAAAGTGCCTTTTCTGTGCTATAGATCTCTATGACTGTATGATTGTACTTGCACAATGGGCTTGTCCTCCTTTGCTTAGAGAGAGCTATGTCCCCCAACCCTCGCAACCTTATAATAGGCTACCATGGAGTGCAACCTAATTTGAGTCTGTATAAAGGCTAAAATAAAGGTCTGTTCACCATTCTTACCACCTGAACTGACAGCTGATGTGTTGGGTGTTCTGGATCACATACAGGTCACCAACACTTGAAGTAGTGCAACACTATGTTATTAAAAGGTTAACTATTTAAACATACATGAACTGTGGGTAAATACGATTCCAGCTTTAACTAAATACCTTTGCCTTGTCCTAACCAGTTGATGCACTCAGCACATGGTGAATGTCTGTGTTGCAGGCTGTGAGCTCTGTGCTCCTAGCTAGCTGCTACTCGAATGAGTGGGAACTCTGATGTCCCCTGTCTTTATAGTGCGTGTGCTCTCAGTGATGATTGGCTGCGGTGTTGTGTATGTTGATTGGTCCCACTGTGTGTCCATCAGTGTGTGTCTGCACCATGATATACTGGTGTATATTATGACATCCCCCCTTTTATATAAAAAAATGTGCCTGCGTGACAATAAATAGTGTATGGTGAATGTTCCTGACTACGTGTGTGCAAATTATTTACAGGACTATGTACATAAAACTAAGCTGTTTACATGGGAAGGTGCCTGGGGCAGAAAAAAACTGTGTCACACAAATAACGAGATGAACACTATATACAAACCACTTGAACGATTAAACGGAAGAACAGAACAGACCAGAGAGTCGATTAGTGCAAAGTTCACAAATTAAGTCTCTGAGGTGGGCGACGAATTCTGGTTGACCGCCTCAAGGGTGGGTCAGGAGCCACCAGCTGAGGAGCGGGCTGGACTGCATCAGAGTGAGGAGGATGCAGAGTAACCGGAATCTCTTTACAGTTCAGGTCAGGGACAACAGGAGGGCGTGGCACTGGCGGAGGATCACGTAGCGAGCGTGGAACGAGACGAAGGGCACGAGATTACGGCGCAGAATGGAACCATCCGGTAGACGAACCAGCAATGAGTGGGGAGCCACCTGCCGAAGAACCACAGCAGTTGCAGACCAGCCACCATCCGGAAGATGGATGCGGACGTTGTCATCTGGAGCCAGAGCAGGGAGATCAGCTGCAATGGCGTCATGAGCCGCCTTGTGCTGTGCATGAGACAGTTGCATTCGTTGAAGGACCGGAGCGTGGTCGAGGTCTGGGACGTGAATGGATGGCACCGTCGTCCTCAGGGTGCGACGCATGAGCAGCTGGGCTGGCGACAGGCCTGTGGACAGTGGGGTCGAGCGATAGGCCATCAGGGCGAGGTAGAAATCGAACCCAGCATCGGCAGCCTTGCAGAGGAGTCGTTTGACTATGTGGACGCCCTTCTCTGCTTTGCCGTTGGATTGGGGTTACAGGGATGTCACATGCACAAAGTTGTACCACCTGGCAAAGTTGGACCATTCCTGGCTTGCGAAGCAGGGGCCATTGTCCGACATCACAGTGAGTGGGATGCCGTGACAAGCAAAGGTGTCCTTACAGGCACGGATGACTGCAGACGATGTGATGTCGTGCAAACGTACCACCTCCGGGTAGTTTGAAAAATAGTCTACAATCAGGACATAGTCCCTGCCCAGCGCGTGGAACAGGTCGATGCCGACCTTGGACCACGGGGACGTGACCAACTCATGGGGCTGTAGGGTCTCACATGGTTGGGCCGGCTGGAACCGCTGACAGGTGGGGCAGTTGAGCACTGTGTTGGCGATGTCGTCATTGATGCCGGGCCAGTACACTGCCTCTCGGGCCCGTCGGCTGCACTTCTCTATGCCAAGATGGCCCTCGTGTAGCTGTTCCTTGACGAGCTGGCGCATGCTGTGCGGGATAACAATGTGTTCCAGCTTCAGGAGGACACCATCGACTACCGCCAGTTAGTCTCTGATGTTGTAGAACTGCGGGCATTGGCCCTTGAGCCACCTGTCTGTTAGGTGGCACATGACACGCTGTAGCAGGGGGTCAGCCGCAGTCTCGCGTCAAATTTGGACGAGGCGTTCATCCGTGGCCGGTAGATTCGAGGCCACGAAGGCCACATGGGCGTCAACCTGGCAGACTAATCCCGCTGGGTCACACGGGGTGTTGACTGCCCTGGACAGAGCGTCGGCTATGATCAGGTCTTTGCCCGGGGTGTAAACGAGCTGAAAGTTGTATCGCCGGAGTTTGAGCAGAATGCGCTGGAGGCGAGGCGTCATGTCGTTCAAGTCTTTTTGTATTATATTGACCAGCGGGCGATGGTCGGTCTCGACGGTGAATTGGGGAAGGCCATTCACATAATCATGAAATTTCACGACACCGGTCAACAGGCCCAGGCACTCCTTTTCTATCTGCGCGTAGCGCTGTTCCGTGGGGGTTATGGCGCGTGACGCATATGCAACGGGGGCCCATGATGAGGCCTCATCGCGTTGCAGGAGCACTGCCCCTATGCCAGATTGGCTGGCATCGGTCGAAATTTTTGTCTCTTTCGCTGGATCAAAAAAGGCCAATACCGGGGCCGTTGTAAGTTTGGTTTTAAGTTCTGTCCATTTGCTCTTGTGGGCAGGAAGCCATTGGAAGTCTGTCGTCTTCCTGACCAGGTTCCTGAGAGCTGTGGTATGAGAGGTGAGGGATGAACTTCCCTAGGAGGTTGACCATGCCCAGAAATAGGAGGACCGCCTTCTTGTCCTCTGGCTTTTTCATGGCTGTGATGGCAGCCACCTTGTCCGCATCCGGCTGTACACCCAACTGGGAGATGTGGTCCCCGAGGAACTTGAGTTCCGTCTGGCCGAAGGAGCATTTGGCTCTGTTGAGGCGTAGGCCCTGCTCCCGTATGCGTTTGAACACGCGCTGGAGGCGACTGATATGCTCCTGCATATCATTTGGTGGACCAAATGATTATGTCGACACCATCGACGCAAACACTTTCAATGCCTTCCATCATTTGTTCCATGATCCTGTGGAATACTTCTGACGCCGATATGATCCCAAACGGCATCCTGTTGTAACAATATCTGCCAAAAGGGGTGTTAAAGGTACACAGTTTCCTGCTGGATCTGTTTAGTTGAATCTGCCAGAATCTTTTCGAGGCGTCAAGTTTGGTGAAGAGCTTGGCCCGAGCCATCTCGCATGTGATCTCTTCGCGCTTGGGGATTGGGTAATGCTCCCTCATTATGTTGCGATTCAGATCCTTTGGATCAATGCAGATTCTGAGCTCGCCAGAAGGCTTCTTTACGCACACCATGGAACTGACCCAATCGGTTGGTTCCATAACTCTGGAGATCACTCCTTGGACTTGGATGTCCTGCAGGTGCCGCTTGAGGTGGTCCTTGAGGGGTGCTGGGACTCTGCGAGGTGCATGCACCACAGGCGTGGCGTTCGGTTTGAGTATGATCTTGTAAGTATATGGGAGCGTGCCCATGCCTTTGAAGATGTCGCGGTGCTGGTCGATGATGGCATTGAGTTGCACCCTGAAGTCAGCATCCTGGAAGGCAGACGTGTCATCAGGAGAGAGAGAGTGAACTCTTTGAATGAGGTTTAGCAATCTGCACGCCTGTGCGCCAAGCAGAGAGTCCTTCGAGGAGCCCACAATCTCGAAAGGAAGGATGGCTTTTTGTGACTTGTGCGTCACTTCGAGTTGGCATGAGCCGGTAGCAGGAATGATGTTGCCATTGTAGCCCAATAGCTGGCAGGCTGATGGGAGAATGGTTGGTTTGACATGAAGGCTTTGGAAAGCAGACCACGCCATGAGATTGGCGGAGGCACCAGTGTCCAGGCGGAATCGTATATGGGACCGGTTGACCGTCATGGTGGCACACCACTCATCGGCTGGATTGATGCTGTATACCAACTGCGGCTGGTGTCGTTGCTTCGGGGACAGTCTGTTTTTCGTTACGACACCGACTCGAAAAGGCGCCTTCGGGTCCTTGGTGTCACTGCTGTGTGGGAGGTCGAAATCGGACTCGGTGACCGTGGGTTGAATTGCCCGAACATTCCTGCGAGGCTGGCTGAAGCGATATGAATTGGAAGGCTGAGCTGCTCGACAGCAGGCAGCATAGTGGCCAAGTCTTGCACATCGTAGGCATTGTCGAGATTTTGCGGGGCATTGCTGCTTTAAATGGGCGGAGCCACAGTTGCCGCACGTCGTGACGTCAGCATGTTTGCTGCGCCACCACGCATGCGCTGAGCGGTCCTGCGTGGTGCGCGCCTGCGCATTACGTTCCTCCATGTCGCCGTCCCCTCCTTTGGTGCGTACAAGCGCGGGAGTCCGTGAAAAGCGCGCAAAATGGCCGCCCTCATCCAGGCTGAGGCCCTGGAGGTGTTCAATCACTTGGACCCGTTCCGCCTCGTGGGGACCTTGCCGCGCTGTTTCAGCCACTTGTATATGGGAGTACCAACTGGAGGCATTTTCATGTAGGACACAGGTCTCGATGGCAGTCGCTAGGGTGAGTTGCTTTACTTTGAGGAGCTGCTGACATGGGGGGTCCGACTGAACACCAAAAACGATCTGGTCGCGTATCATGGAGTCGGAGGTGGACCCGTAGCTGCAAGATTGCGCAAGGATGCGGAGGTGTGTTAAAAAGGATTGGAAAGGTTCGTCCTTACCCTGCAAATGCTGCTGGAACACGTAGCGTTCGAAACTTTCATTCACCTCTACTCTGCAGTGAGTGTCAAATTTGAGGAGAACCGTCTTGAACTTCGTCTTGTCTTCGTCATCTGCAAAGGTGAGAGAGTTGAAAATATGGATGGCATGGTCCCCGGCCGTGGAGAGGAGAAGAGCAATCTTTCTGGCGAATCTTCCGAGGCGCCCTCCGTGTCCGTGGCTTCGAGGTAGAGCTGGAAGTGCTGTTTGAAAATCTTCCAGTTGGCCCTGAGGTTGCCGGCAATGCGGAGCGGCGGTGACGGGCTGATGTTGTCCATGTTGCAGAATGACGGAATGCTGGCGGAAGGCAGATCACTTGCAGGTAGGTCTAAGAAGTGCTAGTATGCAACCACTCCTGGTATCATGATGTGTTGGGTGTTCTGGATCACATACAGGTCACCACCACTTGAAGTAGTGCAACACTATTTTATTAAAAGGTTAACTATTTAAACATACTTGAACTGTGGGTAAATACGATAAATGGAATTTCAATAGAAACGATGAATTCACTTTTAAATAGTTGAGACTCGTAACTCTCACAAATTTCTCAGCATCATTCTCAGCTCAAATGTGGAACCACATGCAGTCTGAATTTTAAAAAACTTTGACTCCTGAAGGTGGAATCGCTCAATCTAACAACGCATTGGACCTTTCTTTGGGAGCTCTATTCTGATGTGTTGGGTGTTCTGGATCACATACAGGTCACCAACACTTGAAATAGTGCAACACTATTTTATTGAATCATTAACTGTTTAAACATACTCAGATTGTGGGTTAATACGATACTAGCTTTAACTAAAGACCTTTGCCTTATCCTAACCAGTCGATGCACTCAGCGCATGGTGAATGTCTGTGTTGCAGGCTGTGAGCTCTGTGCTCCTAGCTAGCTGCTACCCGAATGAGCGGGAACTCTGATGTCCCCTGTCTTTATAGTACATGTGCTCTCACTGGTGATTGGCTGCGGTGTTGTGTATGTTGATTGGTCCCACTGTGTGTCCATCAGTGTGTGTCTGCACCATGATATACTGGTGTATATTATGACAACAGCAACTTGTGAAGAGCACACATATGCAGTTAAGGGTGGATACCCAGAAAATGCTGACACTGTTATGTTTCTCTATGGGTTGCACTACTGAAGTCCTCCAGTTTACAACCAATTTGAAATCACTTAATTGATGAAAACCTCCCTTCTCACCCATTGCACCCCCTTCCTCTCCCTCCCACCCATACCTCAGTCAGTACCCAACATAGCGCCTCCTGTGCCAATGGCCAGGTCTGTCCCTGCATAGGTGCAAATGGAGCAGTCCTTGGCAGAACTCTATCGGTTCCAAATCCCAGAAGACGTCAGCCAAGAATACCTCAGCAGTTAGAGCAAGACGTTTGCCTCAACTTTGCTGAAGCCATAGGGTAGCACCGTGTAGGAGACCAACAAAAAAAAGAGTAAATATTTATGATTGTAGAAGGATATATGCATGAGTGTTCCACATTGTTAAAAAGTGAATTTACTGTTTTGTACTTAAGCCACATAATTATTCTTTTAAACTGTCTTGCCCATTCTTGATTGCTGGCTCAAAATGTTTTATTTGTGTGATGGTGAATGGGAAGAAATAAATTGGCATTAGGCAATGTGTGTGTGGGGAGGGGGGGGGGGGGGGGGGGCTGCGGTGGCTATGAAAGGGAGGCTCAGTTGTTAGGAGGAGAGCTTTTTAAATGGTATTGGGGACGGTGTGAAAAATTACCTGTTGGTTGTGCTTGTAAGATGAGTGCACTGGTGAAACCTAAATGAGCCTCACAAAATTGAGGGAATAGCAGGAAGCCATGTGCAGTGCTGGTGGATGCAAACATGCTCAGCCACCCAGCAGCCTGGAAAGTATCACACAGATCCGGTCCCACTTCAATAGTGCCCAACTCCACAGTGGTTGCTCAAAGTTAAAATTTAAACTGGCTGAGCACAACGGACTTTTAAAGGGATGGTGAATTGCCGTTAACCCCTTCTTCCTCCTCCGAAGTGTCCAAAGAAGATCTGTGTCCTGTGGCTTGTTCCTCCCATGTGTCCAAACCTTGCTGCTGAGAAATATTGCGCAGAGCACAGCTCACCATGACCATTCTGCAAACCATGGCTCGTGTGTACTGAAGGATGTCCCCAGATCTGTCCATGCATCTGAAGTACATCCTAAGCATCCTGGTGGCTTGTTGAATGAAACAGCTGTTTGACGTACAGCTGTAGTATAAGGATCTGATACAGGGGGTTAACATGGAACTGAATACAGTACCAACCACACAATGAAGTAAAAGTGCACATGACCTGTACCAAGGGTCAGTTGAGTGTTGGACAGAGCCAGGTGTACCAACAGTCTGTCCTGGTCCACTCATGTTGAGGCAACAGTCAAGAAAGACCAACAACGTCTCTACTTCCTATGGAAGCTAAAGAAATTCGGCATGTCTGCATCGCCTCTCACAAACGTCTACAGATGTGCCACAGAGAGCATCCTATCCGGCTGCATCACAGCTTGGTATGGCAACTCCTCGGCCCAAGCTCGCAAGAAACTGCAGAGTGTGGTGAACTCAGCCCAACGCATCACCCTCCCATTGATTCTGTCTACATCTCCTGCTACCTCTGGAAGGCAAACAGCATTGTCTGAGACCCCGCACACCCAGCTTTGCCCTTTCTCGACCTTTTCATCAGGCAGAAGATTCAGAGGCCTGAAGACCCGCACATCCAGTCACAGGAACAGCTTCTTCCCCACAGGTACTAGACTCCACAACGACTCTCCCTCGGACTAATCTGTTCCCTGTAACGACACTATTCATCACGGCCTATGCTACTCTTGTTCGTGTATTGCTCTGTTTGGCTTTGTTCTACACTGTAACCAATCATTATTTGTTGATGCACCATTTGTCAATGTAATCTGTTAATTATTCTTTTGTCTACTATGTACGTATTGTGTACGTTCCCTTGGCCGCAGAAAAATACTTTTCACTGTACTTCGGTACATGTGACAATAAATATCAATCAATCAATCAATCGACAAGCATGAAGACAGCTCCAGGTGCATGCACTTCCCTGTATATTTGGAAATGGTTCTGAGTCAATAAAGACATACAGGTAAATTACAGAGGACCAGGAATACTTCTTACAAAACTCTTAAAGCAGAAACTGCATTTTTAAAAGTTTGACCATGAATCAAAATTCAACACTTCCAAATCAATTTGGCCTTATCCAAGGGTCAAACATAACAGGAAATTTGGCATCCATGAGAAGTGAATATCTAAATAGCTGGAGTACATCAGGTCTAAAGTAGAAAAACAAGGGGCTGGATTCTACGATTTGAAGACTAAGTGCTGAAGCCGGCGTGGGAACAGTGGCGTTTTACACCCGAAGAAATGGTGCAAAAGCTGCACCGATCCTCTGTCTGGTGGGGGCTAACAGGCACGTAGCATAAAGCCCCCGGCTTTAGCTGGGGATACGGCCAGAGAATTACCGGGTCCGTGCCTGCGCATGCGCATGGCGGTGGCCTGCAGCTGCTGCGCCATGCAACAGGCGCCGGCCGTGCGCGGACCCAGCCTGACAAATAATGCTCCCCTTTGACCAGGCTCACCACCCCCGGACAACCCCCCACCAGTGCCCCCAGCCCCTGCCAAAGCCCCCCTGCCCGCGGAACGGCTCCCACACGACTGTGGCGGCGCTGGTCTCAATCCGCAGCCACCACGTCGGCTTCCCGAAAAAAAATAGCACGAGTGACCCACACTGTCGGGAACTCAGCCCATCGGGGCGGAGAATCGGAGGAGGACATCAGGTGACGTCCTGAGGCCGTCCATTCGGCGTGGTACGCCATTTTGGAGGGGCAGAGCATCGCAAAAGTGGCGCCGCCCCTGATTTCGGTGCAAACGAGGATTCTCCGGGCAATCGCCGAATGTGATTTCGGCATCAGAGACCGGAGAATCCCGCCAAGAAGTCCCGATTAATACCTTGTTATACAATTTGGTAAACTTGCAGATGATGTAATCCTCATGCAAAGTATTGATGAATCCTCCACTGGAGCTTGAAAAGGATAGAAAACCCCCATTAAAGCTACAGAAGAGAAAGAGACAATACCCAACCAAACCACACAAGGGCACCAGAGAGGCAAAATCTTGCCAGAAGTCCTGAAACTAGGGCGTGATTCTCTGTTGTCTGACACTGAAATCAGGAAATGTGATTGGGCAGAGGATAGGTTCCGATGCCAAAATCATGGCGGACGCCAATTTTTTGCCAAATCACAATTTTCCGTCACCTCGACAGCGGCGTTAATGCGGTCCAGAACGCATGTATAGTAAACACCTTTTGCATATCATGAGCGGGCCTGACCCGGTTTTCTCCAGGGCCTCCACGATTCTCCACCTCCGATGGCCAAGTTCCCGATGGCGGGGTTGACATGTCCTTTTAAAAATCGGGAAACTGACCACGTGGCTGCTGAGGAACCGAGAGGAGGTAGGACACTGAGAGGCGCGACTGTGGGCTGCCGGGCTGCCTGGGGTGGGGGGGCGCTGCCAGCACCGGAAGGGGGTGGGGTGGGGTGAAGAGGGAACTGGCCAAGTGGCTGAGGTGCCTCCCACATGAGACTGGGGGAGGGTTCCAGGCATGCACCACCATTGCCGCCACCTGCAAGGCTGCCATTTGCTGTGCACCCCACTGACCACCCACCTTGGCCCCTGGTTCTGCAGAGTGACATCGGCCGGATATTTGCCCCCACCCCCCCCCCCCCCCACCGCACCCCACCCTACCCCATACCCCACCGCCTTCCCTCCACCCAGATGCCTCAGGCCGTTGGGGCGTCAGGCAGCCCACCCAGGGCAATGTCCACTGTAGCCCCTACGGGGGCGCTGGGTGGGGGCTGCTGAGTGTGCCACTAGTGAGGGCAGTGCCAGCCAACGGTACCCCTGGAATCAAGGAAAGGCTCCAGCGCCAGAGGCCTCCATGCGCCTGGCAAGGGTGGGGCCAGTGGTGCAGGGATAGTGGGGGACATGCAGGGGTGGAGTCCGCACTAACAACTGGGGCCACCATGCACCCATTGGACCTGGTTGGGCACGGGGGTACACACCATTCTAACATGACGGCCTTTCACGCCCTGCAGACAATGGATATTAGAATTCAACCAGCAAAGGTGGCCTTCCTGCTAGTCACCACTGCCCTGTGAGATGCCCTGTGGTTGAACGAGCTGGCGCTGTCCGATTAGGAGCCCCAGAGGAAAAGGAGGCAGCCGCCCAGGATGGAGAGCCAGTCACTCTACAGGCCGAGAGGGAGGTGCCAAGGAGGCGCCTCATGAGACCTCATGTGTACAGGCAGTGCCACATTCACCGACTGTGGGGAGATGGAATACTGACTGGCCAGGGGCATGGACACTGCATCACCACCACCCCCGGCCCCCCTGCATCACCCCCCCCCCCCCCCCCCCCCCCAGCCACCCCCACTGCCTGCACTCCCTCTGTGGTACATACCTGCCGCACTACGTGCAAGAGGCCTGGTTGGCAGTAACACCGGGTCTGGTCCATGGGACGGAGGGTGATGATGGCCCGCTCTGCGTTGAGCTCTGGTGCTCCATATCATCTGACTCCTGCCCATGGTAGCACTTTCCACCGTCCACCTGGGTGATCCTGCATGCGAGCTGGTCATTGCAAAACACAGTCGCATCAAATTCCCGGGTTGACGGTGGTGGGGATGGTCGGGGGGGGGGGGGGGGGGGGGGGGGGGGGGGGGGGGGCGAGGGGGGGATGTTGCGGAGTCCAGGCCACCCATAACGTCCTTCCATTTGAACCTCCTCTCTGGCCAGACTAGACCAGCCCACCTCTCACACTCATCTGACAGGTTGCAATAGGTGTTTAAAGTGACAATGTATGTACAGATTTGTGCCCCAGCCCCGATAACTAAACTGTGCCCTGCATCCATGCCAACTTAACTGATTTCTCACTTTCTGGCCTTATGGGCCCTAATGCTACGTCTTGGTGGATCCCCAGTTGGTACAGCAGGAGTGGAGGCGGCCTGTGTGAATCCCGCCCTGCGACTTGGGTGCCCGTCTTCTGGGGTTACCGGGCTTGGATGGTCCAGGCTGCTGCTCGGGTGTCCCAGGTGGCATGGTGCCACCCTATTCTGCCCACTTGCGGGAGCCACCGGCATGGACCCCATCACCTCTTCCTCCCTCTTCCTCCCTCGGGGTTCCCAATGGCCTCTGGCTACTCCATGGGAAGGGGTTGCGAGCAGAGCTATCTGCTGAGGCTCCCCCCGCCACACGACGCTGCCAGTCCTGGAGGCCCGCTCTGGTCGTGACCAGGGTTTACGTGCTTGCAGTCATCGAGCACAGGGAGTGGACCATCTCCATCTGGCACTGTGCCACATCACCCATTGACTGTGCCATCACCTTCTGGGTCTGTGTTACATCAGCCAATGACTGCGCCATCTCCTTCTGGGACTGGGCCACGTCCCTCTGTGTCTGTGCCACGTTGGCCAGTGCCTGGGCAATGCTGCCGACATTCCCAACCATGGCCTGCTATGATTGGGCCATGCTCAGGTGCGCCACTGTGATGTGCAGGTGGCTCTGGCACATGGTTGGCAACCCTGTCCTGAGCCTCAGCAAGTGCCCGCACAGAATGTCCCAAGTCTTTGACAAGCTCATTCATAGCCAAAGCCCTTGCCCCCAATGCCACAACTGTGCACACCACCTGTGCGGTGTTGGTTTGGGTGGTACACATGGTTGGCACCACCTCCTGCTCCTGCACGTGGTTGGACTCCTCCAACTGCATCTGCAGGTACTGGATGCTCACTGACAACCCCTCATGTAGTCCCTGACTCTGCGACTGCATCTCCATTACAGATGGGATCGCCCTTTCCAAAAGCCCGAACCCCGTCTGGATGGCAGCCAGTTCCTTGGGTTGGCCTGCCCTCCGACCGCCCGACCACTCGGGTGTTCCTACCGCTACCTGCTGTACCGGAGCAGCTGTGTGGTGCACATCAGTTTGTGTCCCAGGAGCCTCTTCACTCAAGTGCCCAACCGTGGTGAGTGTCTCTGGGATGGTGGAGGATGTTGGAGACAGCTGTGACGGGAAATCTGTGTCATCCGCAGATTTGAGCTCCAGGGTGTCCTGGGTCTTGGGTCGAGGGCTGCCGTCCGAGCTGATCTCGTCGTCAGTGCTCGACTCATGGAGATAGGGCAATGGCTGTGGCACTGGCTGGGAGCGGAGTAACCCAGATGGACCACCCCATCTCCAACAGGCCACAGGACACAAGACAAGAAGCATGATGAGACCGTGGGCCGGAGGGACAGTGGGCGTGGTGGGGTGAGGGTAGGGTGATGGGGGGGGGGGGGGTGAGGTGAGGGTGGTATGGGGTGAGAGTGGGGGTAGGGGGGGTGAGGGAATGGTGAGGGTGGTGTGGGGGTGGTGTGAGGGGGTGTTGACACACGTGACACAGGGAACCACAGCACATCAGGGTCTCACTTCCTCATCCGCGGCTGAACTCTACCCTAACGACCTCCCTGGCCTCCGGGCCACTGACCACGTCTAGGGCCCTCTGCTCTGTCATGGTCGGTGCAGCAGGTCTGGGTCAACCCCCTCTAGTTTTCTCTCGCTCCTGTCGATTATAGGCAACACAATTTTATTAAGTTAGAAACTGTTGAACATACTTTCACTGTGGGTTAACACGATGTTAGATTAAACTAAAGACCTATGCCTATCCAAACCAGTCTATGCACTCGGCACATGGTGAAGATCTGTGCTGTAAGCTGTAAGCTCTGTCCTTGTAGGAGGCTGTATCCCGAATGAGCGGGAACTCTGATGCCCCCTATCTTTATAGTGAGTGTGCTCTAACTGGTGATTGGCTGCGGTGTTGTGTGTGTTGATTGCTCTTGCTGTCTATCCATCAGTGTGTGTGTATCTGCACCATGATATACTGGTGTATATTATGACATCCCCCTTTTATAAAAGAATGTATGTGTGTGGCAATAAATAATGTATGGTGAGAATGTTCCTAACTACGTGTGGGGTGCGAAGACATATTTACAGGACTACGTACATGAGAACTAAGCTATTTACATGGGAAGGTGCCTGGTGCAGAGAAGCAGTATGCAACAAGAATAACAAGATCAACACTATATACAAACCAGGGAACGATCAAACAAAGCAACAAAACAATTCAGAGAGTCTATAAGTCCGCAAAGTTCATAAATTAGGTCTCTGAGGTGGGCGACGAATTCTGGTTGACCGCCTCAAGGGTGGGTCGAGAGCCGCCGGTTCAGGAGCGGGCTGGACTGCGTGAGAGTCAGGGGGATGCAGAGTGACAGGGAGCTCTGCATAGTCCGTGGCAGGGTCAGCAGGAGGGCGAGGCGACAGTGGAGGATCACGTGGCGAGCGTGGAACGAGACGAAGGGCGCGTTGATTGCGGTGCAGAATAGAGCCGTCCGGTAGATGAACCAGGAACGAGCGGGGGGCCACCTGCCGAAGGACAACAACGGTTGCAGATCAGCCCCCATCCGGAAGATGGACGCAGACGTTGTCATCTGGAGGCAGAGCAGGGAGATCAGCTGCACGGGAGTCATGAGCCGCCTTGTGCTGTGCACGAGACAGTTGCATCCGGCGAAGGACCGGAACATGGTCGAGGTCTGGGACATGGATGGACGGCACCGTCGTCCTCAGGGTACGACCCATGAGTAACTGGGCTGGCAACAGGCTAGTGGACAGCGGGGCGGAGCGATAGGTCAGCAAGGCAAGGTAGAAACCGGACCCAGCATCGGCAGCCTTGCATAGGAGCCGTTTGACTATATGTACTCCCTTCTCCGCTTTGCCGTTGGATTGGGGGTACAGGGGACTGGATGTCACAGGGGCAAAATTGTATCGCCTGGCAAAGTTGGACCATTCCTGGCTGGCGAAGCAGGGCCATTGTCTGACATAACCGTGAGCGGAATGCCGTGTCGAGCAAACGTTTCTTTACATGCACGAATGACGGCAGACGAGGTGATGTCGTGCAACCGTATCACCTCAGGGTAATTCAAAAAGTAGTCCACGATCAGGACATAGTCTCTACCCAGCGCGTGGAACAGGTCGATGCCCACCTTGGTCCATGGTGACGTGACCAACTCATGGGGCTGCAGGGTCTCACGTGGTTGGGCCGGCTGGAAGCGTTGACAAGTGGGGCAGTTGGGCACTGTGTTGGCTATGTCTTCATTAATGCCGGGCCAATACACTGCTTCTCGGACCCGTCGGCAGCACTTTTCCACGCCAAGGTCGCCCTCGTGTAGTTGTTCGAGGACAAGTTGGCGCATGCTATGTGGGATGGCAACGCGGTCCAGTTTTAGAAGAATCCCGTCTACTACGGCCAGATCATCTCTGACATTATAGAACTGAGGGCTTTGGTCCTTGAGCCACCCGTCCGTTAGGTGGTGCATGACACGCTGTAGCAAGGGGTCAGCCGCCGTCTCGCAGCGAATTTGGACGAGGCGTTCGTCCGAGGCAGGTAGATTGGAGGCCACGAATGCCACATGGGCATCAACCTGGCAGACAAACCCCGCTGGGTCACATGGAGTGTTGACTGCCCTGGCCTGGAGAGAGCATTAGCAATGATGAGGTCTTTGCCTGGGGTGTGGACCAGCTGGAAGTCATATCGCCGGAGCTTGAGAAGAATACGCTGGAGGCGAGGCGTCATATCGTTCAAGTCTTTCTGTATTATATTGACCAGCGGGCGATGGTCGGTCTCGACGGTGAATTGAGGAAATCCGTAGACATAATCGTGAAACTTAACCACACCGGTCAGAAGGCCCAGGCACTGCTTTTCTATCTGCGCGTACCGTTGCTCCATGGGGGTCATCGCACGTAATCCATATGCAATGGGGGCCCATGATGAGGCCTCATCACATTGAAGGAGCACTGCCCCAATGCCGGATTGACTGGCATCGGTCAAAATTGTGGTCTTCTTTGCTGGATCAAAGAAAGCTAAGACCGGGGCCGTGGTCAGTTTTGCTTTGAGTTCTCTCCATTCGCGCTCGTGGGCAGGGAGCCATTGGAAGTCTGTTGTCTTCCTGACCAGGTACCTGAGAGCCGTGGTATGAGAGGCGAGGTTAGGGATAAATTTCCCTAAAAAATTGACCATGCCCAGAAATCGGAGGGCTGCCTTCTTGTCCTCTGGTGTTTTCATAGCCGTGATGGCAGCTACCTTATCCGCATCCGGCTGCACACCCAATAGGGAGATGTGGTCCCCGAGGAACTTGAGTTCTGCCTGACCAAAAGAGCATTTGGCCCTGTTGAGGCGGAGGCCATGCTCATGTATCCGTCTGAATATGCGCTGGAGGCGACTAACATGCTCCTGCGGGGTGGTGGACCAAATGATTATGTCATTGACATAGACGCAAACACCTTCAATGCCTTCCATCATTTGTTCCATAATCCTATGGAACACTTCTGATGCAGATATGATCCCGAACGGCATCCTGTTGTAGCAATATCTGCCAAAGGGGGTATTAAATGTGTAAAGTTTCCTGCTGGATTTATCGAGCTGGATTTGCCAGAATCCTTTTGAGGCGTCGAGTTTGGTGAAGAGCTTGGCGCGAGCCATCTCACATGTGAGTTCTTCGGAATTGGATAATGCTCCCTCATGATATTGCGATTTAGATCCTTGGGATCAATGCAGATTCTCAATTCGGCGGAAGGCTTTTTTACACATACCATGGAACTGACCCAGCCGGTCAGCTCCGTGACTTTGGAAATCACTCCTTGGTTCTGGAGGTCCTGCAGCTGCTCCTTGAGGCAGTCCTTAAGGGGTGCTGGGACCCTGCGAGGTGCGTTTACCACAGGCGTGGCATTCTGTTTTAATAAAATCTTGTAGGTGTACGGGAGCGTGCCCATGCCCTCAAAGACTTTGTGGTACTGGTTGATAATGGCGTCGAGCTGCGCCCTGAAGTCGGTGTCCTGAAAGGCAGACACGTCAGCAGGAGAGAGAGAGTGAACTCTCTGAACTAGGTTCAACAGCTTGCATGCCTGCACGCCAAGCTGGGAGGCTTTCGAGGAGCCCACGATTTCAAAGGGAAGGATGGCTTTGCGTGACCTGTGCATCACTTCAAGTTGACATGAGCCGCTGGCAGCAATGGCATTGCCATTATAATCTAATAGCTGGCAGGCCGATGGGAGGATGGTTGGTTTGACACAAAGGCTTTGGAGGTCAGACCGCGCAATGAGATTGGCGGAGGCACCAGTGTCCAGGCGGAATCGTATCTGGGACCGGTTGACCGTAAGGGTGGCACACCACTCATCATCCAGATCGATGCTGTAAACCGACAGAGGCTGGATTCTTTGCTTCGGGGACACCCTGTTTTTTGTAACGATACCGATTCGAAAAGGTGCCTTCAGGTCCTTGGGGTAGTAGGTCCGCATCGGACTCGGTGACCGTGGGTTGAATGGCCCGGACATTCCTGCGAGGCTGGCCGGAGCGATACGAATTGGCAGGCCGAGCTGATCTGCATAAAGCAGCATAGTGGCCAAGTTTGCCACATCTCGGGCATTGTCGGGATTTGGCAGGGCATTGCCGCTTTAAGTGGGCGGTGCGGCCGTACGTGGTGCGCGCCTACGCAGTACGTTCATCGACTTCGCCGTCCCCTCGTTCGGTGCGCACAAGCGCGGGAGTCCGAGAAAAGCGCGCAAAATGGCCGCCCTCATCCAGGCTGAGGCCCTGGAGTTGCTCGAGTGCTTGAACCCGTTCCGCCTCATGAGGACTTCGCCGCGCCGTTTCAGCCGCTTGGATGTGGGAATACCGACTCGTGGCATTCTCGTGTAGCACGCAGGTCTCGATGGTGGTCGCTAGGGTTAGCTGCTTTACCTTGAGGAGATGCTGGCGTAGGGGGTCCGACTGAACACCGAAAACGATCTGGTCGCGTATCATGGAGTCGGAGGTGGGCCCGTAATTACAGGACTGCGCAAGGATGCCAAGGTGGGTGCGAAAGGACTGGAAAGGTTCATCCTTACCCTGCAAACGCTGTTGGAATACATAGCGCTCAAAACTTTCATTCACCTCTATGTTGCAACAAGTGTCAAACTTGAGGAGGACCGTCTTGAATTTTGATTTATCTTCATCATCAGCAAATGTGAGAGAATTGAAAATGTGGATGGCATGTTCTCGGGCCATGGATAGGAAGAGAGCGATCTTCCTGGTGTCCCAGGCATCCTCCTGGAAGCGTTGTTTGAATATCTTCCAGTTGGCCCTCAGGTTACCGGTGATGCGGAGCGGCGGCGATGGGCAGATGTTGTCCATTTTGCAGGATGACTGTATGCTGATGGAAGGCAGATCACTTGCAGGTAGGTCTACAAAGTTCTAATATCCCTCAACTCCTGGTATCATGATGTGTTGGGTGCTCTGAATCCGCGGAACACATACAGGCCACCAACACTTAAAATAGTGCAACACTATTTTATTAAGTTA
This sequence comes from Scyliorhinus torazame, assembly GCF_047496885.1. NCBI lineage: Eukaryota > Metazoa > Chordata > Chondrichthyes > Carcharhiniformes > Scyliorhinidae > Scyliorhinus > Scyliorhinus torazame. The sequence goes on along the minus strand of NC_092714.1, from coordinate 106,256,103 downwards.
GAAACTGTTGATCATACTTTCACTGTGGGTTAACACGATGTTAGATTAAACTGAAGACCTATGCCTGTCCGAACCAGTCTATGCACTCAGCACATGGTGAGGATCTGTGCTGTAAGCTGTAAGCTCTGTCCTTGTAGGAGGCTGCATCCCGAATGAGCGGGAACTCTGATGCCCCTGTCTTTATAGTGAGTGTGCTCTAACTGGCGATTGGCAGCGGTGTTGTGTGTGTTGATTGGTCCCGCTGTGTGTCCATCAGTGTGTGTGTATCTGCACCATGATATACTGGTGTATATTATGACAGTGCAGTGTTTTCCGGCTGTTGGCGTTTACCGCCTCTGCCGCCTGCGCCCAGGCACGAATAATGACGGCGGCTGGGAGCTTCTTTCCCAGGGCAGGGTACAGGGTGACCTACCTCTCCTCCACTGCATCCAGGAGGGTCTCTAGCCCTAGTGATACGGGGTGCCGTTCTCCATTTTTGGCCAGTCCCGCCAGCGTGAAACACTCACCTCACGCAGTGCCGGGACCTGGCTGGTGAGTATGCGGGGGCGGTCCTTGGGGGGGCGCGGGGGGATCCGACCCTGGCGGGGCCCCCCATGGTGGCCTGGCCCGCGATCGGGGCCCACTGATCTGCGGGCGGGCTTGTTCCGTTGGGGGCCTTCTTTCTTCCGCGCCGGGCCCTGTACGGCTCCGCCATATTGCCCGGGGGCCGGCACGGAGAAGAGAACCTCCCCGTGCAGGCGTGAAAATACGCCGGCCGGTTTGCACATGCGCGGAATCACGCCGACCATTCTGCGCATGTGCGAACTCGCGCTGGCCCTTCGATGCTGGCAGGAGCCACGCCAACACCTCCGCCGATTACCTAGCCCGTGGAAATGCAGAGAATTCCGCAATTTCAGGGGCTGTTGACGCCGGAGTGGTTGGTGCCGGTTTTCCCGCCGGCGTGGGGACTTAGTCCCCAGAAGGGAGAATCCCGGCCTATATTCCAAGTGTGGCCTAAATAAGGTTCTGCAGCATGACTTGCCAATTTTTATACTCAGTGCTCCAGTCAATGAAGGCAAGCATGCCTTTTACCTTCTTGACTACCTTCTCCACCTGTGTTGCCACTTTCAGTGACCTGTGGACCTGTACACCCAGATCCCTCTGCCTGTCAATACTCTTAAGGTTCTTCCATTTACTGTATGTTTCCCACCTGTATTAGACCTTTCAAAATGCATTACCTCACATTTACCCAGATTAAACTTCATCTGCCATTACTCCACCCAAGTCGCCAACCAATCTATATCCTTCTATGTCCTCTGACAGTCCTCATCACTACCCGCAATTCCACCGATCTTCGTGTCATTCGCAAACTTACGAATCATACCAGCTACATTTTCTTCCAAATCATTTACATGTAAACATAGAACATAGAACATACAGTGCAGAAGGAGGCCATTCGGCCCATCGAGTCTGCACCGACCCACTTAAGCCCTCACTTCCACCCTATTCCCGTAACCCAATAACCCCACCTATACTACAAACAACAAAGGTCCCAGCACTGATCCCTGACACAAGTCACAGCCCTCCATTCAGAAAAGCACCCTTTCACTGCTACCCTCTGTCTTCTATGATGGACCCAGCTCTGTATCCATTTTGCCAATTCACCTCTGATCCGATCTGGCTTCACCTTCTGTACCAGCCTGCTATGAGGTACCTTGTCAAAGGCCTTACTGAAGTCCATGTAGACAACATCCACCGCCCTCCTCTCATCAATCATCCTCATCACTTCCTCAAAAACCCGATCAAGTTCGTGAGACACGACTTCCCCTTCACAAGGCCATGCTGCCTCTCGCTAATACGTCCACTTGCTTCCAAATGGGAGTAAATCCTGTCTCGAAGAATCCTTTCCAATAATTTCCCTGCCTCTGACGTAAAGCTTAATGGCCTGGCTTATCCTTGCTACCCCTCTTGAACAAAGGAAAAACAATCGCTATTCACCGGTCCTCTGAGACCTCACCTGTAGCCGGTGAAGATACATAGATTTCAGTCAAGGCCCGAGCAATTTCCTCCTTTGCCTCCCTTAGTATTTTACATGTCATCTACTGCCCCCTGAACCTGGAGCATCTTGGCGATGGCTTTGAATCCTGCTGCCCAGGTGCCTTGGTGAGTTTGGTCCAGGTTGAAGGTGATGTATTTGGATACCCGGGCACACAGGGCATCCATGACCTCCCGGATGCACCTGTGGGCTGTAGCTTGTGAAATGACACACAAGTCCCCGCTTGAGCCCTGGAATGGTCCGGTTGCATAAAGGTTCAGGGCTGCGGTGACCTTCGCGGCCACCAGAAGCGGGTACGCTCCTCTTTCATGGGACGCCATATCTGTGAGGACGTGCCACACTATCTCTTTGTTGAGATAGAGCCTCCTGTGGTACATACTGTCCGTCATCTCATTGAAAGACCAACAACACCTGTACACCTTGGTTCGTCGCTGACCTCCCCGTTTGGGTTCCTCCTTGGCCTGATAGGCAGCCATGTCTTCAGGTTGTTTGGAGGGCTGCTTCCGGCCTGTGATGTCACTGCCGTCTTCTCCGGTGTCTAACTGCCTTGTCTGCTACCAGCAATGCGAGGGCAGCCTCTCCGAGATCCGCACCAGCAAATATTTTTTAATCTGGAAGGGATTGGAGAAGGAGAGAGACCGACAATCCATTAGGGCTTCCATCAGGGGACCCTCAAATCGCAAAGCCTCCCCCGCCCCATCCTTACCATGACTTTCCCACCTTCTCTCAAAGTGCCGCCTAGCGAGCCACTTGTGCTGGCAAACCTTGCTCTGCACACACCCCCAGCCACATCAAGAGCCCCTAGACCTCAGACCTTCATGCCCAGGATATGGGCAGAGAGTGGAGAGTGGGCCTAGGTAGGGTGCTCTTTGAGATGGTCGTGCAGACTCAGTGAGCCAAATGGCCTCTTTCTGCACCGTCGAGATTCTATGATTTTATGATTCTCGTATCCTGACTGGGACTTCCGCTCTGAATTGTCTTTTCCCTTTGAGGAGCAGGTTTGTCCATTCTTGTTACAGGTGATGGGAAACCGCCAATGGTCAGACCAGCCAACCACCCAGGCGGTAACCACAACACCTCCAGTGGAGGATGTAAAAGAAAATGACAGCAGTCTGATGAGTCTCAACCTTTGGCTCTGATGATGGTCAACACTGCAACCACCAAACACATGCTGTAACTGTTGGTCAGCATGCCAAAGCCACAAAAGGTGCTGGAACCTGGCCGTGGGCATGCATTGCCGACAGTGAAGCCCAGAATTAAGTGTACTTATAAGCCTCATTCTAGTCACAGGAATGCTCCTCCTCTACCAGAGGGAAAATCATCATGACCCACATAATGATAGAAGTAGTGAAAGAAATTACATGGAGCCAAATATGCTGTTCATCCACCGCATAAGAAATTAGTAAGAGTAGCAATCACTGACCAACGCAATAGCCAAACCAAACAAATGCGATTTAACGTGAAAGAATGGAAGAAAATGCTGAAAACGTACCCAGATACCAGAACAACCTACAGGCCAGCAAGAAGAACCAGCAGCGACAGAACTGACCTCTCCTCTGACAGTCCTGCAAATCAGATATGGAAAAATTATAAAGTCTCCAGACTGCCTGAACTTTTTAAAAGATGTTTTTATTGTGAGTTTTTTATATTACATAGAGCAAAGATAAGTGTGAATATACATTGAAAAAATCTACATATATCGGCCATCTTCCATCATGTGCATCGGTCTTTGTTATTTTTAACGGTTACAGCTTCTTGTTTTTCGTTTTCCAGTAGGCGTTTAGTTCTAGTTGGGTCCCCTGCTTCCCTCTCCCCCTTTTCTTCCTGACCCCCCTCCCCTTCTTCCCTCTCCGGTTCTTTTATCATGTTCCTGTTGGGGTGGTGTGATGCTGTGGAATATGTTATGTGCTGGGCATGGTTGGACTCCATGTCTCTTTACTCCCCCCTGCTCTCCTCCTTCCCCCCTCTCTTTTTGTTTGTGTTTGTTGTGTTGCCATGGCTTCCCCCTCCCTCCCTCCGGCTTATTGGCTTTTGGCTACAAACAGGTCTTGGAACAACAGGGTGAATGGCTCTCACGTTTTGTGGAAGCCCGTTTCCGAATCCCGGATGGCGAATTTAATTTTCTCCATCTGGAGAAATTCCGATAGGTTGGCCAGCCAGTCCGCAACTTTGGGTGGTGCTGCTGATCGCCAGTCGAGCAGGATTCTCCGGCAGGCGATTTGGGAAGCAAAGGCAAGGGCGACAGCCCTCCTCCCCATGAAGAGATCTGGCTGTTCTGATACTCCGAAGACTGACACTTTCGGACATGGCTCCACCCTCATCCCCACTACTTTGGAAATTGTCTGGAAGAAATCTGTCCAGAACCTGACTAGTCTGGGGCAAGATCAGAATCTGTGGGCATGGTTGGCGGGGCCTCGTTGGCACCGTTCGCATTTATCCTCCACCTCCAGGAAGAACCTGCTCATTCGGGTTCTGGTTAAGTGGGCTCTGTGTACCATTTTCAGCTGCATTAGGCTGAGCCTTGCGCATTTGGATTTGCCGCTGTGCAGTGCTTCGCTTCAGAGTCCCCACTCTATTTCAAACCCTAGGTCTTGCTCCCACTTTTCCCTTGTCTCCTCCAGTGGTGTGTGCTCTTCCCAGTAGGAGCCCATACATATCGCTGCAGTTCCCCCTCCCTAAGATATCCGTGTCCAGTAGGCCCTCTAACAGTGATTGTTGCGGTGGGCGTGGGTATGTCTTTGTTTTCCTTTGTACAAAGTTTTTGATCTGCATGTATCTTAGCTCATTTTCCCCCATCGGCTGGAACTTCTCTGTTAGTTCCTCTAGTGTTATCAGTCTGTTGGCTGTGTAGAAGTCCCTAACTATCAACGTTTCCACCATCCTGTTTCCAACTTTTGAAGGTGGCATCCATTATGGCTGGCTCGAACCTGTGGTTGTTGCAGATGGGGGTCTTAATGGACATTTTGGTTAGCCCAAAGTGCTGGCGTTGTTGGTTCCATGACCGGAGTGTGGCTATCACCACTGCGCTCGTTGAGTCTTTGTTCAGTTGGCAGCGCTGCCCTGGCCAGGGCCCGGAGGGAGATCCCCGTGCAGGAGCCCTCCTCCATTCACACCCATTCGGCTTCTGGCTCCTTTATCCACCCCTTTACCCTTTCCGCAGGGGTAATATTGCAAGTTTGGGAGAGCTAGGCCCCCCATGGTTCTCATTCTCTGCAGGAACCTTTTGGGGATTCTAGGTCCCCTCCCCCCACACACACACACAAATGCCATGATCAGTTTTTCTAATGAGTTGAAGAAGGCCTTGGGTATGTAGATCGTTGTGGATCTGAACAGGAAGAGGAACCTGGGCATCTTGATTGTCTGCACTCTCTCTGCCAGAGAGAGTGGGAGTGTGTCCTAACTCTGCAGGTCCTTTTTAACTTACTCCACCAGGCTGGTCAAGTTCCACTTATGGGTTTGTGTCTAGACATGGGCACTTTGGGTCCCCAGTTCATGGAATTTGAGTCGGTTCGATAGGACCCTCATTCTGTTGGGGTCTTTGTCTTTCTTGGGTATCAACGAGATTGAGGCTTGTGCTAGCATAGGCGGCAGGGTGCCCCTTGCCACAGAATCTGTGAAAATCTCCCACAAGTATGGGGCCAGTGCTGTCGCAATTCTTTTGTAAAAGTCCTCCGGGAATCCGTCTGATCCTAGCGCCATTCCCACCTATATGGTGTTAATGCTCTCCATGACTTCCCCCAGTTCTAATGGTGCTTCCAGCCCCGTTTCCTGACTATCCCACGACTGGCATGTCCAGTCCATCGAGGAACTGTTTCATCCCCAAGTCCCCTGCTGGGGGTTCGGTGGTTTACAGTCCCCGGTAGAAGGTCTCAAATGTCTTGTTGACCTTTTCTGGCTCTGCTATTAGTTTGCCTTTATTGTCTCTAATCTGAGCTATTTCCCTCGTGGCTGCCTGCTTTCTCAGCTGGTGAGCCAGCAGGCGGCTGGCTTTTTCTCCGTGCTCATACAGGGTTTCCCGTGCCTGCCGGATCAGTGCACTGCTTTCACTGTGGAGAGCAGGTCAAAGCCCAGTTGCAGCTTTTTCCTCTCCGCCAGGAGGTCTACTGCCGGGGCCTCGGATTAATGCCGATCTACCTCCAATATGGAGTTGACTAGCTGTTGCATAGCCACCCTCACTTCCCTATCTCTTTGTGCTTTGTAGGCAATAACTTCACCCCTGATCACAGCCATCAGCGCCTCTCAGAATGTGAAGGGCGAGACCTCCCCATTTTGGTTATTAGTAATATACTCATCTATGGCCTGTGATATGTTCTCGCAGAAAGCCTTATCGGCCAGGAGGACCGTGTCCAACCTCCATGAGGTGCTTTGGTCACAGCCCGTCTCCAACCTCACATCCATGTAGTGTGCAGTTTGATCAGAGATTACGATCGCGGAAAATTCCATTCTTACTAGTCCAGGAAGCACCGATTTCCCCACTACAAAGAAGTCGATCCATGTATGTACGTTGTGTACCTGGGAGAAGAAGAACTCCTTCTCCCCTGGGTGGGTGAACCACCATGGGTCCACTGCCCCCATCTGCTCCATGAATATGCCGCGATCTTTTGCCATGTTAGAGGTCTTCCCTATTTTGGGGTTCGACCTATCTGTCCGTGGGCCCGGTACACATTTAAAGTCCCCCCTCGCCCCGCTATGATTAGTCGTTGCGGGTCTAAATTGGGGATTTCCGGCATGGTATTTTTTATAAATTCCGTGTCATTCCAGATGGGCACGTACATATTTACAAGGACCACCGGTGTCCCATCTAGGGCACCCCTGACCATGACGTACCGTCCCTCTGGGTCCGTAACCGTCCTCTTCGCAGTAAACATCATCCTCTTATTTAACAGTATGGCTATCCCCATGGCTCTCATCACATAGCGGGAATGGTAGCTCTGTCCCACTAATTCGTTTCTTACCCTCAGTCGGTCCTTCTCCCTCAGGTGTGTCTCTTGAAGGAAGACTATTTGGCTTTCATACTTTTCAGATGGGTGAAGACTCTGGATCTTTTCACTGAGCCATTAAGTCCCTTGCTGTTCCAGGTGACTATCCTGATGGGAGGGGTTTTGTGCCCCCTCCTCCTGCAGGATCAACCATACTTACCTGGTGGATGCGCCCCTGCACTCCAGTATTTCCCTTTATTAAGGGGCCATCCAAAATAGCCACGGTCACCATTCTGCCTGAACTTTTAAGTTCAAGAACTTGAAGGGGGGAGATGGGGTAGTGATAATTTAGTAATAACAATGTAATATTATCGTGATAACAATCTAAGACATAAGTTAAACAATAATCACTTAAAATACATTGTGACAGGCTTGGCGGGGAGGTGTAGTATAAGGGTCTGTCACATATCGGGTGGCTGCGGGACTGAGTACAGTACCATCCACACAGTAATGTAAGAGAACTCTGACCCTAGCTCAATTGAAGAAAGCGTGATGACAGCTCGTAGTTTGTATTCTTTGTATATTTGTAAATAATTCTGAGAGTCTATAAAGACTTACAATTAACCTTCACATTACTATGTAGACTTTTCAGCCAGACTCAATTGTATACAACACCCTACAACAATTGTATCACTCTGATGTCTCACTCCTTTGGTGGGAAATTCTATTTGCCAACGTCGAATTCACAAAATGCAATTGGGCAGAGAATAACTTCTGATGCCAAAATTGTGGCAAGCGCCGATTTGACGCCAAATCCGATTCTCCGTCACCTCGACAGCAGCGTCAATGCATACCAGAACGCTCGTACAGTAAACACCATTTGCATATCCTTACCGGGCCTGACCCGCTATTCTCCAGGGCCTCCGCAATTCTCCTCCTCCGATGGGCCAATTCCTGACAGCGCGGTTCACTTGTGCTTTTAAAAATCATGAAACCGGCGTGGTGGCTGATGCAAGAGAGAAAGAGGAGGTAGGACACAGAGAGGAGCAACTGCGGGCTACCAGGCCGGATACTGGCTGGGTAGGCTGGAGTGATTGTTTGGGGGGGTGGGGGAGGGCCTGCCATGGCCGGGGGAAGGGGGAGCAACTGGGGCACAGGCCGATTGACCTGGGTGACCCCCACGGAACTGGGGGGGGGGTGCCTAGGCATGGCCCGCCATTATCGTGGCCATCTTGCAGCTAACCCACTGACTACCCACCTTGGCCCCCAGGTTCTGCAGAGTCACACTGGCCATTTGGGTGCCCCCATCCCCCCACCCCACAGCCCCACTCTCCGCCACACACACCCACCTCTCATCCCCACACCTCTGCCACCCCCCCCCAACCTGGCCGCCACCCGCCGGCGGCCCACACCCACATAGGGCAACATCCACAGTAGCCTCTATGAGGGCCGTGGTGCATACCCCTGGCAAGGGCAGTGCCAGCCGATGGTACCCCTGGCATCAGAGACTGGCACCAAGGCCAGAGGCTCCCAGGGTGCCAGGGACAGGAGGGGGGGGGAGTAGTCCGAGGTGCTGCGGTGTTCCGGCACCTCCCCTGTGGGAGTCACCAGCATGGGCCCCATCACCTCCTCCTCCCTCAGGGTGCCCAATGGCTCTATGGAATGGTGGTGGGAGATGAGCTGTCCCCTTAGGCTCCTCTACCACCTGGCGCTGCCAGTCCAGGAGGCCCGCTCTGGTCTTGACCAAGGTCTGCATGCACACGGCCATGGAGCACATGGAGTGGACCATCACCATCTGGGACTGCACCACATCACGCTGTGACTGTGCCACCACCATTCTGAGTTTCTGTCACATCATCCAATGACAGCGCCATCTCCCTCTGGGACTGAGCCACCTACCTCTGTACCTGCGCCACATCAGCCAGTGCCTGGGCAATGCCGCTGACGTTCTCAGCCATGGCCTGCTGTGACTGGGCCACGCTGAGGTTTCCATGGCCTGTGAGGCGGCAACCCTGTCCTGGGCCTCAGCCAGCACCTGCACAGAATTCCCCAAGCCTTGGACATGCTGATCCATAGCCGAAACCATCGGCCCCAGTGCCTCCAACATGAACACCATCCGTGTGGCATTGACCTGTGTGGCACGCATTGTCAGCACCACCTCCTGCTACTGCATGCGGTTGAACTCCTCCAACTGCACCTGCAGGTACTGGGTGCTCGCTGACAACCTCTCATATAGTCCCTGGCTCTGTGACTGCATCTCCACTATGGATGGGACTGTCTGTTCCAGAACCTGATGGGTTGGCAGCTAGTTCCTCAGGTCGGCCAACCCTCCGACTGTCACCCCCTTGGGTGTTCCTCCCTCCACCTGCTGTACTGGATCAGCTGTGTGGTGAGCACCAGAGTGTCCCAGGAGCCTCTTCACTAAAGTGCCCAACCGAGGTGCGTGTCTCTGGGATGGTGGAGAGTGTTGGAGGCAGCTGTGATGGGAAATCACTGTCATCCTCCGACCCGAGCCCCGGGGCCTCCTGAGTCTCGGGCAGAGAGCCGGTGTCCAAGCTGCTCTCAGCATTGGTGCCCAGTTCAGGGTGGGGCTCCAACGGTGGCACTGGCTGGGGGTGGGTATGCCAGATGGAACCTCCCCTTCTCCAGAAGCTCCTGTAAGACCCAGGCAAGAAGTAATAAGTGGACCAGAGCCGGGGAGGGTGGGGGAGTGTGTGGGTGGTGTGTGGGGGTGGTGTAAGCTGAGGGTAGGGGTGCAGGTGGTGTAAGATGAGGGTAGGGGTGTGGATGGTGTAAGATCAGGCTAGGGATGTGGGTGCTCTAGGGTGAGGGTGGTGTGGGGGTGGTGTATGGTGAGGGTGGTGTGGGGTTGAGGGTGGTGTGGGGGTGGTGTATGGTGAGGGTGGTGTGGGGTTGAGGGTGGTGTGGGGGTGGTGTTGGAGGGGTAGGGTTGGCACACATCACATGGGGAACCGCAACTAGCCTGGGTCTCACTTCCTTGCTCGTGGTCAAGCTCCACCTCGGCAACCTCCCTTTCTTTCATTCCACTGACCATTTTCAGGGTCCTCTGCTCGACCACAATGAGGGGCCGCAGGTCGGGCGGTTCCCCTCCTGTCTTCTCCCACTCCCGGTGGTTGTGCGCGGCCTTCTCCTGGGGCTGGGAGAGGCTGCGGAAAGAGAAACAGAAAAAGACAGTGTTAGACAAGTCTGAAAAATGCAGCCCAGGGGGGTGGCAGCTGGTGGCCTCAGTGGTCAGGGCACCTGGCCATGGCAGCTGCAATGGGTGCCGGCATGTGGGGCAGGGTGGGGTTTCGGCCGCCCTCCTGTTTGGAGGAGGGTAGGGTTACGGGTGTGTGGGATGCGGGTTAGTGCCAGGGGCACAGTGCTGCCTACTCACCCTGGAGGAGGTTGTACAGTTGCGCCCGATACTGCGAGCCGTTCCGGATGGTTTACTACTGGCAGTGACCGCCTCTGCCACCTGTGCCCAGTCACAACAAACGGCGGCAGTTGGCAGCCACCTTCCAGGATGGGGTACATGGTCACCCTCCTCTCCTCCACGGTGCCCAGCAGGGTCTCCAGCTCAGCGTCAGTGAAACGGAGTGCCGCCCTCCTTGCTGCCATCTTGTTGACCGGGATGGTGTGTGTGGGGAGTGAAGTGCGAATATGCGGCTGCGACATGTCTGCCTCCTGAGTGTCAATCTCAAAACCGGCGAATCCGGCACCGTTTCTCATTCAAATCGATTGTGTTCCGCGTGGTGCCAGTGCTCGCCCCTTAACAGTGGCGGAATCCGTCCAGGTGCGGCGCCAATTTTTCTGGGTGGCTGTCAACACTTAGTCTCAGAAATGTTGAATCCCGCCCCTTGTGTTTCAACGTTTGAATCGGGCCCCTTGTCTTCAATAATCTGCTGGTACCTATGTTTCAAGCTGCATATAGATTGTGTAGGGTAGACTGCTGCAGGAACAAAGAAGCTGCCAGCAGATCTTAACCACACCCACAGGATGATATTTATGTGTATTGATGGTGTTTAAGTCCCTGCAGTTGATGAGTACTCACAGAGATCGTTCAGTCCCTCGCCAGTTCAGTGCTATTTATTGAGTGAGCACCAACTGCATTTTTCTTCTACTGTGTAACCCATGGCATTTATCTGTATTATATTTAACTGGCTGTAATTCTGAACAATTATACAACTCAGTCTGTCTATAGTTCCTTCATTGGTTTATCAAGCTTGACTGCTTCCTTCTGATTGTCATTTGCAAAATTAACCAATTCACACTACATTTCTGAAACAAGGTTGTTTATGTAGATTAGGAACAGTACAAGCCCCAGGGTCCATTCCTGGAACACTCCACTCACCACATCTCCCCAAATGGGTATCACTCCACTAACTAATACCAGCTGCTCTTCTATTTCAGTCAATTCCTTATTGACTTCCAAGTTTTACTCAGGACGTTGATAAACTTAACCGACTACATCAGCCTTTCACACAAGTCTTGAGGCGCGATTTAACAGCCTCGTCGTGCCTGACTTGGTGTCGGGATGAGGCCATTCAATCTTGCAAGAGGCCTCCCACAAAATTTGCGATGTCCGCAATGTGTCGTGAAATTCAACCGAACCTCGCGAGATGTTGCGATCTAGATCTCGCTCACACTGAGCGCAATCCAGATCATAATGAGCCATTCGGCATATTTACATATGCATGTGTCGGATTCACCTGCTGCCCGGGACCTAACAGTCTTGCCTGGGAGACCACGCAAACATGGACCAGGTGCAATGGCACCTGTGAATCTCCCAGTTCCGTGGAGACCCCAGGATGGTCGGGGACAGGGCACCTGGCACTCCTGCTGGCACCTAGGTACCTTGGCACTGCCAGACTAATACCTTGGCTCTGCCATCCTGGCCCTGCCATTGCACCCAGGTGACACTTCCAGGCTGTCAGGGGCACTGTCAGGGTGGCAATGTTAGCATGCCCAGGTGCCAGGGTGGCACTGCCATGGATCAGGGCCTGAGGGGGGCCTTGCCCATGAAAGGGGGGATGAGGTGGGGTATGAAGGGGTGGAGGGATGAAGGCGGGTATGAAGGGGCCTCATAAAGGCTGATGAGGTGAAGGGTGTGCATTCTGAAAGGGGGAGGTGGGAAAGCCTGAGAAGGCAGGCGGGCCCTCAGTGATCGCACAGCAGGATGTCCTACTTTAGGGGGGTTTGGAGCAATGCCCGTGTGAGACGAGTGATATTGCCCGTGGGTGGGAGTTATGGGGGACCCTCAGAGGGTTGTGGGGGACCCTTTCAAAATGGCGCCCCGATCTCTGAGCAGCAGGTCTTACTGGCAAGTTCAGCCATGTACTGCTGAAAAGATTTCGAACTCTGGGCTAGTCAGGGGAGAAACTTCCCAAGGCCCAACAAAATGACTAAGAGTGCAATTTGCTGGCCGCATCCAGCAGGAATCGGAGAGGAGAGGTCTTCCCTGGGATCCCAACAGCCACAACGCCTTGTGAGATCTAACCAGATCTCTAGATCTCCAGATCTCTTCCCACTTAATCGTGCTGACACCAAATCTAATTGCATCTATCAGCCTCTGCAACGAGACACGTGCCGGATGCCAATTAGTATTGGTCCAAACATACATGGACCATGCAGAACAATACCTGGAGTGTCTCCCAGGCCATTGAGGCCCCTTAGTAGTCAGGGACAGGGCAGGGTGGCACTCTGGCTCTCACCCTGGCACTGACACACCTTCACACTGGCAAGGTGACCGGGTGCCACTGCCAAGCTGGCAGGAGCACTGCTGTGGTGCCAGCATGGCAGTGCCATGGTGCATGGGTGCCAGCGTGACAATGCCAAGGGTCAGGGCCTGTGGGGGGGACATGCCCATGGAAGAAGGAATGAGGTGGTATGAAGTGTGGGCGGGGCGGTAAAGGTTGAGCATGAAGGAGCCTCTGGAATGTTGGGGAGGGAGTGAATGGTGGGGGTTCTGAAAAGGGGTCTTTATGGGGGCATGAGGAGGTCTGAAAAGGGAGGCCCTCAATGACCCCATAGCAGGGTGTCCTCACTTGGGGGGGGTGGGGGAATGCCCATGTGTGTGGGGGGTGACATTGCCCATGGGTGGAGGGGTGTGGGGGACCCTCAAGCTCACTTAGACATCGAGACACCCTTTCAAAATAGTGGCCTGATCTCTGAGGAGCAGGTCTGGCCAGTGAGTTGAGCTTTCCAGTGATGAAAAAAATTCTAAGTGTGGGCTAGCCAGTGAGAAATTCCCCAGGCTCCCAAAAAAAACTAGGTGTGGTTAGATAGCAGTGGGGAACTCGCTGACAGAGCTGGAGAAACCCCCAGCCAAACCCGCCTGAAATTACACATCAAAACCTTTCTGTTCAATTGCGCCTCAGTGTGGGTGAATTCCGGTGTGGATCAAAAGGCCAGGGGGAGTAACCAGCCCCACATCCTTGGCAACATGCCCGTCCCATATACCCCCTCATGCCCCCACTCCATGTGGCCCCCAACAGGCAGACTGGTAGTTCGCGATGGGAGCAGGTGGGCAACCCCCCAGGCCAACCAAGGGTGGGCCACCACCACCACCATCCTTCACATCCGCAGCACCCCCCCTCTACCCAGAGGGCGATGGACCCCATCCCGCCAGCCCACACCACATGCCAACAACCATACTGACTGCCATGGCCGGGTGCCCTCAACACCAGCTGCAGACCCCCTATGCTGCCCGTGTCTCACACTGTGCATTATCTGTCCCCCAGGGGAAAGTGGCCCACAACCGCAGAGAGAGAGCAGATCGGAGAGGCCTGCCAGACCTGCTGCCCCTCACCACCACTGTGCAGAGATCGTCAGACATGGTCGGTGGGGGGGGAGAGTGGACAGTCGCTGAGGTGGAGATCGGCATCGGGGAAGCAAGTGAACCCCTGATGGATTGCGATGTCCCTATGACATTTGTGGTAGCCCCCCCCCCAACGTCCCACATCTCCCACCATTCCAGACACACTGACCTTGGCATTTTAGTAAGGAGGCTTCTGGGGCACTATCTGGTGCTCAACACACACATGCTGCGGTGCTCCAGGTGGGAAACCCGAGGTGGCGGACGGACGAATGGTGGCCCGATCGCAGTGACTAGCTGCCGTCAAGAAGCATCTCGGGCTTCTGGAAATGGAGGCCACATCAATACTGGAGGTGCAAACACAGAGCCAGGGACTACATCAGGGGGTGTCAGCAACCATCCAGCATCTGCAGGTGCAGTTGGAGGAGTCCAACCACCTGCAGAGGCAGGAGGCGGTGCCAACAATGCGTGCCACGTAGGCCAATACTGCACGGGTGGCAGCCGCAGTGGAGGCCTTGAGGGTGAAAGCATCGGCCATGGGTTGTGACGGATTTAGGTTATTCCGGACCTGATAATACTTTATTATTAACCTATGCTCTCGGTTAACCCACCAAAAGAGAGAAATCCGTTTCTCTGCGAAGACTCAAAATAGATCTCACAATGGGAGAATGCTTTTCCGGGTCTCAGACAGTTAAACAGGATCTCAGTTACCTTTTATGGGAAAAGTTCAGATACGTCACTCATAACTAAATCGTTACCTCTGTCGTTGTGGGCCCTAGCCATTTAAGACTTCCTGAGTGAGTGTCTAGGATTTTAAACTTTGAGAGTAAGTATACACAGTATAATTTTAATCAAAGTATTTTTATTGTAAAATACTCCCAATAAATACATGCAGAGTTGCAGAGTTAACAATATAAATTGATTAACAGTCTTTTGTTATCTGTTAATAATATAAAAACCCGTTAACAGTCCTTTGTTATCTGCTAATACATTAACTTCTCGTAAGAGAATGTGATATCTAAAACATGGAAAATCCTAAATTATCTCCGATCAATTTCTAATACATTTCTAAGAAGCTTTAAAGAAACATACTTACAAAACCATGATGGTCTTTGTCTGATGAGGGAAGCTTGAAGAACAGAGCTTTGACCCACACTCCTGCAGGGGAGTGAGAAGGTACCTCTCTGCCAAAACGCCCCTCTTTTTATACATAAAATCTTCTAATCGGTCAAGGACTGCTTCTGTTATCTTATCACTTATTGTTGGTTAATTGCCTATAGCCAAATGGCTAATTTGATGTATTGTCATCAATATATGTTTTAATGATCTTAGTGTCTGCGTGAATGTCAGGCGTCTTAAGATATATTAGCAAAGGAGACTTCCGGTGGCGCCCTCGAGGAAGCAGGTCGCAGGTCGGATCGCTCCAGCCCGCGATAGGCAAACGGACCTGTTTTGCAGGATTTCTTCGAGACCTGGCGGCCTGAATCGGTGGAGGAGACGAAAAGAAGAGGTTTTCCTCCCGGGGTATGGACAGTCGGACCAGAAGTGGTCGAGTGGAGCGGCGAAGTTCGAAGCAGGAGCAGCGGGGACCTCTGACCAGGCGGCGAAGCATGGCGGCCAGCAGGGAACAGGGAGCGGAGACTCACTGGCCAAGGGAGCAGCAGATGGAGTTTTTCCGGAGCTGCTTCGCCAACTTGAAGAGGGACACGTTGGACCCGATGAGGGCGGTGATGGATCGAATGGTCGGGGCGCAGGCGGTCCAAGAGAAGGCGCTCAAGGATGTCGAGGTGAAGCTCTCCACCCAGGCGGACACAGTAACGGAGCTGGAGCACGAGGAAGAGGAGCTGAACGCCCGCCAGAGGAGGATGCAGGAGCAGCTTGAAGAGCTGGGAAACAGAGCCAGGAGGCAGAACCTGATGATCGTGGGCCTCCCCGAGGGCTGTGAGGGATCGGATGCGGACGCATCCGTGATGGGTATGCTCGAGGCGCTGATGGGACCGGAGGCCTTCCCTCGACCCCTGGAGTTGGATGGGGCGCATAGAGCCCCCGCAAGGAAGCCCAGGACGGGTGACCGACCGAGGCCCTTGGTGGTTCGCTTTCACCGGCTTGCCGACAGGGATCGGGTGCTGCGATGGACCAAGGCAGAGAGGAGCAGCAGATGGGAGAACTGCGAGGTGCGCATCTACCAGGACTTGGGAGCGGAGCTGGCCAAGAGGCGTGCAGGATTCATCAAGGTAAAGGCAGCCCTCTTCAAAAAGCAGGTGAGATTTGGAATGCTGTATCCTGCGAAGCTTTGGGTGACGTTTGAGGAACTTCATTACTACTTCGAGACACCAGAACAGGTTTGGGCCTTTATTAAAGAGAGGAAGCTGGACTTGAACTAACGGACATTTGGTTTGTTTTTCAATGCTCTACAGTGGCGGCGGTATGTTAACCTAACTTGGTTAGACTAGAAATGGACTCTTATTAAAAGAAGAAGCTGGACTTGAACTAAAGGACTCTGGGCTCACAGAGCTGTTGTGTGGCGGCGGTCTGTTAAATTATCCTGCACTGTAATGTTTTGTTTAAGATTGTATTCAGCCTGGACAGAGAAGGGGGACTGGAGGGCGCACTGCTTAGGGTGAGTTTGGGAGCTTGCACCGGGGGGCGGGGGGCGGGGGGAGAAGAGGGGCCCTGTAAAGGGGGTCCCGCGCTTGGTACCTTTTGGCGGGAGACCGGGGCCTCTGATAGGGGCATGGGCTAGGGGCTGGGTAAGGGACTTGAAAGGGCACAGGGAAATACAATTAGGTTAATGGGTCTTTGGGGTGTGGGGGGAGGGCCCTAGCATTCGGGCGGGAGACAGCCAGGCGCTAAGGGCAGGGGGTCAACGTAGGTAGCGTATGTCGGGGGGGCACCAGGGAGTGTAGGAGAAGGGGCGGGCTAGGCCCAAGTGCGGGGCGGACCTGGCAGGGCAGGCCTCGGGGGGTCGGGGGGGGGGGGGACAGCCGGGAGGGAGAGCAGAGAAGATTTAAGAGGGTAAGGGGGGGGGATCAGAAATCCCCGGGGGAGATAGTCGCTTGCAGGGAATAGCATAGGAAACCGACAGCAGCAGCACCAGGGAGGGAGGGAAAGTGGGGGGGGTTAGAGCCACATTAGGTTAGTTGAGCACGTGGGGCATGGGTAAATAGAGCTGGTTGGGGAAGTGCTTTATTAATATGTTTATTCTCTCCCACTGTTCGTTTTCAATATGTTAAGGCTTTTGTATATGGTCTTTTCTCTCTGTAAATGTTACAAATCTGTTTTAAATTAAAAAAAATTTAAAAAAAAGATATATTAGCAAAGAGGGACTCGTATAGAGATCTGCCTCTTTTCAGTGTTGCCATGTTTATTAGATATATAGATTGTCAAACAGACACTTCTTTGAGGGTGCTATTCTAAATGTCAAGAGTTATATAGTTAAGGAAGGGTTTGTGTATTATTCATCAGAAGAATTTCCTATCCTCGTGGTTTGAATAATTATAGGTGCAGGGGAGTGATCTAAAAAATTTACGGTGTGTCAAAGCAAGGTTTTCCTTCTCCTGTATTTGTTTGGAATGTATTAATGATTCTTGAAGTCAGCCTAGAGTTTCTCCCAGCAAATGGTGATTTCTGCACGACCTTTAGCTGAAGTGGTTTTATTCCACTTTGAATTAAAATACTGGTTGTATTAATTTCTGTTGTCTTATTTCAAACCAAATTCTGCGGCAAACATGATATTCATCATAGGGTCAAGATGTCAAAGACCTATGGCATTCTCTGCAGACAGTGGCTGAGGCACAGGACAGGGCTGCCCTGTCATAGACAGCCATGTACCAGGGCCACATGGACATTGTTGCGACGCTCCAGAGCTTGGCCTAGTCAAAACAGGCCATGGCTGCAGGTATCAACGGCATTGGCCTGGCGCTGGTTGACCTGAGCCAGTCACAGAGGACCTAGCATGATCACTGAATGACGTGGCATAGTCCCAGAGGGACATAGCACAAACCCTCCATGGCTGCAACCACCGAGACCCTAATCGAGATGAGAGCGGGCTTCCAGGACTGGCAGTGCCAGGTGGCAAGGGTACCCCCGAAAGCTCGCTCCGGCCATACCCCCATCCCCAGGAGTAATCTGGGGGCCACCCTGAGGGAGGGAGAGGTGCTGGGGCCTGTTGTGTTCTGTGATGTACCTGTTGCAATGATGTACACAGAACATATAGTTGATTAACTATAAAGATGATTTATTAATAAACACGTGGAAAAGATAACTAAGGAACTGCAGTGCAGACAATGGCTACTAAATGAATTCAGTGAATTCTCCTGGAGCTTCTCTTAGTGTGACCATCTTCTTGTACGTCTTACTATCAACTGGCAGATGTCTTGAGTCACGTGATAGATCTCTATCGCCACCAGCTGGTTGGAGGTTGCATTACTGACTTTATGAGTACTGTGCACAGGTATATCACCGCATCTTCTGGAACTTTTAACATTTGTATTCAAATATAACTGTGTTTTACAAAACATGATCGGCATTATCATTTTACACATGTCATATATACAGATGCACCTGTGCTTCACACAACATGGTATGTGTGATGGACGTGTCCCTGGTGCACAGTTTATTGAGCATTCATGACAACATCGCCCCGTTGGTCTTCTGAACTTTTATCAGCTGCTCAATGTCATTTTAACTTCCGGAAGACCGATTTTATGGCAGGTCCATTGTGTATTATCAGCTTGTTTTGCCTTATGATGCGATGTGTCCAGAAGCCCCTGTTTTTTTTGCTGGTCTTTTTTACCGCGATGCTTCTTGCTGCGTGTGGTAGTATGTATTGGGGGTCATGTGGGACTGGAAGCCCTAATGTCATTGGCTGACAGATCCCGGGTCCTGGTTGGCCGTTGACCTCGTGCTCCGCCCTGAAGGCGAAGTATAAGAAGCCGGTGCCTTCCCCCGCAGGCCAGTTTACTATCGGGCTGCTGGGGAACAGACACGCTTAATAAAGCCTCATCGACTTCACTCTATTCGTCTCACGGAGTCTTTGTGCGCTACAATTTATTAAGCGTGTCTAAAAAGGACTATGGAGCTCAGGATCATTCCAGAATGCCTGAGGATCAGCCCCCATGCAGTGAATGCGGCAGCAGCCTTCAAACACTGGCAGACTTGCTTCGAGGCCTACATCAGATCGACCACAGGCCGAGTCTCAGATGAACAAAAACTGCAGGTCCTGCACTCGAGGGTGAGCACGGAGATTTTCACCCTCATTGAAGACACCGACGATTTCCAGACGGCGTTCACAGCACTGAGAAGTCTCTACGTTCGCCCAGTTAACCAAATCTACACTCGCTACCAGCTCGCGACAAGACGGCAAGCTCCCGGAGAATCGATGGACGAGTTCTACGCCGCGCTGCTGATTTTGGGACGAGCCTGCATCTGCCCGAAGGTGAATGCAAACGAATATACGGACATGTTAATGCGCGATGCTTTTGTGGCAGGTATGCAATCCTCCCAAATCCGCCAAAGATTTCTAGAAAAAGAGTCGCTAGGACTCTCAGAGGCACGGGCTCTGGCAGCCTCCCTGGACATAGCCGCGCGTAATACCCACGCCTACGGCCCCGACCACGCGGCAGGCCATTGGGCCCCGTACGTACCCGTCACGGCAAACCCCCTACCCCCCCCTGGACACCCCACAGGCTTGCGCAGTCCAAACGCCGAGTTGCACCGGGGGCGCCCGCTGTTATTTCTGTGGCCAGGCGAAGCACCCCCGACAACGCTGTCCGGCCCGCGCAGCCATCTGCAAAAGCTGCGGGAAAAAGGGCCACTAGGCGGTGGTGTGCCGATCCCGCGAGGTCGCCGCCGTCCCGGGGCCACAGGGAGCCCGACAGGCAGTCTATGCCTCCCAACCCCCCCAGCACGCCATGTGCGACCCGCAGACGCCGCCATTTTGGGTCCCGACCACTGCGGTCCCGGGAGAACTGGGAGCCCTGCACGCCGCCTACGCTCCCCAACCCCCCTCCCCACAGTCCATGTACGACCCGCCGCCGGCGCTCCCGATTTGGGTGCCGGCCAACACTCTCCACGGAGAGGAAGGGGTTTTTCGCGTCCCGAATGCCACCCTCACCCCCGTCCCGCGCCCCACGCCTGACCCGCCAGCGCAACCTATCTGGACCCCGACCACCGCTGTCCCCGGCGAGGGAGCTCCGCACGGTCCCAGCGCTCGCGGCCCCACGACTGACCCGCCGGCGCCGCCGGCCTGGGCCCCGACCACCGCTGTCCCCGGCGAGGGAGCACCGCGCGGTCCCAGCGCTCGCGGCCCCACGACTGACCCGCCGGCGCAACCTACCTGGACCCCGACCACCGCTGTCCCCGGCGAGGGAGCTCCGCACGGTCCTAGCGCTCGCGGCCCCACGACTGACCCGCCGGCGCCGCCGACCTGGGCCCCGACCACCGCTGTCCCCGGCGAGGGAGCTCCGCGCGGTCCTAGCGCCCGCGGCCCTGGCGCTCGCAGTGAAGGAACTCCGCGCGGTCCTAGCGCCCGCGGCCCTGGCGCTCGCAGTGAAGGAACTCCGCGCGGTCCTAGCGCCCGCAGCCCTGGCGCTCGCAGTGCAGGAACTCCGAGCTGTCCTAGCGCTCCCCAGACCCCCCAGCACACCATGTGCGACCCGCAGACGCTGCCATTTTGGGTCCCGACCACCACGAGGGGAGGAGGGGCGCCGCCATCTTGGACCGCCCCCGACCTGTACGACGCATGGGGGCGGCCATTTTGTCCACCCCGACGCCATCTTGTGACCCCTCAGCCACGTGCGATGTATGGGGGCGGCCATTTTGTCCATCCCCGACGCCATCTTGGACGGCAACAACGGACCCCACCCCACTACTACAACCACGGCTCGCTTCGGTTACGCTCGATCAGGCTCGGCCCCGGACTCGCCAGACGACGACGACAACGGTCCTACTTAACGGCCACGAGACGCCATGCCTAGTCGACTCCGGGAGCACGGAAAGTTTTATACATCCCGACACGGTAAGACGCTGTTCCTTAACTACCTACCCCAGCGCACAAAAGATTTGCCTAGCTGCAGGATCCCACTCCGTACAGATCCAGGGATTCTGCATAGTTACCCTAACGGTACAGGGGAGGGATTTCAAAAACTACAAACTTAACGTCCTTCCCCAACTCTGTGCCCCCACCTTGCTGGGCTTAGATTTTCAATGTAACCTACAGAGCCTTACGTTTAAATTCGGCGGCCCCATACCCCCACTCACTATCTGCGGCCTCGCCACCCTCAAGATGCAACCCCCGTCCTTGTTTGCGAACCTCACCCCGGATTGCAAACCCGTCGCCACTAGGAGCAGACGGTACAGCGCCCAGGACCGGACCTTCATTCGCTCCGAAGTCCAGCGGCTACTAAAGGAGGGCATAATCCAGGCCAGCAATAGTCCCTGGAGAGCGCAGATGGTAGTAGTGAAGACAGGGGAGAAACAAAGGATGGTCATTGACTATAGCCAGACCATCAACAGGTACACACAACTAGACGCGTACCCTCTCCCCCGCATATCCGACATGGTCAATCGGATTGCCCAGTATAAAGTCTTCTCCACCGTGGACCTCAAGTCCGCCTACCATCAGCTCCCCATCCGCCCAAGTGACCGCAAGTACACAGCCTTCGAGGCAGACGGGCGATTATACCATTTCCTACGGGTCCCTTTTGGCGTCACAAACGGGGTCTCGGTCTTCCAACGGGAGATGGACCGAATGGTTGATCAACATGGGTTACGGGCCACGTTCCCGTACCTCGACAATGTAACCATCTGCGGCCATGATCAGCAGGACCACGACGCCAACCTCCAAAAATTCCTCCAGACCGCCAAAGCCTTGAACCTCACGTACAACGAGGGCAAGTGCGTTTTTAGCACCGATCGGCTAGCCATTCTGGGCTACATAGTGCGCAATGGGATAATAGGCCCCGACCCCGAACGTATGCGCGCACTCATGGAATTTCCCCTCCCGCACTGCCCAAAAGCCCTGAAACGCTGCCTGGGGTTCTTTTTGTACTACGCCCAGTGGGTCTCCCAGTACGCAGACAAGGCCCGCCCCCTAATACAGACCACGACTTTCCCTCTGTCGACAGAGGCTTGCCAGGCCTTCAGCCGCATCAAAGCGGACATCGCAAAGGCCACGATGCGCGCCATCGACGAGTCCCTCCCCTTCCAGGTCGAGAGCGACGCCTCTGACGTAGCTCTAGCGGCTACCCTTAACCAAGCGGGCAGATCCGTGGCCTTCTTCTCCCGAACCCTCCACGCCTCAGAAATCCGCCACTCCTCAGTGGAAAAGGAAGCCCAAGCCATAGTGGAAGCTGTGCGACATTGGAGGCATTACCTGGCCGGCAGGAGATTCACTCTCCTCACTGAACAACGGTCGGTAGCCTTCATGTTCGATAATGCACAGCGGGGCAAGATTAAAAATGACAAGATCTTAAGGTGGAGGATCGAGCTCCCCACCTTCAACTATGAGATCTTGTACCGGCCCTATCCCGCGGCACATGTGCCAACGCACAAATTGACCGCCTCCAAGCCCTCCACGAGGACCTCTGCCACCCGGGGGTCACTCGGTTTTACCACTTCATCAAGTCCCGCAATCTCCCATACTCTTTAGAGGAGGTCCGTACAGTCACAAGGGACTGCCACATCTGCGCTGAATGCAAACCGCATTTTTTCAGGCCAGATGGAGCGCACCTGATTAAGGCTTCCCGCCCCTTTGAACGCCTCAGTCTCGATTTCAAAGGGCCCCTCCCCTCCACCGACTGCAACGCGTATTTCCTTAATGTAGTGGACGAATACTCCCGCTTCCCTTTTGCCATTCCCTGCTCCGACATGACCGCGGCCACAGTCATTAAAGCCCTGAACAGCATCTTCACGCTGTTCGGTTACCCCGCATACGTCCACAGCGACAGGGGGTCCTCTTTCATGAGTGACGAGCTGCGCCAGTTCCTGCTCAGCAAGGGCATAGCCTCAAGCAGGACGACCAGCTACAACCCCAGGGGGAACAGGCAAGTAGAAAGGGAGAACGGTACGGTCTGGAAGGCCGTCCTACTGGCCCTACGGTCCAGGGATCTCCCAGTTTCACGGTGGCAGGAGGTCCTCCCGGACGCTCTCCATTCCATCCGGTCGTTATTATGTACAAGCACTAATCAAACGCTGCACGAGCGTCTCCTTGTCTTCCCTAGGAGGTCCTCCTCTGGAACGTCGCTGCCGACCTGGCTGGCGGCCCCAGGACCCATCCTGCTCCGAAAGCACGTGCGGGCACATAAGGCGGACCCGTTGGTCGAAAGGGTTCACCTCCTCCACGCAAACCCCCAGTACGCCTACGTGGAGTACCCCGACGGCCGACAGGACACGGTCTCCCTGCGGGATCTGGCGCCCGCCGGCACCACGCACACCCCCCCGACACCATCAACCCAACCGCCCCCCTTCCTGCCACCGCCGCACCCCGCGACCGCCCCCTTCCCAGGAGGATCAGTCCCCCTCCCCTTTGCACCGACAGCTGAAACCGTGCGGCTCCCGGAGGCAACAACACAGGTACAAGCACCACCACCACCGCCGGGGCCGAGGCGATCGACACGGACGACCAGACCGCCCGACCGACTCGTGGCGTCGATGTAGAACAAAGATGGACTGTCCAATGAACATTTTGTTTTTCCTATACCCTCTGTAAATAGTTGTAACAGGACGATACTGTCCAATACTGTACTACCATGTAACTGTTCTATCCTCCCAGGACCAGCCCTGTAAACCTTTACCACCATACGAAGCATCACCCCGCCGGGTTCATTTTTGACAAGGGGTGAATGTGGTAGTATGTATTGGGGGTCATGTGGGACTGGAAGCCCTAATGTCATTGGCTGACAGATCCCGGGTCCTGGTTGGTCGTTGACCTCATGCTCCGCCCTGAAGGCGAAGTATAAGAAGCCGGTGCCTTCCCCCGCAGGCCAGTTTACTATCGGGCTGCTGGGGAACAGACACGCTTAATAAAGCCTCATCGACTTCACTCTATTCGTCTCACGGAGTCTTTGTGCGCTACACTGCGTCATCGTGTTTTTTCTGACCAGTCGGCCACGTTGCCGATGCCTTCCTCTTCAGTACAACAGGTGCGACACACGGTGTCCTCCACTTTTCTTCTCTTCTTCTTCAATTTCATGGGAGGGATCTTTTGACTGCCGTTCTTTTTCTCTATTGCATTGGTGGCACCCGTCATGCTGCTGGACTGTGCCATGGGACTAGTTGCTTGTGGATCGTCTGCTGTGCAGGCTGACCCTGGCTTTTCCTCTACCATAGCTGCTTTCGGAGCCTGAGCTGGACCGATGAGTTTTGATTGATCCATGGTTGTGTCCACATGCTGAGTTGCTGCCCTTCACCTGGTCAAACGTCCAGTGTCGACATACTTTTGGATGACTGTGCGGTCGCAGTCAAGGCTTCAACTTCAGGAGAAATCTGCAAAGCCTTGCACTCTGGTGATGGGGCTGGATCAATGTCCCCTTCATTTTCTTCATTTTGTTCCTTCATTTTGTGTTTGAGCCCCAATTGGTGGCTCATCCTTACTTGATATGACGATGTATGGGTTGTCATTTGCTGAAGAGCCGATTAGTGGCTCATCCTCATCTGATAGGATGATATATGTTTCATCTGTCGTAGTAGAACTGCACGCAGATGTAACCATCTGCTCTTTTAGCACATCTCTCAGTGGAGTGGCCTCGAGTATTGGGGAGTCCACTGCAGGAACCATTTTGTGGTCAAGAGAAGATTCACCATATGCCTCTTATCGTTGTGCTGCACAGACTGGGCAGCCTCTTCACTCTCGCCAAACCACCTGAATAGCATTTCATGGTCGTCCTCATCTAGTTCACCATCTAAGTATCTACTTTCCTCATCGTACTCATGGGGTGGGATTCTCCAATAAAGCGGCTATGTCCCCTACGCCCGCGAGAAAACGGGCGCGAATCACTCTGGACTTTTTCCTAGAAAGTCCGGAGGGAATCTTCATTTTTAAGGGGGCGAGCAGGGCCCCAGAGTGCCCCTCGCAGCTCTGGCTGCCGATACGGGGCCCTGCACTTTCGGCTGCGGGTCTGCACATGCGCGCAACGGTCGCCTGCGGCAGCGGCCCCGCGCAACATGGCGGACCCACACAGCGGCCCGGCGCCGAAGAAGTAGGCCCCCTCCAAAATCGAGCACGCCCGCTGATCGGTGGCCCCCGGTCACGTGCCTGGCCATCGTGGAGGGCCCCCCCCCACCCGGGGACGGATCCCCCCGCTCCCCACCAGGACGTCCACAGCAGCCGCGGCTCCGGGCTCCCGCCGGGTGAAACCGTGCGTGAACCAGGCCGGCGGGAACTCGGCCGGTCATCCGCGGAGAATCACCGCGGGGGCCTCTTTCAACGGCCTCCAACCGGCGCCGTGTCAACTGGTGCCGATTCTCCGGTCGGAGCGCGATGGCGGCGCGGAGAAACCCGGCGCTGATCTTCGTAAATATCATCGTAGTACTCATCATCGGAGTCAGTATCATCTGCAAAGACGTCTGTAAAATACGACATTGCACACGGAATTCTGTGTTCACGCAGGAGGCAACCAATTTCAAAGTCAGCAGCGAGTCTTGCTGCAGAACCTTCATTTAACACAAATGCTCTGGGTCTTCAGTAGAACTGAAGAAATTGCAGAAAGAGTCATTTGGTACAGTTTTTGTGACTGTTTTCGAGTAACCCGACCCTTATGCTTCAGCTTTGTTTTAATAGTCCTCAGAGTGACATTTTTTATTTTCTTCCAGTTGATCTGGCTCCCTGTGCATCCCGTGATTTCTGGTTCATCAAAGAATAAAGAGTCAAACTCGTTAGGCTGTGACTCCACCTGGTTTACTTTCGTGACTACCTCATCTGTGAAATACTCATTTGGCTCAAACCTAAACTCCAGAGTGAAGCTCATTGGCTGTTCACACTCTGAACATTTAATGTTCACATCTTGTAGATGCTTTAAGATAGGCTCATCGTGCTCCTCTATCATACCAATGAGTAAATACACTTAACACTGTTAACCAGAAGTCTGGAATTACCTTTGGCTCTTCCACCTCTTCATCTGGTTTGTTGCCCTCCACTCTAACTTTCGCTTGTATCTCATCACATAACGGTGCCATTGTATCTCGTTGCCAGTCACAATGATCCACGGTTGCAGGGCTTCCTGGGATGTACAGCCACTCAACTAGGTTCAGCACCTCACACACGTCTGCTCCTCTGATGGACTCGCGTTTTGTGTCCACATGGAAATGCTATTATGTGATTTTTGCTGTGTACCCGTGCTTTGCGTTCACATACACACAGAATCTCATTCTCATTGTATTCAATGAGCAGTCTCATTTGATTGACGACTTTCGGTTTGACTCGCAGCCCATGCAAATCGGATAGACTGAGGAGGTTGGCCCTCGCTCCTGTGTCGAGCTTGCATTTTATCAATGTGTCATTCAGCATCACTGGAATTGGCCATCTGCCTTCGATGGTATCAGCTTCACCATCATTATTGTCACAACTGGTCAGTAAGACTTCTTCACTTTTTTCATTGTCAGACTCATCGTGTCCTTAGTTGAAATCAGATCAACGAAAAACTGTTCTTCAAGGCACATCTCATCCACTGCATTGACTGACCCTGTTTGGTCCACTGTAGGACACGACAAACTTTGCTTCGCAAAATGACTTGTACAGCCACACTTGGAACATACTTTCCCAAATGTTGGACTGTTCAGGCCCCGTCGCTCCAGAGGAGTCCCAGGTCACAGGGCGGGGTTCGCAGCAGGCCACCTCCACTCCTGATGTAACTACTGCCTGCCGCACCACGTAGACGGAGCATCAGGGCCCGTGAAGCCAGAAAGATAGACACCATTTAAGTTGGAAGTGTGCAGCGGATAGGATAGTGTTAGGGGCAAGGGCACATGTATATATCACAATAAACACCACTGTACACTAACATTCTGACCTGCCTCGGTGCTCTGTCTGCAGGATGTGAAGGATGGGCTGGGCTGGGAGTAGAGGGTGTGCTTGGTAGGGGGGGCGGGAGGCCACTGGTGGCAGGCAGCACGGTAGCATGGTGGTTAGCACAATTGCTTCACAGCTCCAGGATCCCAGGTTCGATTCCCGGCTTGGGTCACTGTCTATGCGGAGTCTGCACATCCTCCGCGTGTGTGCGTGGGTTTCCTCCGCGTGCTCCGGTTTCCTCCAACAGTCCAAAGATGTGCGGGTTAGGTGGATTGGCCATGCTAAATTGCCCATAGTGTCCAAAATTGCCCTTAGTGTAGGGTGGGGTTACTGGGTTATGGGGATTAGGTGGGGTTACTGGGTTATGGGGATAGGTTGGAGGTTTGGACCTTGGGTAGGGTGCTCTTTCCAAGAGCCGGTGCAGACTCGATGGGCCGAATGGCCTCCTTCTGCACTGTAAATTCTATGTCACATGTCTCAGAAATCGGAGGTGAGGACAAGCCAGGGTCCCCAGGGCAGCCTCCGCACACCACCCCGGTTCCCAGCCCAGCCCCCCTCCCACACCCCGGCCACCGTAGGCCGGAACTCGTCCCCACCTCTGCCACCTGAAGGGGTTGATGGGAACATGCCGTGCAATGGCGAGCTCGCATGTAGGGATCACCCGGATGGACGGTGGAATGCGCTTCCACGTGCAGTAGGATCTACACTGAATGCCTGGATAATACCGGGGCGGGCCTCTTAATGATATGCCAATGGCGTTTAATGTACAATTTGCAAGGTCACGCTGACGTGCAGCGCTGAATGCATACACGCCGCTATCAAGGGGCCGGAGCATGGCATTCTCTTTGGTGCCTGGCACCAGCAACAATTTTCAGCTGACGCGCGATTGTACGCGCAAATCGCGTTTCCCGATTCCGGCGTCGGTCGACTGAGAATCCCGCCCAAGAAATGCCAACAAGAACACGCAAGAGTATTAAAAAAAAGGAGCAGGTGAAGATTAAATGGCTCGCTGAGCCTGCTCCATCGTCCAATGTGGTGAAGCTGACCTTGGGCTTTACCTTCATCCTGCCCGCTCCCCATATTGTTTGATTTCATGATAGACCAAACCTCTGTCTTTCCCACTGTAAGGCTCAGGATTGGGCTATGATGTGTTGCTGTCAGCTGTTTCCACACATACCATTTTCCTATGTTAAGCCTTTCCACGGCCTTGCAACTGTTTTATTGTGTCTCACGAGGGCCATACTTCAATTCAGCACACGTTCATGATACAACCAGCAGGAGGTCTTCTGTTCTGTATCATGCTGATTTCTATTTTCCACAAAATGCCTGTCCACTGCTTGATGCTTCTGTAGAAGACTTTTGATTTTTAAAGTCACATCAGTGGTGGCTCAAAAGGAAGAATAAGGGGGTAAAACCTCAATGCAATGCTACAGCTACAGGAGAAGTTGTTTTTTTGGTAAAAGTTGTCAGTAGATCAGCTTCAAGCAGCTGGTGCGGTTCTGTGACAGCTTTCCTTCTGAGTCAGAGCTGACGTAGCCTGTTCTGATCTAACAATTAAGCCAACGTTGGGCTGCCTCCATCTTAAATGTGTGTCACTTGTTAAGCATGAGCAGATACACAATGCTTAAGGTCTCATGCCTGCCTTGTTGTCCCATCATAATCTAATCAAGATCCTGGAACGCTATTGGACCCCCTCCCATGTTGGCTGCAGGTGAACTAGCAGCTAGGAAGAAGACTATTGAAGATAAAAGATTGTAAAATAATTGGTTTGCAATGCAAGATCATGGGCTGGATTCTCCATTCCTGCGGCTAAATGCCGGCGCGAATGAGAATCCGCGGGAGGTTCACGACAGGAAAATCGGCATGAACCCCTCACCGATTCCGGTACTGGTGAGAGGCTAGCACCAGTATGCTGCGTGAACCCCCAGCGGTGAATGGCTGGCGCCCGGGCCACGCATGCGCAGGGCTGACGACCTGCACCGGTTGCGCATAAAACATGGCGCCGGCCATGCGTAAATCCTAAACCGGCAACCGCGACCCCACCCCAGACCACCCCCCACCAGTCCCCTGAGCCATAGAAGAAGCCCCCACCAGCCAATGGCATGAATCCCAGCCGAGTGTGACGGTGCTGGATACTGTCCACAGCCAGCGCGCTGGGATGCCGGCTGCTGGGTCCGCACCGTCGAGCACTCTGCCCATCAGGCGTGGAGCATCACGGGTGGGCCGGCTGATGACACGCCAACGGCAT
Source organism: Scyliorhinus torazame (assembly GCF_047496885.1). NCBI lineage: Eukaryota > Metazoa > Chordata > Chondrichthyes > Carcharhiniformes > Scyliorhinidae > Scyliorhinus > Scyliorhinus torazame. The sequence continues at coordinate 106,227,078 of NC_092714.1, read as the reverse complement.
TGAAATGACACACTGTGCGCGTCACAATGACGCTGGATTGGAGGGAGCGGAGCCAGGAGGACCGTCGTCAAATCTATTCTCCACCCGATCGCCGATCAGGATTTCGGCGTCGGGCTACGGAGAATCCAGCCCCATGTCTGGACATCAATAGGAGTTAATACTCCACAAAATGTGAACTCACCTCAGGTACAATAAAATAAAATGTCCGGGCATCTTCGGCATTCTAACTGATGACCCGTCCAACCTAATAATTTCTCAATTTTGTGGGTATGATCAGCACTTCAGGAGACATGGCTTGCACAAAATCAGAAGATTTATCCTCCATAAATAGGATTAAAAGATATGAGGCTTGCACTGAATAAAAAGATAACCCCAAAAGACACTTGAAAATATTCTTTGTAAAGTCTTGTCCCGCAACTCAGACCCCCGGTTCTCAATGCCTGATTCGATGACCTATGCTCTGAATGAGAGATATTCCACTCCCAAGAGCAAAGTTCAGGAGAGGAAGACGTTGAATGAAACTCCAGTGCAGTATTAAACTGGGACTAAAACCTGCTCAGGTGATCCAGTGAATTTCTGGGGTACTTCTTAAAATTAAACTTGCAATTTTAAAAATAATTTTGGCATAACCTTAAAAAATATATACTTTGTAGCTATTCCCTTCTTACCAGGGTCCCACGGCATTCGTTTTTTAAAGTTGAACGAACCATAAAATGGTACAAAGAATTCAAAATCATCTCAACAAGCATTATTTCAAAGCCAAGATAAACAAATATCAGTTAGGCTAATTACCAAACTCACAGGGGTGGCAGGTCTGGGGTGGGCGGGGGGTTGCATCTTGGTCATGAACAGAGCATAACCTGGAAGAAAATCTCGAAACAGATGTTCTATTTGCTTTGTCTGGATTCATAGCCTTGCTGTGACCTGGAGCACATCCCCATTGGAGTGATTTATTCTTTCATGAAGGTGGGAGAAAGCTGAATAGGAGAAGATCAGTTAAGAGAGATGTAACAAGATATACACGATACAAACTGCTAGGAAAAAGTAGAAAAGTTAACTGGTCTCCCAAACAGTAGGTTTCAATGTGATTGACGAAAGGGGCAGATTTAATTAAGAGAAGCAAAGTTATTCATTAGTGTAGTTGATGTTCACAGTAAAATTAATTCCAATCTTGATGACCTGATTCTCAGCCAGATTTTTATGATTTGAAGGATGTTAAGAAGGTCTAAGATGCCAGATTCTCCCGAACCAGGCGATCAGAAAAATTAATTGGTAACTAAGTTTCCGAAGAAACTGAATGAAGTTTGCAAGGTTAAAAGTAAATTGAAGTATTGCATTGTATTGTATTTCATTTTGGGGGATAGTTGAAAAATGAAGAAGAAATCCTAATGTTCATATGAAACTTGAGCAACCTCATTGAAGGATAAGGATCATGAATTCACAAGAATATCTAGGTTCTTGTAATTTTAGAAATACTTGGAAATCTAGCTGCCCTGAAAAACATGGACTTTCCTGAATTGAAAACTGGAAATTGATATTTGGCCTAACCAACAAAATTGTTAAAGAATTTGCCAACTGTTTACAAACCTTTCCCTGATAAAGAAGATGAGAAGAAGATTTTCCTCTACAAGGTCTGATTGAGAAGATATAAGCCTAAGATTAAAAAAACAACTCAGTCACTGAAAGTGTTTGTAGTGATATCATGGTTGTGCTGTATTTCACCAACTGACCACTAGGTGTCTCTTCGTATATAAATTAATGTTGGACTCAGGTGACCTCAGACTGACTAGAGAGCTGGGAGAGAGGTTGCTTGTGCATGTTCATACTGTTATTCCTCTGTTGTTTTATATATATTTAACCCACAGTTAATTTTAATAAATTGTTTACAGCTTTAGCTACAAGTATTCTTGTAATATAAATCAGGCCATCCAACAAGAACATTATATGGTACCAGGTTGGGGTGGTATCTCGGAGAAAAAACACCGTGGCAGGTGAAACCTGCCACGAGGTCCACAGCGATTTGAAGATTTTGCAGATTGCACGAATGAACTACATGGAGTCGTTGAAGCCACCGATGACTTTCAGATTTCATGGAAATGTGGACAGCAACTGGCGTGTTTTAAACAACAATTTAATCTGGGGGCGAGATTCTCCGACCCCCCGCCGGGTCGGAGAATTGCCGGGGGCTGGCGTGAATCCCGCCCCCGCCGGTTGCCGAAGTCTCCGGCACCAGAGATTCGGCGGGGGCGGGAATCGTGCCGCGCCGGTTGGCGGCCCCCCCCACCCCCCGCTCGATTCTCCGGCCCGTATGGGCCGAAGTCCCACCACTAAAATGCCTGTCCCGCCGGCGTAAATTAAACCACCTACCTTACCGGCGGGACAAGGCGGCGCGGGCGGGCTCCGGGGTCCTGGGGGGGGGGGGTGCAGGGCGATCTGGCCCCGGGTGGTGCCCCCACGGTGGCCTGGCCTGCGAACCGATCCGCGGGCGGACCTGTGCCGTGGGGGCACTCTTTCCCTTCCGCCTCCGCCACGGTCTCCACCATGGCGGAGGCGGAAGAGACTCCCTCCACTGCGCAGGCGCAGGAATGCTGTCAGCGGCTGCTGACGCTCCCGCCCATGCGCCGCCCGGAGATATAATTTCCACGCCAACTGGCGGGGCACCAAAGGTCTTTTCCGCCAGCTGGCGGGGCGGAAATTTGTCCGGCGCCGACCTAGCCCCTCAATGTTGGGGCTCAGCCCCCAAAGATGCGGAGCATTCCGCACATTTGGGGCGGCGCGATGCCCGTCTGATTTGCGCTGTTTTGGGCACCAGTCGGCGGACATCGCGCCATTTCCGGAGAATTTCGCCCCTGTTTCTTACTGCAGTAAATTTAGGAGATCAATCAGATTTGCGTATGGTAGCGATGCTCCAAATTTGCAACAGCATTCTAAAATGTTTCGCAGCAATGGCGCCGTCTTCTTGGAGGAAAGACCTCCGGTTGCCACCCTTTTTCCAAAAAGGCGGAAACCTCTGAAAAAAGGCAGCTAAGTTCCTGCAGCTCCTCGCACACCAGCAAAAAGGTAAAGGACAGGACAAAGTATTTCTGTGTAAAAGATGTGGCAAGTTAAAGATGACAAATTAAGGCAATGTCCAGCGTTTGGTAAATTTTGTTCCAGATAGAAAGGGAAAAAATCACTTTGCTCAGAATTGTTACTCGAAACTCAACCCCAAATCAGTCAGCACAGTGAAAGACACAGTCTCCAATGATGAAGTGACATTGTTTGTTGGAGTACTAACAGAGAGGAATAATTTTGTGGCGACGTCAAAATATTCTCCAGGACTTAAAAAAATGCAAACTGATGCTCCATTTAAAATAAATGCATTTGATGAGGACAAATGGCTGCTACCACTTGAAGTGGGCGGTACAGTGGTCCAATTGAAGTTAGACACTGATGCCAAAGATAATTTAATCAGCATGACTGATTGAAAAAATCTAAAAATTCAGCCAATTACAAGAAATTACAAAATATCTCTGAGATTATAATGGTTCAAGCATTAAATGTTATGGTGCTTGTGACCTGAGTGCGGTGGTGAAGAACACAGTTCATTCCGCCCCATTCTGTATTGTATCCGAGGGCTTGGATTCATTATTAGGTGATCAGTCCTGTGAAGAATTTGCTTTAGTGCAGTTGGTATATAGCATCCACAAAGGATTGAATCAACATTCCAAAGATTCTGAGAACATTATCAACAAATTCAGCGATGTGTTCACAGGTTTTGGTGCACTACCATTTGCCTACAAGATACAACTCATAGAGGATGCAAAAGCTTTGATACAGGCACCAAGAAAAACAGCTGCACTTCTTCGCGATCGCCTCAAAAAGGAGCTAGACGGAATGACAAAATTAAAAGTAACCATCTGCTGTTTTGTATATATTTGACCCACAGTTAATGTTAATGAATTTTTTATACGTCTAGCTACAAGTGTTTGTGTAATATAAATCAGGCCATCCGACAAGAACATTACTTTGTTAACGCTTCAACTTTGCTCTGAGTGATCAATGGACAACGCCAACCGTTTATTATGCTTACACTTTCCAAAAGATTGCTTATGGGGGTTTACAATATCACTTATTGTAAATTCTGTTTACCTTATTAATCAATGGGATTAGAGAATTGAGGAGTGTCAATGGAGAGAGCATGAGCTAGCAAGTGAAAATTAGAATAATGGGTTCAATGTCATATTAGGTACAGCAAGCAAACACAAAGAGAGAAGAAAGATTGAATGGTGAGAGAGAGGAAAATCAGAAAGTAAAACTTCTTTGAGGAATTATTGCTAACAATTAAAATCTGAAAGAATGTGACTCCACATTTATAAAAGTTAATTTTCAGTGCCACAGAGATTGTATGGCATTAATTAAGACTCAGGTCTTATAAAGCGGTGCATCGACTGAACTGGATAAGACATTAACATTCTTGTGTAACGTGAGTGATGTTACCATCTACCACAGCAACTTCATGTCATTCATTATGCTTTAATGCTGGGTCAGTCAGTAGTGCGTTTTATTTGGAAACTGTTGGAGAAAGAGGGCATGAGCATCTTCCAGATTTCCACTGTTAACTATACATATGCAGTTGTTGGAATTGCTCTCTAACTTGCATGTAAATAATGGTGAGCACTGTTTACGCACTGTTATTTTTACAGCAAAACTGGCTCAGTCTTGTTGGGTCTGCAAGAAAAAAATAGTTTACAGAGTTGAAAGAGTAAAATCTAATTTTATTCCCTTACATCCAAATGGTTAAATGTCATCAGTTTCATTTTATTTTAAACCATTGCCTCATGGAGCTAAAAACAAATTCTATTGCTAAATAGTTTTTTAAATAAGTTTATGTGTATCTGTTATGATTGCAGTTCAAACTAATTTCAGAAATGCATTCAGTCACCTCTTGAAAAAGATGAAAGACAGGTTCAAGTCATAAAAAGCAATATTAAAGAACTTACAACATTTACAGTCATAGCCAGTGAAATTTAAAATTAATTAATCATATCAATATAAGTGCACTTTAACAGTAATATTTTAATGAAAATTTATAATATGCACCCATAACTGGTTCCTGGAACTCAGAGACTTCAAGATACCTTTCAAGTTGTATTCCTCCCAAAGACGGGAGTGGTGCTCCTAGACCATACTGTCTCATACTGTCCTTTGACCCCCCCCCCACCCCCCCGCAACCCCCCAGAAACTATGTGCCCCAATGGCCCAAAATCTTAAACCTACCTTCCTGACTCTGAAACCCTAGTTCATCTTCCTTCAATCGCCAACTTTTTATGTGCTTCAAAATTCTGATACCAGAGCTATTACGCACAGATGGCAGTATGCCAATCACAACCGTTGGAGCTACACTGTCAGCAGTTTGACATGCCAGACTGCCTTTTGCACTATTCAAGATCCTGAGGCCGTAGTCCCACCATGCACTTTCATTACGTTCACACATGATGTACACTTCATGACTGCCTAACTTGAAAGTACTTACCCTGTGTTTTCAAGGCCAGCCCAATTCCTTACACTGTGAATCCCCGGGTCACCCCATTAAACATTTTCTGTGTGCACCTCACAGGTCTAAAGTTAATATATATATATATACATATATATGGATAATGATTTGCATACAATTTGCAATGTACCATTAGGGGTAGACAATGTCAAATATTTAAAGACATTTTACAAGATTGTTTGCTGAGTGAGATATTTGATGTTCTGGAGAGAGCGCATCTGATTTCAGAACTTACTGAAGTTAGGGACCCTATGTAGAAACATGCACTCTATTTTACTGCAAAGTTATTGATGCACCTTCAATCCACAGAGAGGCAGCGAGAGCGAGCGAACATAAGGCTTTATTAGTCATGAACTTGCCTAGCCAGAGTCAGTAGTACAGATGAATGCCGCCCACAGGAGGCTGGCCTATATAAGCCCCGGTGTGAGCGGAGCCAGAGGCAGAGCCATACCGGGGTTACAGTACAGTACCTGGAAACAGTTCATATCACCACTTCCAGGTCATAGGTCACTGGTTATGGTATCATGCATGCATTATGGTGAATACATTCACCACATTCACCCACTGTCAAAAAAATCAAGTCCAGCAGGGGTGATGTGGGGTCATTACATATTCAGTCTATTTGGAGGCCGGATCGTTCTCTTCGACCTCCGCAGCACTGGTGGTGCGGCGGGCACAGTTGTCGCAGGTGGTGACTCCAGGGGCATTGCGTCTGGAGCTTGTGCCTCAGTCTGGGATGTCGGAGACGGTTGGGGTGCGGGGGTAGGGTGGGGGGTGATGGGTGGCGGCAGTGTTGGTGCGGGACAATACAGGAGACCCAGGGGGGCATATGGGGCACTGTGAGTGGCAGCGGGCACTCGGACTCCGTTCTCCACGACGTAGCCGAGCATGGCCAGTCGGGTAGTACGGAAGACACATTATTCTTTGTTGTATGTAAGGTTGAGGGATTGGGCGGCTTGGAGGAACCTCTGAAGGTTGGCGTCATGATCCTGCTGGTCATGGCCGCAGATGGTCACGTTGTCCAGGTACGGGTATGTCACCCGCAAACTGTACTGGTCCACCATTCGGTCCATCGTTCTCTGAAAGACCAAGACCCCCATTAGTGATGCCGAAGGGGACTCTGAGGAAGTGGAAGAGTCGGCCTGCTGCTTCAAAGGCAGTGTAGTGGCGCTCTTCCGGCTGGATTGGAAGCTGGTGGTAGGCTGCCTTCAGATCGACCGTGGAGAACACACGGTACTGTGCGATCTGGTTGACCATCTCCACTATGCAGGGGAGGGGGTACGCATTCAGTTGCGTGAACTGGTTAGTTGTCTGGCAGTAGTCCACAACCATCTGTTTATTTTCCCCGGTCCGGACGACCACCACTTGCACTCTCCAGGGGCTGTTACTGGCATCTATGATCTCCTCACCCAACAGTCGCTGGACATCTGACTTGATAAATACCATGTGTAGCGAGCTGTACCGCCTGCTCCTGGTGGCAATGGTCTTACAGTCCGGAGTGAGGTTCGCAAAGAGTGAAGGGGGGGGAGACCTTGAGGGTCGCGAGGCTGTATATTGTGAGGGGGGGGGCAAGGGTCCGCCAAACTGAAAGGTCGGGCTTCAGTGATTGCACTGAAAATCCAATCTGAGCAGTAGGGGGGTGCAGAGGTGGGGGAGGACGTAGAGCTTGAAACGGGTGTACTCTGCGCCCTGCGTTGACGATACAGTACCCCCGTATCTGGACCGAATGAGACCCGGAGGCAAGGGAGATTGTTTGTGAGGTGGGATAGGTGTGGAGGGAGCAGCGTCTTACCGTGTCAGGGCGGACAAAGCTCTCCATGCTCCCGGAGTCGAAGAGGCAGGAGGTCTCGTGCCCGTTGACCCCAAAGACCATCATGGAGTTCCTCAGTGGTTTCGGCTGCGACTGGTCGAGGGTCACCGCGCCCAGCTGTGGGTAACCTGTGTGGTCAGTGGAGTCGCAAGATGGCGGCCTCCATGTGTTGGACGGGGTTGAAGATGGAGACCAAGATGGCCGCCCCCATCGGTCACACGTGTTGGTCGGTGTTGGGGCCGGTGGCCAAGGTGGCGGCATCCATGAGTCACACGTATTGGTCGGTGTTCCCCACGATTCTGATGACGCATCAGGGGTGGGCGTTCCGGGCAGGCACGCAGACATATTGCGGGGTCTGTGGGGCTGTGAGTCCATGGGTCGGGCCTGATGCGTTTTCGATTTCTAGGCCTTAGATCGGCCCAGGCGCTGCACGTCGCCATGCAAGCTGGGCAGCACTGCCAGGGGTGTTGGCCCTGACCACAGAAGTAGCATTGCGGTTCTCCGGGCTGGACTGGCAGACGCGCGGTGTAGGCGGGTCCGATGGGGGCCGTGACAATAGTGTCCAGGAGAGGGTCGCTGGGCCCGCGGGGAACGTGCTGAGTTTCTGGTAGGCCACCTCGAGCAAGGTCGCCAGCTTTACCGTGTCCCACAGGTCGGAGGTCCCGTTTTCCAGCAGGCGCAGCCTGATATAGTTCAAGCGGACCCCCGTCGCGTAAGACTCCCGGATCTGTGAGGTCACATGCTCCTCCGCCATCACATTTCGGTAGCTGCAGTTTCTTGCGAGTAGGGTCAGGATTTCCAGATACACGTCTGACGATTCTCCGGCGCGTTGACGGCGAGTAGTGAGGAGGTGCCTAGCGAACACCTCATTCACGGGCTTCATGAAGTGCGCCTTGAGGGTTGTGACTGCTTCCTCATACGTGGCCGCTTTCTCAATCATTACTGAGATTCGATGGCTCACCTGAGCGTGGAGGAGTCGCAGTTTGAGGGTCTCCGAGGGAGCTGTTGCTGAGGAGTCGATGTAGGCCTCGAAGCATCAAAGCCAATGTTCAAATATTTCCTTGGCTTCGGACGCGCGGGCGTCGAGTTCGAGCCTGTCTGGCTTTAGAGCGGCTTCCATGGTGCTGTCTATGACTAATAAATTGATGTACCTTCAATCCACAGAGAGGCGGCGAGAGCGAGTGAACATAAGGCTTTATTAGTCATGAACTTGCCTAGCCCGAGTCAATAGTACAGATGAATGCCGCCCACAAGAGGCTGGCCTTTAGATGCCCCGGTGTGGGTGGAGCCAGAGGCGGAGCAATACCAGGGTTACAGTACAGTACCTGGAAGCAGTTCATATCACCACTTCCAGGTCATAGATCACAGGTTATTGTATCATGCATGCATTATGTTGAATACATTCACTACAGTTATTTTGCATGCTAACTCCGGATTTCCATCACCACTGTTGTTCTGGTGTTAAGTGGCAATCATTTCTTCGTGAAACAGTGCAAATTAAATTAACATTTAAATTAGAATGCGTTACATTTTTCTTCATTATTGTTGTATCTGTGGCTCATGTTCTTTTATATTTAACATTTGACGTTATTTCTCATCCATTATTATTTATCAATTTCTTATTTCTTTCAAGCTTCATTAGTGTCTGCATGGGTTTCGTGATCATTTTGATTTTTAGGTACTTCAGCACAAAATGGTTAATGTACTGACTTTTCCCGAATGAAAATTTATTTTTCATTGTTTAGGCTTGTAGCGCACAATGACTTACGAGAGACGAATAGAGATGAAGTCGATGAGGCTTTATTAAGCGTGACTTGTTCCCCGCAGTTCAGCAACAGACTGGAGCTGCGGGGAGAACTCCTGGTTCTTATACTCCGCCTTCATGGCGGAGCTAGAGATCAACAGCCAACCAGGACCCGGGAACTGTCAGCCAATGGCATCACGGCTTCACAGTCCCACATGACCCCTAATGCATACTACCACATTCACCCCTTGTTAAAAATGAACCCGGCGGGGTGGTGCTTCGCATGGTGGTAGGGGTTTACAAGGCTGGTCCTGGGAGGAAAAAAACTTTTTGCATGTCATTACAGTGCCCTACACTTTGCCCTACACTGGGCTATGTACAGGGTTTGTGAACTATTTACAATATTCGTAAGAAGAAAAAGAACATTCTCGTTAAAGTCCACAACATTCTTGTGTTACACCGATGCCACGAGTCGAGCGGGCGGTCTGGTCTTCCTTGTCGATCGCCTCAGCCCCGGTGGTGGTGCAGGTGCTTGTTCCCGCGTTGTCGTCTCCGGGAGCTTTACGGTGTCTGCTTCTGCTTCACTCCTGGTCGGACATGGGAGGAGGACCGATCCTCCCGGGAAGGGGGCGGTCGCGGGGTGCGCCGGTGGCAGGGAGGGGGTGATTGGTGTCGGGGGGTGTGTGCGTGTTGCCGGCGGGCGCCAGGTCTCGCAGGGAGACCATGTCCTGTCGGCCGTCGGGGTACGGTAGGCGTACTGCGGGTTCGCGTGGAGGAGGTGAACCCTCTCGACCAACGGGTCCGACCTGTGCGCCCGCACATGTTTCTGGAGCAAGATGGGTCCTGGGGCCGCCAGCCAGGTCGGCAGCGACGTTCCAGAGGAGGACTTCCTGGGGAAGACAAGGAGGCGCTCATGAGGCGTTTGATTAGTGGTAGTACACAGCAGCGACCGGATGGAGTGGAGAACGTCTGGGAGGACCTCCTGCCACCGTGAAACTGGGAGATCCCTGGACCGTAGGGCCAGTAGGACGGTCTTCCAGACCGTGCCGTTCTCCCTCTCTACTTGCCCGTTCCCCCGGGGGTTGTAGTCCTGCTCGAGGCTATACCCTTGCTGAGCAGGAACTGGCGCAGCTCGTCACTCATGAAGGAGGACCCCCTGTCGCTATGGATATATGCGGGGCAACCGAACAGTGTGAATATGGTGCTAAGGGCTTTAATAACTTTGGCCGCTGTCATGTCAGGGCAGGGGATGGCGAAAGGGATCTGTTGCTGAACTGCGGGGAACAAGTCACGCTTAATAAATTGTAGCGCACAATGACTTACGAGAGACGAATAGAGATGAAGTCGATGAGGCTTTATTAAGCGTGACTTGTTCCCCGCAGTTCAGCAACAGACTGGAGCTGCGGGGAGAACTCCTGGTTCTTATACTCCGCCTTCAGGGCGGAGCTAGAGATCAACAGCCAACCAGGACCCGGGATCTGTCAGCCAATGGCATCACGGCTTCACAGTCCCACATGACCCCTAATGCATACTACCACAAGGCTTTTGCAATTTTTTTATCAGATAAGTGTAATAATTCCAGGAGGGGTGGAATGAAGGGCCAAACTGGTTTATTTTAAACTGAAAATAAAGCTGCTACCACGGAACACTAAACAAACATTCCAGCCCAGGATGATCAGGAACTGCCGGTCCGGCTCTTGGACCCACATTTAAAGGCCCCGCTAATGAGCCCCAGCATGGCGAGCCTTCGCCTGCTCATCAAGGGAACACGTATTCTACGATGCCCACTGGGCAATCAATCACCGATCCTCAGTGGTCCTCAAGAGAATTATGACATCCCTCCCCCCTCAGTTCCGAATCAACCCTCCTACTCCCACGGCGATGGGGCCTCTTTCATTGCTTGTCACAAGGCCTTGAGTCGGTAGCAGGTAGAGCTGAATAGGGGGCATGAAGCGGACTGGGGATCGTTGCTTCTTTGTTGAGCGCCAAAGGGCAGCACGGTAGCACAAGTGGCTAGCACTGTGGCTTCACAGCGCCAGGGTCCCAGGCTCGATTCTCCGCTGGGTCATTGTCTGTGTGGAGTCTGCACGTCCTCCCCGTGTCTGCGTGGGTTTCCTCCGGGTGCTCCGGTTTCCTCCCACAGTCCAAAGACGTGCAGGTTAGGTGGATTGGCCATGCTAAATTGCCCTTAGTGTCCAAAAAAGGTAAGGAGGGGTTATTGGGTTACGGGGATAGGGTGGAAGTGAGGGCTTAAGTGGGTCGGTGCAGACTCTATGGGCCAAATGTCCTCCTTCTGCACTGTATGTTCTATGTTCTGTATAGATGGAAGCTTGTCTTCGGTGCTGTCCGCCAGCAGAGGGTCAATCTCCTCAGTCTCCATTTCGGACTCTGGCTCTTCATTGTCGGGGGAACACCTCTTAGGTCCCCCATAAGCTGAGTTCCTTGGCCGGAGGTAGCTGGTCTCAACAGGCGTCAAGGACATCGCTTCTGTTGAAATTGTCTCCGCTGGATGGAGTTCCCTGTTTCTCAGATCATCCAGGTGTTTTTCATGGCCTTCCTTTGGACTTTGACTTGGTAAGAAACTGGACCATCCTTTCCAGCATGACTCCTGGGATCCAATGGGAGCCATTTCCAAAGTTCTGCACGTAGATGCCATTTTCTGTTCTGTCCGTTCAGGTCTCCTGATGACGTAGTTACTTTTTTGGGTCTCCTGCTTTGACTCCACCTTCCCTCCCCTCTCCAAGTTGGGAAACAACAGGCTGAGCCTGGTACATAGTCCCCGTCCCATTAACAATTCCACTGGTGTGACTCGCGTCATTGTCCATGGTGTTCTTCTATGATCAAAGAGGAACCAGGCCAATTTTGAATCCAGGGAACCAGCAGGCTGTTTCTCCATTCCAGTGTTGAATGTTTGACTGACCATTTGGCCAGGCCATTAGACGATGGATGGTACAATGCCATTCAGATGTGTTTAATGCCGTTCAACTTAATTAATGCCTGAAATTCTCCACTGGTAAAGGGGGTCTATATGTATCTGATACGAGGACCTCTGGTATGCTGTGGGGACAGAAACTTTGTTGGATTTTTTCTATTGTTGCATGAGTAGTCGTGGAGGATATACAGCATATTTCTAACTATTATGAATGGGCATCGACGAGTGGGTCTGGGTGTGTTGTATGATATGAGGAAATAACTAATCTCAATCATATGCCAAGTCAAACAGGAAAGATACTGTACTGTGGATAAAGGTAATTGACTGAAATTAAACTTGAACACAGGAGTTGGAGCAAAAACTGGGTGGCACGGTAGTTCAGTGGTTAACACTGTTTCTTCACAGCGCTCGGGACCCAGGTTCGATTCCCAGCTTGGGTGACTGTCTGTGCGGAGTCTGCACTTTCTCCCCGTGTCTGCGTGGGTTTCCTCCGGGTGCTCCCGTTTCCTCCCACAGTCCAAAGATGGGCAGGTTAAGTGGATTGGCCATGCTAAATTGCCCTTAGTGTCCAAAAAGGTTTGATGGGGATACTGGGTTACGGGGATAGGGTGGAAGTGTCGGCTTAAGTAGGATACTCTTTCCAAAGACCGATGCAGACTTGATGGGCTGAATAGATTCTATGAAAGTGATTTTACTAAACATTTTGAACTCAGCTTTGCAGCTAATAGTCAGCAGGACACCAAGGTCTATAATAATAATAATAATAATAATAACAATAATAATAATTATAATCTTTATTATTGTCACGAGTAGGCTTACGTTAACACAATGGCGCCTGTTTGGGTACACTGAGGGAGAATTCAGAATATCCAAATTACCAAACATCACGTCTTTTGGGACTTGTGGGAAGAAACCGGAGCACCCGGAGGAAACCCACGCAGACACAAGGAGAACGCGCAGACTCTGCACAGACAGTGACCCAAGCTGGGAATCGAACCTGAGACCCTGGAGCTGTGAAACTACAGTGCTAACCAGTGTGCACGCTATAAAATATGTCTTAAAAATATTCAGATTTGTATATAAGAACCTAGTAATAAAAGTTATACAATGTATTCCCGTACCATCTGTTCACAGAAGGTATACACTGGCAGTGATAATGCTAGCCAGCCAACTGTGTATATCAGTCCTGTCCATTGATACAAATACCTGAGGACTAAGTCGCCTCAGCTGTTCTGTCTCAGTCCCACAATACATCCAAGTGTAGTCCAGGATAAGGCTGAATTACACCAGGTTCTATTCCCAAACTTTGATTATAATTCCTGTTCACCCTTGCAGGGATGAGAGCCTCTATCAGCCCTTTACAATGTTACTTATGGGGGGGCTGATGGGGGGGTGGTGGGAGGTGACACTGACTTCCTGCAGTAGGAATAGTGAATTTACTCACTCGCAAGGTAGTGCTGGTGGCTGGCACACAAATGTCATGAGGAGCATAGCCTGCACGGTACAATGGGCCTGACTGTGACATGGGAGGGGATTCTTGGGCAGGAGGGGGCGGAATTCTCCGCAATCGGCGCGATGTCGGCCGACCGGCGCAAAAAACGGCGCGAATCATTCCGGCATCACACCACCCCAAAGGTGCCAGATCGCCCCGCGCTCCCCCCAGGACCCCGGAGCCCGCCCGCGCCACCTTGTCCCGCCGGTAAGAGAGGTGGTTTAATCCATGCCGGCGGGACAGGCATTCCAGCAGCGGGACTTCGGCCCATCCGGGCCGGAGAATTGCCGGGCGGGGGGGTCCGCCAACCGGCGCGGCGCGATTCCCGCCCCTGCCGAATATCCGGTGCCGGAGAATTCGGCAACGGGCGGGGGCGGGATTCACGCCAGCCCCCGACGATTCTCCGACCCGGCGGGGGGGTCGGAGAATCCCGCCCCTGGTTGGAGCTGGATCTAACGGCCATGCCGGGCGTGGATCCGAGCGAATTGGTTAGGTTGCGGGAAAGTCCGGAATCGAGTACCGCGTCGGACCCGATCGGTTTCCGATCTAACCAGTTCACTTACATTGGTGAGATCCAGATCCCGCCACAGCCTGGTGAGAAATGTCGGAAAGGAGTGGGGGACAGAGGGTGGAGGGGGAGGGCAGGGGGAGGGCAGGGGGAGGGGCTGGGAAGGGCAGGGGGGTGGGTGGGCAGGGGAGGGTGGTGTGAGCAGGGGGGGATGGGGGTGTGAGTGGGGGGAAGGTGGTGTGAGTGGGGGGAGGGGGGTGTGAGTGGGGTGGAGGGGGCAGTGTGTGGGGAAGGGAGGGGTGGGGGGAATGGGGAGGAGAAGGGGATGGGTAGTGGGGGGGAGGGGTGGAGGGGAAAGGGAGGATTCGGGAAAAAGGGGAGGGGAAGGGGGAGTGGGGAGAAGAGGGAGCAGAGGTTGAATGGGGAAGGGGGCAGAGGGGAAGGGGAGGAGAGGGGGAAAGGGTGAGGGGAAGGGAGAAGGGAAAGGGGAGGGGGGAGAGGGGGGAGGAGAGGGATAAGGGGGAGGAGAGGGAGGAGGAGGAGGGAGGAGGAGGAGAGAGGGGAGGGGGAGGAGAAGGGGAGAGGGGTGGGGAGGAGAAGGGGAGGGGGACGGGGAGGAGAAGGGGAAGGGGAGGGCGGAAGAGAGGGATGAGGGGGAGGAGATCTGTGATTAAAGTGACTAAAGAAATATTTGCTCGTTATAGTATACCTTGCAGAGCCATGACAGACAATGGGCCTTGCTTTGATAGCAATGATTGGACAGAATTTGCTCATAGCTACAATTTAACTCATATCACGTCTAGTCCTCTTTATCCGAAATCTAATGGCAAGGTTGAAAAAGGTGTTCACTTTGTGAAACAACTTTTCAAGAAAGCACTTGACTCAGATATGTTGTTAGCTTTATTGAACTATAGGGCTACTCCTCTATCAACTGGTTTATCTCCTGCTCAGTTGTTAATGAACAGATCGTTAGGGCAGCACGGTGGCACAGTGGTTAGCCTGCTGCCTCACGGCGCCGAGGTCCCAGGTTCGATCACGGCTCTGAGTCACTGTCCGTGTGGAGTTTGCACGTTCTCCCCATGTTTGCGTGTGTTTCACCCCCACAACCCAAAGATGTGCAGAGAGGTGGAGTGGCCATGCTAAATTGCCTCTTAATTGGAAAAAATGAATTGGGCACTCTAAATTTATTCTTTTTAAAGCAAGTTGTTGGTAACAACTCGTCCATGTCTATGACTACCTGATCCTAATCAGTCATAAAGAAAATGCAACATCAAAAGCATCTTCAGGAGAAATGCTGCAATGAACATGCAAAATCATTGGAGCCGCTGAATCCAGATGATCTGGTGAGAATTCAGATTCCCATTGGAGGATGGTCTGATCTAGCTAATGTCATACCTCAAGCAGCACCTCATTTATACAATGTTCAAGTGGTTCTGTTCTTAGAAGAAATCGACATGCTCTTCTGAAAGTTCAATCTTCTTGTACGTTATTTCCAAGTCTTCAGTTTGATAATAATTTATTTCGTACTACTACAGCATCTGCTAAGCTACAAGATGACTTCCAGAAGCCCTTAAAAACATCTACCACTTCACTGACTGGATTGAGGAGTCAAAAAGAAACCCGACAGACTGAATGTATAAAGTGAAACAAATTAACTGTTTACCAAATTTTAACTCACTTGTTAACTTTTGGTATACATATCAATGTATCATGTAATAATGTCACTCATATTTTCCTTTTTGTACTGTACAAAACGTCTAAAAAAAAGGGGGATGTAATGATATGTATACTCTAAGGAGAGTAAAGGGTTAACAAGATGATGTTCATATATGTCAACATGAGATGGCTTCACTGAATAGTATGGGGCTGTTTAGCACAGGGCTAAATCGCTGGCTTTGAAAGCAGACCAATGCAGGCCAGCAGCATGGTTCAATTCCCGTAACAGCCTCCCCGAACAGGTGCTGGAATGTGGTGACTAGGGGCTTTTCACAGTAACTTCATTTGAAGTCTACTTGTGACAAGCGATTTTCATTTCATTTTTAAAGGCTGCATCTCTGGGCATTCTGGGAGAAGTTGTTGGAGAGGTTGATGTAGAAGGATAGTGTGAAGTTGAGTTAGAGTGTAGGTTATATATTAGAGAGATAATTAATTGTGTATCGTAGATTCAATACTGTTATTTTGTTAACTGTTACTCAGTAGAGTATGCAAATCAATTTAAGTAGTATATCCGCACTGCCCCTTACCACCCGGCTTCAAATGGGTTGGCAGAGCGCACAGTGCAGACATTCAAAAGAGGCCTAAAGAAGCAGTCTTCCGGATCAATGGACACGAGACTGGCTCGCTTTTTGTTTACGTACAGGACCACCCCCCATGCAGTGACTGGGGTAGCTCCCGCAGAACTCCTAATGGGCCAGAGACTTTGCACCCGCCTTAGTATGGTTTTCCCGGAAATTGGCGCAAAAGTACGCCGCACACAAGAACGGCAGGGACAGGGATTTTCTCGTCATCGGCCGATTCGGCAGTTTGCGCCCGGTGACCCAGTGTTTGTTCAGAATTTTGCTGGTGGTGCCCAATGGGTTCCTGGGGTAATCTTTCGCCAAACGGGCCCTATATCTTACCAAGTGCAAGCCCAGGGTCGTCTCCAGCGAAAACATGTAGACCACGTTCGGTCCAGAAGACCATCCCCTCAAAAGATTCCCCGCCCCCGGAGCTCATTTCAACAGCCGCAGAGACAAGAGAAGGTAGTCCTCACAATCTTCCACTGGTGCCTCACTCGAAGCCTGCGCAGGTCGTCACGGGTCCGAATGGAGAGAGAGACGCTGACATGACGGAGGCAGCAGACTCTGACTCCGAGATGGAGACACAGGATGCATCAGAGGGGGAATCCTCGGGTCCACGGGCCGTGGATGTACAACCGCGCCGTTCATCACGGAAGTGCCGGTCTCCGTCTCGTTACACGCCGCCTGATCCAGCGCCGCGTGCAAATGGTGTCCGGCCTGCGGCCAAACGAGTCCGACGCCCTCCTTCGCCAGGGTCTTCGGTGGATTCCTTGGACTTTGGGGGGGAGGGATGTTAGAACCTGCCTACTTACCATTGGCTGGGGACTAATGACTATCCCACAATCCTGTGGGAGTATGAGCTTCCCCAATGAGGGGGGTGGAGAAACCACTAGTAAACTCCTAGTATAAATAAAGCTGGCCAGTTCAGGAACCAGCAGGAAGGAGTATGTAGCAAGGGAAGTTACTGCTACTGTTATGTATATATGTTATAGTAAATAAATGTTATTACTTTGTATCCTTAAAACTCGTGCTGGATTCTTCGTGGCCCTTACAAAACTGGCGACGAAGGTTAAAGTGAATAGCTGTCTACACTGCTGAAGCCACCTCCTGGATTTTTGTTGGATACAGGTTGGAAGTTGTTTTCTATTATACCATGCCTCTGTACGGACGTTTGGATGTTTTTGATGCTGCGCTGGAGAGCTGGAACCAGTACACACAACGGATGCGTTACTATTTCCGGGCAAACAATATCACCGAAAACGAGCGCCTGGTGGTCATATTGCTCACCGCCTGCGGCCCGCATACGTTTGGGGTAATTAGGAGCCTTATGCACCCAGCTGCGCCGGACACCAAAACGTTTGATGAACTTGTGAATATAGTGGGGCAACATTTTAACCCAACCCCGTCCACGATAGTCCAGCGTTACCGATTTAATACCGCTGAGAGGACCCCTGGAGAATCCCTTGCCGATTTTCTATCCAGGCTACGCAGGATTGGGGAGTACTGTGACTATGGTGAGACCTTGTCAGAAATGTTACGCGACCGTTTTGTTTGCGGTATTAACAATGTGGCCACCCAGAGAAAGTTGTTAGCGGAGCCAACATTGACTTTTCAACAGGCCATTCAAATAGTATTGTCCCGAGAGAGCGCAGAGCGAGGAGTGCAGGAGCTAAAGGGAATGGAAGTGCATGCCTTGGGTCGCAACACCTTCCGTCTGAAAATGTCCCCCCCGCACTCCTGCGGTACCTTGGGCGAGGCAACGTCCGGACCGACGCCAGTGGCCGTCGGACATTCCTCCCTGAAGGGAGCCTTCTCCAGAGCCAATGGATGAGGAGCCATGTCCGTGTCAGACTTGTAGGCGCCGACCCCGTCATGGACGGCGGTCCTAGGGGTGCCAGAGGCGCCGTCGTTCCGACCGAAACTGGGACCAGCCCAGGGGCCGTAACTGGGACCAGCCCAGAGGCCGTACCTTCCATGTGGATGAACCTGCGGCGACTACTCCTGAGGACGTGGAGAGGGAGGACAACTGCCTGCAGCTGCATTGTGTGGCAACTCCCCGTGTGGCCCCCATTAAGGTGACAGTACAGGTCAATGGTCACCCGCTTGAGATGGAGTTGGATACTGGCGCAGCGGTCTCCGTGATCGCCCAGAGGACATTCGACCGCATCAAGCAGGGTATACAGACCCTTACATTAACCGACTCACAGGCCAGGTTGGCCACCTACACGGGGGAACCACTGGACATTGCAGGAACTACAATGACCCCTGTTGTCTATGGACGCCAGGAGGGGCGTTTCCCACTTATCGTGGTGCACGGCCATGGGCCCAGCCTGTTGGGTCGGGACTGATTGCGCCATTTGCGGGTGCAATGGCAGCACATCCTCCAAACAGTTTCTGAAGGGTTGACTGAGGTACTAGGATGATACCCAGATGTATTCCAGCCTGGTTTGGGGAAAATAAAAGGGGCCGTAGCCCGTATCCAAGTTGAAACAGGAGCCACGCCACGCTATTTCCGGGCGCGCCCAGTACCTCACGCCTTGCTCGAGAAGGTAGAACGGGAGCTCACTCGTTTGGAGGGTTTGGGTATTATCAGGCCTGTCCGTTTTGCTGACTGGGCAGCACCAATTGTACCTGTAATGAAGCCTGATGCCACAGTTCGCTTGTGTGGCGACTATAAACTTACAGTGAATATGGTTTCCCGACTCGACCGATATCCAATGCCTCGCATAGAGGATCTCTACGCAAAACTTGCAGGTGGACTCTCGTTCACAAAATTAGATATGAGTCACGTCTACCTGCAGTTGGAGCTGGACCCTGCCTCCCGACCATATGTAACGATTAATACACACCGGGGCCTGTATGAATATACACGGTTGCCCTTTGGAGTATCCTCTGCCTGCGCAATTTTTCAACGTGTTATGGAGGGCATTTTGAGAGGTTTACCACGTGTGGCTGTCTACCTAGATGACGTTTTGATTACAGGGACGTCGGAGCAGGAACATTTGGAAAATCTGGAGGCTGTCCTTAGACGCCTTTCGGAGGCTGGAGTCCGTTTACGTTGTACAAAGTGCGTATTTCAGGCAAAGGAAGTAGTCTACCGAGGTTATCAGGTGGACCGCGAAGGTCTGCACCCCGTCGCAGAGAAGGTGCGTGCAATTCAACATGACCCCGCCCCGACTGACACTTCGCATCTTTGTTCTTTTCTCGGTCTCGTAAACTATTACGGGAAGTTCCTCCCCAATCTGGCAACTATGCTGGCCCCTTTGCACCTTCTGCTAAAGAAAAATGACACCTGGGTTTGGGGTCAGCCGCAAGAAACCGCTTTCCGGCGGGTAAAGCAACAATTGTCGTTGTCTGGGTTACTAACCCACTATGATCCTGGAAAGCCTTTGCTCGTCACATGTGATGCATCCCCGTATGGTATTGGGGCCGTCCTGTCCCACAAGATGGAGAACGGGGCCGAACGACCAATAGCTTTGGCCTCCCGCACATTGACTGCAGCGGAGAAAAAGTACGCGCAGATCGAGAAGGAGGGCCTGGCAGTGGTTTTTGCGGTGAAACGCTTCCACCAGTACGTTTACGGCCGCCATTTCACTATCGTGACTGATCATAAGCCCCTGCTGGGATTTTTCAGAGAGGATAAGCCAATACCGCCCATTGCTTCTGCACAGATCCAGCACTGGGCTTTGTTGCTTGCTGCATACGAGTATTCTCTGGAGCACAAACCAGGTACGCAGATAGCAAATGCCGACGCACTGAGCCGATTGCCTTTATCGACCGGCCCCATGTCGACCCCCACGACCGGTGAAGTGGTTGCAACACTAAATTTGATGGACACCTTGCCTGTCACGGCATCACAGATCCGTGAGTGGACCCAGACGGAGCCAGTCCTGTCAAAGGTTCGGCACATAATCCTGTATGGTGGGCAGCATAGACAGCTCCCAGGCGAGTTGCTTGCCTTCATTGGCTTGCCTTCATTGGCCGGGGCATTGAGTATAAGAATTGGCAAGTCATGTTGCAGCTGTATAGAACCTTAGTTAGGCCACACTTGGAGGATAGTGTTCAATTCTGGTCGCCACACTACCAGAAGGATGTGGAGGCTTTAGAGAGGGTGCAGAAGAGATTTACCAGAATGTTGCCTGGTATGGAGGGCATTAGCTATGAGGAGCGGTTGAATAAACTCGGTTTGTTCTCCCTGGAATGAAGGAAGTTGAGGGGCGACCTGATGGAGGTCTACAGAATTATGAGGGGCATAGACAGAGTGGATAGTCAGAGGCTTTTCCCCAGGATAGAGGGGTCAATTACTAGGGGGCATAGGTTTAAGGTGAGAGGGGCAAGGTTTAGAGTAGATGTACGAGGCAAGTTTTTTACGCAGAGGGTAGTGGGTGCCTGGAACTCGCTACCGGAGGAGGTGGTGGAAGCAGGGACATAGTGACATTTAAGGGACATCTTGACAAATACATGAATAGGATGGGAATAGAGGGATATGGACCCAGGAAGTGTAGAAGATTGTAGTTTAGTCGGGCAGCATGGTCGGCACGGGCTTGGGGGGCCGAAGGGCCTGTTCCTGTGCTGTACATTTCTTTGTTCTTTGTTCTTTGAGTTGCGGGCATTTTCCTCCAAGCTGTCAGAATTCAGCGTGGAAGACGGCATCCTCTTGTGGGGGACCGTGTGATTGTCCCGGAAAAAGGCCAGGAGCTGATAATATCAGACTTGCACAATGGGCATCCAGGCGTGACCAAAATGAAAATGTTGGCCCGGAGTTATGTCTAGTGGCCAGGCCTCGACACCGACATTGAGAAGGTGGCCCAAAACTGCTCCATTTGCCAGGAGCAACACAAGCTTCCGCCGGCCGCGCCCCTACATCACTGGGAATGGCCAGGGCGGCCTTGGGCACGTTTGCATGCAGATTTTGCAGGCCCTTTTCAAGGATCCATGTTCCTTCTACTAATTGACGCCCAGTTCAAATGGCTAGAGGTGCATAAGATGCAGGGGACAACGTCCTGCGCAACAATTGAAAAGATGCGTTTATCGTTTAGTACGCATGGCCTCCCCGAGGTGCTGGTCACGGATAACGGCACTCCATTCACGAGTGAGAAGTTTGCGAGGTTCACGAAGATGAACGGCATCCGCCATATCCGCACTGCCCCTTACCACCCGGCTTCAAATGGGTTGGCAGAGCGCGCAGTGCAGACATTCAAAAGAGGCCTAAAGAAGCAGTCTTCCGGATCAATGGACACGAGACTGGCTCGCTTTTTGTTTGCGTACAGGACCATCCCCCATGCAGTGACTGGGGTAGCTCCCGCAGAACTCCTAATGGGCCAGAGACTTCGCACCCGCCTTAGTATGGTTTTCCCGGACATTGGCGCAAAAGTACGCCGCACACAAGAACGGCAGGGACAGGGATTTTCTCGCCATCGGCCAATTCGGCAGTTTGCGCCCGGTGACCCAGTGTTCCTGGGGTAATCTTTCGCCAAACAGGCCCTATATCTTACCAAGTGCAAGCCCAGGGTCGTCTCCAGCGAAAACATGTAGACCACGTTCGGTCCAGAAGACCATCCCCTCAAAAGATTCCCCGCCCCCGGAGCTCATTTCAACAGCCGCAGAGACCAGAGACAAGAGAAGGTAGTCCTCACAATCTTCCACTGGTGCCTCACTCGAAGCCTGCGCAGGTCGTCACGGGACCGAATGGAGATAGAGACGCTGACATGACGGAGGCAGCAGACTCTGACTCTGAGATGGAGACACAGGATGCATCAGAGGGGGAATCCTCGGGTCCACGGGCCGTGGATGTACAACCGCGCCGTTCATCACGGAAGCGCCGGTCTCCGTCTCGTTACACGCCGCCTGTTCCAGCGCCGCGTGCAAATGGTGTCCGGCCTGCGGCCAAACGAGTCCGACGCCCTCCTTCGCCAGGGTCTTCGGTGGATTCCTTGGACTTTGGGGGGGAGGGATGTTAGAACCTGCCTACTTACCATTGGCTGGGGACTAATGACTATCCCACAATCGTGTGAGAGTATGAGCTTCCCCAATGAGGGGGGCGGAGAAACCACTAGTAAACTCCTAGTATAAATAAAGCTGGCCAGTTCAGGAACCAGCAGGAAGGGGTATGTAGCAAGGGAAGTTACTGCTACTGTTATGTATATATGTTATAGTAAATAAATGTTATTACTTTGTATCCTTAAAACTCGTGCTGGATTCTTCGTGGCCCTTACAAAAGTAGTGTAAAATAAACTAGTTTTTATTCAAACCAATAGCTTTATGTTCTTTGTCAACGCTACAACTTTGGCTATCTTGGAGAACAATACAAGGAACATAACAGACATGGCACAGATGCATGGGAGTGCAGAACCTGCAAGTTCCACCTCATGGCTGTGCCTTCACTGTAGCTAGTTGGAAACCGTGCAGTTCCACTGCTATTGGCACAGCACATGGACTGCAGGGATTAAATAAGGTAACAGCTCACCACCTTGTCAAGGACAATTTGGGACAGGCAAGAGAAATGCTGACCTTGCCAATAACGTCCAGGTCCCATGAGACAAACACAGATGTGATGAGGGGGTTGGAAGAGTAGATGGTTCACTTACCCTCGTGGCATGGATTAAATCGTTGACCCATTTTGTGTGCTCTAGGGCAGTCGTCGCCTGCAGGCACTGACCGTCCTGACTACCTCCTCCCAGGCCACAGTGGTCAGCAGGGATGGCCTCTTGCAGCCATCCCTGTGTAGCCACCTGGGTTGGCCACTTCCCGACTTAAAATACAGGTCCGCAAAGAATGCAGGGAAATTCAGCCAAGCCAGGAAAAGCTAGCAGGTGCAACGTCTCCTGTGTATTAGAACTTGCAGAAACCCAGACAGCACTGAAACCAGCAGCCATCTGCATATTAATGAGCAATCCCCGGGAACAATTGAACCATTTAAGGTGAATAAGGCCAAGCCAGACTCCTCGGCGCCAGCAGGAGCCAAGACAAAGGAAGGCTAACGGACAATCAGGGAACGGCTCCAGTATTGGAGAAATCGACCCAAGTGATCGGAACGTAGTCCAATCACTTGGAACCAGACACGGGGTCCGCCCCGAATGGCGCAAATCCCCTGGGGACTATAAAGTAGAGTCCCCAAGTTCAATTCGTTCTTCTTGGCAGGGTCACTCAGCAGCACGAAACAACCCTTGACAGTGACCTGCCTAGCTGCCGCACCAACCAAGTAAGTCTCCAGTCAATGCACGCTATGAGATAGGCGCTCCTAGCTACCAGTCCATACCAGCTTTTGAATCCTGCAGACTCAGAATCGAACGAAAGGCCATTTGTTCCCCTGACCTGGTGGGCCAGTCCCAAAGCTAAGTATAGGCCTTTTAGTGATAGAGATAGCCTAGTAAGTAGAGTTTTATGCATGAGTAGTGATTGACTGTGTATAATAAATGTGTTTTTATTTGAATCTTATTAATTGGTGTGTTGAGTTATTGATCAGTACTTGAACTTGAACCTCGTGGCGGTATCATAAAGATACCTGGCGACTCTAGAGCAAAGGTTATAGAAACAGAGCCAATTAAGTAAAGACACAACGGGCAACATTTAAGAACCAACCAAAAGTTAGCAACACCTGGGGAAGGGGATGCCCCACCTTTCTTATGTGGCATCCAAGAGTTGCTCAAGGGGTGCTTGGCTGGAGTGGGGACCTGTGTGGCTTGCTGCCTTCTCCTGCTGATCCTTCTTTCTGTCAGCGAAAGACTGTCCTGGTGCCTTTAAATATGGAACCCGGAGATGACGGCAGGGTACCTGATGTCCTGCCGCCCCACCACGAGACTCGACATGGGACTCTCGCATGCATAACTAAGGAGGCAGGGGAATACGATTGAACATAATAGCCTGCCCCATTCCAGGACTGGATTCACTCCACCTTTCTATCCCACGATGGAACTTCTGACAGGAGGGGAAGATTCTGCCCTTTTTCTCATTATAATGGTGCAAGTGGTCTCAGATATTTTTTTAAATATTTAGAGTACCCAATTATTATTTTTTCCACTTAAGGGGCAATTTGGCGTGGCCAATCCACCTAGCCTGCACATCTTTGGGTTGTGGGGGTGAAACCCACGCAGACATGGGGAGAATGTGCAAACTCCACACAGACAGTGATCTGGGGCCGGGATCGAACCAGGGTCCTCAGCACCGCAGTCCCAGTGCTAACCACTGCTGCCGCTCCCCCCCCCCGCCCCCAGTTTCAGATATTTTAAACTGGATATATGATCACGTCGGTGACAGTTAATGCAGAACATCTTTTCTCTTTTGTGCATTGGGAATGTAAAGTCAAAGTGAATAGTCAGACAGTGACTTACATTCATATATAACCTTTAATATAGTTAAATTCCAAAGGTGCTTCACAGAAGTGTTAGCAGACAACGTTTGACACTTAGTCACATGAGATATTAGGGAATTGAATGCCAATGAGAATTCAAATATAAAATTATTAATCCCTACCACGTTTGTAACATGAAATCTTCACAACCACTGAATGTGTCTGACCAGCCTTGCTCCAAGAAGATTTTACCTTCCTCCAAATCATCTTGCGTTCCAAAGAGAATTTTATTGTATGTAACCATACCTTGGCCAAATCATTTGCAATTCTCTCATCAATTAGTTTGATTTGAAAAGATTCCTTGATTATCACCATGGTTACTTAAATTATTGAAGCAATAAACCGCGTACCCACATGATAACTTACTGAAACCAAAATTAGTTTTGCACAAATTTCAATCATCCTCAATTAGTGTCACACAATCTGCGTTGTTCCTCAGGTCCCGTCTCATTTTAGTTCTTTCACAGGATGTGATTATTGCTGACCAGGACAGTGTTTATTGCACATTGCCTCATTTCCCTCAAGAAAGTGGTGGTGCGTTGCCTTCTTGAACTGCTGAAATCCATATGGCAGGTACACCCACTGTGCTGTTAGGGAAGAAGTTGCAGGTTTAATCGCCCTGACAGTGAAGGAACTGTGATTATAGTTCCAATTCAGGATGGTGCGTGGCTTGCAGGGAATTTGCAGGTGGTGGTGTTCCCATGCAACCTTGGCCTTCTAGGTGGTAGAGGTTGCAAGTTTAAAAGTGCTGTCAAGGGAGTCTTGGTGAATTGCTGCTGTGCATCTTGTTGGTGGGACACACTGTTGCCACTGTGCATCAGGGATGCAGTTTGGGTTCCACCATGGCCAATCAGCTCCTGACCTCATTAAAGCCTTGGTCCAAACATGGCCTAAAGAGCAGAATTCAAGAAGTGAAGTGAGAGTGACAGTTCTTGACTGAGTGTGATTACTCTCCACTGGTTAGAGTCATACCAAGCACAAATATAGATGGTTGCAGTTGTTGGAGGTCAATTATATCAGTCCCAGGACATCAGTGCAGGAGTTCTTTAGAGTAGTAGCGTAGGCCCAACCATCGCGATTCCGTCACCTCGACAGCATCGTCAATGCGTTCCGGAACGCACGCACAGTAGACACCGTTTGCATTCCATTAGCAGGCCCAACCCGGTATTCTCTGTGGCCTTCCCGATTCTCCACCTCCAATGGGCCGAATTCCCGATGGAGCTGTTCACTTATGTTTTTAAAAATCGTGAAACCAGCGTGGTGGCTGCTGAGGGAGAGAGAGAGGGGGTAGGACCCGGAGAGGAGCGACTGCGGGCTGGAGGGGAAGGGGGGGGAGAGGCCCTGCCAGGGCCGGGGGGGTGCGGTGGGGGAACAAACCAAGTGGCTGCCAAGTGGCCGGGGTGACCTCCCCCCCCCCCACGGGACTGGGGCAGTGCACAGGCACGGACCACCATTACGGTGGCCATCTTGCTCCACACACACTGACCACCGACGGGGTCAGGGATGCGGGGATGCGGGGGGGGGCGGGGGGGGGGGGGAGGAATATGCGCAGGCAGATCGCATAGTGACAACCAGGGCCACCATATACCCGGGTGGATCTGGTTGGCATGGGGATATGCCCATGCTAACTTATCAACCTTTCATCGCCTGCAGACAATGGATATTGGAATATAACCAGCAATAGTGGCCTTCCTGCTGTTCGCCGCAGCCCTGGGGGATGCCCTGCGGCTATACGAGGAGGTGCTGCTCGAGGACGAGGAGCAGGCAGCAGCGGTGCATGCAGCAGTGGAGCGGGCAGCAGAGGGGCAGATGGCAGCTGCCCAGGATGAAGAGTGAGCCACCCAACAGACCAAGGAAGAGGAGGTGCCAAGGAGGCGCCGCATGAGGCCTGCTGTGTACCGGCATCGCCTGTCATTCGAGGACCTGCTGGGCCGGACATGCCGTCGAAGACTCCTGCTGAGCAGAGACAGCGCGACATATCTGCCAGATGATGGCACATCTCACACCGCTGGGGTATGGGGGAGGAAACCCACTCCCGGTGGCCGTCAAGGTGATGGTCACCATTAACCTTCACACGACGGGGTCCTTCCAGGCTCTGAGTGGGGACCTGTCCGGGCCTCACAGACCTCGGTGCACAGGTGCATCCGCACCATCACGGAGACCCTATATGCCCAGGCGCCTCAATACATCCCCGTGGACCATGCCCGGGCAGCAGTGTTCGCTGCCATCGATGGGGTGCCCTGGGTCCAGGTAATTGACGGGATGCATGTCCCTCAACGAGCACCTGCAGATGACAGCCGCTCTACACAAACCGAAAGGGTTCCCACTCAATGAACGTGCAGCTGATATGTGACCATCAGCTGCACGTGTACACCTCTGCGCCCGATACCCGGGCAGTGTGCATGACGCCTTTGTCCTGGCACACTCGATGATTCCTGACATGTTCGAGACTCCTCCGGCTGAGGGGTTGGCTCCTGGGTGACAAGGGTTATCCGATGCCAGCGCGGCTGCTGATGCCTATCTGGAGGCCACAGATTGATGGGGAGATCTGCTACAACGATGCCCATACTGCAACCAGAGGCATGATCGAGCGGTGCTTCGGCCTCCTGAAGATCCAGTTCAGGTTCCTGGACCACTCTGGGGGCCCCTCCATTATGATGCTGAGAGGGCCAACCGCATCGTGGTAGCGTGCTGCGTCCTCCACAACATTGCACAGCAGAGGGGCAATGTGCTGGAGGAGGAGGAGAATGCGGGGGAGGGAGAAGATGGACAGGACATGGGACCCACACAGGCACGGGAGGCCGCACGACATATGCACCAGGGCCATCACGCACGGGCCACTCTGATCACCTCCAGATTCACCGACTAGGAAGGGGGGTTGGAAACTGGCGAGGGGCACGGACACAGCAGCCTAACACCACACACCCTCAGACCCCCCCCCCCCACACCGGCTATCCACTGCCTGCAACTCCGCCGCACCACGAGGTGGGGGCCCTGGGTTGGCAGTAACACTGGGTCTGGTCTATAGGTTGGGAGATGATGCCAACCCGTTCTGCAATGAGCTCTGGTACTCCGCATCGTACGACAATGTCTGACTCCTGCCCATGTCAGCACTTTTCACCATCCACCTGGCTGATCCCTGCATACGAGCTCCCCATTCCATCACATGGTGCCATCGGATCCGTGGGGTGGTGGTTGTGGGGACGGTGGGGGGGGGGGGGGGGGGGCAAGCACGGTCCACCCACAACGTCGGCCCATTCCCCTCCCAATGCTCACCAATTCTCCCCCCCGCCCCCTAGCCCAGACTAGCTCACCCTCACACCCATCAGACAGAGCACTGAGGCAGGTTGTAACAGTGGTGACAGGTATTTATTGTGAACAACTGTGTACAGGTTTGTGCCCTAGCCCCTATAACTAAACTCTGCCCTTTACTCATGCCAACTTAACTGGTGTCTACTTTTCTGGCCTTACGAGCCCTATATTATGTTGAGGTGGATCCCCAGACAATACAGCAGGAGTGGAGGGGCCTGCTATGATTCCCGCCCTGCGACAAGGGTCCCCGTTGGCGGGCGTCTTCTGGGGTGACCGAGCCTGGATGGGTCCGACTGCTGCTCAGGTATCCCAGGTGGTGTGGTGCCACCCTGTTCTGCCCGCTGCCCACCAGATGCAGCAGGGACAGGAGGGGATGGGGGGAGTCTGAGGTGCTGCAGTGTTCCAGCACCTCCCTTGTGGGAGTCACCAGCATGGGCCCCATTGCCTCCTCCTCCCTCAGGGTGCCCCAAATTACGATATTGGCGTCGGGCAATGGTGAATCACGCTCTTAGTCTCAGAAATGGCGAATCCCGCCCACAGAGTGCAGATTTCCCTGAGACTTTATAAATCATGTTTTCTGCCTACTGGTTTAACATAAAAGTGGGTGGGCCATGAACACAGGTGTGACTCCACACAGGCAGTTTATACTATGAATGTTGTTGGACCAACATAGTTTGTCTATTCAATTTTTGTATCCGTGAGGAGGTTTTAAAAGCATACTGGTTAGAGAAAAGAAGGAGGTTTCATTCTGATGAAGCAATGATAAACAATCAGACTTTAAGTAGAAGAATGGAAGCAATACCTGGAGCAGGCCATAACCAATGCTGGATTTCGGATCTTGGGTCAGGCATTTCGGGATCTGGGCAGTTCAGGGCAAGCTGGGTCAGGTGGGGTCATGGGTCCCTTGCAGCACAAGTGGCAAAGCAATTAACAGGTCTGGTGCCCCACTGTGCAATTGAGGTCCAGGTCAATTAGTGGTTTCTTTATTTTACCAAATTAAAATTTATAATAATCTTTATTAGTGTCACAAGTAGGCTAACATTAACACAGCAATGAAGTACTGTGAAAATCCCCTAGTCGCCACCCTAGTCGCCTGTTCGGGTACACTGAGGGATAATTCAGAATGTCCAATTCACCTAACAAGCATGTCTTTCGGGACTTTGTGGGAGGAAATAAGAGCACCGGGAAGAAACCCACGTAGACAAGGGGAGAACGTGCAGACTCCACACAGGCAGTGACCCAAGCCAGGAATCAAACTCAGGTCCCTGGCGTTGTGAAGCAACAGTGATAACTGTAATGTTCTTGTCGGATGGCCTGATTTATATTACAAGAACAGTTGTAGCTAAAGCTATAAATAATTTATGAACCTTAACTGTGGGTCAACCATATACAAAACAACAGATGAATAACAGTGTTAACATGCACAAGCAATCTCTCCCTTCCAGCTCTCCAGTCAGTATGAGGTCACCTGACTCTAACATTCACTTATATACTACTGAGACTCTGAGTGGTCAGTCAGCGAATTACAAGACAACCAAGTTATCACCACAATAACCACTGTGCCACCCATTGACGAATGGAAGATTCTAAGAATGTATGGCTTTTGAATAGTCATATTTGAGACACTACCAAAGGTCACTGTACCACTGTACATCACTAAAACAAAATTCTAATTAGTAAAGTATCAAAATATGGAAAGCTCTTTGGGTTGTAGAGTTGGAACGACACAGGGTGAAGTAGCAATAAAGCCATGGTAATGAGGCAGGAGAAGGTATCCTCGCTCTCCTTGTTTTCTCCCTGCCTCCCTCCCCTGTCAACTGTGGAGCAAAGATATGAAGGGCATATTGATTCACAAATTTATTGATTATTTGGTGTGTCTGTTACATTAATGTATTAATTCCCTGGAACTTGCTGTTGCATTACTTTATTAATTTTGTAGCTAGGCTAAATGGTGTGTGAATTTATTTATCATTGCTGACTGCTCCATTAAATTTTAATTTACTGTTGTATCTACAATTGTCTATTATTTTTCTGGTTCCCGCTGCTCTATTCATTTATTGTTTAAGGAACGACCAGTTCTCTATTAATTTAATTCACCGGTGCCCACTTAACTCCTCTGTAACCTTCTTTCCTTCTTGCTGTGAATGAATATGGCTTGGTTTGGCTTTTATGGGCTGTGTTTTCTTGCTGCAAATGACTTTCACTTTAATTCTCCACTTTATTTTTTAGGTTTATCTCTGGTAGTTCCAACCTCCTCCACTCTTTTAGGTGCACTTCCTTGGGAACACCTTGAAACAATTTTTCACATTCTACAGGTTTTGACTCCTGGTTTGCCACACCCCAGGAGACCAACTATTATGTAAAATTCGGACAATTCATTTACCTTTCGCACCAAATAATGAACAAATTGGTAGAGTTCAATTTCCAAAGCAACAGAGTACTAGCTACTAAAATTGAAATCAGTCGCCATAAACCAGTTGCCCTGCTGTGTTATGTCCCACATGACAGAGCACTTTTAAAACCTCGCACCCTCTTTCATGATGAGCAGTGCCTAGTGAAATCAGTTAATCCACATAGATAATCTGACAGAAAAAAATTCGCACCAAATTCGTTATCACTGTGAGGGCAACAGCATTAGAAATACACTACTACTAATAGTGATGCATTTGTGTGCACAGTGAATCACCATTAATTAGTTCTG
Organism: Scyliorhinus torazame; assembly: GCF_047496885.1. Taxonomy (NCBI): domain Eukaryota; kingdom Metazoa; phylum Chordata; class Chondrichthyes; order Carcharhiniformes; family Scyliorhinidae; genus Scyliorhinus; species Scyliorhinus torazame. Next base: position 106,196,414 of record NC_092714.1, on the reverse strand, counting down.
TTGTGTATTGTAATTGCAAGATAAAAGAACGGAAATGCTCAAGCACGTGGGTTGAATGTAATAATCAACAGAGGTTAATTAGATGATTGTAGGACGGCAGGTGGCTAGCACTGCTGCCACGCGGCGCTGAGGACCCAGGTTCGACCTCAGCGCCAGGTTGTTATATTACTGAAATGTTTGTTTGGCCGAGTTGTATTTAACTTGATGATATACAGTCAAAGTCTTCCAGTTGATGACAAATTATTTATTGAGTAATAAAATAATATGCTCGTGAGTTCTTTCACTTTAATACTTTGACTAGTAATATAATTAACTAAGATTAGATTAAACTTACAATTATGATAATGCACTACACTCTGATCTGTCACGTCTTTACTCTAGCTGCACTACACACACACTAACCTAAAGAGCGGGAAACTCCTTCTATAGTTCCTGTTAGTGTTGCCATCGAGTGATCATCTGACTGTACTGACTGTGCATTAACCAATCATGTATTTACATATACAGAGATCACTGTCGGTGTGGAGTTTGCACATTCTCCCCGTATCTGCGTGGGTCTTACCCCACAACCAAAAGATGCGCAGGGCAGGTGGTTTGGCCACACTTAATTGACCCTTCATAAAAAAATTAGATGACTGTGAACGGTACAAAGGCTTAATCTAGATCTTGTTAGAAAGCAGCAAAGTAACAGCTGAAGAAGTGGGCAAACAAGGGCAGTGTAGAAGCTGCTTCTGAGGGCAATATGGCCGATGTCATTACTCGGACAACCTCTATGTCTGCAACAGCCTTACAGAGTTCCTACCCCTGTGGTTGTCCGCAGAAGGACAACTCCTCTCAGCCCCATTGCTCCGTCACATTTTAGGAAAAGCCCAGGGCAGGACTTTTGGAATAGTTAAAGTTCGTAGTCACCATCGTTCCTCCCCTCCTGGAAATGTAAAAGCTGACGCACTGGCAAAAGCAGCTTCCAGGCACGGATATTTTTGGACACCCCCCGAGAGCGCACCAGTGAATGCAGTTCAGGTCTCGCAGACTAATATCGAGGATTTAGTACAGGCCCAGAAGCAGGACAGCAGTCTCAGGAAGATTTTGAAAGGAAAGTTTACGGCACCTTTCGATAGATTTAAAAATGCTCTGACCACACATGACGGTGGGCTGTGTTTTCTTAAAGTGAAAGACACCCTTTATGTGGTTCCTGAACAGGACAGGAATCAGCTCATTTGTTTGTTCCATGACAGCCATGGACATCAGGGAATTGATCCCACTACAGCCCACCTCAGGCAGCTCTGTTGGTGGCCAAGTTTAAAAGAGGACGTAACGCACTACGTTGAGAATTGCCTTATCTGTGCCCAGAACAATCCGGACAGATACGCCAAGAAAGTTCAACTTAGTCACACCCGCCCTGTTAATGGCTCCTGGACTAACCTCCAGATTGATTTTATAGGACCATTGCCCCCTTGCAGGAATAGTTATAAGTATGTACTCGTTGTGATAGACACGTTTACAAAATGGGTAGAGGCATTCCCATCCAGAACAAACACGGCAAAGACCACAGCCAAGATCCTAACCCACCACATCTTTACGAGATGGGGACACCCCCGCAGCATTGAATCCGACCAAGGTTCGCATTTTACGGGACGTGTCATGAAGAATGTCATCACTATATTTAGCATTACCCAAAAATTCCACATCGCATACCACCCCCAGTCAAGTGGTATCGTGGAGCGCATGAATCGGACCCTAAAATCCACCCTCAGAAAAATGGTCCAGCAGAACAACACCACTTGGGATTCAGTCCTCCTTTTTGCGCTGATGTTTTTGCGAAATACGGTTTCAACATCTACAGGTTACACCCCACACACCCTCATGACCGGACGCCCCATGAAAGGCGCAGATTTTTTATTGGGATTAGATTTGACCAGCCCCGAAGTGACGGCCCTCACACACGAGAAAGCAGTAGAACAACTGGTAGAGAACGTTAAAACGGCTCAGATAGCAGCCGCGGTACAATTAGGCACACAAAAGAAACAGAGCAAGGCCTGTTTCGATAAGACAGTACATGCGACTGAGTTCAGTGTAGGACAGCAAGTCAGGCTCTCCATATACAACCCCAGCACATTCCTGTCACCGAAGTATTCAGGTCCGTACTCCATTGCGGACAAAGTAAGCCCCTCCGTGTACAAAATTAAGTACCCCAACGGAAAGACTGCGTGGTTTCATATTAACCAGCTTAAGGCATATGGCCCACAGTCCAACCACGCACACAACGTCATGCTCGACGCAGCAGACCACGCCCCGCCCACAGCCAACGCAACCCTACCCTCCCCCAACACGTCCAGCCCAGCCACGGACTCAACCTCGACTCCACCCCCGAACTCTAGACTCCGCCCCGGAACGCCCACAGACTGCAGCAGTAGCGACAGCGACTGTGACACTGACAATAGCCACAGCACGCCTCCCTACTATTCCCAGGCAACAGGACCTACACCCAGCGAATCTGACCATGATTCGAGTGATCCCTTCCTCATCACTTTCCTCAATAAACCCCACCAAAGACCACCGCCCTACGATTACGACCCGGGGGGGGGGGGGGTCAGAGGGAACAATAGGTGGGAGACTTGTTGGCGCCTGAGTCGAGAGTCATCAGGCTAGCTGGGTGAGCTGGTCTACGGAAGGCAGGTGGGGGGCTGTATATAGCTAGTTTATGGTAGGGGTCAGGTTACAGGGTGTTGTTGCTAGGGTGATGAAGGGGGTAGTTGATCTGCTGACGAGGGAGGAACTTGGGTTTGGGAACATGGAGGAGGTCGGAGGTGGGGGCTGCCAGGAGGCAGACCAGGAGAAGCGCGACACATGGGCTGGGGGCGGCCCAAGAAAGGAGATGGTTGATCGGCGGGGGGGGGGGGGGGGCACGGTGCCCCTCAACCAGGCTGATCACCTGGAACGTTAGAGTGTTAAACGGGCCAGTAAAGTGGGCATGTGTGTTCGCGCATCTGAGGACGCTGAAGGCGGACGTAATAATGCTTCAGGAGACGTATCTGAAAGTAGCTGACCAGGTCAGATTGAGGAAGGGCTGGATCAGCCAGGTCTTCCACTCGGGACTGGACACTAAAACCAGGGGGGTCGCGATTTTGGTCAACAAACAGGTGCAATTCGAGGTGGGCAGCACAATCTCGGATGGGGGAGGCAGATTTGTCATGGTGAGTGGCAAGCTCGAGGGGATGAGGGTAGTTTTGGTCAATGTATATGCCCCAAACTGGGATGATGTGGATTTTATTAAGAGACTGCTGGGGAAGATACCTGACCTGGACTCGCATGGCTGATTATGGGAGGGGATTTTAACACAGTCCTTGACCCCGGCCGAGACCGGTCGTGTTCAAAAACGGGTAAGGTGCAGGCAATGGCAAAGGAACTGAGGGGGTTCATAGAGCAAATGGTGGGTGCTGCTCCATGGAGGGCTAGTCGGCCAACGGGGAGGGAGTTTTTGTTCTATCCACATGTTCATCAGGTGTATTCCCGAATTGATTTTTTCATCATGAGCAGGGATTTGCTGGCGGGGGTGACAGACGTAGAATATTCGGCGATCGCTATTTCGGACCATGCCCCAAACTGGGTTGACCTGCAGGTCTGCAAGGAAAGTTTTCAGCGTCCTCAATGGAGGCTAGAGGTTCGTTTGTTGGCGGACGAGGCGGTGTATGAGAGGGTGAGGAAATGTTTGCAAAATTACCTGCAGGCCAATGACACAGGGGAAGTCTCAGCTGCGGTGCTTTGGGAGGGGCTGAAGGCAGTGGTGAGAGAGGAGCTGATTTTGATTAGAGCACATAGGGACAGGACGGACAGGGCAGAAATGGACCGACTGGTACATGGGCTGGGGGGGGCCTCAAGAAAGGAGATGGTTGATCGTGGGGGGGGGGGCACGGTGCCCCTCAACCAGGCTGATCACCTGGAACATTAGAGGGGATAGACAGGAGATATGCGGCGACCTCGAGGGCAGAGCTATTGTGGTAGTCGGTATTAGGGGTATTACGGTACCCAGGTTGATGCTGTAAGACCATTGGTGTGGGAGGTACCTGAGACAGCAATATCATTGGTGAAGCCAGCCTGCTGGTTCCGCCCAGTAAGGCGGAGTATAAGAGCCTGTGTCTCCCTAGCAGCCGCATTCTGTACCTGCACTGCTGGGGGAAACATCGAGTCCAATAAAACCTTCAATTGTCATCCAATCTCGCTTCTGGAGTTATTGCTCGAGCATCAGCTATTAAGGGAACGACGAAGGCGACAGACTGAGTTTGGGGTGTTGTCCACAAAGGTAAGGCTGTGGAGAAGCTTAGGAAGGATAGGTGTGCGATTTATGAGCACGGGGAGAAAGCCAGTAGAATGCTGGCACAGCAACTGAGGAAAAGGGAGGCGGCCAGGGAAATAGGGAAGGTAGTCGACGGTGGAGGAAACTTGGTAGGGGATCCAGCAGGGCTGAACAAGATGTTCAGGGACTTTTATAGTAAGCTTTACACCTCTGAACCCCCTCCGGGGCCGGAGGGAATGAGGCGCTTTCTGGATGGATTGACCTTCCCAAAAGTGGGCAGGGGATTGATAGACGGGTTGGGGGCCCCGATCAGGACCGAAGAAATATTGGGGGACTTGAGGGCCATGCAATCGAGTAAAGCCCTGGGGCCGGATGGGTATCCGATGGAGTTTTACAAAATGTTCTCCGAGATAGTTAGGGTTTTCAATGAGGCAAGAGACACATGATGATGTCACAGGCCATCATCTCTCTGATATAGAAACGGGACAAAGACCCGGAGGCATGTGGGTCCTATAGGCCGACCTCTGCTCAACATAGATGCTAAAATACTGGCCAAGCTCTTGGCTGCTAGGATTGAGGACTGTGTGCCGGACGTCATTATGGAAGATCAAACTGGGTTCGTCAAGGGCAGGCAGTTGGTGGCCAACCTAAGAAGGCTGCTGAATGTGATCATGATGCCCCCGGAGAGTAGAGAGGTAGAGGTAGTTGTGACAATGGATGCTGAGAAGGCTTTTGACCGGGTTGAGTGGGACAATTTATGGGAGGTGTTGGGACGATTTGGGTTCAGGGAGGGCTTTATCGACTGGGTTAGACTGTTGTACCAGGCTCCGGAGACGAGTGTGAGGACGAATAGGACGACATCTGACTATTTTAGACTGTACCGAGGGACAAGGCTGTTTGCCAAACTGCTGTTTGCGCTAGCAATAGAGCCGCTGCCAATTGCCCTGAGAGCTTCTAGGGGTTGGAAGGGGCTGGTACGTGTGGGGGTGTGGGGTGTGGGGGGGGTGTGGGGGGGGGGGGGGGGGTGGAACACAGAGTTTCATTGTACGCCGACGAACTGCTCTTATGCATCACGGATCCAGTGGCTGGGATGGATGAAATCATGGGAATCCTGAAGGAATTCGGCCGGTTCTCGGGGTACAAACTGAACATGGCAAAGAGTGAGTTGTTTGTAGTCCAGGCGAGGGGCCAGGAGGGTCGGTTGAGGGGGCTACAGGTGGCGTGGGACTGGGGCCGTCTGCACAAGTTGAACTTATCTCGGTTGGTGGAGCAAATGAGGGCTGAGCTCCGGAGGTGGGATGCACTCCCACTGATACTAGCGGGGAGAGTGCAGACGGTTAAAATGACAATCCTTCCGCGATTCCTGTTCGTCTTCCAGTGTCTCCCCATTTTCATTCCACGGTCTTTTTTCAAGAAGGTCAATAAAATTTGTTCTTGGAAGGGAGCTTCCCGAGCATGAGGGCTCTGGAGGAGAAATTTGGGCCGGCGAGAGGGAATGAGTTCAGGTACTTGCAGGTGCGGGACTTTTCACGCAGACTGATTCCATCCTTCCAACGCCTGCCACTTAGGGGGATCCAGGACAGGGTAGTGTCCAGTGGATGGGTGGGGATGGGGAGGGTCTCGGATATATATAAGGAACTTATGGGAGCAGAGGAGACTCAGATCGAGGAACTGAAGCTTAAGTGGGAAGAGGAGCTCAGGGGTGAGATAGAAGAGGGCTTATGGGCGGAGGCGTTGAGTAGGGTAAACGTGATCGCAACATGCACTAGGCTCAGCCTGATTTAATTCAAAGTAGTCCACCAGGCCCACCTGACAGTGGCCCGGATGAGTAAATTTTGGGGATTGGAGGACAGGTGCGCCAGATGTTCGGGAGGACCGGCGAACCATGTCCACATGTTCTGGGCATTCCAAAACTCAGGGGGTACTGGCAGGGATTTGCAGACGTTATGCCCCGGGCACTAAAAACAAGGGTGGTGATGAGTCCAGAGGTGGCTATGTTCGGGGTTTCGGTGGACCCGGGAGTCCAGGAGGGGAGAGTGGCTGTGTTTTGGCCTTTGCTTCCCTGGTAGCCCGGCGACAAATTCTGTTGGCATGGAGCCCCCAAAGTCGGAGGCCTGGCTATCGGATATTGCGAGCTTCCTCGGACTGGAGAAAGTTAAGTTCGCTTTGAGAGGTCACTGTCAGGGTTTGCCCGGAGGTGGCACCCATTTATCGACTTCTTCGCGGAAAATTAATCGTCAGCATGGGGGGCTGGGTGGGGAGTGTTAGGGTAACGTAGATTAAGAGGGCAGTTAGACTGGTCCTTGCAGGTGGGGAGCTGGTTTTCTTGCGCTATATTGATTGTTCTTTGCACACTATTTTATATTGTTGTTGTTTACTATGCCAAAATGTCTTAATAAAATTGTTTATCAAAAAAAGAAAGCCGCAAAGTAGCCAATGACATCACGGATCATCAAGTGACTAAAGGGACCATGCAGCAACGACACAACAACCACATACGTAACAACTTCCTTGTATCATACTAGTTTGGCTGGGCTAATTCTGGAATTACCTGCAGAAATTTACCTGCATTTTTCTTGCTTCCCAATTGTCCTCCGAGTTATGCAGGTAGCATGGTGGAGTTCTAGCGTCAGACTATGGCATCACGATTCCCCCGGCTACTTTCCACCTCCTGCCCCCTCCTACCAACTTTGCTCTGACTGCCTGCCCCAAGGTGAGGATCTCCCCAAACTAATCCAAATCATGTTCCGAGGTGGCTCCGACCACCTTTTCAATACTGCTTCAATTATATCACCCTTGTCCCCATTCCTGCCAGCAACCTAAAGTTGAAGTGTCAGACTCATTATTTTCCTCTGAAGTTTAAAATCCATTGCAGCCCTGAGTTTCTGTGGGATTCCCCAATCACCTACTAGATCTTCAAGAGAATCCCTGCAGACCAGTGTAAGTGACTGCTTTGAAGCTATTTATGCCATTTCTCCAGGGGTTCTGCCAGTTTCTGACTGAAATCACAGGGGCACATAGCCAAATGATCATGTAAATCACAATTACTGCGATCAAAAATACATTTTATAACACTCATTCGCCCTGATATTTGATAAATTACATTTCCTTCAACTCACAAGTGAAGGGATTGGAGATTTGTAATGGAAGGACAAAATATTGGTGTTCTGTTAAATATGGAATTTTGTAAAGAAGGTGGCCCAACCAAATAATACAAATCAGTAATCTCCACATTAAAAGAAATGAAAATGGGTATGCTCCCAAAGCTCACATTCACCAAATGTTTCAAATACCAGAAATGTCATGCCGACTGCAGAACAGTTCCACAATTGATTTTTGTTCTCTCCTGACAATTTATTTTCCAACAGTTCAAAGCAGGGGAATGATCTGGCACCCCGAACCATCCATCAAAGGTTTTAAGCAAGATGTTATCCATTAAGTATTTGTTTCCATGCAGATGGTATTTAAGGGTTGGGAGGTTATTTCTTGGCATTATGCAGAGCTCACTGCCACAGAAATACAATGAATCACAAAAAGGATTGCAGTCCTCTGAAGATTTCTCTTTAAATTTTCGGTCTCAAATTTTTCCTCTGATTTTCTTTCTCTTGTCCCTTTTCCAAAGCTAATCGATCATATTGGAGTACAGCTTTTCACCAGTATCACACTCATGTGACCATTCTACATGCAAACTGCACAACAGTTATTGAATCATTTAACTATTATAAATGAGTTCAATAATGTTTTTGTCCACAAATTGGAACACAACAGCTGGATTCTCCGTTTGGGAGACTATGGGCTGGATTCTCCGATTTGAAGACAAAATGCTGATGCCAGCGTGGGAACAGCAAAAGCTGCACCGATCCTCCGTCTGGTGGGGGGCTAGCAGGCACGCAGTGTATAGCAGCTGGCTTTACCTGCGGATAGGGCTGGAGAATTGCTCTGTCCATGGTCACGCGTGTGCATGTTGGCGGCCTGCAGCGCTGTGCCGTGCAACATGGCACCGGCCGCACGCTGACCTGGCCTGCCACATACTATCCCCCAGTAACTCGCTCGCCATCCCCGGACCAACCCCCACCAGTGCCCCAAGCCCCCGCCAAAGCCCCCCCCCCCCCAGCCCGCGGATCGGCTCCCCCCCAATTGTGGCAGCATGGGACTCAGTCCGCAGCCACCACGCCGGGTTCATGTAAAAAATAGCGAGAGTGACCCACACCGTCGGAAACTCGGCCTATCGGGGGCAAAGCATCGAGAGAGGGTCTCAGGTGATGTCCTGACATGCGGCGTACTCTTCGAGTACGTCGTTTTCGAGAGGGCGGAGCATAGGGGTGCTGTCCCCGATTTCAGTGCGAACAGGCCGATCGCAAAATCTAATTTTGCCGCCCTATGGGAGCGATTCTCCCCAAATATATTTAAGTTAATTTGTGGTGTGTCTTTCAGGGCGTTTCCTGCTGGCTCTGCCGGCGAGTTCCGCACCGCTTTTCAATGACATTTCATCACTTTCTGAGCCCTGGGGAGTTTCTCACCAGTTTAGCCCATACTTAGAAGTTTTCTTAGCACTCGGGAGTTGAACTCCGAGATCGGGCCACCATTTTGAAAGGGTACCCCAATCTCGAAGTGAGCTTATGGGTGTTCCCCCCCCCCCCCCACCCCACGCATGGGCAATGTCATCCCACACACATATGGGCACTACCCCATACACCCCATGTGAGGACACCCGCTATGGGATCCCTAGGGGCCTCCCTCTTCAGGCCCACCTAAGCCCCTTCACAGCACCCCCTCCCTTCTAGGACCGCCATCCATCACCCCCCCCCAACCTCTGAGGTCTCTACATACCTGCCCTGCACACCCCCAGTCTTCCAATCGCCTCTCCACCTTCCTTTTATGGACATGCCCCCCCCCCTCAGCCCCTAACCCTTGGCAGTGCCACCCTGGCACCTGGGCACCCTTGCACTGGCACCCTGGCACCCAGGAAGTGCTCCAATGAGCTTGGCAATGCCATCCAGGCACAGTGGCAGTGCCAAGGTACCAGCTGGGCAGTGTCAAGGTACCCGCATCCCTGCACTGATCCTGATCACCCAGGGGTCTCCGACAGCTTAGGATACCCCCCACCTCCCGATGGGTGCCGTTCCGCCTGGTCCACGTTCTTGTGGACCAGCATTGATCGGCGCCCGGCTGCAGCCTCTCTGAGGAGGCTGGAGAATCGAGGGAGGCTGGTGTATCCCGGGTAGATGGAACTTAAGTAGGATTACGACCTACTTCCGCGAGCGCCATTTGGTCCCGCCGTTTTGGCGGAGTTCCGAATCCGACACCTCACAGGACTTGGGCGAAGCCCACAAGGCGCAGAGGCTGCCGGGAAGTCGCAAGAGGCTCCACCCGCGATTCTCCAGCCGCAACGCTGGCAGAGAATCGCGCCCTATGTTCTCCAGCCAGAGCTGAATTTCAACCTGTTTACGATCCCCTGGGATCGCAAACTGGTAAGAAATTAAGTGCTCCTTGCTGTACACATTTATGCATGGTGTGGAACACGAGAGATTCCCAGGGAATCCCGCTATCGGGATACCACCTTGAGTGGAGACCCGATAGCGAGGTTGGGTGGTCAGCCACCACCCCCACCCTGCACCACAAATCGGCCCCGAACTCCATCCCCTGCAATGCAAATTGGCCCTGAAAGCCCCCCTACCCCACACCGCACTACACAGCAATCCCCTTACCCCCTGATTGCCTGTCTCCCCCCCCAATCCCCATGTATAGGGGTGACCCGACCCCACCCCCCCCTTCCCAGGGACCCCTGTAATAGGCAGACCCCCTTCACAGGGACCCCTGTAATAGGCAGGCCCCTCCACTCCCCTGTAATAGGCAGACCCCTCCACAGAGACCCCTGTAATAGGGAGACCCCTCCACAGGGACCCCTGAAATATGGGGACCCTTCCACAGAGACCCTTGTAATGTGGGACCAATCCAGAGGGACCCTTGTAATAGGGGACTTTTCACAGTTACCCCTAGAATAGGGGTACCCCCACAGGGGCCCCTCTGTAACAGGGGGACCCCACAGGGACCTCCTTCCTATAGGGGCCCCCTTCACAGACCCCTCCACACAGATCCCTCCCCTCTCCCCCAGAAAAGAGACCCCTATTTGGAAGCCAGAGAGCAGTCAAGCAGGGGCAGTGAGAAGAATTACAGCTGTAACACTCACCCTGAAGCTCCATGTGTCCATTCCGCAAGGAGAACAGCTGTGACCATCTAGTTCCCACAGATCCATTCGCTGCAAGCCATTCATAGCTTTCTAGCAATGATTGACAACTGGTTTAGCTCAGTGGGCTAGACAGCTGGTTTGTGATGCAGAGCAAGGCCAGCAGCGCAGGTTCAATTCCCGTACCAGCTGAGAATTCTGAATTCTCCCTCAGTGTACCCGAACAGGCGCCGGAATGTGGCGACTTGGGGATTTTCACAGTAACTCCATTGCAATGTTAATGTTAAACCCACTTGTGACAGTAAAAAGATTGTTATTAACTTCAACAAACCATCTGCAGCTTTGATTCATTCATCTCCATTCACAATTCAGTGACCTAAGTGGTGAAGCCCCAATGCTTGTAGACATTGAACACATCAAAGAGAGTGCATTCCAAGCACCACGTGCATTCTAATCACTCAGGCATGTAATTGCCATGCACTTACCTCTCTTTGATATGGCAATGCTTGTAAACAGTGTGCTTTCACCACTTAGAGTCAGTGATCCATTTCTGGGGTAAGCAGTCTGTTGGGTGGTCCCTCTCATCAGGGACACCATGTACAGGGTCCCTTTTGTTAGGGTCTCCGTGGGGGGGGGGGGTGCCTTCAGTTAGGGTATTTCTGTGGAGGTCCATTTTAGTTAGGGACCCCTCGGCGGGTCTCCCTATTGCAGGTTCCCCTGGGGGGTCTCCCTATTACAGGTGCCCCTGGGGGATCACCCCATTGCAGGTATCCCTGGGGAGGTCTCCATATTGCAGGTGTCCCTGTAGGCATCGGGCAACCATGTGAGCCCCCGCTGTGTTGCGGTCCCCATGGGGACCATACCACCCGGGACACCTGGGTGATAGCTGGACCCATCCAGGCCGGGTCACTCCAAGGCGGCCACCAAAGGAGTCCAAGATCAGAGGGCGAGAATCGCAGCAGGCCGCCTCCACTCCTGATGTGTCGCCTGGGGATCCACCTACACAGGATGAGGGCCTGTCAGGCCTGAAAGGTAGGCACTAGTTAAGTAGACATGGGTGCAGGACATGGGATAGCATTAGGGGCTAGGGCACAAACCATTATAGAAATGTTCACCTGTTTTGTTCAAAATAAACACCAGTGCACAAAATTTCCAAACTTCCTTGGTGCTTTTTCAAAAGGGTGTGAGGGCTGTGCTGGGCTGGCTGCAGAGGGGGTGATGGGGCGGGGCAAGGGTGGAGGAGATGTGCGGACGTTGGATCTGAGCATGGCCGGGGCACCAAGGTCGGACACTGCACATCACCCCTCCCCTTCCCTCTCCACCCCAACACAGCCCCTCCCCCCACCCCACATCTCATTCCCCCCCTCTGCCACCCCAAGGGTTCGGTGGGACTGTGTAATGGAATGGCCAGCTGGGCGGTGAAAAGTGGTACCGTGGGCAGGAGTGAGACATTGTCAAATGACACACAGCGCCAGAGCTCATTGCAGAGTGGGCCACCATCATCCTCCATCCCATTGGCCAGACCTGCTGTTACTGCCAACCCAGGGGCCTCACCTCATCGTGAGGCAGGTAGGAATCACGGAATTACAGAGGAGGTTTGGGGGGAGGCGGAGGCAAGTGGTGCTGGGAGGGTGGTCAAGGGAGAGGGTGGTCGGTCAGGGTGGGAGGTTTGGGGGTGGGATGGGATGTTTGTGTCATCGGCCAGGTCCCCTGGTCGGTGAACCTGGAGGCGATTGGAGCATCCCGTGCGTGCCGGCCCCGGTGCACACATTGTGCGGCCTCCTGTGCTTGCCCGTATCCCATGTCCTGCCCATAGTGGCCTTCCTCCGCATCCTCCTCATTGGGCAAAACCTGGCATTCATCCTCCTCCTTCAGCACATCACCCCGCTGTTGTAGAGGATGCAGCAAGCCACTACGATGTGGTGGACCCTCCTAGCGCTACACCGGGGGGCCCTTCCAGAGTGGTTCAGGCACCTGAACCGCATCTTCAGCATGCTGATGCACCACTCTATCACACCCCTGGTCGCAGCATGGGCGTCGTGAGCAGGTCTCCGCATCGCTCTGTGGCCTCAGGATAGGTGTCATCAGCCATGACCGCAGCAGATAACTCCTGTCGCTAGTAGCCAACCCCTCATCAGGGGCTGCGCCTCAATGGTGTCAGGAACTGTCAACTAGTGTGCCAGGATGAAGGAGTTGTTCACACTGCATGATGTGCAGCTCATGTTCACAAACGGGCCGCACATTCATCGACTGGAACTCTTTTCAGGTTGTGAAGACCGGCCCGTCATGGGCTTGTGCTCAAAGGGGTCATGCATTCTGTCTATCACCCCCTGGACCTGGACATCCCAGGGATGGCGGTGACCCTCGTTGCCCTGACATCCTGTTGGGCTCGGTCCACATTGAATTTGATATCGTGTGCCGAGCGGACAACTCGGGCCTCCATGACGCATGAATGCACCTGTGCACTGAGCTCTGTGAGATTCTAGACAAGTCCCCACTTGGCGCCTGGAAGGGCCCCGTAACGTAAAAGTTCAGGTCAACCATCATCTTGATGGCCACCTCCATACGCCTGCAGTGCCAGATTTGCCATGATCCGGCATGCAAGTCGCACGCTCCCTAGCTCAGACTCAGTCTTCGGCGGCATGACAGGTCCAGCACGTTCCCTAATGACAGGCATTGCCGGTACACACGAGGCCTCATGCGGCGCCTCCTTCACATCTCTTTGGCCTATTCGGTGGCTGGTTCTCCATCCTCACCAGCTGCCTCCTGTTCCTCTGGGGCTGACTCCATTGCTGCAGGGTCCTTCTCGAGCAGCTCCTGCTCATACAGCCTCAGTGCATCCCCCAGAGCTGCAGCGGCTAGGATGAAGGCCACCATTCCCGATTGGATTCCGAAGTCCGTTGTCTGCAGGGGGGAAAAGCAGACATATTAGCATGGTGCGCAACACCCGTATCCAACTAGATCCAATGGGATACACTGTGTCCCCGGCCTGCACTGCAGCCCCTGCCCCTGCATGTTATCCTCTCCCTACTCCCCTATGCCAGTGGCATGTTCTGCGGCCCCCGTCTAACACCCTAGTGTAGGGGCTACTGTAGGCATTGCCCTTGGGTGGGTCACTTGATGCCCCGTTGGTGTATGGCGCTCAGTTGTGCGTGTGTGGGGGGGGGGGGGGGGGGGGGGGTTGGTGGGGTGGAGTGGAGGGGCTGGAGTGTGGGGGTGGTTGGGTGGGGGCACCCATGCGGCCAGTGTCACTCTGTGCAACAACAGGCCACGCTGGGCGGTCAGTGGGGTGTGCAGCAAGGTGGCTGCCTTACAGGCCGTGGCAATGGCAGTCCGTGCCTGGCCACCCTGATCCCAGGGGGGGTCACCCCAACCCCACGGTCCATCACTTTGTCGTCTGCCGCGACTCCCGCCCTCCCGCCCATCTGCCCATAGACTTCCAAATGGAGAATTCACTCCTGGACTGGAGTCAGCTCCATGCCTGTACCCTCTACGGTCAATATGTATGTAGTTATGAGTTATTAAACACTTGCTGAGAGTATACTTAAGACTACAAAGCTTTCTTCATGGTGCCCAATGCAGGAATTTTCAGAAAACGCATTGCAATGTTTGGGGTCCTCATGTACAGTCAAAGTGCTGAAATCCCAAAGGTGTTGTCACCAAGACCCTGCTGATCGATGGGGTGCACTGTTGCATTCTCTGCATATGCAATCATCACAATTAGTGATTTGACTTGCACTTTAATTTTCAAGCCACAAATCCATCCCCACTGGCCATCATCGTGTTTGCTGTTTAATCCAATTTGTTATTGCCTCCAAGATGCCCCAAGAGAGCCAGTAGCCTGGATTCGGGAACAGGGCAGCCACTCATTTCCTCGATTTGAACTTGTGGCTATACTGGAGGTTGTAAGAGAGCCCCATTCCTGGAGGCGGTGACCCACACAGAGAATAAAGGCATGGCAGGGCAGAAACATCCATAAGAAATCTGGGATCCAGTGCCGGAAATAGTTCATTGACCTCATACACTCTGGTAAGGGAGTGTCCCCGATACTCTGGGCAGGGAGTGTCCACAACCCTTAGGACAGATCCCTATGTATTTACCCTCCAGTAGATGCCCCACAAGAGACTGTGAGGCCGCCTGCTGCAACTGAACCTGGGAGGGCTGTGTGCCGAAGACACTTAATAACCTCTCAGATTGGCTCCGAGCCATAGCTCTACAGAGGACTTGTGACCACTGAGACATGCAGATGTTTATTAACTGGAGCAGTTGGCATTTGCCGTACAGCACTGTCGTGCCTTGTCTTGCTCTCTTTTGTCTATGCAAGAGAAACAAATACACAATGCAAAGGAGAAGGCTCAATTGGGAGGAGATTTCCCCTGATTTCATATGATAATACCCATGGCGGAGGGAGAAATGGAAATAGCCAGGATCAATGACCAGGAGGAAGTTATGATGTGGAGATGCCACTGTTGGACTGGGGTGGGAACATTAAGAAGTCTTACAACACCAGGTTAAAGTCCAACAGGTGTGAATTCACATCTCTTTAACTTGTATGGCGGTATGTATTAGGGGTATTACGGTACCCTGTAACGCCGAGAGGCTATTGGTGTACAAACGCTGGGTCCCAATTGGATCAGCCGCCTACTGGCTCCACCCAGCAAAGCGGAGTATAAGAGCCCAGGTTCTCCCAGCAGCCACATTCTGTAACTGTGCTGCTGGGGAACAAGTCTGCGTAATAAAGCCATCGATTGACTCCTTCTCATTTCGTCACGTGAGTGATTGATCGTGCTACAATTTATTACGTGACTTTAAAGGACATGGAGCTCCGAATCACTCCGGCAAATCAGCCCCCACGCGGCAAACTCAGCGGCCACTTTTTTAAACACTGGCCACCGTGTTTTCGAAGGATACCTCCGAACAGCCACCTGCGCGCCTCCAGAAGACCAGAAAACGCAAGTCCAGCATTCCAGGGTCTACGCACGCCACCAGCTTGTGATGAGATGGCAGATCCCCGGGGAATCGCTGGACGAATTCTACAGTGCGCTGTTGATACTGGGGAGAAACTGCAACTGCCCATTGGTTTCGGCTAATGAACATACGGAACTATTAGTTCGGGATGCCTTCGTAACAGGTATACACCCATCCCAAATTCACCAGCGATTGCTGGAGAGAGACTCACTGGGCTTCAAGGAGGCACGGGCCCTCGCTGCCTCGCTCGATGTGGCGTCACAGGACGCCCATGCCTACGCCCCCAACCGGGCGGCTGCTCCTTGGGCACCGTGGACCCGCGCCACGACCGACCCCCCGGCACCCCCCACCCCCCCGCAGGCCTGTGCTGCCAGAGCACCAGCCCACCCGGGGGGGCCCCGCTGCTACTTTTGCGGGCAAATGAAACACCCCCGGCTGCGCTGCCCGACCCGCTCAGCAAAATGTGCGGCAAAAAAGGGCACTTTTTAGCGGTGTGCCAGGCCCGGGGGGTCGCCGCAATCTACCGGGGAGAACCAGGACCCCAAACTCAACCCCCCCCCCAACGGTCCATGTGCGACCAATGGGCGCCGCCACTTTGGGTCCCGGACTCCATACGCCCCGACCGCGCGGCTGCCCCTTGGGCACCGTGGACCCCCACCACGGCTGACCCCCCGGCACCCCTCCACCACCCCCCCCAACGATCCATTTGCGGCCAACGGGCGCCGCCATCTTGGGTCCCGGACTCCATGCGGGAGGGAGGGGTGCTGCCATCTTGGGTCCCGGACTCCATGCGGGAGGGAGGGGCGCCGCCATCTTGTCCACCCCCGACCGTGTGCGACCCGTGGACGCTGCCATCTTGGTTGACGGCCAAGGACCCCGGAATGGACGACTTCACGGGGCCTGAAGAAAATGCCCCGATGCAGCAACAGCGACTGGCTTCGGTGACCCTGGACCAGTCGCGGCCCCGAACGCTCCAAACGGCAACAACGACGGTACTCGTCAACGGGTACGACGCACCCTGCCTGATCAACTCTGGGAGCACGGAGAGTTTTATACAGCCCGATACGGTAAGACGCTGTTCTCTTCCGATCCACCCGAGTAATCAAAACATTTTCCTGGCAGCAGGATCCCATTCCATAGAGATCAAAGGGTTCTGCATCGCGAACCTCACGGTGCAGGGGAGGGAGTTCAAGAACTACTGGCTTTACGTCCTCCCCCACCTCTGCGCTGCCACACTCCTGGGGTTGGATTTTCAGGCAACCTCCAGAGTTTAACGTTCCAATTCGGTGGCCCGATGCCCCCACTCACTATCTGCAGCCCCGCGACCCTCAAGGTCGACACGCCTTCCTTGTTTGCGAACCTCACCCCGGATTGCAAACCCGTCGCCACTAGGAGCAGACGGTACAGCGCCCAGGACCGAACCTTTATCCGGTCGGCTGCTGCGGGAAGGCATAATCCAGGCCAGCAATAGTCCCTGGAGAGCTCAGGTGGTCGTTGTAAAGACCAGGTAGAAGCAGAGGATGGTCATAGACTACAGTCAAACCATCAATAGGTACACACAACTGGATGCGTACCCTCTCCCCCGCATATCCGACATTGTCAATCAGATTGCACAGTACAAGGTCATTTCCACGGTGGACCTTAAGTCCGCATGTCACCAGCTTCCCATCCGCCCAAGCGACCGCAAATACAATGCCTTTGAAGCAGATGGGAGGCTCTACCATTTCTTAAAAGTTCCATTCGGCATCACTAACGGAGTCTCGGTCTTCCAACGGGAGATGGACCGAATGGTTGACCAGTACGGCTTGCGGGCTACGTTCCTGTACCTCGATAACATCACCATCTGTGGCCACGATCAGCAGGACCACGACGCCAACCTCCGAAAAGTCTTCCAGACCGCAAATGCCCTGAATCTCACGTACAACAGGGAAAAATGTGTGTTTAGCACCGACCGTCTAGCCATCCTTGGCTACGTTATAGAGCAGGAGTTATAGGCCCTGACCCTGAACGCATGCACCCCCTTATGGAGTTCCCCCTCCCTCACTGTTCCAAAGCCCTAAAACGCTGTCTGGGCTTTTTCTCTTATTATGCCCAGTGGGTCCCCCACTACGCGGACAAGGCCCGTCTGCTAATCCAGTCCACGGTCTTTCCCCTGTTGACAGAGGCCTGCCAGGCCTTCAGCCGCGTCAAGGCGGATATCGCAAAGGCTACAATGCACGCAATCGACGAATCCCTCCCCTTCCAAGTCGAGAGCAACGCGTCCGACGTAGCTCTGGCGGCCACCCTCAACCAAGCGGGCAGACCCGTGGCCTTTTTTTCACGCACCCTCCACGCTTCCGAAATCCGCCACTCCTTAGTGGAAAAGGAGGCCCAGGCCATAGTGGAAGCTGTGCGACATTGGAGGCATTACCTGTCCGGCAGGAGATTCACTCTCCTCACCGACCAACGGTCGGTTGCCTTCATGTTCGATAATGCACAGCGGGGCAAGATCAAGAACGACAAGATCTTGCGGTGGAGGATCAAACTCTCCTCCTATAACTATGAGATCTTGTATCGTCCCGGAAAGCTGAACGAGCCTTCCGATGCCCTATCCCGCGGCACATGTGCCAACGCACAAGTGGACCGTCTGCGAACCCTCCACGAGGACCTCTGCCACCCGGGGGTCACTCAGTTCTATCACTTCGTAAAGACCCGCAACCTGCCCTACTCCATCGAGGAGGTCAGGACAGCCACCAGGAACTGCCAAATCTGCGCAGAGTGCAAGCCGCACTTCTACAGGCCAGATAAAGCACAGCTGATAAAGGCTTCCCGTCCCTTTGAGCGCCTCAATCTGGACTTCAAAGGCCCCCTCCCCTCCACCGACCGCAACACGTACTTCCTGAACGTGATTGACAATACTCCCGGTTCCCTTCCGCCATCTCCTGCCCCGACATGACCGCGGCCACGGTCATTAAAACCATCTTTACACTGTTCAGTTGCCCCACTTACATACATAGCGATAGGGGGTCCTCCTTCATGAGCGACGAACTGCGTCAATTCCTGCTCAGCAAAGGCATTGCCTCGAGCAGGACGACCAGTTACAACCCCCGGGGGAACGGTCAGGTAGAGAGGGAGAACGGAACGGTCTGGAAGACCGTCCTGCTGGCCCTACAGTCCAGAAGTCTCCCAGTTTCCCGCTGGCAGGAAGTCCTCCCGGACGCCCTCCACTCCATCCGGTCGCTGCTTTGTACAACAACGAATCAAACACCTCATGAACGCCTCCTTGTCTTCCCTAGGAAGTCCTCCTCCAGAACGTCACTTCCGACCTGGCTGGCAGTCCCGGGACCCATCCTGCTCCGAAAACATGTGCGGATGCACAAATCGGACCCGTTGGTTGAGAGGGTTCATCTCCTCCATGCGAGCCCTCAATGCACCTACGTGGCGTACCCCGATGGCCGACAGGACACGGTCTCCCTGCGGGACCTGGCGCCCGCCGGAGCTCCACACACCCCCTCCCTCCCACCGGCGCACCCCACAGCTGCCCCCTCCGGAGCTCCACACACCCCCCAACACCAATCACCCCCTCCCTCCCAGCGGCGCATCCCACAGCCGCCCCTTTCCCAGGTGGATCGGTCCTCCCCACAATCGCGACTTGGGGTAGTGGAGCAGGAAGAGGCGTCGCTACGCTCCCAGAGATGACGGTGCCCGAGCCAGCGCCGGCATCACCACTGGGGCTGAGACGATCGGCAAGGACGACCAAGGCACCCATTCGACTCATCAAATCCGTATAACAAAGCAAGAAATGCCTCTGTAAATAATTCAGTTGCCCAGTAAAAGTGGCATTGTAAATAGTACTGGTAGTTGATATTGGAGCATAGCCGCCATGTTAGCACCATCCTAGGTACTGACTCTGTAAACCCCTACCACCATACGGCCCACTACCCCCGCCGGGTTCTTTTTTAACAAGGGGTGAATGTGGTGGTATGTATTAGGGGTATTACGGTACCCTGTAACGCCAAGAGGCTATTGGTGGATAGATGCTGGGTCCCGATTGGATCAGCCGCCTACTGGCTCCACCCAGCAAGGCAGAGTATAAGAGCCCGGGTTCTCCCAGCAGCCGCATTCTGTAACTGTGCTGCTGGGGAACAAGTCTGCGTAATAAAGCCATCGATTGACTCCTTGTCATCTCGTCTCGTGAGTGATTGATCGTGCTACAACCTGTCATTATCCCTCTCTCCAGTCACACCATCTGGACCTGTAAAGTCTCACATTCAAAGTATCATCTTGCATTATTGGCTTTGTCTTTATATGCTGCGTTTGTGAAGCCTACGTCTTCACTCACCTGATGACGGAGCTACGCTCCGATAGCTAGTGATTCCAAATAAACATGTTGGATTTTAACCTGGTGTTGTAAGACTTCTTGCAGGAGGAAGTCAGCCTTGGTGAAATGGGTGATCATGGTGGAGATGGTAATTACAGTTGGCAATGTGCTCGTTAAGTAAGTACATTCCACTCTAACCTTCCTGACAGCATGCTGAACACTGTGTTGCATTGGGAAACCCCAGAACTGCAGAGGCTTAGGTTTCCCAAGTCTAGTTCTCATGATCTTTTCTTGTGGTTCCCACAGATGCACACTTCACCCAAGGAAACCTTCTTCCTCCCAAACCCAAGAATTTCAGCAAGGAACAGGCAAAGCACCATCACATGAGTGTGCAGGAGGAAGTGTCAGCGAGCTCTGAGGACAGAGGACAGACTCAGGCCTATTCAACTGGGCACAGGTGTGGAATCTCAGGAGCCAAATTATTTTGGAGATTTGGTTAATTGAATGCACATCAGAAAGCAATAAGTGCCAGAGATGTCAAACTGCAAGTTACCTATACCATTTCATAATGCTGAGGATAAGTTATTTCTTCTGAATTTCCTTTCACCATTCCTATGGCATGGTATGAAAGGATTCTTTCCAACTTAAACTGGCAAAAGGAAATTTGGCATTCAGAGCATAAAAATACTGGGAATTTAAGGTTGTGGAAATAATTCAACAGTAGACTTTGGGGTTACTCAAGCATTATGAAGAGCAATGTTTGGAGGTAAAGAGGAATACCGGTGATTAAGAAAAGTAGCCATACTTCCGGTGGGGGCTATGAAGGAGTAAGTCGCACAATTGGTGGCTTCCACTCAGGTCGGACTTTTGGACCTTTTCCACCCCGATTTTTTACCGGACTTGATTTAGAAAACTGATGATAGAGGCAATTGTGTACTGGATTCCCATATCAGTGCACGGAGAGGCAGACTAGAAGTGATCGCAAAGGCTGCAATGGGAGAAAGAATGGCGGATGACCGGAGCTCTGTCTTGTCGACCCAGCGGTCAACGGTACAGCTGATGCAGGTTTTCCAGGACTGCTTGGACCCGATTAAAGAGTCAATTGCACGGCTGGAGCTTAGATTGGATGCCCAAGATCGGGCGATCCAGAAAGTAGAGAAGGCACTGGCTGACCAGGAGGAACATCAAACTGCGGTCGAGATGGAAGTTAGGCTGCTGCAAGACCAGCAGAAAAGGCTCCGAGAGAAGGTGGAGGACCTAGACAATAGGTCCCGCCGGCAGAACTTGAGAATCGTTGGGCTCCCAGAGGGGTCCGAAGGAGCGGTTGCTGGGGCATACATCGCAGACATGTTTGAGAAGCTGCTGGGGGAGGGGACATTCTCTCGACCCTTGGAGGTGGACAGGGCTCACAGAGCGCTCGCGAGGAAACCGCAAATGGGAGACCCCTCGAGGGCAATGGTGGTGAGATTCCACAGGTATTTGGACAAGGAGCGTATTTTACAGTGGGCCAAGCAGACACGGAGCTGTAAATGGGAGAACAGTATCCTGCGGATCTATCAGGACCTGCGTGTGGAGGTGGCCAGGAGAAGAGCGGGAATCAACCAGATAAGGTTGAGCCTTTTTAAGAAAAAGGTGAAGTTCGGACTGCTGTATCCGGCCCGTCTCTGGATCACTTACGAGGAGCAACATTTCTATTTTGAGTCGCCTGAGGAAGTGCTTGACTTCGCGAAAAGGAAAGGGCTGGTGGCAGACTGAGAACTTTGAACTTTGCTTCAACGTTCATGTTTTAAAAAGTTTCTCATTTTTCATTCTGTGGACGTTATTTGTAATGCCTTCTGTATTGATTTGGGGCCAGTTGCAGAGCTGAGTGAGTTAAAGTTTACATTTGCACTGTTGGGGGATGGAGGTGTGTTTGTTAGATGCTGAATCTTTTGCTTGACCTTTTCTTTGTTTAGCGATTTTTATTGTCAGGCAATTGTGTTGGGATTGTCTTTCATTTGAATATGTGTGTATGAGCGGGGCGGTTGGGGGGGGGGGGGGCGGGGGGGGGAACAATAGGTGGGAGAATGTCTGGCACCAGGGGCGTTGGCCACCAAGTTAGCTGGGCGGGCTAGCTCATGGAAGTGCAGTGGGGGGGGGGGGGTGAGCAGATGTTAGGCTTATCGAAGGGGTCGATTTACTTTGTGCTGTTACTGGGGGGGGAATTGTTCTGCTGATGAGGGAGGGACTTTTGCTTAGGGACAGAGAGGAGGTCGGGGATGGAGGCTGCCTGGGGGCAGGCCGGTGGAAGCGTGGGGCGCGGGCTGGAGACTGGCCCAAGAAAGTGGATGGCAGATCAGCGAAGGGGGGGTGCGATGAGCCCCTCAACTAGGCTGATCACCTGGAATGTACGAGGGCTAAATGGGCCGGTCAAAAGGGCACGTGTGTTCGTGCAATTGAGAGGACTGAAGGCGGACGTGGTAATGCTACAGGAGACGCACCTTAGAGTAGCTGAACAGATTAGATTAAGGAAGGGATGGGTCGGACAGATTTTTCACTCAGGGCTGGACTCGAAGACTAGAGGAGTCTCAATCCTGATCAACAAGCGAGTGGTGTTTGAGGCGGGAAGAATAGTTTTGGGTGTGGGAGGCCGGTACATTATGGTCAGTTGGAAATTGGAGGGGGTGCAGGTGGTATTAGTAAATGTGTATGCGCCAAATTGGGACGATGTGGAGTTTATAAAGAGGATGCTGGGGAAGATACCGGACCTGGATTGGCATAAGTTGGTCATGGGAGGGGACTTCAACACAGTTATTGACCCTGGTTTAGACTGGTCAAGCTCAAAATGGGCAGGGTGCCAGCAATGGCAAAGGAACTAAAGGGTTCATGGAGCAGATGGGGGGGGTGGACCCATGGAGATTTGGGCAGCCGAGGGTAAAGGAGTTCTCCTTCTACTCTGAAGTGCATAAAGTGTACTCCCGGGTTGATTTTTTCATTTTGAGTAGGGCTCTACTGACGGGGGTGGTGGACACGGGGTACTCGGCGATCACAATCTCAGACTTAGCCACGCACTGGGTTGACCTACAGGTTAGTAAAGACAGTAACCAGCGCCCGCACTGGAGGTTAGACATGGGACTTTTAACTGACAAAGAGTGTGGTGTTACCTGCGTGGTCGATAACACGTGTTACTCAATCCTTGGTTGATGGTGAGGCACTCTGATTCTTGTTGAAGAAGACTCAAACTCGTCCAGTAACAACAAAGATTTATTGAGTAACTATAACTATTAATGCATGAGCTCTTTACCTTAACATGGAAACTAGGAATTGGTTAACATGACTTAACAATTATAACTAAACGTAACTCCACTAACTATCTATGTGATTCTGATGTTACCCTGTTCACAGCACATCCCACGAGAGAGAGACAGAGACCCCTTGTGGCTGCTTTTTATACCCTTGTTGGTCCAGCCCTCTAGTGATCATGTGGTGCTGCTATCTACCCATTAACCCCTTGTGTGCATGCACCTTCAGAGATCACTACATCCCCCCCCTTTATAATGTGTTACAGATTTTCTGTATGGTGAACGAAAACTGAACAAACACAATGAATTAAGTCAACTGAGAACAGATAAAACAAGTAACGCTGTGTACAGAATGTGATGGTAATAATGACTGCACAAAGTCAATCAATGTTTAAAAAGTCCAATTCTAACGAAAAACGTTGTGAGTCCAGACTGTCTGAGTTTGATCAGGTGGGTTGGTCTCTTCGCCTGTCGTTGAGGTGGCAGTGTTGATGTCGCCATGTCGTTGTGACCACCGTCAGTGTTGATGTGTGTCCGTGAGGACACCACGAGACACCGGAATGTTCGAAGTAATTTGATGTTAGTAGCGGAGTTTCTTTTGTGCTTGCAGTGTTGACCCCGGATGTCATCTTTTTTGCAAGCTGGGTTGGGTGATTGCTGCGGCGCAGACACGAAATCATGAGATCGGTTGTTGTTATTGTGGTTTTGTTCACTGCTTTTATCAACAGTGGGTAGATATTTAACGTCTGCTGCTGGCTGCTCATACAAGGCAGATAGACCTTCATAGTCTTCCTTGTTCATGGCTGCCACTCCGGAGTCGTTGCTTGTGGCCATTCTGGAGCCTGTCAACGAGCTCACTATGGAGGCCGGTATCACTCCCTCAGTGGAGTCAATCTGTGCTCTCTGCGTGGCGTCGCCTTCTGCTAGGATATGTGACATGTGGTTGTCATCCATTTTGTTGACGAGCTGCCATGTCATCATGGTACTGGATTCTCCCACCATGACACTCGTATGGGGCTTGGCACCCATGTTGCTGCTGCAATGACCATCAGATGCGGAGAACTGATCCATGGCTGAGTGGCATTCGTCAGCGAGCAAATCATCGCTTCTTATCAAGGATGTGTCATGGTGCTCTATTTGTCCAATGAGGAACTCATCCCCTGAGAATCATCGTCAATGAACAAATCCTTTGCTATGGATTTGTCATTGTGCTCTTCTCTTTGGGTGTTGCAAACGGTATGTTTCAGGGTGCTGCGGCAGTGATCTTTAACTGTGAGTGGAGGCTCGAGCTTCATTCTGTCACTGGGGAAAATAATTTTTTGTTTTGAGACTTTAAACCTCTTTTTGTTCACTCTCGGGCATTTTGGATGCGGCGTGGGGATGTAAGGTTCCTCAGTTACTGTAACCTTGTCCACACCGTAAGAGTCATCATAGGCAAGTCATCATTTTCGGACAGGTAATCACTGAATATTGGTTGGCGGTCCATAGATGCCACGTTCCAAACGTCGCAGGGTCTTAGTTGTCGTCCCGTAGAAGTCATCTGTAGCACAGCTCGACATTTGAAGGCATAGTGGTTGTACTTTCCACACCTCAGACACTGTTTGCCATAAGCTGGACATTGCTCTTATAAGTGGGCGTGTACGCAGTTATGACACATCATGACGCCGTCCTGCCACGTTTGCGCATGCGCAGAAGCGTTCTCAGCCGATTCCAGTCTCCGTGCGAACTGCGCATGTGTGTGGGCCACTTGCAGATTCACGTGCGGAGGATTGCCGGTGGAGGAGTGCCTTCGAGAAGCCTGGGCCACCATTTTGACAGCTCCAGCCTCGTGGTGGAGGCCTTGGTCCCTGTAAGTAAACTGTTGATATTGTGCTTCAGTGATTTCGTGAGCAGAACGTAGTTGTGTAGCCATTTCAAGATTAAGATTTTTGTGCTTAAGGAGAGATTTTCTGAGTCCCTCATCAGAGATGCCACTGACAATTTGGTCTCTGATGAGGGAGTCACAGAGGGTCTCATAATTACAGGATTGGGCCAGCAGCTTTAAGTCAGTGAGAAGGTTGCTGAACGATTCTCCTGGTCTTTGTATACGCCTGGTGAACTTGAAGCGTTCAAATGTTTCATTCACCTCCGATTTGCAGTGGGCATCGAATTTTTTTATAATTGTGTCCCACTTATCCTTGTCCTCCCCTTCGGCGTAGGTAAATGAGTTATATATCTCCGTGGCCGGTTTCCATGCCGCAGCTAAGAGGTATGCTATTTTTCTGGAATCTGGCGCAATGGTCATGTCCTTAATTTCCAGAAACAAATTAAATTGTTGCAGGAAAATCTTCCAATTATACTGGAGATTACCAGAGGTTCTGAGATGTTCTGGAGCTAGAAGTGATTCCATCTTACCAGTTTGTGCCCGAGAGATCCGAGTGTAGCGGTGCCTTCTTTGGCCGAATATCTTATCCGAGTTTTTTTTCTTCCTTTTTTTTTTTCTTGGCTGTAGAACCTAATCTAGCTAGTTTCTGTTTTTGTTGTTAAGGCCAACACTCCTTGGTACCATGTGGTGTTACCTGTGTGGTTGATAACACGTGTTACTCAATCCTTGGTTGATGGTGAGGTCCTCTGAATCTTGTTGAAGAAGACTCAAACTCGTCCAGTAACAACAAAGATTTATTGAGTAACTATAATGTTATGGGCGAGGCATTTTCAGTACCCCAAAATGTATCATGGAGTTCATCCAACCTCTCCCTTTAATGTATTTGTTGCTTTTCCTAGCACACGGCTTGTTCCCTAGGTGTGGGATTACAATCATGGACACGTAGGTTTTTAAACACAAAACAATGTTTATTCCATGAATTCAACTTAACATCTTAAATAAACCTTGGATCTCTTAACACCCCTTACTTCAAAGATAACTCAGAAAATGTTGCAACAGTAAATAATTCCTTAAAATGTTTCTTCAAACTTCCAAGAGACTTAACACCTTTAAACAGAATCACATCAGGTTAAAGGCTTTACTATTATGAGTTTAAATCACCCAAATAATCAAGCGATAGTGTTTCATGGCAGATATCCAGCTCACTGCAAACACAGAAACTCACCAAGCTCTTTCCTCCAAACTGCAGCTCTCTGGAAATACACAGACACATACAAGCTGCTTTTTAAAACTGCAGCTCTCTGGAAACACCTAGAAACACACCAGCTCTTTTTCCAACTGCAAAACTAAACTGCAAAATGGCTGACCTGACCTCAGCTCCACCCACTCTCTGACATCACTGTTTTCTTAAAGGTACATTGCTTGAACATCCATGCCTTAAAGGTGTTCTCACATGACAATAACTATTAATGCATGAGCTCTTTACCTTAACACGTAAACTAGGAATTGGTTAACAAGATTTAACAATTATAACTAAACGTAATTCCACTAACTATCTATGTGATTCTGATGTTACCCTGTTCACAGCACACCCACAAGAGAGAGACAGAGACCCCGTGTGGCTGCCTTTTATACCCCTGTTGGTCCAGTCCTCTAGTGATCATGTGGTGCTGCTATCTACCCATTAACCCCTTATGCGCATGCACCTACAGAGATCACTACAAAGAGGTGTGCGGGCGGCTGAGGGAATGTATTCAGAACTACTTGGAAGTCAACAACACGGGAGAAGGTTCGGCAGCGGTGGTCTGGGAGGCATTGAAGGCGGTGGTTAGAGGGGAGCTGATCTCAATACGGGCCCACAGGGAGAAGGCAGACAGGGCAGAGATGGACCGACCCGTAAAGGAGATATTACAGGTCAACAGCAGGTATGCGGAGACCCCAGAGGCAGAGCTTTTAAGGGAACGGCGAAGGCTACAGGCAGAGATCGGCTTGATAACCACAGGGAGGGCGGTAGACCAGCTGGGAAAGGCGAGGGGGGCGACTTATGAGCATGGAGAGAAGGCAAGCAGAATGCTTGCACAGCAGCTTAGAAAGAGGGAGGCAGCCGGGGAGATAGGGAAAGTAAAGGATGGGGACGGGAGCCTAGATGGAGACCCAGCAGGGGTGATGTGGTAGTATGCATTAGGGGTCATGTGGTACTGTGAAGCCGTGATGCTATTGGCTGACAGATCCCGGGTCCTGGTTGGCTGTTGATCCCTAGCTCCGCCCTGAAGGCGGAGTATAAGAACCTGGGCTTCTCCCCGCAGCTCCAGTCTGTTGCTGAACTGCTGGGAACAAGTCACGCTTAATAAAGCCTCATCGACTTCACCTCTATTCATCTCTCTCGTAAGTCATTGTGCGCTACAATTTATTAAGCGTGCTTAAAGGACTATGGAGCTCAGGATCGCCCCGGAATGCCTGAGGATCAGCCCCCACGCAGTGAACGCGGCAGCAGTTTTTAAACACTGGCAGACTTGTTTTGAAGGCTACCTCCGAACGGACCCCGGCCGGATCACAGAAGACCAGAAACTACAGGTCCTGCACTCAAGGGTAAGCCCGGAAATTTACCCTCTCATAGAAGACGCAGAGGATTTCTCGACGGCGCTCGCAGCACTAAAGAGCGTCTACGTTCGTCCAGTGAACCAGGTCTACGCATGCTACCAACTCGCAACGAGACGGCAAAGCCCCGGAGAATTGCTAGAAGAGTTCTACGCCGCGCTGCTAATTTTGGGACGGGGCTGCGGCTGCCCGCCGGTAAACGCGACGGAACACACAGACATGTTAATTCGCGATGCGTTTGTGGCAGGTATGAACTCTCCCCAAATCCGCCAAAGACTTTTAGAAAAAGAGTCGCTAGGACTCTCAGAGGCACGGGTCATTGCAGCTTCCCTAGATGTGGCCTCGCAAAATGCCCGCGCCTACGGCCCCGACCGTGCAGCAGCCCCTTGGGCTCCGTGGACCCCCGTCGCGACAAACCCCCTTCCCCCCCTCCCTCACAGGCTTGCGCGGTTAAGACGCCAGACCATCCCGAGGGGGTCCGCTGCTATTTCTGCGGGCAGGCGAAACACCTCCGGCAGCGCTGCCCGGCCCGCGCGGCAACTTGCAAGAGCTGCGGGAAAAAGGGCCATTTCGCGGCTGTGTGCCGGTCCCGGGGGGTCGCCGCTGTCCCCGGAGAAGAAAGAGTCCAGCGCATCCCAAACGCTCCCCAACCCCCCCAGCGCCCCATGTGCGACCCGCGGGCGCCGCCATTTTGGGTCCCGGCCACCACGAGGGGAGGATGGGCGCCGCCATCTTGTGACCCCCCAGCCATGTGCGATGCATGGGGGCGGCCATTTTGTCCACCCCCGACCATGTGCGATCCGTGGGGGCGGCCATTTTGTCCACCCCCGGCCGCGTGCGATTCATGGATGCCGCCATCTTGGATGACAACAATGGAGCCCAGCATCGACGGCTCCACGGGGTCCGAAGAAGACGCTGAGATACTGCGACCACATCTGGCCTCGGTGACGCTGGATCAAGCACGGCCCCGGACGCTCCAGACGACGACAACAACGGTGCAGATCAACGGACGCGAGGCACCATGCCTGATCGACTCCGGGAGCACCGAAAGTTTCATCCACCCCGACACGGTAAAACGCTGTTTTTTGACCATCCGTCCCAGTACGCAAAAGATTTCCCTAGCTGCAGGATCCCACTCCTTGGAGATCAAAGGGTTCTGCATAGTGACCCTAACGGTGCAAGGGAGGGAGTTTAAAAACTACAGGCTCTACGTCCTCCCCCAACTCTGCACGCCCACATTACTGGGATTAGATTTCCAGTGCAACCTGCAGAGCCTAACGTTTCAATTCGGCGGCCCAATACCCCCACTCACTATCTGCGGCCTCGCAACCCTCAAAGTTGAACTGCCATCCTTGTTTGCAAACCTCACCCCGGATTGCAAACCCGTCGCCACTAGGAGCAGACGGTACAGCGCCCAGGACCGGACATTTATCCGGTCCGAAGTCCAGCGGTTGCTGAAGGAAGGCATAATCCAGGCCAGCAATAGTCCCTGGAGAGCACAGGTGGTAGTAGTAAAGACCGGGGAGAAGCAAAGGATGGTCATAGACTATAGCCAGACCATCAACAGGTACACACAGCCAGATGCGTACCCTCTCCCCCGCATATCCGACATGGTAAATCGGATTGCCCAATATAAGGTCTTCTCCACCGTGGACCTCAAGTCCGCCTATCACCAGCTCCCCATCCGCCCAAGTGACCGCATGTACACAGCCTTCGAGGCAGATGGGCGACTATACCACTTCCTAAGGGTCCCATTTGGCGTCACAAACGGGGTCTCGGTCTTCCAACGGGAGATGGACCGAATGGTTGATCAACACGGGTTACAGGCCACGTTCCCATATCTCGACAACGTAACCATCTGCGGCCACGATCAGCAGGACCACGACGCCAACCTCCAAAAATTCCTCCAGACCGCAAACGCCTTGAACCTCACATACAATGAGGGCAAGTGCGTGTTTAGCACAAACCAGCTGGCCATCCTGGGCTACGTAGTGCGCAATGGGATAATAGGCCCCGACCCCGAACGCATGCGCCCCCTTATGGAATTTCCCCTTCCCCACTGCTCCAAAACCCTGAAACGATGCCTGGGTTTTTTTTCATATTACGCCCAGTGGGTCCCCCAGTATGCAGACAAGGCCCGCCCACTAATACAGACTACTACCTTCCCCCTGTCGACAGAGGCTCGCCAGGCCTTCAGCCGCATCAAAGCGGATATCGCAAAGGCCACGATGCGCGCCATCGACGAGTCCCTCCCCTTCTAGGTCGAGAGCGACGCCTCCGATGTAGCTCTAGCGGCCACCCTTAACCAAGCGGGCAGACCCGTGGCCTTCTTCTCCCGAACCCTCCACGCCTCAGAAATCCGCCACTCCTCAGTTGAAAAGGAAGCCCAAGCCATAGTTGAAGCTGTGCGACATTGGAAGCATTACTTGGCCGGCAGGAGATTCACTCTCCTCACTGACCAACGGTCGGTAGCTTTCATGTTCGATAATGCACAGCGGGGCAAAATTTAAAATGACAAGATCTTAAGGTGGAGGATCGAGCTCTCCACCTTCAACTACGAGATCTTGTAACGACCCGGAAAGCTGAACGAGCCGTCCGATGCCCTGTCCCACGGCACATGTGCCAACGCACAAATAAACCGTCTCCAAATCCTCCACGAGGACCTCTGCCACCCGGGGGTCACTCGGTTCTACCATTTTATAAAGTCCCGCAACCTCCCCTACTCCGTGGAGGAGGTCCGTACTGTCACCAGGAACTACCACATCTGCGCTGAGTGCAAACCGTATTTTTTCAGGCCAGATAGAGCGCACCTGATCAAGGCTTCCCGCCCCTTTGAACGCCTCAGTCTGGATTTCAAAGGGCCCCTCCCCTCCACCGACCGAAACACATACTTCCTGAACGTGGTGGACGAGTACTCCCATTTCCCTTTCGCCATCCCCTGCCCCGACATGACAGCGGCCACAGTTATTAAACCCCTGAGCACTATATTCACACTGTTCGGTTGCCCCGCATATATCCATAGCGACAGGGGGTCCTCCTTCATGAGTGACGAGCTGCGCCAGTTCCTGCTCAGCAAGGGCATAGCCTCGAGCAGGACGACCAGCTACAACCCCCGGGGGAACGGGCAAGTAGAGAGGGAGAACGGCACGGTCTGGAAGACTGTCCTACTGGCCCTACGGTCCAGAGATCTCCCAGTTTCACGGTGGCAGGAGGTCCTCCCGGACGCTATCCACTCCATCCGGTCGCTGCTGTGTACCACCACTAACCAAACGCCTCATGATGCCTCCTTGTCTTCCCCAGGAAGTCCTCCTCCGGAACTTCGCTGCCGACCTGGCTGGCGGCCCCAGGACCCATCTTGCTCCGGAAACACGTGCGAGCGCACAATTCGGACCCGTTGGTCGAGAGGGTTCATCTCCTCCACGCGAACCCGCAGTACGCCTACGGCGTACCCTGACGGCCGACAGGACACGGTCTCCCTGCGAGACCTGGCGCCCGCCGGCAACACGCACACCCCCCCGACACCGATCACCCCCTCCCTGCCACCGGCGCACCCCACGACCGCCCCCTTCCCGGGAGGATCGGTCCTCCTCCCATGTCCGACCAGGAGTGAAACTGAAGCAGACACCGAAAAGCTCCCGGAGACGACAACGCGGGAACAAGCACCTGCACCACCACCGGGGCTGAGGCGATCAACAAGGAAGACCAGACCGCCCGCTCGACTCGTGGCATCGGTGTAACACAAGAATGTTGTGGACTTTAACGAGAATGTTCTTTTTTCCTCTTACGAATTTTGTAAATAGTTCACAAACCCTGTACATAGCCCAATGTAGGGCAAAGTGTAGAGCATTGAAAAGACATGCCAAAAATTTTCTCCTCCCAGGACCAGCCTTGTAAACCCCTACCACCATGCGAAGCACCACCCCGCCGGGTTCATTTTAACAAGGGGTGAATGTGGTAGTATGCATTAGGGGTCATGTGGGACTGTGAAGCCGTGATGCTATTGGCTGACAGATCCCGGGTCCTGGTTGGCTGTTGATCCCTAGCTCCGCCCTGAAGGCGGAGTATAAGAACCTGGGCTTCTCCCCGCAGCTCCAGTCTGTTGCTGAACTGCTGGGAACAACTCACGCTTAATAAAGCCTCATCGACTTCACCTCTATTCGTCTCTCTCGTAAGTCATTGTGCGCTACAGGTGAATAAGCCCTTTAAGGAGTTTTATAGTAGGCTGTATGGGTCGGAACCCCCAGCTGGGCCGGAGGGGATGAGGCACTTCCTAGGAGGGCTGAATTTCCCGAAGGTGGACGGGGAGCTGGAAGAAGGGTTGGGGGCCCCGATCGGGATGGAAGAGATAGCGGAGGGTCTGAAGGCCATGCAGTCGGGTAAAGCCCCGGGGCTGGACGGGTACCCAGTGGAGTTCTATAAAAAGTTCTCTGGGATATTGGGGCCGCTGTTGATGAGGACATTCAATGAGGCAAGGAAGCGTGGGGTGCTTCCTCCGACGATGTCACAGGCCATGATTTTGCTGATCCTGAAACAGGACAAGGACCCGGAGCTGTGTGGGTCCTACAGGACGATGTCCCTATTGAATGTGGATGGCAAACTGCTGGCCACAATTTTGTCCTCTAGGATTGAGGACTGTGTACCGGACATTATTGGGGAGGACCAGATGGGGTTTGTTAAGGGAAGGCAGTTGGTGGCCAATGTAAGAAGGTTGTTAAAACGTGATCATGATGCCCCCGGAAGGTACAGAGGTGGAGGTAGTGGTCGCAATGGACGCAGAGAAGGCTTTTCATCGGGTAGAATGGGAATATCTGTGGGAGGTCCTGGGATGGTTCGGATTTGGGCGGGGCTTTATTGATGGGTCAGGTTGCTGTATCAGGCTCCTGTGGCGAGTGTACAGACGAATAGGACAACATCGGGCTATTTTAACCTGCATCGGGGGACGAGACACGGATGCCCCCTCTCCCCACTGTTGTTCGCGTTAGCCACCGAGCCGCTGGCAATTGCACTGAGGGCCTCAAGGGGCTGGTCCGGGGGTGTGGGGGGGGGGGGGGGGGGGGTGTGGGGGGAGAATACAGAGTCTCGCTCTACGCAGACGACCTGCTCCTGTATGTATCAGACCCAGCAGAGGGGATAGGGGATGGAAGAAATCATGAGGATTCTGGGGGAATTTGGCCGATTTTCGGGGTATAAACTAAATATGGGGAAAAGTGAGATGTTTGCGGTCCAGGCGAGGGGACAGGAGAGGCGACTGGGGGAGCTGCCGTTTAGATTAGTAGGGGGAAGCTTTAGGTACCTAGGCATCCAAGTGGCGCGGGAATGGGACCGGCTGCACAAATCAAATCTGGCCCGGCTAGTAGATAAAATGAAGAAAAATTTCGGAGGTGGGACGCGCTCCCGTTGTCATTAGCTGGGCGGGTCCAGACGGTGAAGATGCCGGTCCTGCCAAGATTCCTGTTTGTGTTTCAATGTCTCCCCATCTTTATTCCGCGGTCCTTTTTTAAACGGGTCAACAAAGCGATCACTGGCTTCGTTTGGGAGGGAAAGACCCCGCGAGTAAATAAGGGGATGCTTGAGTGGCGCTGCCAAACTTCAGTAATTACTACTGGGCGGCGAATATAGCCATGATCAGGAAGTGGGGGGGGGGGGGGGGGGGGGTCGGCATGGGAGCATATGGAGGCGGCTTCATGCAAGGGCACCAGCTTGGGGGCGCTGATAACGGCGCCTCTGCCGTTCCCGCCGGCACGGCATTCCACCAGCCCCGTGGTGGTGCGGCCCTGAGAGTCTGGGGGCAATGGAGGAGACATGTGGGAGCGGATGGAGTATCGGCCTGGTCTCCAATCTGTAATAATCGCCGGTTTGCCCCGGGAAGGATGGATGGGGGATTCAGAGATGGCAGAGAGCGGGGATTGAGAGGATGGGAGACATGTTTACAGAGGGGAGCTTTCCTAGCCTGAGGGAGCTGGAGGAGAAATTTGGATTGGTGAGAGGAAACGAGTTTAGGTACCTGCAGGTGCGGGACTTCCTACGTAGGCAGGTTTCAACCTTCCCGCTCCTACCACCATGGGGAATACAGGACAGGGTAGTTTCCAGAGTGTGGGTGGGAGAAGGGAAGGTCTCCAACATCTACAGGGAACTTATGGGGTCAAAGGGGATGCAGACAGAGGAGCTGAAGCGCAAGTGGGAAGATGAGTTGGGCGGAGAGATAGAGGATGGTCTATGGGCGGACGCGCTGAGTATAGTCAACGCGTCCACAACATATGCCAGGCTCAGCCTGATACGGTTTAAGGTCGTTCACCGGGCTCACATAACAGTGGCCCGGATGAGCAGGTTCTTTGGTGTAGAAGATAGGTGCGCAAGGTGTGCGGGAGGACCAGCAAGCTCTGTTCATATGTTCTGGACTTGCCCAAAGCTTCGGGGATTCTGGCAGGAGTTTGCAGATGTCATGTCCACGGTGTTGAAAACAAGGGTGGTACCAAGTCCAGAGGTGGCGATTTTCGGGGTGTCGGAAGATTCGGGAATCCAGGAGGAGAAAGAGGCAGACGTTCTGGCCTTTGCTTCCCTGGTAGCCCGGAGACGGATACTATTAGCTTGGGGGGACTCAAAGCCCCCAAAGTCGGAGACCTGGCTATCTGACATGGCTAGCTTTCTCTGTTGGAGAAAATCAAGTTCACCTTGAAAGGGTCAATGTTAGGGTTCGCCCGAAGGTGGCAACCGTTCGTCAACTTCTTTGCGGAAAATTAATTGTCAGCAGAAGGTGGGGGGTTAGCTTAGTTTAGTGTAGGGGGTTAATAAAGGTGGGACCTGTAATGGAGGAAGACGGCTTTTGCACTATGTTTATGAACTCATGTACATTGTTTATTTTGTTGTTGTAAAATCAAAAATACCTCAATAAAACGTTTATTAAAATAAAAGAAAAGTAGCCATAACTGATGCAAAGGTCCTTCCTGTTCCTTCTTGTTTATTTGCGTGTTTCCGCTTTCTTTTATTTTTGCCGTTACATTTTGCTCCATGGATGATTTGTGGACATGTGCCTTTAAGGCAGCCTGTAACTTTAATTCAGGCTGAAAAGCAGCAACCTGTGCCTTTAATTCAAACACCAAAAATGATGACAATGGGTCGGTAAAACCGTGATCAAGAAGGTGGTTCATCCAGGATGAGGCTAGCCCATTGAACTTCGAGTGTGCTGATGGCTGCGATGTCCCCAAATGCGGGATACGCAACTGAAAAATTGATGGTAGTGGGGGACTGCGTTCGCGCTCCCCCTGTTTATTTTATTTTTTGGGGGGAGCATGGTTTAGCTCAGTGGGCTGGACAGCTGGTTCATGATGCAGAGCGAGGCCAACAAGCATGTTCAATTCCCGTACCAACTAAGGTTATTCATGATGGCCCCACCTTTTAACCTTGCCCCTAACCCCAGGTGTGGTGATCCTCAAGTTAGACCACCACTGGGCAGCTTTCTCCCTTAAAGTGAAAAGCAGCCTATAGTATGGCGACTTTACTTACTTTATAGGCACCATGGTAGCAAAGTGGTTAGCGCTGTTGCTTCACAGCGCCGGGGTCCCAGGTTTGATTCCCAGCTTGGGTCACTGTCTGTATGGAGTCGGCACGTTTTCCCTGTGTCTGCGTGGGTTTCCTCCGGGTGCTCCGGTTTCCTCCCACACGTCCCAAAAGATGTGCTTGATAGGTGAATTGGACATTCCGAATTCTCCCTCGGTGTACCCGAACAGGTGCCGGAATGTGGCAACAGGGAATTTTCACAGTAACTTCATTGCAGTGTTCATATGAGCCTACTTGTGACAATAAAGATTATTATTATTATGTCAGCCTACTTATGACAATAATAAAGATTATTATTATTACCTCCTACCCACTTTAACTATCCCATCCTTTCAGGCTATGCTGATTTAAGCTGGTGATTGCAGACTGGCCGGCATCAGTGATGACTTGGTTTGATTGATTTAGCTGGTGGCCAATGAATTGGCCCAAAAGGCTATACTTTGCCTGGTAATGGGTGGTGATTGGATCTTATCCCACTAAAATAGTTCAGAGACCTAAGGTGCTTTCAGTTTTATATTGGCAACATGGAGGTTCCAGCTAAATCCTCTCCAGAACGCTGCTGCTAACTTTCTCCCAAAAGATCCAGCTAAACTCTCTTCAGATAGCCAGTACTCCCTCTCCAGCAAGTCTGGGTGCCATTCTCGATATTGCAGAGGGTTGAAGTCAAACCATGAGCTTGCAGCAATGTTTGATGTGAAATAAAATGTGGCTCCAGAAAGGTGTAGACCTGAATATGAACCTCAAGCTGAAGGCCCAGTTTGATAAGAATTAAAGTGTCTCTCTGGAAGGCATACAATGCTGCCTGTAAGTATTGAATTCTCTTACTAAACTACAAGGACTATGAATGAATTCCTGTGCAAAGAAGGCTTTTATTAGCTGTAAACCAGAGACTTTAATCAGCAGGTGTGCTAAAGAACCACCATTTGAAGCAAAGACTCTTGCCCTTTGACCTTCACCTTGTTATGTTTACCCCTTTCCACCCCAAGTGTTTGTCTGTCTTATGTGTGTGAGAAGAGTGTGGGACAGTTAATGTGGGTAATAGGTATTAGCAGTTATTCAGTTGTATTTACTGCATAATTCATGATATTTCTTCAAATAAATAAACAGAAATTCTGTTTAAACTTACAATCACGGTGATTATAATTATTGGGCAGCCAAGGGCCAAAGACTTCGGGTATTTTCATGAGAATTGTTGGTGAATTCATCTGTGTTGTGACTCTGGGGCATGTGGGCTGGAATTGACCGTGCACTTACCCAGGGTGACAGAACACTAAAGTGAGAGAGAGATAAAAGAAAAGTATAGAAATTAAGATTGCATGTATTTCTCACATTAAAAAAATTCTGCCCTTAAATATTTCCTGTCTACAAATTCCTAATACATGCCACTACTTTCATCACGTGTTAACTATTTTCTATTATGTCTCTGTCCAGCTTTATAATTGACGATATAAAAACTAGTCACTTGCAATTACAAATCTGACCACTAGCTGGCTGATCATCCTCACTTGCTTTCTGAAAAGGAAATTGGCCATTTTATTTCTCAATAACAGATTTTTTGTTCCCAAGAAAATGGCCTCTAAATGCTGGGTTAATTGCCAATGGGATACTCTCATCTGGAAAGAATCGCTGGTTGAGTGAAAGTAATCCCGCCTGTGTGTCAAAATGATGGTGCTTTGGGTTTTACTCCAAAGTGCTCAATTGAAAAGAGACTGGACTGCCATCTGTGAACACAATGCTGGGGGCCATAGAAGATACTAGCAGAAGAGCAAATGTGGCTGACCCCCTCGAAACTGTAACAGTCAAGTGGGTTCTTTAATTTTGATTGCAACTAGTTCAGAAAAGAAAAGACATGAATTTATGTTGTGTCTTTAACAGCCACAGGTCATAGATTATCATAGAATTTACAGTGCAGAAGGAGGCCATTCGGCCCATCGAGTCTGCACCGGCTCTTGGAAAGAGCACCCTACCCAAGGTCAACACCTCCACCCTATCCCCATAACCCAGTAACCCCACCCAACACTAAGGGAAATTTTGGACACTAAGGGCAATTTAGCATGGCCAATCCACCTAACCTGCACATCTTTGGACTGTGGGAGGAAACTGGAGCACCCGGAGGAAACCCACGCACACACGGGGAGGATGTGCAGACTCTGCACAGACAGTAACCCAAGCCGGAATCGAACCTGGGACCCTGGAGCTGTGAAGCGATTGTGCTATCCACAATGCTACCGTGCTGCCCCTCCCAAAACACTTTACAGCTAATGAAGTACTTCTGAATTGCCGTCACTGATGTAATGTAGGAAACGCAACAGCAAAACTGTGGGCAGAATGTTCCCACAAACAGCAGTGGTAATGGACAGATAAACAAATTTTGTGTTTTCCCCAAATATATTAGTACTTCTTTGAATCTTGATCCAAAGAATTGCCATAAAAATTGGGTCCATTTGTTCATTGATGCTGTTGGTGACATTTTAAGATGACAGACAAAAGGAGAGACCTATAAAGAGAAATGAAGAAATGGATTAGGTTCAAATGACAGGGGATAATGTCGGATAATGAGGATAGGGTGGGGTGGACGGGGGAGTGGACATGGGTAGACTTATCTTTCGAAGGGTTGGTGCAACTCGATGGGCCAAATGGCCTCCTTCTGCACTGGTGGGGTTCTATGATTCTATGACAGGAAATAAATATTTTAGGTCTGCTTCTGCTGAGTAACACAACCATCCTTCCAACTTTGGTAGAGCGAGCGAGACTCTTTCTAGCTAACGCCTCTGAAACTCCACAATGGGTTATTAAATACTGCTGTTTTCAAAAGAGTGACTTATTGTCCCAGTTCTGTGACCCATTTCAAAGATGGAAAACTTTTGTTTTTTGAATATGGTCCTATCTGGCAGACAAATAATGAATGGGCAAACTCGCACAGTTTGACTGCCAGCAAAGATTTGGAATTAAACTGCAATGTTCAGAGCCAAATGTTCCATTACTGAATGTACCACCCTGTCTCAGTATGAGCTTTGTGGTTATAGAGCCTGTGTAATGTACCTGCCAAACATTTTACTGTTTAAAAAAAAATGTATGTGAGATGTACTGAGGATACCATAAATAACCAGTGACTGCAATATTATATGTGGTGTAATGAATGGCCATGGATGCATTTCAAAGGGTGTGTTGTTCTGAGTTATAAAAATAGAACCTCTCTACTGATGATTCCTATTTTCTGGGCCAGTAGGCATTGGGAAGATATTTTTAAAAGTAACAGCATTAAAGTCCAAGACTGATACTTTGCTTTGCTTGTTGTATGTTAACAATTGTTAGATAATGCATTAAATGAAGCATAATTCAGGCAACTGATGCAAAAAATATTAGAATATGAAACAAGTGGATCTCAGAAATCTGTGTTGCTGCAAATTCTGAAGCATAGGGTGAGATGAGTCCTCTGGGAACCTCTGCCGTTAATTCCAACAGGCGTGAGACTTCCTGTGGCACTCGCGAGCGAAGCGGCCGCGTTAAGAGGCTCCCGCCGGTCCATGATATTCTGGTCTTTTTCGAGGTTTACCCGTTGTTTTTTGCAATTCAAATTCCTTCGGCCTTTGGGGCCTGAGGGACGGGCGCCGGGTCGGGCCGGTTTGGAGCGTGAGTGTTCGGTGGCTGGAACGGGGGGCATCAAGCGGCGGAGCAGAATTTGACACGAGGTGAGGCCCGAATCCAGGGCGCAATGTAGAGGAGGAGCAGAGCACATCGGGTGGCTCCCGCTGAAAATGGGTCTTTGAGAACTTCGAAGTCCGGTCCCGGGGGGAAGAGATATTTGAATTTAAAAAAAATATATATATTATTTATTTATTTTAGGATTGAAGAAAGAAGGGGGAAAAATAATAAGTTGTTAAATGATGCGAAAAGCAGCTGTGAAGAAGGGTGACATTGGAGCCAGGTTAACTGGTTTCGATGGGCCTACGAGGCGAACAAGGGGGGAAAGAGGATCGATACTGGGTGAGTTTTTTTCGAGTGCTGGGGGTGATTCTGGGAGGGGGGGGAGGGGGTTTGATGTTAATAATGGATAGGGGTCAGTCAGGCTCATGGGGCAGGGCCTGGTGGTATGATGATGGTGGATAAGAATAATGGGGGGGGGTGAGAGACCCCCAGTTAGGATAGTCACGTGGAACGTGTGGGGGTTGGGAGGTCCAGTCAAGAGGTAAATGGTGCTAGCGCATCTTAAAAGTTTGAAGGCCGATGTAGCAATGCTGCAAGAGACTCACCTGAGGGTGAAGGACCAGGTGAGACTTAAAAAGGGCTGGGTTAGCCAGGTGTTTCACTCTGGATTTGACGGAAGGGCTCGAGGGGTAGCAAATCAGGGGCGTAGATATGTGATTGTGACAAGGGGCTGGAGGGGAGGCTAGTGGAGCTGGTAAGTGTATATGGTCCCAATTGGGACGATGTGGGATTCGTGAAGAAGGTGGTAAACCACTGTTGTACATATATTAGGAGATGTACGGTAAGACCCTGGACTACAGGTACAGTGGTAGTCCCTGCCTGCTGACTCTGCCCAGTAGGCGAAGTATAAATAAGTGTGTCCTCCGTGCATCAGCCATTTCGCCAGCTGCTGTGGGAGGCCACACATCTTAGAGTAATAAGGCCTCAGTTGTATTCAACTCTCGTCTTTGTCCAATTGATCGTGCATCAATTTATTACTCTAAGATTTTCAGAAGATGGACCTCCGCATCAAGCCGGATCGCCTGCAGCTGGATCCGCAATCAAGCGACGCCAAAAAGAACTTTCAACACTGGCTAGCTTGTTTCGAGGCATACATCAGGTCTGCACCAGACCCAATTCCGGAAGATCAGAAAATACAGATACTGTACTCATGGTTGAGCTCCAACATCTTTCCTCTAATCCAGGATGCGCCGAACTATGACGAAGCCATGGTGCTACTGAAAGAGAGTTACGCCCAGCGGACGAACACGCTCTTTGCCAGACCCGTACTCTCCACTCGCTGTCAGCTCCCTGGTGAGTCCGTAGAAGATTTCTGACATGTCTTAATTCCACTAGTCAGAGACTGTGACTGTCAGGCCGTTACGGCCACGGAACATTCGAACCTCCTTATGCGGGACGCTTTTGTTCTGGGGATTGGGTCAGACCTCATACGCCAGCGACTCTTAGAGGGGGCCACGCTCGATCTCGCAGACAAAGAAGCTAGCGCTATCCATGATGGTCGCCTCGCGCAATATTCAGGCCTACACCCCCAGCCGCACGGCCCACCCCTCCTACGCATCGTGGACCCCACAGACGGCCGCCGCAGCGGGGGCCTTACCCAGCCAATACGCCTGCGCCACGCGCCGGCCAGCCAACCCCGGGTGTCCCAGATGTTACTTTTGCGGCCAACAAAAACATCCCCGCCAACGCTGCCCGGCCTGCGCTGCCCTTTGTAAGGCCTGCGGTAAGAAGGGGCACTTCGCCGCAGTGTGCCAGGCCCGCGCAGTCGCCACTATCGGACCGACTCTCCTCGTTTACGCACAATGGGCGCCGCCATCTTCGCCTCCCCGGACCATGCGCGGCCAGTAGGCGCCGCCATGATCTCCCCCTCAGACCACGCGCGGTCAGTGGGCACCACCATCTTTTTCAACCCCCGCCACGTGCGGCCAGTGGCGGCCGCCATTTTGTCCACCTCAAGATCTCCAGGCACCGCAATCTTGTCTCCCCCACGGCACATGGACACCACCATCGTTCCAGGACCCGTGCCCCCCGGGCACCCCATCATCCGACGACCAGCCACGACTCGCCTCAGTCACCATCGACCAGCCTCGCCCGCACAACCTGGCCACCGCATCGACCAGCGTTAAGATCGATGGGCACGTGGCCTCTTGCCTACTGGACTCCGGGAGCACCGAAAGCTTCATCCACCCTGATACGGTAGGGCACTGCTCCCTCACGGTACATCCCATCAATCAAAGAATCTCCCGGGCCTCTGGATCCCACTCCGTGGCGATCCGGGAGTACTGTATAGTCACGCTCACGGTCCATGGCTTGGAATTCAGCGGCGTCTGCCTCTACGTCCTCCCCAATCTCTGCGTTGCCCTGCTACTCGGACTGGACTTCCAATGTAACCTCCAGAGCCTAACCTTGAAATTCGGCGGGCCCCTACCACCCCTTACTGTGTGCGGCCTCGCGACCCTAAAGGTCGACCCAGCTTCCCTTTTCGCAAATCAAACCCCGGATTGCAAACCCATCGCCACCAGGAGCAGACGGTACAGCACCCAGGGCAGGACCTTCATCAGGTCAGATGTCCAGCGGCTGCTTCGGGAAGGCATCATCGAGGCCAGCAACATCCCCTGGAGAGCCCAAGTGGTAGTAGTTCAAACTGGGGAGAAACACAGAATGGTCGTGGACTACAGCCAGACCATCAACAGGTACACGCAGCTCAACGCGTATCCCCTCCCACGCATATCTGATATGGTCAATCAGATTGCACAGTACCGGGTCTTCTCAACTGTAGACCTCAAATCCGCCTACCACCAGCTCCCCATCCGTAAGGTGGACCGTCCATACACTGCCTTCGAGGCATATGGCCGCGTCTACCATTTTCTTAGGGTTCCCTTCGGCGGCACCAACGGGGTCTCGGTCTTCCAAAGGGAGCTGGACCGAATGGTCGACTGGTACGGATTGCGGGCCACCTTCCCGTACCTAGACAATGTCACCATCTGCGGCCACGATCAGCAGGACCACGATGCCAACCTTGCAAAATTCCTCCACCCCGCCACTCTCCTAAACCTCACCTATAACAAGAAGTGTGTGTTCAGCACAAACCGCTTAGCCATCCTCAGCTATGTGGTCCAGAACGGAGTTCTGGGGCCCGATCCCAACCGCATGCGCCCCCACATGGAGCTCCCCTCCCCCACTGCCCCAAGGTCCTCAAACGCTGCCTGGGGTTCTTTTCATACTATGCTCAGTGGGTCCAAAACTATGCGGACAAGACCGGCCCACTCATCCAGTCCACCCATTTTCCCCTGACGGCCGAGGCTCAACATGCCTTCGACCGTATCAGAGCCGATATCGCCAAGGCTGCGATGCACACAGTAGATGAGACGCTGCCCTTTCAAGTGGAGAGCGACGCATCAAACGTCGCCCTAGCTGCCACCCTCAATCAGGCAGGCAGGCCCGTGGCATTCTTTTCCCGTACCCTTCATGCCTCCGAAATTCGGCACTCCTCCATCGAAAAGGAGGCCCAAGCCATCGTTGAAGCCGTGCCGCATTGGAGGCATTACCTGGCCGGCAGGAGATTCACGCTCCTCATGACCAACGGTCGGTAGCCTTCATGTTTAATAACACACAGCGGGGCAAGATCAAAAATGATAAAATCTTGAGGTGGTGGATCGAGCTCTCCACCTTCAACTACAAGATTATGTATCGCCCCGGCAAGCTCAACGAGCCCCCAGACGCTCTATCCTGAGGTACATGTTCCAGTGCACAAGTAGACCGACTCCGGACCCTGCACAACAGCCTTTGTCACCCGGGAGTCACACAGTTGTACCATTTCATACAGGCCCGCAATCTGCCCTACTCCGTTGAGGAAGTAGGGACAATCACCAGGGACTGCCAGGTCTGTGCGGAGTGCAAACCGCACTTCTACCTACCAGACCGTGCGCGCCTGGTGAAGGCCTCCCACCCCTTTGAACGCCTCAGCGTGGATTTCAAAGGGCCCCTCCCCTCCACCGACCGTAACACGTATTTTCTCAGTGTGGTCGATGAGTACTCCAGATTCCCCTTTGCCATCCCACGCCCTGACATGACATCTGCCACTGTCATCAAAGCCCTCAACACAATCTTCGCTCTGTTCGGTTTCCCCGCCTACATCCACAGTGACAGGGATCCTCATTCTGCACTGTAAATTCTCTGATAATCTATGATTCATGAGTGATGAGCTGAGTCAGTTCCTGCTCAGCAGGGGTATCGCCTCCAGCAGGACGACCATCTATAACCCCCGGGGAAACGGGCAGGTAGAGAGGGAGAACGGGACGGTCTGGAGGGCCGTCCAACTGGCCCTATGGTCCAGGAATCTCCCGGCCTCCTGCTGGTAGGAGGTCCTCCCCGATGCACTGCACTCCATTCGGTCACTACTGTGCACCACCACTAACGACACACCCCATGAACGTCTCTTTACCTTCCCCAGGAAGTCCATGTCCGGGGTGTCGCTCCCGGCTTGGCTCGCAGCTCCAGGACCCATACTCCTCCGTAGGTACGTCTGACTCCACAAGGCGGACCCGTTGGTAGAAAGGGTGCAGTTGCTCCACGCGAACCCCCAGTCTGCCTACGTAGCATACCCCGACGGCCGCCAGGATACTGTCTCCCTCAGGGACCTGGCACCAGCAGGTTC
Source organism: Scyliorhinus torazame (assembly GCF_047496885.1). Classification (NCBI taxonomy): domain Eukaryota; kingdom Metazoa; phylum Chordata; class Chondrichthyes; order Carcharhiniformes; family Scyliorhinidae; genus Scyliorhinus; species Scyliorhinus torazame. The sequence continues at coordinate 106,153,000 of NC_092714.1, read as the reverse complement.
CACACACACACCTCTGGCTCGGCTCCACCCCCTCTCCCCCGGTGCTCCCAGCAGCAACCCCCCCCAGGACCATCTGCTCTCCCCCTGCCCACACCCGAGGATGAAGAGGATTTTGGCACGCCCCCAGAGTCACCGAGGACCAGACCAACATCGGAATTGTTGCCACCACTGCGTCGCTCCAAGCGGCACATCAAGGCCCCAGACCGACTAAACCTATAACTGGTTCAGGACTTCAAAATAATTTTTTTTTTCCTTGCAATACTGTACATTAAACTCAAACTTGCTGTACATAGTTCTCCACCACCCTCGCCAGACTCAATTTTAACAGGGGGTGAATGTGGCAAACAACTGTTGTACATATATTAGGAGATGTACGGTAAGACCCTGTACTACAGGTACAGCGGTAGTCCCTGCATGCTGGCTCCATCCAGTAGGCGGAGTATAAATATGTGTGTCCTCCGTGCAGCAGCCATTTCGCCAGCTGCTGTGAGAGGCCACACATCTTAGAGTAACAAAGCCTCAGTTGTATTCAACTCTTGTCTTTGTCCAATTGATCGTGCATCAGGGCGATCCCCGACTTGGACTCACACGAACTGATAGTGGTGAGGGGGGCCCTAGAATTTGGTGCAGGAGCCAAGGTTGGACAGGTCACGGCCGTGCTCGCTGGTCCCATCAGGGGGGGTGAAGGCATTGGCTGGACTAATGGAGGAAATGGGATGAGTGGACCCTTGGAGGTTTCTGCATCCGAGGGAGCAGGAGTACTCGTTTTTCTCAGCAGTCCATAAGGTATACTCACGGATTGACTTTTTTGTGATGGGAAAGGCACTGCTGGCTGGGGTTAAGGGGTCAGAATCCTCGGCACTTGCAATATCAGATCATGCTCCGCATTGGGTGGATATGGTACTGGAGAAGGGGGTGGTACAGAGACCAGGGTGGAAATTAGATGTGGGACTGTTAGGGGACCGTGGGTTCTGTGCCAAAATTGAAAAATTAATCGAGGAATATGTAGGTTTCAACTGCATGGGTGAGGTGTCAAAGGCGGTTGTCTGGGAGGCTTTAAAGGTGGTGGTGAGGGGTGAAGTGATCTTGTTTAAGGCCAGAGTGGACAAAGAGGAGAGGTTGGAGCGTCAGAGGGTAATAGATGATATACTGGAGGTAGGTAGGATGTGTGCAGAAGATGGGGACCCAGCAAAGTTGGAAAAGAGGAAGGAACTACAGGTGAGCTTTGACCAACTATTTACCAGGAAGGCGGGACACCATTTGACGCGCGAAAGGGATGCAGTTTACGAGCATGGAGAGAAAGCGGGACGAATGTTGGTGGGTCAGCTCCGGAGGGAGGCTGCAGCAAGGGAAATTGTCCAGGTGCGGGACAGGGTAGGGAAGTTGGTGGTAGCTCCAGATCAGATTAACAAGGTCTTTAAGGAGTTCTATGAGAGGTAATACAGGTCAGAGCCACCTGGGGGAGGCCGGGAAATGCAGGAATTTCTAGATGGGTTGGAGTACCTGAGGTTTGGGGAAGTGGTCAGGGCTACATTACAAGGGGCGGTAGTGAAGCAGGAGATAAAAGATGCGATTGGGAGGATGCAGTCGGGGAAGGTGGCAAGACCGGATGGGTTTCCGGTGGAATATTATAAAAAATTCAAAGATAAGCTGGTACCGCTCATGGTGGGGATGTTTGAGGAGGTGGTAGGGAAGGGGGTGTTACCGCAAACTTTGGGGCAGACATCGATTTCCCTGTTGCTTCAAAGAGATAAGGATCCAATGGAGTGTGGGTCGTACAGGCCCGTGTCACTTTTAAACATCTACGCAAAGATATTGGCGAAAGTACTGGCAGCTAGGCTGGTGGAGTGCCTCCCAAAGGTGATGGGTGAAGATCAGATGGGGTTTGTGAGAGGGAGGCAGCTCTTTTCGAACATTAGGAGGGTATTAAACGTAGTTATGGCACCGGCGGAGGGGAAGGAAACAGGTGGTTATGGCATTGGACGCCGAGAAAGCATTTGACCAGGTAGAATGTGGGTACTTGATGCCAATTCTGGAGCGGTTTGGGATTGGACCAAGATTTGTGGACTGGCTAAAGCTACTATATAAGGAGTCGAGGGCGAGTGTCCGCACAAATAACATCAGCTCGGAATACTTTTCTCTCCACCGTGGGACTAGGCAGGGATGTCCTATGTCCCCCGCCCTGCTGTTTGCACTCGCGATTGAGCCGTTGGCCATCGCGTTAAGAAGTTTGAGGGTATGGAAAGGAATAGTGCGGGGGGAATAGAGCATAGAGTGTCCTTATATGCCGATGACTTGTTATATGTGTCTGAACCGAGTGTGGCAATAGGGGGAATACTAGAGCTGCTTCGGGTGTTTGGGTCTTTCTCGAGGTACAAATTAAATTTAGACAAGAGTGAATATTTTGTGGTGTCTCGGCCGTGCTGGGGGGAGGGGTGGGGGGGCTGCCATTCCGTAGTGCTTTAGATACCTGGGGATGCAGTTTGCTCAGGTTTGGGGGGATTTCCGTAGATACAACATTTCCAGCTTGGTGGGGAGGGTGAAAGCTGATCTGGCAAGGTGGGATGGTCTCCCTCTGTCACTGGCGGGTCGGGTACAGGTGGTTAAAATGAACGTGTTGCCGTGATTTTTGTTCATTTTTCAATGCCTGCCAATTTTCCTGCCAAAGGCATTTTTTAGAGAGATTGAAGGGATGATTACCTCGTTCATATGGGGAAGGAAGATGGCCAGAATTAGAAAGGTGCTACTACAGAGAGGAAGGCAGGCAGGGGGTTAGGGTCTTCCGAACCTGATGTATTATTACTGGACGGTGAATGTGGAGAAGGTGCGGAGCTGGGTAAGAGGGGTTGATTCCCAGTGGATCAGAATGGAGGAGAGTTTGTGTAGGGGTTCGGGATTGAAGGCGCTAGCAATAGCGCCGCTCCCAACAGACCCAGGAAATACTCAGGGAGTTCGGTAGTAATAGCTTCGTTGAGAATTTGGAGGCAGGTTCGCAAGCACTTGGGGCAGGGTCAAGGGAAATGCCGATTCGGGGGAACCATAGATTTGAGCCAGGGAAGTGGGTAGGAAATTTTCAGAGATGGGAGGAGAAAGAAATTAGGACACGAAAAGATTTGTTTCTTGGGGGTCGGTTTGCAGGATTGAAGGAGCTGAAAGCGAAGTAGGGGCTGGAGCAGGAGTAAATATTTAGATACATGCAGGTTCAAGACTTTGCCAGAAAGGAGATACAGAGCTTCCCGGTGGAGCCGGCCTCTACATTGCTGAAGGAGGTGTTGATGACAGGGGAACTGGAAAAGAGGGTAGTGTCGGCGGTTTACGGAGCTATTTTGGAAGAGGAGAAGGCACCGCTGAATGGGATTAAGGCAAAGTGGGAGGAAGAGTTGGGAGAGGGTATGGAGGAGGGGTTCTAGTGTGAGGTGCTCCGGAGGGTGAAATCCTCCATCTCGTACGCGAGGTTGGGGCTGATACAGCTGAAGGTGGTATATAGAGCACATCTCACAAGGGTGAGGATGAGCCGGCTCTTTGAGGGGGTAGAAGATGTGTGTGAATGTTGCAGGGGTGGGGGGCGCAAACCATGTTTATATGTTTTGGTCCTGGCCAAAGCTGGAGGATTACTGGAAGGAGGTTTTTAGGATAATCGCTAAAGTGGTGCATGTAAAACTGGACCCGGGCCCTCTGGAAGCCATATTCGGGGTGTCGGACCAGCCGGGGTTGAAACATTGCGGAGGCAGATGTTATAGGCTTCGCCTCATTGATTTCCAGAAGGCGGATCCTGTTGGGATGGAGATCAACCTCTCCACCCTGTGCCCTGGCGTGGTGGGGGGGACCTGCTGGAATTCCTGACTCTTGAGAAGGTCAAATTTGAACTAGGGAAAGGATGGAGGGGTTCTACAATTCATGGGCATTATTCATTATGTATGTTTGAGAATTGGATTACATCGAACATTGGGGGGGGGGGGGGTGTTGGGAGCTTTGGGGGGAGGGCGACTGGCTGTATGTGTTAATGGTGACTGTGGTGATTCCTGTTTCCTTTTTGTTATTTGTTTATGTTAAAATGCGGGTTGTTGTTTGGGGGTTTGCGATTGTTGTTATTGAGATGGGGATTGGCATTGCAGTCATTACTGATTATTGTTTATTGTTGGTGGGTGTAAATTTGGGAGAAAATGTGAAAAAGGAGAATAAACATATATTATTTTGAAAATTCCAACAGGCATTGGGATCAGGAGCAAGGTGCATTCATTGCAAAGGTAGGTATTAGGGGAAGTATCTCAGGGAGGTTTGCTGGAGTCACTCGGGAGGATTTAAACTAGTATGGCGGGGGGGTGGGAACCAGAACGTTAGCTTAGCAGGTGTAATAACTGAAGGGGAAATAGAGAACCAAAATAAGAGAACAACATCACCCTCAGGCAAAGCAAAAAAAGGTGGCAAGTGTAAGCAGGGAGGTGGTCAATGCAGGACTGAGAGTGTTGTTCCTAAACGTGCTCAGCATACGGAACAAGGTAAATGAGCTTGTTGCGCACATTGAAATTGGCTGGTACGATACTGTGGGCATCACAGAGACGCGGCTGCAAGGGGATCAGGGCTGGGATCTAAATATACAAGGATATATGTCCTATCGAAAGGACAGGCAGATGGGTAAAGGCGGCGGGGTTGCATTGTTAGTAAGGAATGAAGTTAAATCGATAGCAAGGAGTGATATAGGATCAGAAGGCATAGAATCTCTGTGGGTAGAGTTGAGGAATCGCAAAGGTAAAAATATCCTGATGGGAGTTATGTACAGGCTCCCTAGCTGTACTCAGGATGTGGGTCAGAAGGTAAATCAGGAGATAGAAAAGGCATGTAAAAAGGGCAATATCACAATAATCATGGGGGACTTCAATATGCAGGTGCACTGGTTGGTAGTGGATCCCAAGAAAAGGAACTTGTGGAATGTCCAAGCAATGGATTTTTGGAGCAACTTGTGAGAGAGCCTACTGGGGAATCATAGAATTTACAGTGCAGAAGGAGGCCATTCGGCCCATCGGGTCTGCACTGGCTCTTGGAAAGAGCACCCTATTTAAGCCCACGCCTCCATTCTATTCCTATAAACCAGTAACCCCAGCTAACCTTTTTTGGACACTAAGGGCAACTTATCATGGCTAAGCGACCTAACCTGCACATCTTTGGACTGTGGGAGGAAATGGGAGCACCCGGGGGAAACCCAGGCAGAAGCGGGGGAGGACGTGCAGACTCCGCACAGACAGTGCCCAAAGCCGGGAATCGAACCTGGGACCCTGGAGCTGTGAAGCAACTGAGCAAACCACTGTGCTATCATGCTGCCCATTACAGGTAATTCTGGATTTGGTGATGTGTAATGAGGCAGACTTGATTTGGGAACTTAAGGTGAAAGAACCCTTCGGGAGCAGTGACCACAATATGATAGAATTTACCCTGCAGTTTGAGAGGAAGAAGCTGCAATCAGATGTAACCGTATTACAATTAAATAAGTGTAACTACAAAGACATGAGGGAGGAGCTGGCCAGAGTTGATTGGAAAAGGAGCCTAGCAGGGAAGAGAGTGGAACAGCAATGGCAGGTGCTTTGGGGGGTTATTCGGGAGACACAACAGAAATTTATCCCATGGTAGAGGAAACATCCTAAGGAGAGGACAAGGCATCCATGGCTGACGAGGGAAGTCATGGACAGCATAAAAGAAAAAGAAAAAGCATACAAAGTGGCACAAATTAGTGGGAAGCCAGAGGATTGGGAAGCCTTTAAAAGTGAGCAGAGGACAACTAAAAAAGTAATAAGGGGGGGAGAAGGTGGAATGTGAGTGCAAGCTAGCTAGTAATGTAAAGGAAACTAGGAAGAGTTTGTTTCAATATATAAAAGGTAAGAGAGAGGCAAAAGTAGACATTGGACCACTGGAAAACGTGGCTGGAGATGTACTAATAGGAAACAAAGAAATGGCAGAGGAATTGAATAGTTACTTTGCATCAGTCTTCATGGTGGAAGACACCAGTGGGATGCTAGAGCTCCAGGACAATCAGGAGCAGAGGTGAGTGCAGTGACCATCACTAAGGAGAATGTTCTGGGGAAACTGAAAGGTCTAAAGGTGGATATGTCACCTGGATCGGATGGACTACACCCCACTGTTTTAAAAGAGATAGCTGAGGAGATTGTGGAGACATTGGTGGTGATCTTTCAGGAATCACTGGAGGCAGGAAGGGTCCCAGACGACTGGAAAGTGGCTAATGTAACACCACTGTTTAAGAAGGGAGGGAGGCAGAAAACGGGAAATTATAGGCCGGTTAGCCTGACTTCGGTCATTGGTGAGATTTTAGAGTCCATTATTAAAAATGAAATCGCTGAGTGTTTGGAAGTGCTTGATAAAATAGGACTGAGTCAGGCTTTGTCAAGGGGAGGTCATGTCTGACAAATCTGTTAGAGTTCTTTGAGGAAGTAACAAGAAAATTAGACAAAGGCGAACCAGTGGACGTGATTTATTTAGATTTCCAGAAGGCCTTTGTCAAGGTGCTGCTTCGGAGACTGTTAAATAAGTTAAGAGGCCATGGTGTTAGGGGTAAGATCCTGGCATGGATAGAGGATTGGCTTCCTGGCAGAAGGCAGAGAATGTGGATAAAGGGGTGTTTTTCCGGATGGCAGCCGGTGACTAGTAGTGTGTCGCAGGGGTCGGTGCTGGGACCACAACTTTTCACAATATACATTAATGATCTGGAAGAAGGAACTGAAGAAGGAACAGATCCAAACATCTGTATCATCTGCAAAGAGACGGGCAGGTAATATTGAGGAAGCAGGCAAGCTGCAGAAGAACTTTGTCAGGCTAGGAAAGTAGGCAAAGAAGTAGCAGATGGAATACAATGTGGAAAAGTGTGAGGTTATGTACTTTGGAAGGAGAAATGGAGGCATATACTATTTTCCAAATGGGGAAATGCTTAGGAAATCAGAAGCACAAAAGGACTTGGAGTCCTTGTTCATGATTCTCTTCAGGTTAACGTGCAGGTTCAGTCGGCAGTTAGGAAGGCAAATGCAATGTTAGCATTCCTGTCAAGAGGGCTAGAATACAAGCCCAGGGATGTACTTTTGAGGTTGTACAAGGCTTTGGTCAGACACCATTTGGAGTATTGTGAGCAGTTTTGGGCCTCGTATCTAAGGAAGGATGTGCTGGCCTTGGAAAGAGTCCAGAGGAGGTTCACAAGAATGATCCCTAGAATGAAGAGCTTGTCGTACAAGGAACGGTTGAGGACTCTGGGTCTGTACCCGTTGGAGTTTAGAAGGATGAGGGGGGATCTTATTGAAACTTGCAGGATACTGCGAGGCCTGGATAGAGTGGACGTGGAGAGGATGTTTCCACTTGTAGGAAAAACTAGAAGCAGAGGACACAATCTCAGACTAAAGGGACGATCCTTTAAACCAGAGATGAGGAGGAATTTTTTCAGCCAGACGGTGGTGAATCTGTGGAACTCTTTGCCGCAGAAGGCTGTGGAGGCCAAATCACTGAGTGTCTTTAAGACAGAGATAGATAGGTTCTTGATTAATAAGGGAATCAGGGGTTATGGGGAGATGACAGGAGAATGGGGATGAGAAAAATATCAGCCATGATTGAATGGTGGAGCAGACTCGATGGGCCGAGTGGCCTAATTCCGCTCCAATGTCTTATAATTTTATAGGTGCCCATTAAAATGAAGAGGCTGAAGATCTAGTAAAGATTGCTAAGTGTAGTGTCTTCTGGTCCCAGAGTTTCAAATAATCACACTTTTAGACTCAAAATGCTGGAGCATCCTCGAGTGAATTTCTTTCAGTTCTCTATGTGGCCAGTAAACTGATACATTGTTGTTTGGCACCTTACTGCAGTGCAGCAGTAAATATGGCATCCCGGGTGTACATTTCCACAATAAGTAGTTCCTAATTATTTATGAATATTAGGACATAGTAACACAAGAGATTTGATTTTTTTTCAGAGAGGCATTTTATTCCAATAAAGATGATATAATAAATGTAAGTCGTTGTTGAGATGATGGATGTGCAGCGAAGAATTGGCTGACTGAAGTTTATGGAAGGAAAAGGTTGGGAGAGCATCGGAGTAGTCTAGCCTGGAGATGCCAACGGCATTGGTGAAAATGTCAATGGCAGATGAACTGAGGGAGGGGCAGAGTCAGGCAATGTTACAATTGGTGCTCTGATGGAGCAGAATCTCTGCATGGGGTCTAATAGCTCCAACCAAAGATAATGGATGAGAAAGGTATTGCAATAAGTGACATGGGCACAGAATTTGTGGCAGGGGCCGAAGATATTGGTTTCAGGCTTCCTCGTGTTTGACTAGAGGAAGTTGTAATTGAATATCAGACGAGGCAATGGATGGGCCGAAAGAGGTGATGCAGTTCTCTCAGTGTCAATGTGGAAGCTGACTCCATGCCAGAAGAGTACATTACCAAGGGGCAGAATGTAGCAGAGGAAGAACAGACAGCAAATACATAAACTTGGAGGATTCCAGAGATAATGGTGCAGAGACAGGAAGGGAAAGGAATGATATAGATTCTCTGGCAATGTTCAGACAACTAAGCAAGGGGAATCTGACTGAACTGAACAATAGAGGAAAAGTGTCAGAGAGGGATGGTGTCATTGAATGTGTCACAGGCTGCAGAGTGCTCAAGGAGAAATAATGTGCCATGGAAAGTACAAAAGGTGAGATTTGTGACTTGGCCATGACTGTTTCAATGCTATGGCAGGGACTGAAACCCAGTTGGAGATTTTCCAACTCGGTGCTGTAAGTACGTTGGTCACAGATTTAGGAGGTGTCAACATATTCAGGAACTTTGCCAAGGGCAGTAGTTTGCAAACACAGAGGCTTTAAGGGTTTCTTTGAGGAGAGGATATTGAAGGTGGTTTTGAAAGTGAGAGGAAACTAATTAGAACATCAGATTGGAGCCAGGAAGTGATGTTGAATGGTCAGCAGTTTACTGGAAATTAAATATCTACACCATCATTACTAGAAACCTGCCTAGGGTGAGGCACAACTATCTCAAGACAAAAGTACCTGAAGATAAAAAAGAGCAACACATTACAAGGCCAAAGCTTTGGAATGAGGCACAGGGAGAACTTTATCCATCTGATTAACAGTCAAGTGTCAACTTTTAATGGAGGTAAGGTCAATGCAGCTTAATTTTTTTATGACAGTTACATTGCAGGTAGTTACTGGAGGCAAATAAGGAGTAAATTACTGTGCAATCCAAGACATAATTGAATCCATGTATATATTAATTTAATAGTTCAGACATATGTCAATCTGAAAGATTATATGTGAATACAAAATTTCCAACTTTTATGCACTGATACAATGAAACCCAACAGTTTGAAGGAGAAGGAAGAATTGAGAGTGCTTTCTTAATCTGGATGTGTAGTCAAGCTAGGGCTGCCCACCTCATTGGTGAAGCCCATGCAGTATGGCAAAGCAGATGCAAGCACCAAGGTCATCGTAGAGCAAAACTGTTTTGCAGTGAGCCAAATGTTCAGATGCTTTATCTGATTAATGTTTATTAAAAATGAGACATTATCTGTCTACTTCCTGTTATCATCACATTACCATTGATGGAGATCTTGTAATGGGCTTCAGGGGCAAGTTGCAGCTGCAAGTCAGAAATGTGCAGGACCACATGAAACCACTGAAGCCTCCAATAACCAAACAAGCAAATAAATTGAAGCCGTGCTAATTACCACCCACCTTCAGGGATGAGCAAATGTGTAATATTATTCTTTATCGAATAGTTGTCACAGAAATACATTGACTGTTGATTGATCTTTAGTTCCTGTACAACTGACCTCCTTTGTTCATTTTGAAGGTATTTGAGAGGGGAAGACAACTTCCTCTGTTTGACAAACTGACGAAAAGTCAATATTGGATAGATAATGGAGTATCAGTCTCTCTCTCTCTCTGCCTGCACAACTGTGTAGTGTTAATTCTTGATTTTCATGAATGCAGTCTGACTGAGCATAGGGGCACATACAGCTAAGCAAATATCATCACCGATGTGTTGCATTCCAGGCTCTTTCTTGAATCTGGTAATTGATGATTCATTAGCTCTGGAAAATAATTCCTCAGTACCTTGTATGATGCAAGAATGAGAGATGTGTGAGAAATTTCCTGTGGTTGTTTTGAAGGAATCTAACACATGATAATTCAACCACCGATCACAGCTATAAAAATAATCGCTCTATTCTGGAAATTAATCCCAAGCCCTCGTGCAGGAATATGAATGGCTGTGTTAGCGGCACGGTGGCGCAGTGGTTAGCACTGCTGCCTCACGGCGCTGAGGACCCGAGTTCAATCCGGCCCCGGTTCACTGTCGGTGTGGAGTTTGCACATTCTCCCCGTGTCTTCATGGGTCTCACCCCCACAACCCAAAAGATGTGCAGGGTAGGTGGATTGGCCACGCTAAATTGCCCCTTAATTGCAAATTTTTTTTTTTAATGAATGGCTGTGCTGGCTCCCGTTGCGGATCTTAAGCAGCATTTACTAATCAGCTTTAGCATGACAATGTGGTGATTTCCACTCTGGTGTAATGTAAAAGTTGGTGTAGATACGTTGGCAGTCTGAATGTCAATCAAACTGTTGAGTTCAAGCTTCTGAACTACAGAATCCGGACCACAATATGAACGGTCTTTTGTAGATCAGATTAAAAAACATAATAGAAAGGGTTGAATTGCAAATTTAATGGCAATGCAGGTAAGATTGGAAATCTTCTGAAATACTGGGCAAAGTTCTCTGCCTTGCAACGCCACAAACGCGAACTGCGATTGGGCGGCGAATTGGGCATCCAGCCAAAATCAAAGTCTGCAACCCAGCTCCGATTCGTGCACCATGCTCCAGTCCTCGCTGGTGGCGATTGTCGTGTTGTTCACCCTGGGGTAACACGGATTGCACACAATGCAATTAACTGATCAAGTATACACCAAACAAAGGCATTGGTTCAATAAAAGATTTATTGAACTCTAGCAACAAAACACACAGCTGCCTGTGGGTTGACTCTCTACTACCCTAAGTAAACTAAAGCTAACTATCTAGACCAGGCTAGCTCTCATCCACGTGTTGGAGGTGTTGAATGATTTGTACACCCTGACTATCACTATAGCCATCACCAGTGGAAAGATGCAGAGTGCTGATGCCTCGTGTGTTTTATAGGTGTAAGTCCCCCTCTGGTGTCCTGTCTTGTGATTGGTCGTGTTCTGTTCTGTACATTGATTGGCTCACCTGGGTGTCTGTCACTGCCTGCTTTTACCTCATGATGTGCATGGCTGCATATTATGACAGCGACAATGAGGTTTGCCACCCAAGCCGGCAGCGGCATGCAAAACAAGCATTTGCGTGCATTTAAATGTGATTAGCAGGTTGGGCACGGTATGCTCTGTCCTTCCATGATGCTCCGCTCCTCTCAGGTGGAAGTCACGGGTGTGAATGACTGGGCAGCATGGCTGCAGAGGGGGAGTGGAGGCTAAGAAACACTGAAAAGCCATTTAAAACTGTCAGGCTTGCTGGGTATTGCTGCCCAGGCCAGAGGCAGTAGCAGGTAGTGACGTGTTGCCAACTCAGTGGACTCGGGGTGTCCTCCTCAGGATCGGGATGGCCAACCTTTTGGTGGTATAGGCTCCTGGCTGCTCACACTGCTGAGTGTTACTTGTGTCCATTAAATGCTCATAAGGCCTCTGGTCATCAGGTAGCCCATCCAGGCCTCCCCTCTGGACACCCTTATACCGTAGCTGTATCATCAAGGACCAAGCTTAATCAGGAGCCCACCCAGTGTTGACACTCCTCAGAAACGCTGCCCCATTGCAGAGGAAGCAGGGGATTAGCAGAGCTCACTCCAAACAGAGGACACCTGCACTGTGGCCTTTGAAACCCTCCCTGGTTTGCTGCCCATCTCAGAGCAGTGAACTCACCAGTGACCCCCAACCCTCCGGATCACCAGCTGTCTCCTCCAGCGCTCACTGCCTCTTCCACCACCTCCCAGGCAGTGTTCAGGAGGGCAGATTTGAGTCTGTGGCCCATCCACAGAAGAGAGTGCCCCTCCACTCTTCACTGCCGTGGAGCTGTGGATCCATCTCAGACTTCCAACCTCGGGGATGGGTCTTCTCTGAGCCATCTTGGTGGCTGCAGTGAATGTGTGGTAAGTGGAGCATTTAAAAGCTGCTCCAGCTGTCGGAGTCTTTGGCGCCAACTCTGGCCGCAGCGGCTAAAACGTCCGCTAGGCTGGTAATTGCTCGGAATTTGTGCCAGCAGACTGCTGGTCCATTAGCATGTCCTGAATTGTTCCCTGAATAGTGCCCCCAACGGGAACGAGAACAGCATGCAATTCAGTCCCGGCGTCAATATTTAGTCTCCCAAATGGAGAATTTTGCCTACTGCCTTGAAGAAAATTCGACGGCCGGGATTCTCCGAAATCCCAGCCAAGTATTGATGCCGGCATCGAAACCGGCGCGAGCGACGCCGGCATCAACGGACCTCCAGGCCCAGGCATTCACCCCTTCCTAGGTGGCTAGAACGGCGCTGGAGTGCTGTGCGCTGCTCCAGCGCCGAACGCTGGCCTGCCACAGCCAGCGCGGGTCCGCGCATGCGCGCCACGATCATCGCCGTGTGGCCCGCGGGCTACACGGCGGAGCCGTATGTGGTGATATGCATCACTGTAAATACACAAGGGGTTAATGTAAGTACACTACGACTAAGTAAACACTAGAGGGAGCACCAGAGACATCATGTCATGCAGACATACAGCTAATGAACACACAGAATAGGACACGACCAATGGGCAGTCAAGACACTCAGAGCTGACACTACCACAAGGGGGCATTCCACAACCCATATATAAGGACAGGGCACACATGCTCTGTCTCTTTCCACAGGCGACACTTAGAGAGTAGCACAGGGGCAGATCAGAAGCATCACACCCACCACGTGGCTTAGAGCAGACTGGTTAGTTAGACTGAGTTACTATAGCAAGATTAGCAGGAGAGTCAAACTCATAGAGAACTGTGCTAATGGTTCAATAAATCACATTGAACTTACTTCAAAGTCTGGAGTATCTTTTGGTCAAAGCTGCATCGAGTTGCAGCCTGTGTTATCCCAGAGTACGTCACACAACACCCGGCATGGAGGAACATAGGCCCCCCCCGGAATGAGCCCGCCCGCCAATCGGTTGCCCCCGATTGCGGGCCTGGCCACCCTGGAGGCCCCCACCCCCGGAGTCGTGAGGGGTTGGATGTGTGGGGTTTCGAAAGAATGGCAAGATAGGCAGTTAGAAATAGGTTCCAATGAAGTGTCGGGTACAAATACTCTTGTCTGATATATAAACTCCAGTGCTTCACATCCTCCAAAGTTAGGAGGTATGATTACTCAGAATAGCTATTGTACCTCGCAAATTAGCCCACAAACAAAACTTGCTGGACTCAGAAAGCAGACACTGTGGGAGTTTTCCTCAACAAATGGAGGCAGGGTGGAGAGAGGCTAGGAGAATTGCAAAACAATGTTGCCAGGCCAATATCTCCTCATGCTCCTTCTTTTTTCCATTTTTCCAGGTTTGGACAGGGAGGAAAGCCGACAGCCCCTGAGGTTGCGGCAGGAAGGCAATTGTGATTGTTAAGTAGGCAATGAGATATTTTGCATATAGCCATCCCTATTTCCCAACAAGGGATTAGTCCAACACAGTGACTCCAACCCAGCAGATTGGAGAAACGGCAACAACACAGCAGGAGGGATATCTGCAGTGTATATAGCAAGTTGCCAATGGCTCAGTTGGTAGTGTTCCTGCCTCTGAGTCAGAAAATTGTGTTTTCAATCTCTTTCTAGGACTTCAACAGAATCATGAAAGATTACTGTTCAGTGCAGCTGTACTTTGGATGAGATGTTAAACCGAAATCCCATCTGCCCACTCGGGTGAGCATAAATAAAAGCCCATGGCAGGATTTAATAAACGAGCAAGCAAGTCCTCGATGTCCTGGCCAATATATATCTCTCAGTTAACGCCATTAAAAACATGGTCATTATGAATTTGCAGTCTGTGATAGTTTGCGGTGTGGAAATTGGCTGCTGCATTTTCTATATTAAACAAGTGATTACACTTTGGGGGAAAAAAATTGCAAAAGAGCACCAAGACAGAGACAAATGTTAGATCTTCCGATATAACCAGTGAAGCCCAGAGCAGAAACATCTTGTTGATGTCAAGAGGAGTTTAGGAATTTGAAGTTCAGCTTGAAGGACGATATAGATTTAGATTTTTCCATCCTTTTCCATAGGTCACAGATCCAAAAAAGAGAGCAGGAGATTCTGTGAAGAAGCAGAGTCTGACATTTCTTTCCACTGTACTCCAGTGCAGAAACGTGGCCAATGAAGTCCAGGAATTTGAAGCCAGATTTGAGAATCCACAGCCATGTTTTTTTCCCTCAGATCTATAACAGAGCTCACAAGGTAGGTTGGGGACTCACCATTGAACATCTGACAGAGGGTTTTTAAACGAGCAGCTAACTTGAAGTTTGGGTTAAAATGCACCCACTGTTAGACTTAAGGGAACTTAATCAGCAGAAGTGAGAATTTAGAGGGAAGAAAGAACAATGGATAGCAACTGAGGTGCATGGTTAGATGGACATAACGAGGAGCTCCCTGGGGAGCTGTCTGCACAGGAACAAAATGAAAAAAAAAAATTCCGATCGTGCATTGATTGTGTTAATATTCCACAGCAGAGCCTAGCCTCCAATCACCTTTGAATGTCCCTTGCTATTGGACCAAGATCCCGCTCTGGGTGGTATAAGGGGTGCCAATCAAACTTTGTCCTGGGTGATTATGAGCACCTTGAGTGTTGTTGGAGCTGCACAAATCCAGGCAAAAGGAGGGTATTCCATCACAAGCCTGATTTTTGGTTGAAGATGGTGGACAGGCTTCAGAGAGTCAGGAGCTTCATTACCCTCCACAGAATTCCCAGGCTCTGATTTGATTGTGTAGCTACAGTGTTTATATGGCTCATTCCATTCAGTTTCTAGTCAGTTGAATTGAGTAGTATTGGGCAGGTTTCTCCGACCGGCCGCACCAGATTTCTGATGCGGCACGCCGTTGGAATTCTCCGTTTCGTCGGCTGGTCAATGGGGTTTCCCATTGTGGGAAACCCCCGGCCTGCCGGCAAAATGGAGAATCCCGACGGCAGAGAATTCAGCCTGGAATCTCTGTTGAAATTCTGAAACACTTTGGAAATACACTCCTGGCAGGGCTGCACAATGTCATATCCCTCATCTCGGAAGAGAAATGCAGGCTGAGGGATATCAGGGATGCTTTGATCATGACTGTCTTCACAAAAGAACAGAAGTCTGATTGCGAGTGACTACAGAAGAGTTTCCCTGCTAGACAACCAAAGGGAAGATCATTGCAAGGACCCTCCTCAAGCGCAGTTGCTTAAGCGCTCCTTCCAGAATCCCAGTCCACATTTTACCCATGAGGAGGCAGTACAGACACTGGGCGTCATTCTCCGAACCCCCGCCGGGTCGGAGAATGGCCGTTGGCCGCTGTGAATCCCGCCCCCGCCCCCGCCGAAGTCTCCGGTACCGGAGATTGGGCGGAGGCGGGAATCGGGCCGCGCCGGTTGGCGGGACCCCCCGTTCAATTCCCCGGCCCGGATGGGCCAAAGTCCCGCCCAGAAATTGCCTGTCCCGCCGGCGTAAATCAAACCTGGTATTTACCGGCGGGACCAGGCGGCGTGGGCGGGCTCCGGGGTCCTGGGGGGGGGGCGCGCGGGGCGATCTGACCCCGGGGGGTGGCCCCACGGTGGCCTGGCCCACGATCGGGGCCCACCGATCTGCGGGCGGGCCTGTGCCGTGGGGGCACTCTTTTCCTTCCGCCTCCGCTATGGCTTCCACCATGGCGGAGGCGGAAGAGACTCTCCCCACTGCGCATGCGCGGGAAACTGTCAGCGGCCGCTGACGCTCCCGCGCATGCGCCGGAAAACTGACAGCGGCCGCTGACGCTCCCGCGCATGCGCCGCATTTCCGCGCCAGCTGGCGGGGCAACAAACGCCATTTCCGCCAGCTGGCGGGGCGGAAATCCCTCTGGCATCGGCCTAGCCCCTCAATGTTGGGGCTAGGCCGCCAAAGATGTGGAGCATTCCGCACCTTTGGGCCGGCGCGATGCCCGTCTGATTGGCGCCGTCTTTGGCGCCAGTCGGCGGACATCGCGCCGTTGGGGGAGAATTTCGCCCATGATCTTCACTGATAAGCAAATCCAAGGATAATGAACAGCACCAACTGCTCCACATGGCCTTTTTTGATCTCAGAAAGCCTTTGAATCTGTCAACCTTGAAGACTTAAAGAATATTCTCCTCAACTCTGGTTGCCCTCAGAAATTTTCACCGCCCTTCAGCTACCCCACAGTGACATGCAAACCTTGGGCGGAAGTCACCCCCCCCCCCCCCCCACCCCCGGGGCCGGTGAATCGCCGGGGGGGGGGGGGGGGGTGGCGGCATGAATCCTGCCCTGATGCCGGATGACGGATTCTCCGGCGCCGGTATTTCGGCGGGGGCGGGAAACATGCCACGTCGGTCGGGGGCCGTGGGCAGCGCCCCCCCCCCCCCCCAGCGATTCGCCGGCCCGTTTTCGGCGGGTGAAATACACAGGTCCCTACCGGCGGGACCTGGCCCTGTGGACGGCCTGCGGAGTACTCGGGGGGGGGGGGTGGGGATCAGGCCCCAGGGTGAGCCCCCACGGTGGCCTGGCCCGCGGTCGGGGCCCACCGATCCGCGGGCAGGCCTGTGCCATGGGGGCACTCTTTCCCTCCGCGCCGGTCGCTGTAACAGTCCGCCATTGCCGGCGCGGAGAAGAACCCCCCCCCTGTGCATGCGCTGGGTTGACGCCAGCACACGCAGGCGCTCCTGCGTATGCGGCAACTTGCGCCGGCTGGCGAAGGCCCTTCGGCGCGCGCCAACCCTGCCGGAGCCAGCCTCGCCCCTGAAGCTGCGGAGGATTCCGCACATTCTGGGCGGCCCAACACCGGAGTGTTTCACGCCACTCCTCGGCGCCGGTATGGCCCGCACCACTGGTGAGGGGAGAATCCCGCCCCATGATCTTCACTGATGGAACCACCAGAGACCACATCTAAGTGAAGACTGGGCCCTGTATCATTGCACCAATTGTCTTCCCCATCTTACTCACTAAGCACCTCACCTCCAGTAAATTACCCACAAGCATGGAGCTAATTTGCAGGAAAATGAGAAACTGCTCAATCTATGTCACCTTCAATCCCAAACCAGAAGTTACTCCATCCTCACTCACAGAGCATCAGTTTGCAGATGAAACGTCTGTGTGCTCACTCAGAAACTGAGCTCCAGGTCACCGTGAACTCCTTCTCTCGCCAAAGCGTGGGTTTCCTCCGGGTGCTCCAGTTTCCTCCCACAAGTCCCGAAATACGTGATGTTAGGTAATTTGCACATTCTGAATTCTCCCTCCGTGTACCTTAACAGACGCCGGAATGTGGCGACTAGGGGCTTTTCACAGTAACTTCATTGCAGTGTTAATGTAAGCCTACTTGGGACAATAAAGATTATTATTATTATTATTATTAATAAAGCACATTAAAAAATGGGCCTTTCAGTTAAAACTTGGAAAAACAAAGGTCCTCTTCCAACTAGCTCCCAAAGCACATCACCCCCCCACCCCCCTCCACCATCGATTAAGATATTGGAAAATGTGGATCTCAATGAAGGGAGACACAGAGGGAAGCACGATGATGCACTGGTTAGCACTGCAGTCTCACAGCACCGATGTCCCAAGTTCGATCCCAGCTCTGGGTCTCTGTCCGTGTGGAGTTTGCACATTCTCCCCATGTTTGCGTGGGTTTCGCCCCCACAACAAAAAGATGTGCAGGCTAGGTGGATTGGACATGCTAAATTGCCCCTTAATTGGAAAAAATGAATTGGTACTCTAAATTTTTTTTAAATGAAGGGAGACACAGGAGATGAAATTTATAATTTCCTCCAATATGCCATCTTAGCCTGCAGCCTGAGAAACAGAGGGCGGGATTCTCCCCTACCCGGCGGGGCGGACCGTACCTGTGCCGAGGAATGACGTGAACCACTCCGGCGTCGGGCCGCCCGGAAGGTGCGGAATCCTCCGCACCATCAAGCGCTAGGCCGGCGCCGGCATTGATGGCGCCGCGCCAGCCGGGACGGAAGGGCTTGGCGCCACGCCAACCGGCGCGGAAGGGCCTCCGCCAGCCAGTGCGTGTTGGCACATGCGTGGGAGCGCCAGCGTGTGCTGGCGTCAACCCAGCGCATGCGCAGGGGGATCTACTCCGCGCCAGCCATGGCGGAGGTTGACAGCAGCCGGCGCGGAGGGAAAGAGTGCCCCCACGGCACAGGCCCGCCCGCGGATCGGTGGGTCCCAATCGTGGGCCAGGCCACCGTGGGGGCACCCCCGGGGCAAGATTCCCCCCCCCCCCCCCCCCCCCGAGGACTCCGCAGGCCGCCCGCAGAGCCAGGTTCCACCGGTACGGACCTGGTTTGATTTACGCCGGTGGGACCGGCGAAAACTGGCGGCCACTCGGCCAATTGCGGGGTTGCCGCTGCCAACATACCCTGACCGGCGCGACGCGATTCCCACCCCCGCCGATAAACCAGCACCGGAGAATCCGGCAGTGGGGCGGCGGGGCGGGATTCATGCCGCCCCCCCGGCGATTCTCTGGCCCGGCGGAGGGTCGGAGAATCCCGCCCAGAGTACTTCAGGACCAGGATCTCAAATCCGAGTCAGTCTGTAGTTTACTTGGTGGCAGTGATCTCCACACTCCTGTATACATTGGCAACTTGGCCAACCTACAAAACCAACTCCATTGGGCAGGACATACTGTTTGTAAGCCTGACACCTGGGGCGTCATTCTCCGCCGGCTGGAGTCTCCGTTTTGCCGGCGCCGGGAGGTTTCCCGACGGCGTGGGGCTGCCCCACAATGGGAAACCCCATTGACCGGCCGGTGTTACGGAGACTCCCGCCGGCCGGTCGGGGCAGAAATGTGGCGGGGCGGGTAGGAGAATTTCGCCCCAGACTCCTGAAACAACTGCTCTATTCAGAATTCAGTCATAACAATAGTCTCAAAGGAGGAGAGCAGAAGTACATTAGGGAGGTCCTCACAATATCCCTGAATTGTGACTGACAAAAAGAAGGTTCATCTGCGAAGGCAACAAACACATTGAGGCTTTATCAGGAGCACACAGAGACTAATTTGTGGGGCTGGATTCTCCGGTCGGCGATGCCGAAATCGCATTCGGCGACGGGCTGGAGAATCCAAATTCCCGACAGAATCGGGGACTGCGCCACTTCCACGATGCGCTGCCCCCTCCAAAGCGGAGAGGCCAGGTATCCACGGCCTCAGGGCCATTGCCTGAAGCCCGCTCCCTGATGCTCCGCCCCCAACCGGCCGAGTTTCGAACGGCGTGGGTCACGTGTGGACTCACCCATCGGGAACTCAACGTGACGGCTGCGGACTCAGTCCAGTGTTGCCACAGCCGGGAAAGGGCTGATCCGTGGGCAGGGTGGACATATTCAGGGCTGGGGTCACTGTGGTGGGGCGGTCCGGGGCACGCGAGCCGGCCGAAGGGAGGGACTACTTTGCCGGCCGGCTCCACTAGAGACATCCGCCATGAAGCACAGCGCAGCCTCTCCAGGCCATCGCCGTGCACATGCGCGGCCATGGACCCAGCAAATCTCCAGGCCGTATCGGCAGCTAAAGCCTGGTGCTCTACAATGCTGTTCTGCTAGCCCCCAGCAAAACGGGGAGTTGGTGGTCGTTTTGCACCAGTTTTCCTGCCATAAAACGCCACCATTCCCATGCCGGCGTGGGGACATAATCTCCAAATTGGAGAATCCAGCCCATGGCATCAGGGAGTGTACAAACCTCCAAAGACCTCTTCTGCCTGCTCCCTTCAAGAACCACCTGCCCTACATGTGGCAGTGCCTGCACATCGTGCATTACATGTATAAACCGGAGTGGAACCAAATCATTCTCAATTCTGAGAGATTGTCTGAGGCGTAAGAAACTTCAAAAGTACTTCATTGGCTGCAAATCACTTTTGGACATCTGGTGGCCAGAACGGGTACTATGTAAATGCACGTCTTTTTTGTTGAAAACTGCAGACATGGCCACCTAGGTGTTTTGTTGCCACAAAGAACAACAGGCGGGGATTCATCTTTGGCTGACGCCGGAATTGGAAACGTGATTGGGCAGAGAATCGGTTCCGATGCCTAAATTGCAGAGGGTGCTGATTTGACGCAAAATCCCAATTCTCTGCTGCCGCAACAGCGGCGTCAATGCGGTAGGGAATGCATGTACAATAAACACCGTTTGCATATCATTAATGGTAATCGACCCAGTATTCTCTGGGGCCTCCGTGATTCTCTGCCTCTGATGTGCCGAGTTCCCGACGGTGCAGTTCACTTGTGCTTTTAAACATTGTGAGACCGGCATCGTGGCTGATGAGGGAGAGAGAGGAGGTAGGACATGGAGAGGAGCGACTATGGGCTGCCGGGCTGAACACTGGCCAGGAGGGGGCGCCCTGCAAGAGCCGGGGTGGGTGGGTAACATGGGAACGGGCCATAGGTGGGACCTCCCATGGGGAGACCGGAACGAGTCCAGGCACAGACCGGAATTTCTGTAGCCTGCAGGGCAGCCACCTTGCTGCGCACTCAACTGACCACCCACCTTGGCCCTGGTTCTGTAGAGTGACTCCGGCCGCATGGGTGCCTCTACCCCCCCACTGCACACTCCACTAGACACTCCACCCAGCTGTCACCAGCCGGCAGCGCATCAGGCGTCACACTCAAGGGCAATGCTCACTGTTTTGTGATTTGCGATGCTTGATTCGCGAGAACTCGTGATCCAGATCTCACCCACACTGGGCAAAGTCCAGATATACATATTAAATAATTTGTATGGCTATGTTCAATATGCTTGCACCGAGTCTCCCGGCGTCCGAGAACTAACAGCCTCTCCAGCAAGGCCTGGATCAGATGCCATTTAGAACTATTCCACACAAACGTAGACCAAGCACAACAGCACCTGGGGGGTTTCCCCGGCCAGTGCAGACCCCTGGATGCTCAGCGACTGGGCAGGGTGGCACCCTGGCTCTCCCTCTGGCAGCTGGGCACCTGGCACTGCCAATCTGGCACTAATGTGCCTGATTGTGCCATTAATGGGCACTGCCAGGGTGGCACTGCCGAGGTAAAGGGCCTCAGTGGGGCAAAGCCATGAAAGTGGGGAGTGCGGGAGGGTATGACAGGTGGAGGGCTGAAGTCCGAGTATGAAGGAGTCGCATAAAGGTTGGGGGGGGTCTGAACAGTGGGTGGCCTGAAAGGGGGGGGGGCCAAACGGGAGTGGGTAAGCCTGGAAAGGGGAGGCCCTCAGCGGCTCCATAGCAGGGTGTCTCACTTCTGGGGGTATGGGGTAATGTCCATGTATGACGTGCTCCTGGGTGCGGCGTGTGGGGCGGCCCTCAAGCTCACTTAGAGATCAGGACACCCTTTCAAAATGGCAGCCCGATTGCTGAGGAGCTGGTCTCGCCACCGAGTTCAGCTCCTCATTGCTGAAAACATTTCTAAGTGTGGGCTAGACCGGGGAGAAATGCCCCAAAGCCATAAAAATGACTAAGGACAGGATTCTCCGGTCCGCCAGCTGTGTGTTTCTCAGCCGCATACTGTTTGCTGACAGTGGGATTCTATCTTCCCGCCAATTGTCAATGGGATTTCCCATTGTAACCACCCCACGTCTCCGTAAAACCTGCTGCAGGGCAACGCTGCTGGTGGGAAAATTGAATCGCAGCAACTGGAGAATCCGGCCTAAGTGTGGGTAAATACCAGTGTGGATTTCACCCAAAAAGCCACATGAAACACTTTTTAAAAAAAAAATCTTTATTGTCACATGTAGGCTTACATAACACTGCAATGAAGTTACTGTGAAAAGCCCCACGCCACCGAACATGCCCAAAATGACACTTG
Organism: Scyliorhinus torazame; assembly: GCF_047496885.1. NCBI lineage: Eukaryota > Metazoa > Chordata > Chondrichthyes > Carcharhiniformes > Scyliorhinidae > Scyliorhinus > Scyliorhinus torazame. Next base: position 106,130,996 of record NC_092714.1, on the reverse strand, counting down.
GAAATGTTTTGGTTAAATCGCACCCACTGAATCAGCCTCAAATGGAATATGCGTCAAGGTCAGGGTGCCACAATTTAGGAAGAACGTGAAGGCATTACGAAGAATGCAAAGAACATTTTAATGAGAACGATTGCTGGGAACCTCAGCTGTGTGGACAGGTTGGAGAAGTTGGAATAGTTTTCCTTCAAGAAGAGAAAGTTGAGAGGAGATTTGAAACAGCTATTCAAGATGATGAGGGCTGTGGATAGAATAGACAGGAATAAACTGTTTCTTTTGGTGGAAACTTCTCGAACCAGATGGCACAGATTTAAGGTAGTCAGCAAAGGATGCAATTGCGACATGGGGAAATCTTTCTTCATGCTGGTTTGTGTCTGGAATGAACTGGCTGAGGGTGTGGTAGATGCAGGTTCAAGAGCCAATTGGATTATTTATTTGAAAATAAAGCATGTGCAAGGCTATGGAGCGAAGGTAAGAGAATGGCACAAGGGGATTGCTCCTCGAGAAAACCAGCACAGACACAATGGGCCAAATGGCATCCTTCTGTGCGGTAACCAGTCTGTGATTCAATAGCTGTGGTGCACATTAGGACAGTATAATATATATGGCATTTTAGTACCATTCATTACTCCAGTATACTATACCAACCTAACATAATGATCATAATTTTGACATTTTTATTTCTGTATATTCCTTGTACTTCTATTAAGTACCCTCTTAAAATTGCTGGATATATTTCCTGTTCATTCACATAGATCATCAGGATTATTCACTGACCTTTGTGACAATTGTCAAGGAATTGACCTTGTATCTTATTCCTTTCTAAATTCGTCTTCTGGTTCATTGGGTGTTGATGCTTCCAATCATTTTCCACAAAGCAATTTTCTTGCTTTCCTCCTAGCCCCAAACAGCTGCTCATGTATTGAATTGCTGCTGTCCAATAACATTTCAAGCTCTCCTGTCAGTGAAACATTGCTTGCCATCTGCAACACTCAGTCACTGTGTTAAAGGTTTGCTTTCCTCGGCTCACAGCTGCACAATATTTAGACGAGTTAAATAGTCCATCAGCTGCTCCATGTGTGAAAAGGGCGAATGTATGAACCTGCATCCCGATCGGACATTTACTGCTGCTCAGGTTGGGCAGATTCTCTGTTTTCAGAACTGGCAGTAAGGGAACTAGTGCTTCACAGAATATTCTTTTAAAAAAGCCTAAAAATATATTTGAATAATGAAAGTAACATGGCAGAAGGAAATATGACGGCTCCGCAGTCAATCCCAATGCAGTATCTATGGGGCCAAATGCCTGAAACAATTCAGAGCATGATAAAGGCCAATCATTTTGGGAAGTCCAAACAATATGATTAGGAACAGGAAGAAATTATGGTGACAAGTCAACAAGCTGTCTTCACTTGAACTATTTAAAGTGCAAATCTCACGAGTCCACTCCTTTTCAAAATAACTGATTTCAAATAATGTTGCAATCACTGTGGAGACCTGAGAAACTTTAAAAAAGAATTTCAAACTTTTTTAAGATAACAGCTGAAAGCGTGATGCATCAAGATTTCAAGTTTTTAAACTTTTACTGTAACACGTAGCTAAAACACTACTGACTAAGCATTAATTTTGTAATTAATTTATACTTTCAACTTGCGAGAGGAACATTCTACTTTTATATTTATGACTGCATACCACACCAAAACAAAACTGCAGTCTTTTGGTGATGTTCATGGATTTGTGCCAAAGATTGTAACCTGAACTCACAAATGGCTTCCCATTTCCTCTTCCCCATGACAACGCGAAACACATTGGGAAGAATTTGCTGTTCCTGAGACTAAGTGTTGATGCCGGGGCAGGATTACGTGGACTTCGGCGACAGCAAAACAGGCGCCACACCTGGACCAATTCACCGACTGTTAAGGGGCTAGCACTGGCGCCACGTGGAACACGATTGCTTCCAATGAAAAACGGCGTCTGATTCACCGGATTCGGGATTGGCACTCAGGAGGCTGACAAGCTGCAGCTGCATATACACACCACTCCCCACACACACACTCATCCCAACCAACAAGATGGCAGCAAGGAGAGCGGCACCAAGAGGGGCAGCACGGTAGCATTGTGGATAGCACAATTGCTTCACAGCTCCAGGGTCCCAGGTTCGATTCCGGCTTGGGTCACTGTCTGTGCGGAGTTTGCACATCCTCCCCATGTGTGCGTGGGTTTCCTCCGGGTGCTCCGGTTTCCTCCCACAGTCCAAAGATGTGCAGGTTATGTGGATTGGCCATGATAAATTGCCCTGAGTGTCCAAAATTGCCCTTAGTGTTGGGTGGGGTTACTGGGTTATGGGGATAGGGTGGAGGTGTTGACCTTGGGTAGGGTGCTCTTTCCAAGAGCTAGTGCAGACTCGATGGGCCGAATGGCCTCCTTCTGCACCGTAAATTCTATGATAATCTATGAAGATTGACAGATGCTGAAGTGAAGACCTTGCTGGGCACTGTGGAAGAGACGCGGGTGACCCTGTATCCCAGGCTGAAAGGAGGCTGTCAGCTGCCTCTGTTCACCGGACCTGCACGCAGTTGGCAGAGGTCATACACCACGAGGACCAGACAACAGTGCAGAAAAAACCTGCATTACCTCCTCAGGGCAGCCAGGGTGAGTAGGTAGAACTGTGCCCCTAGAACCAACCTCCGCCCCACACACCCGTAACCCCACACCCCCCACCCCACCCGAAGTGTAGCCAAAATCCCCGTATTGCACCACTTGCCCGCACTCATACCGGGCGCCATTGTGGGGCACCCTGGCCACTGAAGCCACCAGCTACCCACCAGATGGGCTGCATACATCAGACTGTCTAACACTGCATTTTCTGTTTTCCGCCCCACTCCGGGATAAGGCCACACACAACTGCCGAGAGAGGTGGACTGCTGGGCCTATGGCCCCTCACTGTAGCAGAACAGAGGGCACTGGATGTGGCCGGGGGGCCCGAAGAGAGGGCAGTCACCGGGATGCAGCTCGGCATCAGGCGAGGAAGCGAGACCTCGCTGAGTTGCGGTTCCCCATGGCACGCATGCCCCCCCCCACACCCACCACCACCCCACCACCAACCCTGCTCCGCCACCCCCAAACCCCACACCTCCTCCCCACGTACACCCTTCCCACCACATATCCCCACTCTCCCCCGGTCTGCGATGCAATCGTGCATCTTGTTTTGTGTTTTGCAGGAGCTGCTGCTGATGAGGCGGGCACTTCTGGTGTCCCCCACCCCCAACCCAACCACAACCATATCCCCTAGGTGGCATGCAGTGATGACGATGACACTGACACGGACCGGAACCATCGACCCGCATCCCTTGATAACCTAGAGCTCGAGTCCGGAGAAGAGACACACTTTCCATCACAGCCGTCTCCAACACCCTCCCATCCCAGAGACACTCGCCGCTGTTCAACACTTTAGTGAATAGGCTTCTTGGGCACTATGGTGCTCACCACACAGGTGCAGCAGTACAGCAGGTGGAGGTAGTAACCCCCAAAAGGGCAGACAGTCGGAGGGCGGGCCGCCTCCAGGGACTAGCTGCCATCCAGACGGGTTTCGGTCTTCTGTAACAGATGGTCCTATCAATCTTGGAGATGCATTCGTAGAGTCAGGGACTGCATGAGGGGTTGTCGGCGAGCATCGAGTACCTGCAGGTGCAGTTGGAGGAGACAACCGCATTCAGGAGCAGGAGGTGGTGCTGGCACATGCACGCCACCCAGGCCAACACCGCACGGGTGGCATCCACAGTGGAGGTCTGGGGGTGAAGGTTTCGCCAGATGTCCAAGACCTGGGGGCAATCTGAGCAGCCACTGCCCGAGGCCCAGAACAAGGCTGCCCTATACAGGCAGCCACATACCAGAGTCACCTGGACATTGCAGCGGTGCTCCAGAGCGTGGCCCAGTCACAGCGGCATTGCCCAGGCATAGGCCGAGGTGGCATAGACCCAGAGGGAGGTGGTCTAGCCCAGAGCAAGATGGCGCAGTCACTAGCTGATGTGTCACGGAACCAGAAGGTGGTGGCGCAGTCCTAGACGGAGGTGGTCCACTTCCTGTGCTCCATGGCCGCAAGCATGCAGGCCCTATTCGGGACAAGAGCGGGCCTCCAGGACTGGCATGTGGCGGAGGAGCTTCAAGGGCCAGCTCTGCTCGCACCCCAGTCCCATGGAGTAGCCCATGGGCCATTGGGCACCCCGAGGGAGGAGGAGGTGATGGGGCCCATGCCAGTGACTCCTGCAGGGGAAGGTGCCAGAACACTGCAGCGCCTCGGACTCCTCCCTCCTGTCCCTGGCGCAACACATTGGCAGCAGGCAGAACAGGGTGTCACCCCACCAGCTGGGTCACCTGAGCACCAGCGGGCCCTTCCAGGCCCGGTCGCCCCAGAAGACGGCCACCAAATGGGTCCCAGGTCACACAACAGGAATCGCAGCAGGCCGCCTCCACTCCTGGTGTAGCATCTGGGGATCCACATAGGTGTAGCATTAGTGCCCATAAGGCCAGAAAAATAGACACCAGTTAAGTTGGCACGGGTGCAGGTCACAGTACAATGTTAGGGCAATGTTAGGGCAACCTGTATATATTTATTCACACTAAACACCTGTGCACAACGTTACAACCCGCCTCGGTATTCTGTCAGAAGGATTTGAGGGATGGTCTAGTCTGGGCGGATGTTGTGGGTGGGCTTGGCCCAGGGATCACAGTTCAGCCAGCGCTCAACGCTCAGTGTCCCACCCCCATCAAGTGGAACCCCTTTTGGTTTGTCAAGACCGGCCTGTCATCTGCAGGTGCTCATAGGGGGAAATGCATCCCGTCGATCACCCCCTTGATCGGGGGCATCTTGGCGATGGCGGTGAATCCCACTGCCCGGGCATCCTGGTGAGCTCGGTCCACATTGAAAAGAATGTATTGTGTCGACCAGGCATATAAGCCCTCCATGACGCACTGATGCACCTGTGCACCGAGCTCTGTGAGATCCTGGACAGGTCCCCACTCAACGCCTGGAAGGACCACAAGGCATAAAGGTTCAGGGCAACCGTAACCTTGATGCCCACCGGGAGCGCGTGTGCTCCCCCATTCCCCTGCGGTGCCAAGTGTGCCATGGTCTGGCAGATATGTCTCTCTGTCCCCCTGCCTAGCCAGCGTCTTCGATGGTATGCTCTCAACCTGCTCTCCTATGTCTCCTGCCTCTGCTCAATGCTCCTGGACCGAGGGAAAAAAAGCGCAAATAAAAAAGTGTAGAAACTCACTGATGCGACTATCAATTCACTCGAAGACACGTGGAGAAGTAAACCGTGGTTTTAATCAGCTTAGAACTGTGCCTGCCTGCGACCGGTACAATACTGAAGGCGGCCCCGCAGGTCAGCTGCTCTTATACGTCCTCTAAAGGGGTGGAGCCATGGGCGGAGCCCGTACATGCCCCAACATATCCCCCTGTGGGTGAAGCCACACAATGGCCCATAGGTGGAACCCACAGGGTTATTAACATAACATAACATAATACAGTGCACTGGTGAATTATCAGTAATTATACATTCACCACACTCACCTAACATCGGGGCAAGCTGGCCAAGTTAGCGCTGTCCCTGGAATTTTAATACAACACGTTCAGTAGTGGTGGAAGGATAGCAAGTAAAAAAAAACGGACTGGAATTTTAAACATGGCACGCTTCCAGTATGCATGTCTGTGGGTCTACACTTCCGGCTGGTTGCACTGCACATGTTTGGCGGACAATCAACATAAGTCTGAAAACGGACAGGAAGTTACTTTTTCGGTATTTACATTTTGAGAATCACCATTGATGGCAATACTATCCCAGTTCTGTGAGAATGAACATCGATGAATATGATTATTAATTCTACATAGTTCTGTGACCATTCTAACTTTGTCCACTGAAATAACAAAAATAAGCTCATTCAGAATCATAGGGACAGTGCAAATTAGATTATTAGCCGAGGGAGCATCACACTGCGCCTATATTAGACATCTGTGAGATATGCAATCACACTCCTGATGATTTGGAATACTGACAATCTAAGGAAGAACCTCCATCAAAGTTGTCTCCGGCTGGATGACAATATTTGCAACCCTAACATCCAATCTGACTCCTTGCTGACTTTTCAAGCCTATATCCTCTCCATTTGTCTATTTCCATTTCCCTAACTTTGCCCGTCTCTGCTCCTGCCTCGGGACATTTGCTGCTGAAATCTTATGCACACCTTTGTCACTTTTAGATTTGATTATTTCAATGTTTTCCTGGCTGGCCTCCTATTCATGGGCCTCAGTTCGTGTTTTATGTTTAACAACGCAGAAGCAGTAGGGGCGTTGAAAGAGCTGCATATCGTCAGGGTACATGCGAAACCTGATATCATCTTCAGATGATATTGTGGAGGCAAAGCATGTTCATGAGAAATATAAGGGGCAATCCAGAGCTAATGGCGCTGGGGTGGAAAAAGAACCCATTGCTGGAGATTTACTGGCTATGGCCAGATAGGCAACAATGGAACAAGGGGGGTAGTCCCATGTGGCTGGACAATGAATGAAGGACAATGGACGAAAATGGCGTGGTAAACTTTATCAACGGCTGTGGGAAGGAAGAGAATGGAGAGCAGACCATGGTCACAGTTACAGAGGATGTAATTTGTGATGTTGAACAATGCCCTTTCAATGCTGTGAGAGAGGTGGAAACCTGATTGAAGTGTTTCAAACATGGAGTTGCAGGATTGTTAGGGATGTAGTTGGGTGGCAACAACACCTTTAAAACTATGAAGAGGCAAAGGGGATGGAAATAGTGCAGGAGCTTACACGTTTTGTATTTTTAAGGAGAGCAGATTTGAAGGGGATTGGGACGGGAGCAGAGGAGAGAAAACATTTACAATTGCAACCAACATGGTGGTCAGGGAATTATTTTAGGTGATCAGCAGCTTAATGGGAATAGAGTCAAGAGATTGGAGGTGGGTCACATGGACAGGGTGAGAGCGGAGAGTGCATAAGCAGAGATGAGAGAAAAACTAAAGAAGGGTGTGCGTTTTGAGCTCGAGCAGCTCGGAGCCTGTGGGAAGTCCCACTTGGTGGGAATGGAGAAAGGAGTGAAGCAGCAGACAATGCTGAACAGGTTCTCAGTTGTACCTCAAAGGACTTTATAATCTCCTCTCACTGGCTGTTGCAGGTTCCCCTCCAACATTCTCTTTCTTTGTCTCAGCTTGACCTTTCTCTGATTCTACTTCTATGGGGCACATTGGGGCATATTTCTGCATCAGGGGGTTATATAAATACAAGTTGTTTTGTTGCTGTTGCTATTGCAGCACTTATGCAAAAATGTTGTTCTTCCTGAGACCCAAGTCACGTGCCCTTTGATCTCCATGCAAGGGGCCCATTACAATAATACTTTTATACTTTATTTGGCTGTCAACCTGGCAAAAGGGAATTAAAAAAAAAAAAAATTTACAGTGAAAGTTCAGTAGTCACGCACCATGAAGGAACTCAAGGCCACCGTTCATTCAACTAAATCGTAGTTTTTTATATTGGGTTTTTGTACAAAGTATATTTACCGTTATGTACACAGAATAAAATTCATATTCATAGAAGAGAAGAAAACTAAAGGAAATAAAACTGGGTAGGATATTGTGCACTAGCTCCACAACAGCAACTCTGTACAGTTAGCAATATTTTTAACACATAAGTAGGCACCTGTTTGGGGGACGGGGGGACGGGGGGGACGGGGGGGGGGGGACTGGGGAGGTACATATACATTTGGGTGCCGGAGAAACAATTACATTGGTTATGTCCAATACAGAGAGGACAATATGGGAATGGATCTGGTGTTGGTGTTGTTCCTTGCTTCTCCCAGACGATTTTTGATGCAGTTGTCATCTCGCATTCACCTCCGCTTCAGCCGTTGGTCCCGTCCTATCGCCCGTATTTTCCTTGCTCTCTGTTCCTGTGTTTGCCAAGTTTGTTATCGTTTCCCGTGCTCTCCTTCCAACTATCATTCCCTTGCCTCCCCACCTCTGGTTCCCCTCTATTGTTCCCTGTCCCTTCCCTCTTCCCCCCCCCTTCCCCTTCCCCCCTCCCATTATCCAGTGGTTCATCTTTCTTTTTTCTTAGTTTAGCGGTCCCCCCCCTCCCCCCCCCCCCCCCCACCCCATCCCCCGGTCTATACCTCCCTCTCACGCCTCGGCTACTTTCCCCTGATTCGTGGCGACCTGGCTATTCTTCTGCTTGTTCTTTGGCCACAAACAGGTCCCGGAACAGTTGGGTGAATGGCTCCCACGTTCTGTGGAAGCCGTCGTTTGACCCTCTGATGGCGAGTTTGATTTTCTCCATTTGGAGAGATTCCGAGAGGTCGGACAGCCAGTCTGCAGCTTTGGGTGGTGCTGCTGACCGCCAGCCGGACAGGATTCTACGGCGGGTGACCAGGGAGGCAAAGGCAAGGGCGTCCGCCCTCCTACCCAGGAATAGATCTAGCTGGTCTGATACCCCGAAGGCCGCCACTTTCGGGCATGGCTCCACCCTCACCCCCACCACTTTGGACATTGCCTCAAAGAAGGCTGTCCAATACCCCTCAAGTCTGGGGCAAGAGCAGAACATATGGGTGTGGTTGGCTGGGCCTCCTTGGTACCGTTCACATCTATCCTCCACCTCCGAGAAGGACCTACTCATTCAGGTTCTTGTTAAGTGGGCTCTATGTACCACTTTTAGTTGCGTCAGGTAGAGCCTTGCGCACGTGGAGATGGAGTTGACCCTATGCAGTGCTTCGCTCCAGAGTCCCCACCCTATTTCAATCCCCAGGTTTTCCTCCCATTTCTTTCTTGTTGCGTCCAGTACGGTGTTGGCCCTTTCTACCAGTTCCCTTTATCTAGGATGCTTGCGTCCAGTAACCCTTCCAGTAATGCCTGTCGTCGTGGTTGTTGGTATGCCCTTGTCTCCTTTCGTAGGAGGTTTTTGAGTTGCAGGTACCTTAGCTCGTTCCCCCTGGCTAGCAGGAATTTCTCAGTCAGTTCATCCAGTGTTACCATCCTGCCGTCCATATGTAGGTCCCTAACTGTCAGTGTCCTTCCGCCCTGTCCCCACTTTTTGAAGGTGGCGTCAGTCAGCGCTGGTGTGAATCTACGGTTGTTGCAGATGGGAGCTTTGTCTGACATTTTGGTCAGGCCAAATAGCTGCCGTAGTTGGTTCCAGGACTGGAGGGTGGCTATCACCCACCACCGGGCTGCTGGAGTGTTTTTTGGGTGGGGATGGGAGTGCTGCCGTGGTGAGGGCCCAGAGAGAGGTTTCCTTGCAGGAGGCCTCCTCCGCGCGTACCCACTCAGCTTCTGGCTCCTTGATCCATCCCCTTATTCCCTTATTCACTCGGCTGTCGCCACCTAGTGGTAGAATTGTAGGTTTGGGAGGGCTTGCCACTCCCTGGAGTTTGTTTTTTGTAGGACCTTCTTTGGGATCCTAGCGTTCCCCCCCCCCCCCCCCCCCCCCCCATACGAACGCCATGATTAGTTTGTCTAGTGCTTTGAAAAAGGCCTTGGGGATGTAGATCGGGATAGATCTAGATGGAAGAGGTACCTGGGCAGTAGGTTCATTTTGATCATCTGGAGTCTCCCAGCGAGGGAGAGTGGGAGTGTGTTCCATCTTTGCAGGTCCTTTTTTACTTCCTCTGTCAGACTGGTGAGGTTCCATTTGTGGATTCCTTTCCAGTTATGGGCTATTTGAATCCCCAGGTAGTAGAATTTGTGTTGTGCTTGTTTAAACAGCAGTCCCATTAGTGCTGCCCCCCCTACTTGTGAGTGTATCGGGAAGATCTCGCTTTTGCTCATGTTGAGTTTGTAGCCCAAGAAGGCGCCAAACACTTTCAGGAGCGCGATGATTCCGTCCATGCTGCTTTGTGGGTATTAAATGTAGAGGAGCAGGTCATCTGCATAAAGTGAGACTCTGTGCTCTCTGCCGCCCCTTCGGATCCCCCTCCAGCTTTTTGTTGCTCTGAGAGCAATTGCTAATGGCTCGATCGCTAGAGCGAACAGCAGCGGGGATAGTGGGCATCCTTGTCTGGTGCCCCTGTGCAGCTGGAAGGATCGGGAGTTGGTGTTGTTGGTCCGTACGCTCGCCATGGGAGCGTTGTATAGGAGCTTTACCCAGGAGGTGAACCCTGTTCCAAGCCTGAACCACTCCAGTACCTCTATGAGGTATTTCCATTCGACTCTGTCGAAGGCCTTTTCTGCATCCAGCGAGACGATCACCTCTGGTATTCTCTCCCCGGATGGGGTCACGTTCAGCAGGCGCCTGATGTTCGAGGTTAGCTGTCTTCCTTTGACAAAGCCCATCTGGTCCCTGCGGCCACCTCTGGTACGCAGTCTTCTAGCCTTTTGGCTAGGATATTGGCCAATATTTTGGCACCTGCGTTCAGCAGTGAGATGGGTCTGTATGACCCACATTCCGTTGGGTCTTTATCTTTCTTAGGTATCAGCGAGATTGGGGCCTGTGCTAGCGTAGGTGGCAGTGTGCCCCTAACTAGCGAGTCTATGAACATCTCCCGAAGGTGCAGAATTGCTAATGGCTCGATCGCTAGAGCGAACAGCAGCGGGGATTGTTTGTAGAAGTCTGCCGGGAACCCGCCTGGTCCCGGCGCCTTCCCCGCCTGCATGGAGCTAATGCTGTCCATGATCTCTCCCAGTGCTAGTGGTGCTTCCAGGCCCCATTTTCTGCCCTCCCCCACGACTGGTATGTCCAGTCCATCAAGGAACCGTTTCATCCTGGACTCTCCCATTGGGGGCTCTGAGGTGTACAGCCCTTGAAGGTTTTGTTGATCTTTTCTGGTTCTGTTTCTAATGTGCCTCTAGTATCCCTGATTTGGGCAATTTCTCTAGAGGCTGCCTGCTTTCTCAGCTGGTCTGCTAACAGGCGACTGGTTTTGTCTCCGTGTTCGTATAGGGTCCCCGTGCCTGGCGGAGTTGGTGCACTGCTTTCCTGGTGGAGAGCAGATCGAAGTTCCTTTGCAGCTCTTTCCTCTCCGCCAGGAGCTCTACGGTCGGGGCCTCAGAGTATTTACGGTCTACCTCCAGTATGGAGTCGACCAGCTGCTGCCTAGCCGCCCTTTCCTCCCTTTCTCTTCGTGCTTTGAAAGCGATAATTTCCCCTCTTACTACAGCCTTCAGCGCTTCCCAGCACGTGAAGGGTGCAACCTCCCCTTGTTGGTTGTTCTCCGTGTACTCTGCTATGGCCTGCGATATCTTTTCGTTGTAGGCCTTGTCAGCTCGTAGGGCAGTGTCCAACTCCCATGTGAGGCGTTGGGCCCTGCCCGTCTCCAGCCTCACGTCCATGTAGTGTGGAGCGTGGTCGGATATCACAATTGCGGAGTATTCCACTTTGTCTATCCCCGGAAACACCGTTTTCCCCACCACAAAGAAGTCAATTCTGGTGTATACGTCGTGCACTGGGGAGAAGAAGAAGAACTCCTTTTCCCCTGGGTGGATGAACCTCCAGGGGTCCACCGCTCCCATCTGTTCCATAAAGTGACTGAGTTCCTTTGCCATGTTTGAGGTTTAACTGAATCGTATTTTATGCCCCTTGGGCACGTGTTAACATTCAACTGATTCTAACTACAGTGTGGTGGCCCAAAAACGTCAAAACCTTCTAACTGCTTCGCGGATTAATACAAAATGCAGTCTTGCATTATTTTTATTTTTGTGATATCCATTTGTTCATGTCTGCATTCAGGCAACAAATTTCTGTATCAGCACGTACAGATGGCAAACATGAGGGGTGCCTTCAGCTTCTGTAATCTCAGCAAGCCAACAGCTATAAAAAAGAAGACACCTTTCCAGTCCTGAAATTTGAGAACCCTTTTACAATGCAAATTGCTGTTTGACAGTAGTCTAATTCTCTTTTGCACAAGCTACCATTCATCAGGTTGTTCTGCCTCAGGTTTCCAGTTGAAAATATGCGGGGATTGTGGGTGTTCTTACAAAACATGGGCTGCAGCGGTTCAAGAAGGCAGCTCACAGGGGCAGCACGGTGGCGCAGTGGGTAGCATTGCAGCCTCACGGCGCTGAGGTCCTAGGTTCGATCCCGGCTCTGGGCCACTATCCGTGTGGAGTTTGCACATTCTCCCTGTGTTTGCGTGGGTTTCGCCCCCACAACCCAAAGATGTGCAGGGTAGGTGGATTGGCCACGCTAAATTGCCCCTTAATTGGAAAAATGAATTGGGTACTCTAAATTTATATTTGAAAAAAGGAGGCTCACCACCACCTTCTCAGGGGAAATTAGCAATGCCCAAACTAAGTTTATCAAGTGATTTAACTTACGTATAAAGTTCTGTACGCAGCAACAAAATATTGTCATTTAATGGCCTTAATTTACTGGGCGGAATTCTTCGTATGGGGGACATTCGGGACTGACTTGCATGCAGGTTGCATTTCTGGAGCAACTCGGGGCATGCTAATGGGCCAGCACTCTGCCCACGTGAATCCAGAGCAATTCCCATGCCTGCTGGCTTTGAATTTGCTGGGTCCGGAGAGCTTGACAAGCTGGAACTGCCTATAAGCACCCCACCCCCTACACACTCTCATTCCAGCCAAGAAGATGGCCCATAGAAGAGCAGCGTCATGCTTTATGGACACAGAGCTCAATAGCATGTTGAATGCAGTGGAGGAGAGGTGGGTCACCATCTTTGTTCCCCTGGCATCATTCCTGTACTTCATTCCTCACATCACACCCCCATTCCCATAGAGGCCAATCAAAACCCATCTGCCCACATCTCTCTTACATCCATCCCACTCTGCACCAAACTCCAACACTTGTATTGTTCTCTTTGGCCAGGTACCTTGCTCACACATACCGCCAGCTGCACAGCCCCTATGTAACCTCCATGCGCCTCACCATGTTCTTTATGTGTCCCCTAGCAAAAGACGGCCCATAATATAAGAGAGCAGGAGAAGACCAGAGAGGTGGCCCGGACCTCAGGGCTCTCAGCCTGCCAAGCAGAGGGTGATGGAATTATTCGGGGATGTGCTGGAGAGGGCTATCTCCGAGGTGGAGGTCAGCATGCAACAACCAAGTGAACCCATAATGCAAAATTATGTCCCCATAGCAAGTGAGTCACCCCTCTCCACCAGACCACGCCTTCCCAAGATCTCACCATGTGTTTTGTCTTACTGGATCACCATCAGACCATGTAGGTCTGTCTGGGGTACCTCACCCCCCAGCCTCAACCCCAGCACACCTCGAAGGACCAGTCCGGGGACAACACCGACTTCTCGTCATTGCATTCACCTGCACCCTCTGCCATCACAGAGATTATCACCTCGGTGGGCCATTTTAGTGAAGAGGCTCTTGGGTCAACTTCTGGTGCACACATCACACGTGCATCTGCACATCAGGTGGAGGTAGGGACTCCCGAAGGATTGGACAGTCGGAGGGCTACCCAATCCCAGGAAACAGCTGTAGTCCGGACAGGTATTACACTTATGGAACATATGATCCCATCACTGGTGGAGATGCAGACACAGAGCCAGGATCCACAGGAGGGGGTTTCAGCAACTTTCCAGCGGCTGCAGGTGCAGTTGGAGGACTCCAACCACCTTCAGGTGGATCATCTCAGCTTGCCTGGATGAGTGCAACTCAAACAACATTCAAGAAGCTCGACACCATTGGACAAAGCGGCATGCTTGATTGCTCCCCCTTCCGCAAACATTCAAACCCTCCACCACCAAAGAACAATGGCAGCTATGTGTACCATCCACAAGATGCACTGCAGTAACTCACCAAGGTTCCTTAGACAGCACCTTCCAAACCCACAACCACTACCATCTAGAAGGACAAGACCAACAGATACCTGGGAACCCCTGCATCTGCAGGTTCCCCTCTAAGTCACTCACCACCCTGACGTTGAAATATATCGCCATTCCTTCACTGTTGCTAGGGAAAAAATTCTGGAACCCTTCCCAAACTGCATATTCGGTGCACCTACACCTCAGCAGCTCAAGAAGGAAACACACCACTATCTTCTGGAGGGCTATTAGGGATGGGCAATAAATGGTTGTGGCATTGGAGGTCAATCATCTCAGCTCCAGGACATCACTGCAGGAGTTCCTCAGGGTAGTGTCCTGGGCCCAACCATCTTCAGCTGCCTCATCAACGATCTCCCTTCCATCATAAGGCCAGAAGTGGGGAGTTTTCAGATGACTGCACAATGTTCAGCACCACTTCAGCACCACTTCTGACCTGGACAATATCTAGGCTTCGCCTGACAAGTGGGAAGTTACATTCACACCACACAAGTGCCAGGCAATGACCATCTCCGAAAAGCGAGGATCTAACCACTGCCCCTTGACATTCAATGGCATTAGCATCACTGAATCCCCCACAATCAACATCCTGGGGGTTACCATTGATCAGAAACTGAACTGGACGAGACAGATTAATATGTGGCTACCAAGGGCAGGTCATGGGCTGGGAGTCCTAGGGCGAATAACTCACCTCCTGACCCCCCCCCCCCCTCCCCCCAAAGCCTGACCACCACCTATGAGGCACAAGTCAAGTGTCCAATGGAATACTCTCCACTTGCCTGGATGAGTGCAGTTCCAACAACACTCAAGAAACTCGACACCATCCAGGACAAACCAGCCTGCTTGATTGCTACCCCTTCCACAAACATTCAACCTCTCCATCACCAACGAATAATGGCAGCCATGTGTACCATCTACAAAATGCACTGCAGTAACTCACCAAGGTTCCTCAGACAACACCTTCCAAACCCATGACCACTACCATCTAGAAGGACAAGTGCAACAGATACATGGGAACTCCACCACCTGGAGGTTCCATTCCAAGTCACTCAACACCCTGACTTGGAAATATATCCTTCACTGTCGCTGAGGCAACATCGTGGAACTCCCCCCTTAACTGCACAATGGGTGTACCTACACCTCAAAGACTGCAGCAGTTCAAGATGGCAACTCAATATCACGTTCTAAAGGGCAACTAGGGATGGGCAATAAAGCTGGCTCAACCAGTAATGCCCACATCCCGTTATTAACTTTTAAAAACCTTCTGAAGGTCAACTAGAGATGGGCAATGAATGCTGGCCTAACCAGTGACATTTCTATAGGCCTCTATAGACCTCTATAGTTTTCTATAGGCCTCCAAAAAGTTCCAGAGATGTAGAGGAAAGGATTGCAAAGATGATTCTGGATAGGAGCGAAAGCAACAGGGTAGTTGTTATGGGGGACTTTAACTTTCCAAATATTGACTGGAAACGCTATAGTTCAAGTACTTTAGATGGGTCCGTTTTTGTCCAATGTGTGCAGGAGGGTTTCCTGACACAGTATGTAGATAGGCCAACGAGAGGCGAGGCCATATTGGATTTGGTACTGGGTAATGAACCAGGACAGGTGTTAGATTTGGAGCTAGGTGAGCACTTTGGTG
Source organism: Scyliorhinus torazame (assembly GCF_047496885.1). NCBI lineage: Eukaryota > Metazoa > Chordata > Chondrichthyes > Carcharhiniformes > Scyliorhinidae > Scyliorhinus > Scyliorhinus torazame. Next base: position 106,115,560 of record NC_092714.1, on the reverse strand, counting down.
ATAGTGATCACAATTCGATTACGTTTACTTTAGTGATGGAAAGGGATAGGTATATACTGCAGGGCAAGAGTTATATCTGGGGGAAAGGCAATTACGATGCGATGAGGCAAGACTTAGGATGCATCGGATGGAGAGGGAAACTGCAGGGGATAGGCACAATGGAAATGTGGAGCTTGTTCAAGGAACAGCTACTGCGTGTCCTTGATAAGTATGTACCTGTCAGGCAGGTAGGAAGTTGTCGAGCGAGGGAACCATGGTTTACTAAAGCAGTCAAAACACTTGTCAAGAGGAAGAAGGAGACTTATGTAAAGATGAGACATGAAGGTTCAGTTAGGGTGCTCGAGAGTTACAAGTTAGCTAGGAAGGACCTAAAGAGAGAGCTAAGAAGAGGCAGGAGGCGACATGAGAAGTCTTTGGCAGGTAGGATCAAGGATAACCCTAAAGCTTTCTATAGATATTTCAGGAATAAAAGAATGACTAGGGTAAGAGTAGGGCCAGTCAAGGTCAGCAGTGGGAAATTATGCGTGGAGTCCGAGGAGATAGGAGAAGTGCTAAATGAATATTTTTCGTCAGTATTCACATAGGAAAAAGACAATGTTGTCGAGGAGAATACTGAGATTCAGTATTACTAGACTAGAAGGGCTTGAGGTGCATAAGGAGGAGGTGTTAGCAATTCTGGAAAGTGTGAAAATAGATAAGTCTCCTGGGCCGGATGGGATTTATCCTAGAATTCTCTGGGAAGCTGGGGAGGAGATTGCTGAACCTTTGGCTTTGATCTTTAAGTCATCTTGTCTGCAGGAATAGTGCCAGAAGACTGGAGGATAACAAATGTTGTCCCCTTGTTCAAGAAGGGGAGTAGAGCCAACCCCGGTAACTATAGACCAGTGAGCCTTACGTCTGTTGTGGGCAAAGTCTTGTAAAGGTTTATAAGAGATAGGATGTATAATCATCTGGAAAGGAATAATTTGATTAGAGATAGTCAACACGGTTTTGTGAAGGGCAGGTCGTGCCTCACAAACCTTATTGAGTTCTTTGAGAAGGTGACCAAACAGGTGGATGTGGGTAAAGCAGTTGATGTGGTGTATATGGATTTCAGTAAAGCATTTGATAAGGTTCCCCACTGTAGGCTACTGCAAAAAATACGGAGGGTGATTTAGCAGTTTGGATCAGAAATTGGCTAGCTGGAAGAAGGCAAAGGGTGGTGGTTGATGGGAAATGTTCAGACTGGAGTCCAGTTACTAGTGGTGTACCACAAGGATCTGTTTTGGGGCCACTGCTGTTTGTCATTTTTATAAATGACCTGGAGGAGGGTGTAGAAGGATGGGTGAGTAAATTTGCAGATGACACTAAAGTCGGTGGAGTTGTGGACAATGCAGAAGGTGTTACAAGTTACAGAGGGACATAGGTAAGCTGCAGGGCTGGGCTGAGAGGTGGCAAATGGAGTTTAATGCAGAAAAGTGTGAGGTGACTCATTTTGGAAGGAATAACAGGAAGACAGAGTACTGGGCTAATGGTGAGATTCTTGGTAGTGAGGATGAGCAGAGAGATCTCGGTGTCCCTGTACATAGATCACTGAAAGTTGCCACCCAGGTTGAGGGGGTTGTTAAGAAGGCATACGGTGTGTTAGCTTTTATTGGTAGAGGGATTGAGTTTCGGAGCCATGAGGTCACGTTGCAGCTGTACAAAACTCTGGTGTGGCGGCATTTGGAGTATTGGTGCAATTCTGGTCGCCGCATTATGGGAAGGATGTGGAAGCATTGGAAAGGGTGGGGAGGAGATTTACCAGAATGTTGCCTGGTATGGAGGGAAGATCTTATGAGGGAAGGCTGAGGGACTTGAGGCTGTTTTCGTTAGAGAGAAGAAGGTTAAGAGGTGACTTAATTGAGGCATACAAAATGATCAAAGGATTAGGTAGGGTGGACAGTGAGAGCCTTTTTCCTCGGATGGTGATGTCTAGCACGAGGGGACATACCTTTAAATTGAGGGGAGATAGATATAGGACAGATGTCAGAGGTAGGGGGCGAGATTCTCCGACCCCCTGCCGGGTCGGAGAATCGCCGGGGGCTGGCGTGAATCCCGCCCCCGCCGGTTGCCGAATTCTCCACCACCGGATATTCGGCGGGGGCGGGAATCGCACCGCGCCGTTTGGCAGGCCCCTCCCCGCGATTCTCCGGCCCGGATGGGCCGAAGTCCCGCCGCTAAAATGCCTGTCCCGCCGGCGTAAATTAAACCACCTACCTTACCGGCGGGACAAGGCGGCGCGGGCGGGCTCCGGGGTTCTGGGGGGGGCGCAGGGTGATCTGGCCCGAGGGGGTGCCCCCACGGTGGCCTGGCCCGCGATCGGGGCCCACCATCCGCGGGCGGGCCTGTGCCGTGGGGGCACTCTTTCCCTTCCGCCTTCGCCACGGTCTCCACCATGGCGGAGGCGGAAGAGACTCCCTCCACTGCGCATGCGCGGGAATGCCGTCAGCGGCCGCTAACGCTCCCGCGCATGCGCCGCCCGGAGATGTCGTTTCCGCGCCAGCTGGCGGGGCACCAATGGCCTTTTCCGCCAGCTGGCGGGGCGGAAATTCATCCCACGCCGGCCTAGCCCCTTAAGGTTGGGGCTCGGCCCCCAAAGATGCGGAGCATTCCGCACCTTTGTGGCGGCGCGATGCCCGACTGATTTGCGCCATTTTGGGCGCCAGTCGGCGGACATCGCGCCGATACCGGAGAATTTCTCCCAGGTTCTTTACTCAGAGAGTAGTAAGGGCGTTGAATGCCCTGCCTGCAACAGGAGTGGACTCGCCAACACTAAGGGCGTTCAAATGGTCATTGGATAGACATATGGACAATGAGGGAATAGTGTAGATGGGCTTTAGAGTGGTTTCACAGGTCGGCGCAACATCGAGGGCCGAAGGGCCTGTACTGCGCTGTAATGTTCTATGTTCTATGTGAATGAATTTTTTTAAAGCGGTACAGTTTTTAACAGTTTTTCCAAACTTTGTTTACCTTATCTCTCCCCCTTAGCAGCCATGGCACTCAGTCCCCGTTTGTAAATACCTGCAGTAAATCCCGCCCACATGACTTCTGCCTGAGAGGAGCGGAACATCGCAGAGGCTTGGCGCACGCACCAATCACATTTAAATGAAGCAATTGCTGGCTTTGCCTGCAGCCACTGGTGCAGGGCGCAAACCTCATTATCGCCACCAGAGGGACCGGAGTATGGCGTCCGAATCGGGCCTCGATTTTCGTTGGACACCCAATTCTCCGCCTGATCACGGTTCACGTTTCCGGCAACGCAAGATGGATAATTTCACCCACTGTTTTGTGTTCTAAGCCAGTGCATTCTGACAGAGTGGTAAAAATCATTTTTCAAATCTAAATGGACCCTGATGACAGAATTTATGCTCATTTCATGCTAATCATATCTTGTGGAATGCAAAATATTTTCACAATTAATCATTTGTCTGTAAGAGGCTGCTATGTTAACAATATTTCAAGAACTACGTTGCATTAATTCCATGTTGGTTATCCCTGAGGACGTCCCAAACAACCCCTTGCCATTTTTTTCAATTAATGCCACACTGTAACATCCCATTTTGCTTCTTAAGCTTGACACCTGTGCTTTTTTTGACACTCCTGGTAAACCTGTTTATTGACACCTAATTCCAGTTCACAGTTGAGCAGAAAGATTTGTGCTTCTACTTATTTTCATGAGCAGCCACTATTTATGGAAGTTACCTCAGATTTTTTTTAACCCACAAAGTGAAGTTCACAAATGAATATGCAAACCTTCTGGCTGTTTTACTCCCAAGATTCCTAATGATTTACAAATGACCTCTGAGTAGTGAAACAAGGCAACTTGCAGGCCCATGTTATGTTGTGCTTGTCAGCAAGTAGGCCAAAATTGTGCTTTTCACACCCTGGCTACTTCAAGTAATTGTACTCCATACACTTGCTTGCTGAATTATGCTTATTCATTGTCTGCTGAGTGGCCTCTCAAGCCTTCATCAATATTACCTGTGAAAAATGTTAATGCAATAAAAATGCATTATTTGGTTCAATTTTCCATGTGCTTAACAATAGGTGTACTGTTTGTTTTCATGTGTGGACAATGTAGATCGAAAAATGCTATGGTATTTGTAGTTGGAAATTTCCCAATGGAAAAGCTGTGCAAATAAACATATCTGCAATTCTTCCCAGCATATCTTTAAGTATTTAAGAATTTCACTCATCATTGTTTCACTCTGTTATAACCTGCCCAATCATATTGGCTGGAGAAAATTGTTCCTTCGGGCATTTGAGTTCCTCGACTGAGGTGGGGGGGGGGGGGGGGGGGTGTAGATCGTTAGCAGTGTAGCTGTATAAATAGAGCTGGCCAATGTATTGGTTTGAGAGGGAACCAGTAGTGAATGACTGGTATTGTGTACATATTGTTGCAAATAAAGTAACTTTCTGTTTGACTCTACAAACACATGCTGGATTCTTTGTGGCCCTCACATTATCATTTGACGTATAAAACTCACTTGACGTATAAAACTCTGTGATGAGCAATGCAATATTGTCACTTAATAACCTTTATTTACTGTGCTGTGCACACTGTCAAAATCATAAGAAGCATTTAATGACACTCTAAATGGAGGTTGATGACAGAATATAAGCTCACTTCCTGCTAATCATATCTTGTAGAATGTAAAACATTTTTGCAATTAAACAGATGTCTGTAGGTGGTCAAGAGGCTGCTAAGTTAATAATATTTCAGGAATGTGCATGTCAGTTATCTAGTTTTCTTCTGAGGAACCAAAGCTTCCACTTAAAGTCTTCACACATTTCAGCCATTGGTTTGCCACAAAACTCATTAAGGTATTTTACGACCCACATACCCTCAAAGCTCCTCTAGCGGTTTTGTGAATTTAGTCAACAACAGTCTAACCAGATGAGGGATGCCTGAAATTCGATCTACAGTCTGTACTGAATTTGTTGAATGAGGCTGGGATGGCAGCAAGTCTGCAACATCTTCTATTTATATAACACCTTTAACTGAATAAAACACCCAAAGGCCCTCCAGCGGAACATTATAAAAACAAAATGTGGCGCCGAGCCACATAAAGGAGTTATTAGGTGAGACGATGAAAAGTTTGATCAGGGTTTGATTTGATTTTAAGTCAAATCAAATCTAATTATCATGTCTTAAACGAGGAAAGTGAGATAGGGAGTCCGAGAGGTTTTGAGAAGAAATTCATAGGGGCTCAAAAACTGAAGGCGTGGCCACCAAAGGTTGAGCGATTAAATTCAGGGATGGTGAAGAGGCTCAAATCAGATGAGTGCAGATATCTCAGAGGGTGGTGGGTCTAGAGGAGATTACATTGATAGGAGGGTCAAGCACATGACAGGATTTGCAAACATGGATGAGAATTTTAAATTATGACGTGTCTTGAGGAGGCAATGTAAGTTAGTGAGCACAGGGGTAATGAGTGAACAGGACTTTGTGCGAGTTAAGACATTGTTTCTGTTACCTCAAGTTTATAGAGACAGGAATGAATGTGGGAGGCCAGCTCGGACTGCATTGGAATAATCAATAATAATAATAATCGCTTATTGTCACAAGTAGGCTTCAATGAAGTTACTGTGAAAAGCCCCTCGTCGCCACATTCCGGCGACTGTTCGGGGAGGCCGGAACAGGAATTAACTCAGGCAAGAACAAGAGTTTCAGCAGCATATGAGCTGAGACAAGGGCAAAGTTGAATGATGTTACAGAGGTGGAAGTCATTGGTCTTCTTGATGGCACAAATATGTGGTTGGAAACTCATTCTAGGGTCAACTTTATTAAGATTGTGAATAGACTGGTTTAGTCTTAAGTTATTGCCAGCTAATTATTGCCGGGGGCTGGTTTAGCACAGTGGGCTAAATAGCTGGCTTGCAATGCAGAACAATGCCAGCAACGCGGGTTCAATTCCCGTACCGGCCTCCCCGAACAGGCGCCGGAATGTGGCGACTAGGGGCTTTTCACAGTAACTTCATTTAGGCCTACTTGTGACAATAAGATTATTATTAAATGAATAGATTTGGCAACTCATGAATGGGGTTTCGACTGGGGGCTGAAAACAATGACTTCAATCTTCCCAATACGTAATTGGAGGAAATTTTGTTTCATCCAGTACTGAATGCCAGATAAACAGTTTGACAATTTAGCAATAGTGAAGGAATTCATAGAATCATCGAATTTAGACTTCCGGTTGCGGCTATGCGGGGCTAAGTCGCACATTCGGCGGCTCCCGCAAAAACGGACTTTTGGGCTGTTTTCAGGGCCCCCAACGGAACTTTTTCGACGTTTCCCGCTGTGGGAAGGAGTCTACAACAGCTCCCCATCAGTATATGGCTTCAACTAGGAGCGGGGTGACAAGATGGCGGCGGGCGGAGACTAGGCAGCGTGGATGCAGTGGGCGGAAGAGCAGCAGGAGGGTATCCAGCACTGCTTCAGAGAGATTAAAACGGACCTGCTAGAGCCGATGAAGGCGTCTACTGATAAGCTGCTGGAGACACAGACGGCCCAGGGAGTGGCGCTCCGCGAGGCTCGACAAAAGATCTCTGACAATGAGGACGAGATCTTAGGCCTGGAGGTAAAGGTGGAGGCGCACGAGGCGCTCCACAAGAAATGGCAGGAGCGGTTCGAGGAGATGGAGAATCGGTCAAGGCGGGAGAATCTGCGGATTCTGGGCCTCCCGGAGGGGCTGGAGGGGCCGGACGTGGGGGCCTATGTGGTCACCATGTTGAACTCGCTGATAGGAGCGGGGTCCTTCCGGGGCCCCTGGAGCTGGAAGAGGCCCATAGAGTGCTGGCGAGGAGGCCCAAGGCTAACGAGTCTCCGCGGGCGGTGCTGGTGCGGTTCCATCGGTTCGTCGATCGGGAGTGTGTGCTCAGGTGGGCCAAGAAGGAGAGGAGCAGCAGGTGGGAGAACGCGGAGGTTCGAATATATCAGGACTGGAGTGCGGAGGTGGCGAAGAGGAGAGCCGGGTACAATCGAGCGAAGGCGGTGCTGCCCAGGAAGGGGGTGAAGTTTGGCATGTTGCAGCCGGCGCGACTGTGGGTTACCTACAAGGACCGGCACCATTATTTTGAGTCTCCGGAGGAGGCGTGGGCCTTTGTTCAGGCCGAAACGTTGGAGAACAGATTGAGGGTCGGGACGGGCGATTGGGGACTACGGTTGATATGCTATGGTTAATTTTGTTTCGAGGAGGGGGCCTTTGTATTGCCCCGGGCTTCTTTTACTTTGTGTTTTTTCTCTTTTGGGTCGGTGAGGGTGGCTGGGGTGGGTTGGGCACTGTTTTGGTTGGGTTGGTCGGGGGGGACTCTTGGAGGTGAGATGGGGCCCCGTGGGGGAGGCCCGAGTCAGGGGTGAGGGGACCGGGCCTGTAAAAGGAGCGCGTCAGAGGTGGCGGGGCATGGTAGGTGGAAAGCGTGGGCTTTATCCTGCGCTGAAGACTGGAGGGGGCGGAGCCGGGGCGGGGAAGCGAGGGTTGTTTCCCGCGCTTAGAACAGAAGGGGAAGTGGAGAGCCTATAGATGAGGACGGGAGAGGAGGGTGTGCCACACAATGGGAGAAGTCGAAGGAGAGGTGGGAGTGGCCGGGGTCAGCAGGAGTCAGCTGACTTGCGGAAGTGCAATGGGGGGAGTAAATCAGCTAGGATGGGTCCCAGCCCGGGGGGGGGGGGGGGGGGGGGGGGGGGGGGGGGGGGGGATCGAGTTGCTATGGTCAAGGAGGAGCTGGAGCGAGTGGGGTGGGTCGAGACGGGGGTATGCTGCTGTGGGGATCGGGCGGGGTGTGGGGTGCGGGCGTGTGGCTGGCTGAGGAGGGGTCATGGCTAGTCGGTGGGGGAGGGGGCGGGTAGCCCCCTGATCTGGTTGATAACCTGGAATGTAAGGGGACTGAATGGGCCGGTTAAGCGGGTCCGCGTGTTCGCGCACCTGAAGGGGCTCAAGGCGGATGTGGTTATGCTTCAGGAGACACACCTGATGGTGGCAGACCAGGTAAGATTGAGGAAAGGGTGGGTAGGTCAGGTGTTTTACTCGGGGCTGGATGCCAAAAATCGAGGGGTGGCGATCTTGGTGGGAAAGAAGGTGTCATTCGAGGCGTCGAGCATTGTGGCAGAGAATGGCGGCAGGTACATAATGGTAAGTGGTAAGTTGCAGGGAGAGAGGGTGGTACTGGTCAATGTGTATGCCCCAAACTGGGACGATGCAGGTTTTATGCGGCGTATGTTGGGTCGGATTCCAGACTTGGAAGTGAGGGGCCTGATAATGTGGGGAGACATTAACACGGTGCTGGACCCGGCACTGGATCGCTCCAGGTCTAGGACGGGTAGGAAGCCGGCGGCGGCTAGAGTGCTGAGGGGGTTTATGGACCAGATGGGAGGGGTGGACCCTTGGAGATTTGCACGGACGGGGGCTAGGGAATTTTCATTCTTCTCACATGTCCATAAGGCTTATTCCCGAATCGACTTTTTCATCTTGAGTAGGGCGTTGATAGTGAGAGTAGAGGATACTGAGTATTCGGCGATAGCCATTTCGGACCACGCCCCGCATTGGGTGGACTTGGAGATGGGGGAGGAGAGGGACCAGCACCCGCTGTGGCGCTTGGAGGTGGGGCTGTTGGCGGACGAGGAGGTGAGCGAGCGGGTCCGAGGAAGTATAGAGAGGTACCTGGAGACCAACAAAAATGGGGAGGTCCGAGTGGGGATGGTATGGGAGGCACTGAAGGTGGTGGTGAGGGGAGAGCTGATCTCCATTCGGGCCCACAAGGAGCGGAGGGAGCGGGGGGAGAGGGAGAGGCTGGTGGGGGAGATGGTAAGGGTAGACAGGAGGTATGCAGAGGAGCCCGAGGAAGGATTGTTGAGGAAGAGGCGTACCCTCCGGGCCGAATTCGAACTGGTGACCACCAGGAAGGTGGAGGTGCAGTGGAGGAAGGTCAGGGGGCGATTTACAAGTATGGGGAAAAGGCAAGCCGGATGCTGGCGCATCAGCTTCGGAAGCGGGACGCAGCTAGGGAGATCGGGGGAGTTAAGGACGGGGGGGGGGGCGGGGGGGAGTGTGGTGCGGAGTGGAGCTGGCATCAATGGGGTCTTCAGGGACTTTTACGAGGAATTGTACCGATCCGAGCCCCCACGGGAGGAGCGAGGGATGGGCCGCTTCCTGGACCAATTGAGGTTTCCAAAGGTGGAAGAGGGACTGGCGGCGGGATTGGGGGCCCCGATTGGGCTGGAGGAGCTGATCAAAGAGATAGGAAGCATGCAGGCGGGGAAGGCACCGGGGCCGGACGATTTCCCGGTCGAATTCTATAAAAAATATATGGACCTGTTGGGCCCACTGTTAGTTAGGACCTTCAATGAGGCAAGGGAGTGGGGGGCCTTGCTCCCGACGATGTCCCGGGCACTGATCTCCTTGCCTGAAGCGGGACAAGGATCCCCTGCAGTGTGGGTCTCACAGACCGATTTCCTTGCTAAATGTAGATGCCAAGGTGCTGGCGAAGGTCTTAGCCACAAGGATTGAGGATTGTGTGCCGCAGATCATCCATGAAGACCAGACGGGGTTTGTGAAGGGGAGGCAGTTGAACGCGAATGTGCAGAGGCTTTTGAACGTTATCATGATGCCGGCGAGGGAGGGGGAGGCGGAGATAGTGGTGGCGATGGACACTGAGAAAGCCTTCGATAGGGTAGAGTGGGGGTACCTGTGGGAGGTGCTGAAGAGGTTCGGGTTTGGGGAGGGATTTGTCAGGTGGGTTAGGCTGTTGTATGAGGTCCCAATGGCGAGTGTGGCCACAAACAGGAGGAGGTCCGAGTACTTTCGGTTGCACCGAGGGACGAGACAGGGGTGTCCCCTGTCCCCCCCCCCCCCCGTTCTTCGCACTGGCGATTGAACCCCTGGCTATGGCACTGAGGGAGTCAAGGAACTGGAGGGGGTTGGTGCGGGGTGGGGAGGAGCATAGGGTGTCGCTTTAAGCGGACGACCTGCTCCTGTATGTGGCGGACCCGGTGGGAGGAATGCCGGAGGTAATGAGAATTCTTAGGGAATTCGGGGACTTTTCGGGGTACAAGCTCAACATGGGGAAGAGCGAGCTGTTCGTGGTTCATCCAGGGGACCAGGAGAGGGGGATTGGCGAGCTCCCACTAAAAAAGGCGGAGAGGAGCTTCAGGTATCTGGGAGTCCAGGTGGCCAGGAGCTGGGGGGCCCTGCATAGGCTTAATTTTACAAGGCTGGTGGAGCAAATGGAGGGGGAGTTCAAGAGGTGGGACGCGTTGCCACTGTCCTTGGCGGGTAGGGTGCAGTCAATCAAAATGACGGTGCTCCCAAGGTTTTTGTTCCTGTTCCAGTGCCTCCCCGTGTTTATCCCGAAGGCTTTTTTCAGGCGGGTTAACAGGTGTATAATGGGGTTTGTGTGGGCACGAGGGACTCCGAGGGTGAGAAGGGTTTTCCTGGAGCGGAGTAGAGATAGGGGGGGACTGGCGCTGCCCAACCGCTGTGGCTACTACTGGGCCGCCAATGCAACGATGGTGCGCAAGTGGGTGATGGAGGGGGAGAGGGCTGCATGGAAGAGGCTGGAGATGACATCTTGTGTGGGTACGAGTCTGGGGGCGCTGGCAACGGTGCTGTTGCCACTTCCTCCAAGGAGGTATACCACGAGCCCGGTGGTGGTGGTGGCTGCCCTCAAAATTTGGGGGCATTGGAGGCGGCACAGGGGGGAAGTGGGGGCTTCGGTGGGGAGCCCATTATGGGGGAACCACCGGTTCGCTCCAGGAAGAACAGGTGGGGGGTTTGCGGGGTGGCACAGGGCAGGGATACGAAAGTTGGGGGACAAGTTTGTGGACGGGAAGTTCGAGAGCCTGGGTGAGCTGGAGGAGAGGTACGGGTTCCCCCCCGGGGAACACCTTCATGTACTTACAGGTAAGGGTGTTTGCCAGATGGCAGGTGGCGGAATTCCCGCGGCTACGGCCACATACAGTACAGGACAGGGTGCTCTCGGGGGGGTGGGGTGGGAGTGGGGAAGATCTCGGAAACTTACCAGGTGATGCAGGAGGAGGAGGAGGCCTCGGTGGTGGAGGTAAAAGGTAAGTGGGAGGAGGAGCTGGGAGAGGAAATTGAGGAAGGGACGTGGGCAGACGCCCTGGGGTGGGTGAACTCTTCCTCATCGTGCGCAATGCTCAGCCTCATACAGTTTAAGGTGCTGCACAGGGCACACATGACCGGGACAAGGATGAGTCAGTTTTTTGGGGGTGAGGACAGGTGTGTTAGGTGCTCAGGGAGCCCAGCAAACCACACCCATATGTTCTGGGCATGCCCAGCGCTGGAGGAATTTTGGAAGGGTGTAGCGAGGACGTGTTGAGGGTGGTAGGATCCAGGGTCAAGACAGGCTGGGGGCTCGCAATATTTGGGGTGGCAGAGGAGTCGGGAGTGCAGGAGGCGAAAGTGGCCGGAATTCTGGCCTTTGCGTCCCTGGTAGCCCGGCGAAGGATTCTTCTTCAGTGGAAGGATGCGAGGCCCCCAAGCAGGAATCCTGGATCAGCGATATGGCAGGGTTTATTAAATTGGTGAGGGTGAAATTCGCCTTGAGCGGGTCGGTACAAGGGTTCTTTAGGCGGTGGCAACCGTTCTTAGACTTCCTGGCAGAGCGGTAGACATTGGTCAATGGCAGCAGCAACTCGGGGGTGGGGGGGGGGGGGGGGGGGGCGGGGTCACCTTATTTTTTTGTTTTTATTATTTACACTGGAGGGTCTGAGGGGGTGTATATACTTGTTGTATTAAGTCGGGGTGTTAATGTTAATTTATTATTTATGTTTGGGAGGGAGGGGGGTATGGAGCGGTGTTTTTCTGGACTGGGTTTTGTACTTAACCCTGTTGGGTTTCTTTTTCATTTTGTTATTGATATTTTATGAAAACCTTTAATAAAAGTTATTTTATTAAAAAAAAAAGAATTTACAGTGCAGGAGGCCATTCGACCCATTGAGCCTGCACCAGCCCTTGGAAAGAGCACCCTACCCAAGACCACACCTCCGCCCTATCCCGGTAACACAGTAACCCCACCCAAACTTTTTCTGGACGCTAAGGGCAATTTAGCATGACCAATCCACCTAACTCACACATCTTTTGACTGTGGGAGGAAACCAGAGCACCCGGAGGAAACCCACACAGGCACAGGGAGAACGTGCAGACTCCGCACTGACAGTGACCCAAGCCGGGAATCGAACCTGGGACCCTGGAGCTGTGAAGGAACTGTGCTAACCACTGTGCTATGGTGCTGCCCATTGAGAGAAGGCTTTTGATATGGTCCCAAGCAGGAGGTTAGCAAGAAAAATTAAAGCACATGGAGCTGGGGGAAATATACTGGGATTAATTGAGGATTGGTTAATGGATCAAAAATGGAGAGTCGGGATAAATGGATCATTCTCAGGTTGGCAGGCTGTGACTAGTAAGATCAATGCTTGGGCCCCAACTGTTCATAATCTACATCAATTATTTGAATGTGGGGAACAGATGTAACACTTCCAAGTTTGCAGATGACACAAAACTTGATGGGAAGATGAGTTGTGAGAAAGATGCAAAGAGGTTTCAATGGGATTTAAACAGGCTAACTGAGTGGGCAAAAAATGGTAGATGCAATATAATGCAGAAAAATGTACAGTTATCCAATCAGGTGGGAAAATGGAAATGCAGAATATTTCTTAAATTGGGAGAGATTGGGAAGTGTTTATGTCCAAAGAGAACTGGGTGCGGAAAGGGTGGGGGTGTTCAGAATAAGCAGCAGACCATTTAGGACCATGATTAGGAGGAACTTTTTCAGTCAGGGGGATGTGAATCTTTGAAATTCTCTACCCAAGAGGACTGTAAAGACTCAATCATTCAGTATGTTCAAAGCAGAGATCAATAACCTTTGAGGGATATGGCGATAGTGTGGGAAGATGGCGTTGAGGTAGAAGGTCAGCCATGCTCTAGTTGAATGGTGAAGTAGGCCTGAGAGGCTGAATGGCCTATTCTTGCACCTATGTTCCCATATCCCCAAATTTGTTTTCCGTATGACCAGCAATAATTACCTACTTGAAGAGTTTACCTCCATGTGGTGCTGCTTTATGACAACCAAGCAAGAATGTTATGAACTTTCCATCTTTATGTACGGTCATTATTTAGTTTACAATCTGTCCCAAGAAATCATTGTTTATCTGCGGGAATGTAATGTCCATCCACCATGGGAGTAAATTCAACCAATGTCCTATCCTCATGAAGTGCCTGCACACACTGACACACACACAGACAAAATCACTGGTTGCAATCAAATGCAAGAACGCTAATATTTTTTCCACCTTTCCTAATTTGGGGAAGCTGATCATTACTGTGCCATTCCCCTTGCTGACTTTATTTTAAAAAAATAACACAGCACAAACTTGGGTTTGAAACTTGCTGGGTCTCTGGCACTTTGTCAGACCAGTTAATGGGTGCGATCTAACCAAATTTGAACAGAGTCCCGCGATGAGTGCGTTTAGCCAGGTGTTTCCCGGTACTCACAGCGGGACTCTGCTTAAAGTTGGAGCCTCAACAGGGAATTCCCGTCAAGGCTGCACTGTATCCTGCACTGAGGAGCTTGCCAGAACCTCTCTGTGCGGGAAGAGATCGGGACGCAATTTGTAAATGTCATCCCAATCTCATCAACACCTCGACATGACCCCAAACCCCCCCACCCCCCAAGCCCAACTCACCTATACGGTGGTCCTCAGGCCCCCCACACCCCACCTCACATGTACAGGGCACTCCTGGCCTGATTCCCGGCACAGGAAAAATTTCAGCCTCGCACCTTGGCACTGACAGCATAGCAGGGCCCCTGCCAGCTAACAGTGCCACCCAGGAATGTTGGTCGGGCCAGATGGCCAGCCAGGGGGCACTGCTAGAGAGCCAGGCTGGCAGAGCCAGGGTGGCAGTGCCAAGATGCCTGGGTGCCACTCTTCCCAGAGGGCAAGCACCTGTGGTCCTCTGAGAGACCCACACAAGTGCCATTCCATCTGGTCCCAGTTTGTGGAGACCAGCAGTGAACGGCACTCACCCGAGATTCCAAGGTGAAGGGGTTAGATCTCAGCGCCTCGGGTAGAGCAGTGGAGTGCATATTAGAGTGAGGCTAGTTGTGCAGATTTGCAAAATAATGATCTCACCCTTGTGGGTGGGATTCAGATCACGACATCTCGTGAGATCGCGTTAGATCTCGCGAGGAATGGCGAGCCGGGTAGATCCCGGAAAAGGGATCTTCCAGCATCTACCAGCCATGCCGCCTTTCGGGCTCAACGTGGCCAGGATTGCGCCCTATATTTTTCAAGATAATTGTCAGTTCAGGTTATCTCTGGTTGTCTATTTGATTTGTTCTTTACTCTTTAATTGCTTTTCAAACTCGATCAGCATGTTAAGCATAATTTGCCTTATTTATCTTAATTTGTTGTCAATTAAAAGCTCACAATGTAGTGCCTACCTAGCTTGAATTGAAGCCAAATGAGCGGAACATTTCACTGAAAGCTTATTCTTACATTAATTGTCTGTTTAACCTTTTCTTTAACTTAGTCAATCACAGCAGTTTTTAAAAAGCTGACATTTGAACCTGAATTAAACATTGCAGAAAAGAAAGACTTGCATTTAAATGGTGTCTTTCATAACCACAGGATGTCCCAAAGTGCTTTAAAGCCAATTAAGCCATTTTGAATTGTAGTCACTGTTGTTCTATGAGAAACACAGTACCCAATTTGCACACATCAAGGTTTCACAGACAGCAAGGTGATAATGAGCAGATAATTTGTTTAAGTGACTTTGATTGAGGATACCAGAATAATTTGGTTGGGATACCAGAATAAACTCCTCTACTCTTCTTCAAAATCGTGCCATTGGAGTTTTTGCCTTCACTTGAAGATTATGAGATGATGGTGTCCCATCGGCAGCCTTCTGTCTCTTGAGATGGTGGTTTGCATTGTAGTGGTCAATTCTGTGCTAAGCATCGTCTAGTGTGGATCAGGAGCCCTGTCTAGCATGACAGACTGTCACACTTGCCGCAGAAGGGTGGCACAGTAGCACTTGTGAAGGGTGGCACATTAGCACAGTGGTTAGCACTGTCACTTCACAGCTCCAAGATCCCAGGTTCGATTCCCGGCTTGGGTCACTGTCTGTGCAGAGTCTGCACATTCTCCCCCTGTCTGAGTGGGTTTCCTCCGTGTGCTCTGGTTTCCTCCCACAATCCAAAGATGTGCAGGTTAGGAGGATTGGCCATGCTAAATTGCCTCTTAGTGTCCAAAAAGGTTAAGTGGGGTTACTGGATTACCGGGATAGGGTGGAGGTGTGTGCTTGGGTGGGATGCTCTTTCCCAGGACTCGATGGGACGGGTGGCCTCCTTCTACACTGTAAATTCTATGATTCTAGGATTCACTGGTTTCTGTTTGCTCTGACTCTTTCCTCGGACAGCTAAGTTTTTTGTTTCTGCTTATCTCTTCAAATGCCCCTACAAACAGTCAGCATTCAGAGGTCATGGCCATCGGTGACTGTCCCTCAGTTGTCAGTATCAATGTCTTCTCATTTTGATTGTTAGCGTCCTTGTGGTCAAGAAGGTATCTGTGCCCAGTATAGCAGCTGCCAGCAGTATCAAACTAATCCAATGATTTTACTGGACCAGCTAAAATAAGTCATTTATTCCCAGATTTATCTCTCTCTGCTCAGCCCTGCACAACCTGTAGATCCAACAGTCACAAACCTTCCCTGTCTCACTTTTCATCTCCTCCAATCACAACAGCATATTTCACTGAACCTTTAAGTGTTCATACCAACGAAAGAGGCTACCAGGGGTTTAATGCATGGAGGGCAACCTGCAAGCATAGAAGGTACTGTAGCCACCTGGGTTGTCCACTTCCCGACTTAAAATGGAGATCCGCAAATAATGCAGCGAAATTCAGTCAAGCCAGGAAAAACTAGCAGGTGCAAAGTTTCCTGTGTATTAGAACTTACAGAAACCCAGACAGCACTGAATCCAGCAGCCATCTGCATATTAATGAGCAATCCCCGGGCACAATTGAAACATTTAAGGTGAATAAGGCCAAGCCAGACTCCTCGGCGCCAGCAGGAGCCAATTCAAAGGAAGGCCAATGGACACTCACGGACTGCCCAGCGATCAGGGAACCGCTCCAGCATTGGAGAAATCAATCCAAGTGATCGGAACGTAGTCCAATCACTTGGAACCAGACACGGGGTCTGCCCCGAACGGCGCAAAGCCCCTGGGGACTATAAAGTAGAGTCCCCAAGTTCAATTCGTCCTTCTTGGCAGGGTCACTCAGCAGCTCGAACCAACCCTTCAACGTGACCTGCCTAAGTTGCTGCATCAACCAAGTAAGTCTCCAGTCAACGCACACTACAAGATAGGCGCTCCTAGCTACCAGTCTATACCAGCTTTGAATCCTGCAGACTCAGAATCGAACAAAAGGCCATTTGTTTCCCTGACCTGGTGGGCCAGTTCCGAAGCTAAGTATAGGCCTTTTAGTAATAGAGATAGTCTAGTAAGTAGAGTCTATGCATGAGTAGTGATTGACTGTGTATAATAAATGTGTTTTGATTTGAAACTTACTAACTGGTGTATTGAGTTATTGATCAGCACTTGAACTTAAACCTCGTGACGGTATCATAAAGGTACCTGGCGACTCTAGAGCAAAGGTTATTGAAACAGAGCAAATTAAGTAAAGACACAACAGAGCAACATTTAAGAGCCAACCAAAGTTAGCAACATTTACTGGCGAACCCTGACGGGAGAACCCATACTTTGAATTAGAATCCAATCGGGATTCTGATCAATCAAGCAGTTCTGATCAATCCTCATAATTCGGAAGTGTGTTAATGCATGCGTAACTAACAGGGCTATAAGGTAAACTTGATAGATTTTGTTGCGAAAAACTGTCAGGAGTTTGTATTCCGGAAAGTAGCGAACGCCGTACCCGCGTATTACATGGTGCTGTACTGAACTGCCACTCATGTATTGCATCAAAGAATTGCAGTCAATTATGTATCACCTCTAGCTAAACTACAGTTGGGCTATCCTGATAAGAGTCTGTTGCAACAGCTCTGATAGTTTGGATGGCAGCTCGGACTGCTGACATTGATTGGAATATGACTTGTAACCTTCCAAGCATGAAGAAAAGCAGGGTACAAGTTCCTCCTTTCATATCCCTCCTGCACTCTCCTTATAAAGATCAGTGAGAGTGCTGAAGCGCAATGCTGGCAGTAACAGTATGGAAAATGCACTTTCTCTAGCTGGCAGCGTGCCTATTCCCCCATTTCCCACACAGTCAGCATTTGTCAGGTGCTGGAATGCCAGATTGGTCAGACTGACTCAGTGATTGCTGAAATGGGGGAATTTGTAATTGTGCCTTCTGAGGTAAAAGCTCCTGAAGGTCACCGAAGAGGCATTGGATGTGCTCTCATTGGATGTACCAGCAAAGCTGACCTTTCAGTTTTGTATGCATTTGCTGGCATACCTGTCACTCAGATCAATGTCCAGATGTTTTGCTGAACTTACATCTTGGGGATATGACACATTCTGACCCACTGTCAGCTTAGATGGTTCCTTTATATTTTAGTCAGATTTTAGCGCTAATATTTGTGTTTTTCAAGGTGAAAACTGTCATTGATAGGTATTGGGATACTTTTCCACTACTGGAATTCATTACCAATGCCAAAGTAAGTCATTTCCAGGTCACGTCACTGATGTGTTGGGTAGTCTGGGTCGATGTGGACTGCACTTGATGCAGTGTAGCGAGAGACAGACCTCCAACACTTGATAAGATGCAACACGATTTTATTTAACATCTAAACTATTATACATGTTCAACTGTGGGTTGACAATATGCTGATTTGACTGGAGCCCTGAAACTAGCCTAACCAGACTTACTAGCTACCACATGGTGTTTGCACTGGCCAGCTCACTAACTCTGACTGTCTCAGAGGCTAGGTCCCGAGAGAGCGGGAAAACTGGTGCCCTCTGGCTTTATAGTGGTTGTAGCGCAAAAAGACTCCGAGAGACGAATAGAGTGAAGTCGATGAGGCTTTATTAAGCGTGACTGTTCCCCCGCAGTTCAGTAGTAGACTGCCTGCGGGGGAGGACTCCAGGTACTTATACTCCGCCTTCAGGGTGGAGCTAGAGGTCAACGTCCAACCAGGACCCGGGATCTGTCAGCCAATGACATCATGGCTTCACAGTCCCACATGACCCCTAATGCATACTCCCACATTCACCCCTTGTTAAAAATGAACCCGGCGGGGTGATGCTTCGCATGGTGGTAAGGGTTTACAAGGCTGGTCCTGGGAGGAAAACTTTTGCATGTTATTACAGTATGTACAAGGTTTTTTTTTGTTTCAAACTATTTACAGTAATCGTCAGGAAAAGACAAAATGTTCTCGTTAAAAGTCCACATATTGTACTGTTAGATCGACGCCACGAGTCGGTCGGGTGGTCTGGTCGTCCGTGTCGATCGCCTCGGCCCCGGTGGTGGTGGTGGTGCTTGTTCCGGTGTTGTCGTCTCCGGGAGCCTTACGGTTTCAGCTTGGGCTTCATTCCTGGTCGGGCCTGGGAGGAGGACTGATCCTCCCGGGAAGGTGGCGGTCGCGGGGTGCGGCGGTGGCAGGAAGGGGGGGGGTTGAGTGATTGGTGTCGGGGGGGTGTGTGTGTTGCCGGCGGGCGCCAGATCTCGCAGGGAGACCGTGTCCTGTCGGCCGTCGGGGTACTCCACGTAAGCGTACTGCGGGTTCGCGTGGAGGAGGTGAACCCTTTTGACCAACGGGTCAGACTTGTGCGCCCGCACATGCTTTCGGAGCAAGATGGGTCCTGGGGCCGCCAGCCAGGTCGGCAGCGACGTTCCAGAGGAGGACTTCCTGGGGAAGACAAGGAGGCGCTCATGAGGCGTTTGGTTAGTGCTAGTACACAGTAGCGACCGGATGGAGTGGAGGGCGTCCGGGAGGACCTCCTGCCACCGTGAAACTGGGAGGTCCCTGGACCGTAGGGCCAGTAGGACGGTCTTCCAGACCGTGCCGTTCTCCCTCTCTACTTGCCCGTTCCCCCGGGGGTTGTAGCTGGTCGTCCTGCTCGAGGCTATACCGTTGCTGAGCAGGAACTGGCGCAGCTCGACACTCATGAAGGAGGACCCCCTGTCGCTGTGGAGGTATGCGGGGCAACCGAACAGTGTGAATATGGTGTTCAGGGCTTTAATGACTGTGGCCGCGGTCATGTCAGAACAGGGGATGGCGAATGGGAAGCGGGAGTACTCGTCCACCACATTAAGGAAGTATATGTTGCGGTCGGTGGAGGGGAGGGGTCCTTTGAAATCCAGACTAAGGCGTTCAAAGGGGCGGGAAGCCTTAATCAGGTGCGCACCATCCGGCCTGAAAAAATGCGGTTTGCACTCTGCGCAGATGTGGCAGTTCCTTGTGACTGTACGGACCTCCTCTAAAGAGTATGGGAGGTTGCGGGACTTGATAAAGTGGTAAAACCGAGTGACCCCCGGGTGGTAGAGGTCCTCGTGGAGGGTTTGGAGGCGGTTAATTTGTGCGTTGGCACATGTGCCGCGGGATAGGGCATCGGACGGCTCGTTCAGCTTTCCGGGACGATACAAGATCTCGTTGTTGAAGGTGGAGAGCTCGATCCTCCACCTTAAGATCTTGTCGTTTTTGATTTTGCCCCGCTGTGCATTATCGAACATGAAGGCTACCGACTGTTGGTCCGTGAGGAGAGTGAATCTCCTGCCGGCCAGGTAATGCCTCCAATGTCGCACAGCTTCCACTATGGCTTGGGCTTCCTTTTCCACTGAGGAGTGGCGGATTTCTGAAGCGTGGAGGGTTCGGGAGAAAAAGGCCACGGGTCTGCCCGCTTGGTTATGGGTGGCCGCTAGAGCTACGTCGGAGGCGTCGCTCTCGACCTGGAAGGGGAGGGACTCGTCGATGGCGCGCATCGTGGCCTTTGCGATATCCGCTTTGATGCGGCTGAAGGCCTGGCAAGCCTCTGTCGACAGAGGGAAGGTCGTGGTCTGTATTAGGGGGCGGACCTTGCCTGCGTACTGGGGGACCCACTGGGCGTAGTATGAAAAGAACCCCAGGCAGCGTTTTAGGGCTTTTGAGCAGTGCGGGAGGGGAAATTCCATGAGGGCGCGCATACGTTCGGGGTCGGGGCCTATTATCCCATTGCGCACTACGTAGCCCAGGATGGCTAGCCGGTTGGTGCTAAAAACGCACTTGTCCTCGTTGTACGTGAGGTTCAAGGCTTTAGCGGTCTGGAGGAATTTTTGGAGGTTGGCGTCGTGGTCCTGCTGATCGTGGCCGCAGATGGTTACATTGTCGAGATACGGGAACGTGGCCCGCAACCCGTGTTGATCAACCATTCGGTCCATCTCTCGTTGGAAGACCGAGACCCCGTTTGTGACGCCAAATGGGACCCATAGGAAATGGTATAATCGCCCGTCTGCCTCGAAGGCTGTGTACTTGCGGTCACTTGGGCGGATGGGGGGCTGATGGTAGGCGGACTTGAGGTCCACGGTGGAGAAGACCTTATATTGGGCAATCCGGTTGACCATGTCGGATATGCGGGGGAGAGGGTACGCGTCTAGTTGTGTGTACCTGTTGATGGTCTGGCTATAGTCTATGACCATCCTTTGCTTCTCCCCTGTCTTTACTACTACCACCTGTGCTCTCCAGGGATTATTGCTGGCCTAGATTATGCCTTCCTTTAGTAGCCGCTGGACTTCGGAACGAATGAAGGTCCGGTCCTGGGCGCTGTACCGTCTGCTCCTAGTGGCGGCGGGTTTGCAATCCGGGGTGAGGTTTGCAAACAAGGACGGGGGTTGCACCTTGAGGGTTGCGAGGCCGCAGATAGTGAGTGGGGGTATTGGGCCGCCGAATTGGAAGGTTAGGCTCTGTAGATTGCACTGGAAGTCTAATCCCAGTAATGTGGGGGCGCAGAGTTGGGGAAGGACGTAGAGCCTTTAGTTTTTGAACTCCCTCCCTTGCACCGTTAGGGTAACTATGCAGAAGCCTTTGATCTGTACGGAGTGGGATCCTGCAGCTAGGGAAATCTTTTGTGCGCTGGGATGGGTGGTCAAAGAACAGCGTCTTACCGTGTCGGGGTGGATAAAGCTCTCCGTGCTCCAGGAGTCGACTAGGCATGGTGTCTCGTGCCCGTTTATCAGCACCGTTGTCGTCGTCGTCTGGAGTGTCCGGGGCCGAGCTTGGTCCAGCGTCATTGAAGCGAGACGTGGTTGTAGTAGTTGAGCGTCTTCTTCGAACCCCGTGGAGCTGTCGACACTGGGGTCCGTTGTTGCCGTCAAAGATGGCGTCGGGGGTGAACAAGATGGCTGCCCCCATGCATCGCACATGGCTGGGGGTCACAAGATGGCGGCGGGGGTGGACAAAATGGCCGCCCCCATGCGTCGTACAGGTCTGGGGTGGTCCAAGATGGCGGCGCCCTTCCTCCCCTCGTGGTGGCCGGGAACCAAAATGGCGGCGTCTGCGGGTCGCACATGGGGCCCTGGGGGGGTTGGGGAGCGTTAGGAACGCGCGGGGCTCCCTCTTCTCTGGGGACAGCGGTGGTCGGGACCCAAATTGGTAGCGCCGGCGGGTCATACGTGGGGCACGGGGGGGGTTTGGGGGGCATTAGAGACGCGCAGAACTCCCTCTTCTCCGGGGAGAGCGGTGGTCGGGACCCAAAGTGGTAGCGCCGGCGGGTCATACATGGGGCGCGTGGGGGGGGGTTGGGGAGCGTAAGCGGCGTGCAGGGCTCCCTGTTCTCCCGGGACAGCGGTGGTCGGGACCCAGAGCGGCTGCGCCTGCGGGTCGTGCATGGGGCGCTGGGGGGGTTGGGGAGCGTAAGCGGCGTGCAGGGCTCCCTGTTCTCCCGGGACAGTGGCGACCTCGCGGGACCGGCACACAGCCGCGAAATGGCCCTTTTTCCCGCAGCTCTTACAGATCGCTGCGCGGGCCGGGCAGCGCTGCCGGGGTGTTTCGCCCGGCCGCAGAAATAGCAGCGGGCGCCCCCGGTGCGACTTGGCGTTTGGACCGCGCAAGCCTGTGGGGTGTCCGGGGGGGGGGCTGGGTTTGTCGCGACGGGTACGTTCGGAGCCCAAAGGGCTGCCGTGCGGTCGGGGCCGTAGGCGCGGGTATTTCGCGCGGTCACATCTAGGGAGGCTGCTAGGGCCCGTGCCTCTGAGAGTCCTAGCGACTCCTTTTCTAGAAGTCTTTGGCGGATTTGGGAGGAGTTCATACCTGCCACAAAAGCATCGCGCATTAACATGTCCGTGTGTTCATTTGTGTTCACCGACGGGCAGCTGCAGGCTCGTCCCAAAATTAGTAGCGCGGCGTAGAATTCATCTATCGATTCTCCGGGACTTTGCCGTCTCGTTGCGAGTTGATAGCGAGCGTAGATCTGGTTTACTGGGCGGACATAGAGACTTTTTAGTGCTGCGAACGCCGTCTGGAAATCCTCTGCGTCTTCGATGAGAGAGAAAATCTCCGTGCTTAACCTCGAGTGCAGGACCTGTAGTTTTTGGTCTTCTGTGACCCGGCCGGTGGCCGTTCTGAGGTAGGCCTCAAAACAGGTCTGCCAGTGCTTGAAAGCTGCTGCCGCGTTCACTGCGTGGGGGCTGATCCTCAGGCATTCCGGGATGATCCTGAGCTCCATAGTCCTTTAGTCACGCTTAATAAATTGTAGCGCACAAAGACTCCGAGAGACGAATAGAGTGAAGTCGATGAGGCTTTATTAAGCGTGACTGTTCCCCCGCAGTTCAGTAGTAGACTGCCTGCGGGGGAGGACTCCAGGTACTTATACTCCGCCTTCAGGGCGGAGCTAGAGGTCAACGTCCAACCAGGACCCGGGATCTGTCAGCCAATTACATCATGGCTTCACAGTCCCACATGACCCCTAATGCATACTACCACAGTGGTCGTGTCCTGTCTGGTGATTGGCTGCTCTGTTCTGTGTGCTTACTGGTCATCCTGTGTGTCAATCACTGCCTGCCTGCACTCCATTGTACACATAGATGCATATTATGACAGTCACCAAGGGTGGCATGGTAGCACAGTGGTCAGCACTGTTGCTTCACAGCATCAGGGTCCCAAGTTCAATTCCCGCTTGGGTCACTGTCTGTGCTCCGGTTTCTGCCTGGTGCTCCGATTTCCTCCCACATGTCTCGGAAGCTGTTAGGTGAATTGGACATTCTGAATTCTCCCTCTGTGTACCCGAACAGGCGCCGGAGTGTGGGGATTAGGGCATTTTTACAGTAACTTCATTGCAGTGTTAATGTAAGCCTACGTGTGACACTAATAAAGATTATTTTTAAAAAGTGAAGATCTGTGTCAGTCCTACTGCTTATACTTGTGAGTCCTAACTTTCCTCCTAAATCAACCACTCCGACTGCTGCCTTTGATGCCTTTCTTAACAAAAATACTTGCGCTTTTATCTGTTAAATATAATGTTATTGCTGTGTTTGTAACTTTTCGTAGCCTTTGAAATAACTTAATTGACCTTGAGATCTACATAAGATTTGGCCACAGGAATATGTTTGAATGTTTTTGGCTAGTAGATCTATTTGTCTTCTTATAAGGTCTTTTTCATATCTCCTGAAAGCAGCTGAATGTTAAAACGCAGACCTTATTTTCCAGTTTAATATCAAATAAGTTTGGAAAATAAGTTTGAAAAACAACTTTTATTTACATAGCACATGTCATGTCATAGAACATCCCAAGGCACTTCACAACCGGTGATCATCAAACAACATTTGACACCGAGCCACACAAGAGGATATTAGGGCAAAACCTTGGTCAAAAGGAGCATCTAAAAGAATAAAGAGAGTTAAGGAGATACATAGATACAGAGAAGAGAGGAGCAGGAGGAGGCCTTTTGGCCCTTCAAGCCTGCTCCACCATTCATCACGATCATGGCTGATCATCCAACTCAATAGCCTAATCCTGCTTCCTCCCCAAAGCATTTGATTCCATTCTCCCCAAGTGCTATATCTAGCTGCCTCTTGAATATATTCAATGTTTTAGCATCAACTATTTCCTGTGGTAATGAATTCCACAGGCTCACCACTCTTTGGGTGAAGAAATGTCTCCTTATATCTGTCTGAAATGGTTCACCCTGAATCCTCAGACCGTGACCCTGGTTCTGGACGCACCCACCATTGGGAACATCTTCCCTGCATCTACCCTGTCAAGTCCCATTAAAATTTTGTAAGTCTCAATGAGATCCGCCCTCATTCTTCTGAACTCCAGTGAGAACAATCCCAACCTAGTCAATCTCTCCTCACACGACAGTCCCACCATCTCTGGAATCAGTCTGGTAAACCTTCACTGCACTCCCTCGAAACCAAGAACATCCTTCCTCAGAGGAGACCAAAACTGCACACAATACTCAAAGTGTGGCCTCACCAAGGCCCTCTACAATTGCAGCAACACATCCCTGCTTCTACTCTCGCAATGAAGGCCAACATACTATTAGCCTTCTTTACCACCTGCTGCACCTGCATGCTCACCTTCAGGGACTGATGCACAAGGACACCCAGGTCCCGCTGCACACTCCCCTCTCCCAATTTACAACGATTCAGGTAGTAATCTGCCTTCCTGTTTTTGCTTCCAAATTGAATAACCTCACACTTATCCAAATTATACTGCATCTGCCATTGATTTGCCCACTCGCGCAACCTGTCCAGATCATGCTGTAGGATCCGTGCATCTTCCCCCAACTTGGTATCATCTGCAAACTTTGAGATGTTACATTTTGTTCCCTCATCCAAATCATTAACATGTATTGTGAACAGCTGGGGTCCCAGCACCGATCCCTGTGGCACCCCATTAGTTAATGTCTGCCAATTTGAAAAGGACCCATTAATTCCTACTCTTTGTTTCCTCTCTGTCAACCAGTTTTCTATCCACCTCAAT
This sequence comes from Scyliorhinus torazame, assembly GCF_047496885.1. Taxonomy (NCBI): domain Eukaryota; kingdom Metazoa; phylum Chordata; class Chondrichthyes; order Carcharhiniformes; family Scyliorhinidae; genus Scyliorhinus; species Scyliorhinus torazame. The sequence goes on along the minus strand of NC_092714.1, from coordinate 106,090,607 downwards.
ACATTTCCCCCAATCCCATGTGCTTTAATTTTGCATAATAATCTCTTATGCGGGACTTTATCAAATGCATTCTGAAAGTCCAAATATACCACATCGACTGGCTCACCCTTGTCAACTGTACTGGTTACATCTTCAAAGAAGTCCAACAGATTTGTCAAGCATGATTTTCCCTTCATAAATCCATGCTGACTCTGACTGATCCTGCCACTGCTTTCTAAATGTTCCACAATAAAGTCCTTGATAATCGATTCAAGTATTTTCCCCCACTACTGATGTTAGGCTTACTGGTCTATAATTCCATGCTTTCTCTCGACCTCCCTTTTAGAATATTGGAGTTACATGAGCTACCCGCCAATCTGCAGGGACAGTTCCAGAGTCTATAGAATCCCGGAAGATGACCACCAATGCATCCACTATTTCCAGAGCCACCTCCTTGAGCACTCTGGGATGCAGATTATCAGGACCTGGGGATTTATCCGCCTTCAATCCCATCAATTTTCCCAACACCATTTCCCTCCTAATATTGATCTCCCTCAGTTCTTCCCTCTCACTAAACCTTTCTTTCTCCAACATTTCTGGTATCTGATTTGTGTCCTCTTTTGTGAAGACAGAACCAAAGTATGTATTCAATTGCTCAGCCATTTCTTTGTCCCTTATTAAGCATTCCCCTGTTTCTGTCTGTAGGGGGCCTACATTTGTCTTTACCAATCTCTTTCTCTGCACAAATCTATAGAAACTCTTAGTGTCAGTCTTTATGTTCCCTGCAAGCTTTCTTTCATACTGTACTTTGCCCTAAGGAGCATGCAGGTGGTGGAAAGCGTCATAGATAGCAGTTATAGTGATGTGGTCACACCCAATGTGCAGGCAGAGAGATGGGTGACCACCAGAAGGGGCAGACAGCCAGTGCAGGAATCCCTTGTGGTCGTCCCCCTCTCGAACAAGTATACCATTTTGGATACTGTTGGGGGGAAATAGCCAATCAGGGGAAAACAGCAGCAACTAGAGCAGCGGCACCACTGAAGACCACCCCGTATACACTCCAGGAATTCCTCCTCTACGGCATTGTGGCAAATTTGATTTGCCCAATCTATGTGAAGATTAAAATCACCCATGATCACCGATATTCCCATATTACATGCATCTCTAATTTCGTGTTTAATGTAATTCCCAACCTCAATGGAGAGGCTTATGGAGGAAATTCCAGGGCTTAGGATATTGGCAACTTAAAGTACCGCTATCATATAATCATATAATTTACAGTGTAGAAGGAGGCCATTCGGCCCATCGAGTCAGCACCAGCCCTTGGAAAGAGCACCCTACTTTAGCCCACACCTTCACCCTATCCCTGTAACCCAGTAACCCCACCTTAACTTTTTGTACGCTAAGGGCAATTTAGAATGGCCAATCCACCTAACCTGCATATCTTTGGACTGTGGGAGGAAACTGGAGCACCCAGAGGAAACCCACGCAGACACGGGGAAAATGTGCAGACTCTGCACACACAGTGACCCAAACCGGGAATGGAACCCGGATCCCTGGAGCTGTGAGGCAGCAGTGCTAACAACAGAGCCGCTGTGCCACCCTAAGTGAGGAAATATATTTTATTGCAAGAAGTTTGTAAAAGTTGACATAGTTTTATGTCATTGTTCAGCTGATAAAGTTAAACATTAAGTTAAACTTTAACTAGTTTCAAAGTTTTTTATTTATAAAATTCGTTTTTTAAAAATAAATTTAGAGTACACAACTAATGTTTTCCAATTAAGGGGCAATTTAGTGTGGCCAATCCATCTACCCTGCACATCTTTGTGTTGTGGGGGTGAGATCCACACAGACACAGGGAGACTGTGCAAACTCCATACTGACAATGACCCAAGGCCAGGATCGAACCCGGGTCCTCAGCCGCCCTATAACATTAGTTGTGTTGATAAACGTTTTTTCTTTTCCTTCTACAATGTGCGAGTTAAGTGATGTGAATGGATTTTTGTTGCGGAATCAGCAGGTTGTGATTCTACAGGCACTGCAGTCAATGATTCACATGAAGCTGCATGAAAGGCACTTGGGAATGGAAAAGTGCAAGCATAGAGCCAGGGAGGCAATCTATTGGCCAGGATTAAACCATGACATTGAAATGCTGGTGGATAACTGTGAAAGATGCCAAAGATATCAGCGTAGTCAGACTAAGGAACCTATGCCGAAGGAATAAATCCATAGTGGAGATGCAGTCGCTGAGCCAGGGACTACATGAGGGGTTGTCGGTGAGCGTTCAGCACTGGCAGGTGCAGTTGGAGGACTGCAACCGCGTGCAGGAGCAGGAGGTGATGCCGAACATGCGTGCCACCCAATCAAACATCGGACGGGTGGCGTCCGCAGTGGAGGCATTGGGGCAATGGTTTTGGCTATGGGCCAAGGCCTGGGGTATTCTGTGCGGGTGCTGGTCGAGGCCAAGGACAGGATTGCCGCCTCACAGGCGACCATGTGCCAGAGTCACCTGGACATCACAGCGACGCTCCTGAGCATGGCCCAGTCACAGCAGGCCATGGCTGGGAATGTCGGCAGCATTTTCCAGGCACTGGCCAACGTGGCACAGAAGGAGGTGGCCCAGTCCCAGAGGGAGATGGCACAGTTACTGGCTAATTTGACACACACCCATAAAGTGGTGGCACAGTCGCAGCGTAATGTAGCACAGTCGCAGACGGAGATGGTTCACTCCCTGTGCTCCATGTCCGCTAGCATGCAGACCCTGGTTGAGACCAGAGCGGGCCTCCAGGGCTGGCAGAGGCAGGTGGAGGGGAGCCTCAGGGGATAGCTCTGCTCACACGCCCATACCATGGAATAGCCCGGGGGCCATTTGGCACCCCAAGAGGTGGTGGAGCCCGTACCGGTGACTCCCGCAGGGGAGGTGCCAGAACACCGCAGACCCTCCGACTCCCCCACTCCTGTCCCTGGTGCATTTGCTGAGCAGCGGGTGGATCAGGGCGGAGCCACAATATCATGCTCTGTAGACTGGCCAATAAGAACGATGAACCTCAGAACATCTAGTTTAAATAATTTAATATGAGACAATTGCGTGATAAAGACAACTAGAATTAATAAAATAGTGAACTTCTAAAATAGGCTGGTTTAGCTCAGTGGGCTAGACAGCTGGTTTGTGATGCAGTACAAGGCCAGCAGGCGGGTTCAATTCCCGTACCAGCTTACCCGAACAGGCGCCAGAATGTGGCGACTAGGTGTTTTTCACAGTAACGTCATACTTGTGACAGTGAAAGGTTATTATTATTATTAAACTAACTAACTGTTATAGAGCTGCTGCAAATTACATCTATCCTCCAACACAACTTACTCCCAACTTCCCAGACATAGGGTCCCGTGATGGTTTAACACTGCCACCTGGTGGTCGGAGGTCATGCATAATATTGTCCACATAATTACTTTATGCATATCATCACACACGCCACCTGGGACACCCAAGCAGCAGTTGGGCCCATCCAGGCCCGGTCGCCGCAGAAGACGCCTTCCAATGGGGACCCAGATCACAGGGCAGGAATCACAGCAGGCCACCTCCACTCCTGCTGTATCGCCTGGGGAACCACCTTGATGTAGCATTACGGCCCGTAAGGCCAGAAAGTTAGACACCAGTTCAGTTGGCATGGGTGCAGGGCACAGTTTAGTTATAGGGGCTAGGGCACAAACCTGTATATATTTGTCCACATTAAACACCTGTTACCATGGTTACAACCTGCCTTTGGTGCTTTGTCAGATGGGTGTGAGGGGTGAACTGGTCTGGGCTGTCGGGGGAGGTGGAGGGGGGGAATGGGCGGGTGTTGTGGGTGGCCCAGGCTCCCCACCTCCCCCACGGACGGTGGGGAGGACGCAGCAGGCCATCACGATGTGAGCGACCCGCTCAGCATCATACTGGAGGGCCCCTCCAATGCGTTCCAGGCACCTGGACCATATCTTCTGGAGGCCGAAACAGATTTGGCATCAAATCGGCGCCCGACACGATTTTGGCATCAGAACCTATTCTCCGCCCAAACGCTTTTCCCGATTTTGGCATCAGCCAAACAGGGAATCCCACCCCTTATCTCTGGCTGGTGCAGGTGAGGCAACGATTTTGCACATTTATGGCCTGATCCTGTCTGCGGAGTAGGCGCCTCCATTGGATGAGTTGAAGATGAAGTGTTGGGGTGAACTGGGTCCAGTTTTGGATGGGAGGTGTGGAGTGAACCTCTTCACAGGACCAATTCTACCTTCTCATGTGCTGGGCTCAGCTTGAATCAGTGCAAGGTGGTGCACAGGGTGCATGTGAGCAAGGTGAGGATGAGTGTGTTTTTTTCGGGGGTGAACAATAGGTGTGAGCATTGCTCTTGGGGGCCGGCGAATCATGCCCATATGTTCTGGTAGTGTTTGAGACTTGAAAGTTTCTGAGTCTCCTTCTTTAACACCATGTCAGAGATTCTTGATATCGAACTGTAACCATGTCTGCTGGTAGCTATTTTCAGGGTTTCAGACACGCCAGTGCTGCAAATGGGGTGAAGGCAGATGTCACCGCCTTTGCCTCGTTCATAGCCCGAAGGCGGGTTCTGCTTGGGTGGAGGGGTCTCCCAGTGCCTCAGCCTGGTTCGGTGACCTTATGGAGTTCTTACATCTGGATTTGATTTAATTTATTGTCACATGTACCGAAGTACAGTGAAAAGTATTTTTCTGCGGCCAAGGGAATGTACACAGTACGTACATAGTAGACAAAAAAAGCGCACTTGACAGGGGCGAGGTTGAGTAGGTTTTTTGGGGTAGAGGACAGATGTGGGAGGTGCTCAGGAAGTCCGGCGAACCATGTCCATATGTTTTGGTCATGCCCGGCACTGGAGGGGTTCTGGAGGGGAGTGGCGGGAATAATAACTAAGGTGGTGAAAGTCCGGGTCAAGCCAAGCTGGGGGCTAGCACTATTTGGAGTAGTGGACGAGCCGGGAGTGCAGGAGGCGAAAGAGGCCTGCATTCTGGTCTTTGCGTCCCTAGTAGCCCGGCGAAGGATCTTGCTAATGTGGAAGGAGGCGAAGCCCCCCAGCGTGGAGGCCTGGATAAACGACATGGCTGGGTTCATTAAGCTGGAGAGGATAAAGTTTGCCTTGAGAGGGTCTGTGCAGGGGTTCTACAGGCGGTTGCAACCGTTCCTAGACTATCTCGCGGAGCGTTAGATGAAGGTCGGTCAGCAGCAGCAGCAACCCAGAGGGGTGGGGAGGGGGGGTTGTCTTGTGAAGGGGGTGGGGGGGGGGAAGGGGGGTCTGCCTAGGGGGTATTTGAGCAAGAGAACACATGAAAGATCTGGAAAAGTGGCATGTACGTGAGGAATCCAGTGTACAAAGCTCTGTAACATATCGTTTTACCATGTTTATATCTTGCTATGTGCGTTTTCTTTCTATTTTGTTACGAGGGGGGGGGGTTTGTAAGGGTGAAAAATTGTGTTAAAAAACTTTAATAAATATCTTTTTTTTAAAAAGAATAGTCAAGTCCAGTGACAATAAAATATGAAATGAGGGTTTCAGCAGCAAATATGTTCAGATGGGGGGGTGAAGTCAGGCGATGTTACAAGGGTGGGAATAGATGGTAATGATGCTAGGACATATGGTCAAAAGCTCATTTTGGAATCAAATATGACACCAAGGACGGGAATAATTGAATTCCCAATAATTGTCAGGGAAACTGATGAATCCGGTACAGATAGGGAATGGAGTTTATGGCCGGGTTCTGAAAACAATGGTCTTGTTCTTCCTCATAATTTATTGGAGGAAATATCTGCTAATTTAGTATTCTATATCAGACACGAAGTCTGATCGTTTACAATACCGTGGAGGATTGAGAGAGCTGGTCATGAGGTACAGCTGAATGTCATCAGCACACATGTGGGATGATGCTGTGCTTTTAGATGATGCCACTGAGAGGCAACATGCAAATTGGAAATAGGTTTTTGTCCCTGTCACAATATTGAAAAAGCTTTTGTCAAAGTCACAAATGACATTCTATGTGACTGCGATGAAGGTAAACCTCCCAACCTATCTGCATCTTTTCATCTTAACCATGCCATCCTCCTCCCACAACTCTGAACCATTACCCAGCTGTGCCGTACTGCACACACCTGCGTCCATTCTTATCTATCCAGTTGTAGGCATATCATCACTTTCAATGGTTTCTCTCCTCACTCCTGTACTGAGACCTATGGTCCGAGATTCTCAGAGCCCGCGCCTGGTCGGGGAATCGCCGGGGTGGGCGCGGGAATCCCACCACACCGCTCCGACGCCGGGCTGCCGATTCTCCGGCGACCGAAGAATCGGCGCCAATCGCGCCCGCGCGGTCGCCGCAGCACCAGTCGAGTGCCGCTGAAATAGGCTCCCGCGGCGATTCTCCACGCGCGATGGGCCGAACTCCCACCGAGTCCCGCCGCCGTGGTTCAGACCTGGTACCATCCGGTGGGAGCCCGGACCCACGGCCGATGTGGGCGTCCTGGTGGGGGGGGGAGGAATCTGACTCGGGTGGGGGGGGGGGTGCCTCCAGGGGGTCCAGGCCCACGATCGGGGGCTTCCGATCTGCGGGCTGCCGAGATCTGGAGGGGGCCTACCTCCTGCCGTGCAGGCCTGCTGTTCGGTTTCGACATGCTGATCCGTGCTGGCGCGGAGACAGCAACCACGCCCACGGGCCGGCACGGAGACGGCAACCACGCCCACGGGCCTGCGCCAGCCATGTTGGGCTGGTTTTCGGCGCCGGTGCAGCACACAGCACTCCGGCGCCGTTCTAGCCGCCGAAGTACAGGGCTTGGAGGCCCTTTGACGCCGGCGTTTCTCACGCCGGTTTCGACACCGGCGTCAATACTTGCCCGCGATATCTGTGAATCCCGGCCATGATGTCCCCAAGGATCTTTCCTTGATGTCATTTGAAAACACTTCCAGAGCAATAGATATAGAATTGAATATATAATAATATATACAATTGATAAGTTGCTGGCTTCATATCAATTTAGAGCAGTTGATGCACCCTGAAACTGCTCTAAATTGATATGAAGCCAGCAATTTAAAGGGCATGAATTCTGGGCCAGTCAGCCTGCATGTAAGTTCCCCAGATCTATCCCGCTCCCAGGCCATTTTCTGGAAGGCAGCATGGTGCAGGTGGCTAATTAAACTAATTAATGGCTAATTAAGGCTTGTTAAAGGAGGCTAATTGGGATTTTCAAATCAACTCCCAAGTACCCAGAGGTGGTGGAGGCCAGTTTAGCTGACTGCAGGCCTCCTGGCAGTGGTGCTGGCAGGAGGGGGAGCACTCCAGGCAAGCTTAGAGGTTTTCCCTGTCAGCCTGGGTGCTGTAGCAGCAACAGGTTATACTGCATTGGTGGTGTGACTGTAAAAGTCATTTTTTATCTAAACTTTAAGAAGGTTGGAGTGGGGGTGCTTCCATTTTGAAGCGTCCTCTCCTTCACTTACCTTCCATTGTTTACTGAACCTATGCTCAAGCTGGAAGGTTCTGATTGGCCCTCCAGCTTTGAGACCCTGTAGATCATCCTTAATTGGATGGAGACCTTGCCCTTTGACTATTCACTGGCCGTTCCTGGGAAAATCACATCAACCAACTGATTCCCTCACGAAAAAGCTTCTCACCCCCATATGGGCCTAGATAGCAGGGTTCAGGCACCCGCAGGGAAAATCTTGCCCAGAGGCAGATTTGCCTTCTGAATGCAGCAAAGGCAAACCTGAATTAAGTCTCTCAGTGCATTAAGTAGACTATAACTTCAATACAGAGACTCACAATAATCCAATAATGTGTATTTAATCCAATAAGCATTATAATAAACTAGTACATTACTGCAATATAAAGCCTACAATAAAACAGGAAAGTAATTTGTCATCAGAATAAATTAGTTATTATGGAGTCAGTCAAAAGCAAACATGAAAGGGGAAAAATTAAGGAAATGTTGGTTAATTGACAAGGAACAATGCAATCATTAACATGGCTTCATGTTTCAATCCAATAATAGCCCAAAGGCATTTTCTCAATACTATACTTGTTTGCAAAATAAGGTTGTTTTAACCCATTCACATTTGCTAAATGAAAACAAATTTTGGGAAAATCATTTAAAATTATTTCTGCAGTTCCAATTATTGGAATTAAAGCAACAATTTCTACTCTTGTTTAAGCAGTAAGTGTGAATGAACATGATGCGGTTTTGAACTGCTACATTTATTTGGTACTATAAAACTTTCCCACTCGATTATCTTCTGAACTCTGCTGTGCAACAGATTAAGGGGTAATTGCAGATACCAAGCTTAATGCTTTATGCTTCCCACAGGAAGGGAAGTCACATCAATTGGTAATTTATTATGGTTTGGTCTTACATAATGCTGAGCAACCACAGAGTGGAACTGCCAGAAGCCTAAGATCAGGCCACCTGCCTACCCTCCACCAAGGAATAGTACAGAAGACATGGAAAGTATTAGAAATTTGAAATGTATTGAACCTGATGAACACAGGGACATTAAAGTATCATATTAAACTCTCGGGAGATGATTCACAAACATGAAGCGACACAATCGCCAATTCAGCTTTATGTTGCCAATCAAAAGCCTTCTACCATGGGGCAATTTTTGTCTCAGCTTTACCCAATTTGTGCCTTGAAAACGAAGCACTACTGAAAGCACATCAGGTGGAGGATTAACCAACTGAATTACTATTCTTTGTCAGCCCAATTCCAGGGCGGGATTCTCTGTCGGGAATTCAATCGAGAATTGATTACGACGTCAAAATCGTGACGGGTGCAGATTTCACGCCTAATCGCAATTCTCCGTTGCCTCGACAGCAGCATCAATGCATTCTAGAACGCATGTACAGTAACATTTTAAAAAATAAATTTAGAATACCCAATTCATTTTTTCCAATTAAGGGGCAATTTAGCGTGGCCAATCCACCTATCCTGCACATCTTTTGGATTGTGGGGTGAAACCCACGCAAACACGGGGAGAATGTGCAAACTCCACATGGACAGTGACCCAGGGCCAGGATCGAACTTGGGACCTCGGCACCGTGAGGCCACAGTGCTAACCACTGCACCATCATGATGTCCAAAATGCATGTACAGTAACAACCTTTGGCATATCATGAGCGGACCTGACCCGGTATACTCCAGGGCCTCCATGATTCTCTGCTTCCAATGGACCGAATTCCCGATGGCGAGGATCACTTGTGCTTTTATGAATCGTGAAACAGGTGCCGTGGCTGCTGAGGGAGTGAGAGGGGGTAAGGAAAGTGTCCAACAGCACCATAATGTGCTGACAGTTGTGCCGCTGGCCGTGCGGCTTCTGCCAGGGATGGGGGTAATAGTGGTGGGTGGCCAGTAGGTGGGCTGTGGGATCAGGGTGGACGGGCTCGGAAGACCATTTTTGCAGCATGCAAGGCAGCCATGCAGCTGCGTTAACCGCTGACTGCCCACTGTGAACTTAGTGCCAAGGGATGTATAGGTGTCCTCCCAGGCCACCCCCCTAGGTGCCCTCTGGCCCCAGCCGACCCATCTGCCGTATGGGTGCGCTCCAGCGCAACCAGTGTCATCTTGTTGGCTGGGCTCGTGTGTGTGCGGAGTGAAGTGTGTATATGCGGCTGCAGCTATCGGCCTCCTGAGTGTCAATCGTGAATCTGGCGAATCCAGCATCATTTCCCATTGGAATCAATTGTGTTGCACGTGGTGCCGGTGCTAGCCCCTCAACGGTCGCTGAATGGGTCCAGGTGCGACGCCAGTTTTACTGTCGTGGAAGTCCATGAATCCTATCCTAGTTTCAACGCTTAGTCTCAGGAATCAATCAGGCAACGCGCCTCAATGACTACCGTCCAGTGGCCCTGATATCAATCGTAATGAAGTGCTTTGAGAGGTTGGTCATGAAGTGCATTATCTCCATAATCGCAGTGTTGCTCTCTTTGGTTGTTTCTAAATATGGCGGTCAATATGGTCACCTTCCTTAATTCTAATTACGTTTGCTTTAGAGTCGCCAGGTATCTTTCGATACCGGCACAAGGTTCAAACCCGAATACTGATCAAAGAGTTGGTACACCAGTTAGTTAATTCAAAGTCAATCCTATTTATTTACACTCACAGTAATATCTACTCATGCACGAAATACTACAGACTAAACTATCACTACTGCTAAAGCCTATACTTAGCTTCGGGCGTCAGAGGAACAATGGCCGTTGTTCGGTTCTGAGGCTGCTGGGGTCGAAGTGGTAGAGGGGAACAGCTAAGGTCGTCCATCTGGTATCGAGCGTTGACCTTGGACTTACTTGCTTCTGGTGTAGCTGGTGGAAGGGTCTTTCCGCTGTGAGAGCCGATTCCAAGAGAGCGATTCTCTCGTGGGGGCTCCTTCTTATACCCAAAGGGGCTTCGCGTTCTTTTGGGCGGGCCTTGAACTTGGCCCCAATCAATTGGGCCATTTCTTGATCATTCGCATTGATCCTGACCAATAAAGGGGTGGGTGCCCTGATGGCTGGGCGTGTCCTAGGTGGCCGTTGGCCTGCTTTGTTTTCTGCATTCAGTTTGGGGAACTGGCACCGCGAGGTCTGGGGCCAGATTAGTTACTTAAGTACCTTCCTTTGTTCCCGAAGATGGGCCATCCATATGCTAATGGGCCGACAGTTTCAGTCTCGTCTGGGAGCTGTTTCTCCAATATGCAAGACAGGCTCTGTGCCTGCTTGCTTTCTTAACATTGTCCATTTTTCCCTGCAATCTTTGCAATTGTCCATTTTGTATTCTGGAAGTGGCCATCCCAGATGGCTACACCAGAACACCTAGATCCACTGCAGTTCGCATACCACCACAACCGGTCCACAGCAGACGCCATTTCCCCAGCCCAATACACATCCCTAGAGCATCTCGACAACAAGGACTCCTACATCAAACTCCTATGTATTGACTACAGCTCCGCCTTCAACTCCATAATCCCAGCCAAGCTCATATCAAAGGTCCAAAACCTAGGACTTGGCTCCTCACTCTGCAACTGGATCCTTGATTTTCTGACCCACAGGCCACAATCAGTAAGAATAAACAACAATACCTCCTCCACGATAGTCCTCAATACCGGAATCCTGCAAGGCTGCGTACTTAGCCCCCAATATACTCCCGATACACACGACTGCATGGCAAAATTTGGTTCCAACTCCATCTGTAAGTTTGCTGATGACACGACCATAGTGGGTCAGATCTCGAAAAAGAACGAGTCAGAATACAGAAGGGAGACAGAGAACAGAGTGGAGTGGTGCAACAACAAGAATCTATCCCTCAATGCCAGCAAAACTAAAGAGCTGGCCATTGACTTCAGGAAGCAAAGTATTGTACACACCCCTCTCAGCATCAACAGGGACGAGGTGGAGATGGTTGACAGCTTCAAATTCCTAGGTGTGCACGGCACCAAAAATCTGCCCTGGTCCACTCACGTCGATCCTACCCCCAAGAAAGCACAACACCGCCTATACTTCATCAGGAAACAAAGGAAATTCGGCATATCCACACTGACTCTTACCAACTTTTAAAGCATTCTATCTGGCTGCATCACAGCTTGGTATGGCAACTACTCGGCCCAAGACCACAAGAAACTTCAGAGAGTCACGAACACAGCCCAGACCATCAAACGAACCTGCCTCCCATCCATTGACTCTACCTACACCTCCTGCTGCCTTGGGAAAGAGGGCAGCATAATCAAAGACCCCTCCCACCCAGCCTTCTCACTCTTCCAACTTCTTCCATCGCGCAGGAGATGCAAAAGTTTGAGAACACGCATAAACAGATTAAAAAACAGCTTCTTCCCGATTTTTACCAGACACCTAAATGACTTTCTTATGGACTGACCTGATTAATACAACACCCCTGTATGCTTCACCCAATGCCGGTGTCTATGTATTTATATTGTGTACCTTATGTTGCCCTATTATGGATTTTCTTTCTCTTTCCTTTTATTTTCATGTACTAAACGATCTGTTTGAGCTGCTCGTAGAAAAATAATTTTCACTGTAGCCAGTTAAAATGGCTAACTCCCGATTTAGAATGGCTAACTCCCGATTTTAAAAGGCGAACGGCAAAGGCTGATGGGAAAGTCAGCCAACAGGACACAAACAAGCAGCTGTGGGTTGAGTGTGTATTTACCTCTGGAAAGGCCAGACAAGATCGATACCGGCAACCATCAGCATAACAAAACACCAGCCATCTACATATTAATGAGCAATCCCCGGGAACAATGAGCAACATTTAGATACATAAAGCCGACCCAGACTCGTCGGCGCCAGCAGAAGCCGACACAAAGGGAGGTGAACGACCACCTCAAGACCGCCCATCGATCAAGGAATCGCTCCAGCATTGGAGAAAATCGAACCAAGTGACTGGGACAAAGGTACACTTGGAACCAGGTACAGGGTCCGCCCCGAAAGGCGGGAAGCCCCTGGGGACTATGAGAATAGAGTCCAAGTTCAAATCATTCTTCTTGACCGGGTCACTCAGCAACGCGAACCAACCCTTGACAGTGACCGGTCCAGCCATCGCTGAAATCTAGTAAGTCTTACTTCAACGCTCGCTACGAGATAGGCGCTCCTAGCTACCAATCTGTACCAACTTCGAATCCCATAGGCTCAGAACCCGAACGAAAGGCCATTCGTTTCCCTGACCTGGTGGGCCAGTTCCGAGTTAAGTATTGGCCTGTTAGTCATAGAAGTAGCTTAGACGTAGAATTTATGCATGAGTAGTGATTACTGTGTATAATAAATGTGCTTTGATTTAAATCTTACTAAGCGGTGTATTGGATTATTGATCATTACTCGGACATGAACCACGTGGCGGTATCAGAAAGATACCTGGATACTCAAGAGCAAAGGTGATAAAACAGAGCAATTAAACTAAGGCAAAATTGAGCAAAATTATTTGGCGACATCCTGATGGGACCCGATCTAGAAGTGGAAAACCACTTCGGGAGAACCCAGCATTTGAATTAGAAGTCCAATTGGAAACAGAAAACCACAAGTGTTCAAGCAGTTCTGATCAATAGTCATAATTCGGAAGTGTGTGTATGCTTGCGTAACTAACAGGGCTATAAGGTAAAACTGATAGATTTTTGTTGCGTCAAAACTGTCGGAAGTTTGTATATCGGAAAGTAGCGAACGCCGTACCCGTATTTACAGCACCGCCTTAGCTCCCCTGTTCCAAATTTAAAAGAAGCATTCAGATAGGAAAGATGGCAATGCAGGCAATGCAGTGCCTAATGAATCCTGAGGAATTTGCGGTCGCAGCGGCCAGCAGCAGTAGAGTGGGACAATGTCCCATTTGGGAGGAAGAGATCAGGAAATATCTCAAAGGGAAAGGATAGCCCCTTTGGAATGATTTCTGTGATAACGAGGAATCAGGTCCCGGGAGTATAGGACATACTTGGTGGGAGAACCTGAGCGAGATCCACAAAAAGAGCTTAGGGAAAGCTCGCAAGCCGATGGCAATCGTGTCCTGCTTGGCACAATTGCGAGGCACAGAGGAGGTCGTTAGGATGCTCCAGAAAGAAGTTGAAGGCATACATCGGATGAGTAAGGTCGATGTAAGAGAGGTAGAAAAGGAGAATTTAGACTTGAGAAGGAAATTGGCAGCAAAAGATGTAGAGGTGGATGACGACAAAAGGGCTCACCAGTCTTGTCTGGCGCACTTAAGCAGCTTCCAGTCTCAATACGAAAAGGCCTATCAGGACACGCAACGTGCAGTCCTGGTATGAGAAGAAACGGAAAAACAGGTAGAGGCATAACAAAAACAGTGTGGTGACCTCAAGGCAGCATTAAGAGCACTCCATGCTGCCACCACAGAACATAGACAAAGCACATTAGACCACGCAAAGTGCCGGAAGCAGATTGCAGAGCTGCAATCACTGCTTTCTGTTCAAAAAGGTTTTAAGGAAACCTTTGGAGAAAGATTCGATCAGGAAGACAGCCCTGATTGGGAAGAACTGAATGAAACAGCGCAGAGATATGTTCAGGGAACATGTGCGCAGGGAAAGCCACAAAAGAGAAAAACGCCCCATGCCCCCACACAGCAGATAGATCAGGCTCCAATGAACCCAGTAACCACCCACCGCACAGCCACATCGGACGATGCGGAATTTCTATATTCCACCCCCTTAACAGTGACCCAATGACGGGACGCGTGCGATAAGATCACACCGTTCCTCCCCACTTCAGACCCCCACCATTTCTTTGCCACAGTTAAACATCAGGCAACCATGTACGGCCTGGATGAGCGAGAGCATGTAAAGCTCACCGTTTTAAGTTTAGATCCGTCAGTAGCAGCAGCCCTTCCCGACCCACAGAATGTAGGAGGAGGCACCCTTACAGAAATGCATACCGCGATCCTGGATGCGATCGGGTATAACCGGGGTGACCCCGTAGATGGCCTCAACAAATGTAGGCAAAAGAAATCCGAGCACCCCACAGCGTTCGCTGGACGCCTGTGGATTCACTTTGCAGCAGTCTTTGGAGACGTAGACCGTGCCCATTTGTCCCCAGACAACATTGCCAAATGGACCCGCACCCTTATCTCCCATGCCACAGAAACAGGACAGAAAGCCTGCGCGAGTTATGATCCCTCAGAGGAGGCCCATAACGAGAAGTGGGTAGTAAAAAGATTGTCCCGCACTTGGGAGCAATCTGTCCAAAGTAAACCCACCGTTAAGAATAGCGAGGAAAAGCAGGCCGCCGCAGATATGCAGACAGTAAAAACAACACACCACAACCCCGCATGGGTGAATGAGGGAAAGAACAGCCCCCCACCCAAGTCACAAGTGTGTTACAACTGCGGACAGTTGGGAACACTTCGCAAAAGAGTGCAATGCCCCTAAAAAGCCACAGAGAGCCCAGCAGACGGGCACTCTGATTAAGAAAAAGACAGAGCCCATTCATAGCGTTAGCGCCCGTTCAGATCAGACGAACTTGACCGGAACGGACAGACGGTGTACGGGCTCCCCCAGTTGGGTCTGCGACACCCTTTGGGATAGGTCCGGACGACCGGTAGTTGCAGCAAAAATTCGGGGACAGACCATCGAATTTCTCTGGGACACAGGAGGGTCCCGCACCACAATAAATTCCTCCACCCTGTTTCAAAAAGACACGTGGCCCACTACAGCCACTATCACCCTCAGCGGCTTTACAGGCCACTCACAGCAGGGACACATCACAGCCCCTGTACCAATTCAAATCGGCACCATCACCACCAAGCACCCCGTGGTTTTAGTTGACCTGCCCCACACAGCAGAACACATTCTGGGAATCAATTTCATGAATTCCCACCACCTTTCATTCGATCCAGTCAACCAGTGTGTCTGGAAGATGGCAAAATCCGCAAGAGCCCCCGCAACGCTCAACATAGGAGAGTACATGAACAAAATTAGCGCCGTAGGCGAATTTTGGTTCAACCCGACCACGCTTAGTACGGACAAGCAGTTTAGGACAGTTCTGCAAAAGAACAGGGCAGCATTCGCGACCCACAAGCACGGCTGTGGACGGATGACTGGCTCCGTACAAGTAACAGGACCTTACCCTAGACCCCAAAAACAGTATAAATTTCCCCAAGAGGCAGAGGGAGAAAACTCCAAGGTAATAGAAAGCTTATTAGAGCAGGGCGTACTTCGATCAGTAGCCTCCACTAATAATGCCCCGATTTGGCCAGTGAGAAAGCCCGATGGATTATGGCAACTGACCATCGATTACCGGGAACTCAACAAAGTCACCCTCACAGCAGCCCCCACGGTAGCCACAAGTCCCGAGACCATGCTCAAGCAGGGACTCAATTCCCGATTCTTTACGGTTTTGGACGTCAGTAATGGATTCTGGTCCATTCCATTGGCAAAGGCGTGCCAGTACAAATTTGCCTTCACCTTTAAAGCACAGCAGTACACGTGGACATGCCTGCCACAAGGATTCCACAACTCTCCCTCCATTTTCCACCGACAGCTGGCAAATGGTTTAGCCAAATTCTCTCGCCCCGAATGTCTGGTACAGTATGTAGACGACCTACTACTGCAGACAGACATCAAGGAAGAGCACATTGAGCTTCTGTCCGAACTCCTGGAACTATTACACTCAATCGGTTGTAAAGTCAACCCCAAAAAGGCCCAGATTTTGGAAGAAAAGGTGACATATTTGGGAACAATTATCACGCACGGTAAACGCGAGATCGAGCATAAAAGGATTGACTTGATTGCTAAATTGCCTCTTCCCCAGAACGCTTCAGCCCTCCAGTCATTTTTAGGACTGGTTGGCTACTGCCGAAACCACATTGACGGTTTCGCCAGCAAGGCAGCACCCCTCTCAGACCTCCTAAAGAAAGGAGCCCCCTGGGAATGTCTTCCGCAACATACAGATGCTGTGGACTCTTTAAAACAGGCACTCATAGCAGCCCCTGCACTACAAGTTCCAGACCCGCTTTCCCCTTACGCCATAGAGGGAGCGACCACAGACCGCACCCTTTCGGCCATGTTCCTTCAGGAATTGCACGACCAGTTAAGGCCCGTAGCTTACGCTTCCAGAATTTTAGATGCTGTGGAGCAGGGATTTTCAGCCTGTGAGAGGCACCTGCTCGCAGTATTTTGGGCAGTCCAGTATTTTTCGTACATTACCGGACTGAACCCCATCACAATTCTCACAGAACACACCCCCACCCAACTTTTATTGGACGGACGACTCAAGGACGGTACCGTCAGTCAAATAAGAGCAGCTAGATGGACCCTTCTCTTGCAGGGACGGGACATCACTGAGAAAAGGACAAAGACACACACCTATTTAGCCGACAATTTACAGTACCCCGGAACCCCCCATGAATGTGAGATGATCTCTCCACACCACAACACAGGCCTCTTTATCGCTAAAACAACCCCAGAAAGATAGGTAGTTCAATCCAGAGCCCCCCAGCACACAGACACGTGTGAGCCCATAAAGATCTATGTGGATGGATCTTCCACAGTCTTGGATGGGAAGCGCATAACAGGTTGCGGTATCTATGTCGAGGACGCGCAGGGACGCGCCCTCGAGGAAATATTGTTAAAACTACCCGGACACTTAGGCGCGCAGGCAGCAGAGCTCGCGACAGTCGCATATATAGTTGAGCACCCAGATTCCTTCCCCAGCCCAGCAGACATATACTCGGACAGCCTCACGGAATTTCTGCCCCTGTGGAAAGCAAGAGGATTTGTTTCCGCAGACGGAAAAACCCTCCCCTCAGCCCCATTGCTCCGTCATATTTGAAAGAACCCAGAACAGGACTTATGGGATAATCAAAGTCAGCAGCCACCCATCGTTCCTCACCCCCTGGAAATGTAAAAGCCGACGCACTGGCCAAAGCAGGTTCCAGACACGGATACCTTTGGACACCCCCCGAAAGCGCACCAGTGGTCTCACAGACAAAGATCGAGGATCTAGTGGAGGCCCAGAAGCAGGACTGCAATCTCAGGGAGATTGTAAAAGGGAAATATCCAGCTCCCTATGAGAGATTTAGAAATGCACTGACCACACATGACGGTGTGGTGTTAAAAGACACCCTTTATGTGGTTCCTGACCAGGACAGGAATCAATTGATTTGCTTGTTCCATGACGGTCATGGACATCAGGGAATCGATCCCACTACAGCCCATCTCAAGCAGCTTTGTTGGTGGCCGAATTTAAAGGAAGATGTAAACCATTACATACAGAATTGTCTTATCTGTGCCCAGAATAATCCGGACAGATATGCCAAAAAGGCTCAACTCAGCCACACCCGACCCGTTAATGGCCCCTGGACTAACCTCCAGATCGATTTTATAGGACCATTGCCACTTGCAGGAATGGCTATAAATATGTACTTGCGGTAATTGACACATTTACAAAATGGGTGGAAGCATTCCCGGCCCGCACAAACACGGCAAAAACCACAGCCAAGATTTTGACCCACCACATCTTTACAAGATGGGGACTCCCCCGTAGCATTGAATCCGACCAAGGCTCCCATTTTACGGGACGTGTCATGCAGAACGTCCTCACGATATTTGGCATCACCCAAAAATCCCTCATAGCATACCACCCACAGTCGAGTGGTATCGTGGAGCGCATGAATCGGACCCTAAAATCCTCCCTCAGAAAAATGGTCCAGCAGAACAACACCACTTGGGACTCAGACCTCCCTTTTGCGCTGATGTTTTTGCGTAACACAATTTCTACTTCCACAGGTTACACCCCACACACCCTCATGACCGGACGCCCCATGAAAGGCACAGAATATTTGTTAGGTTTGGACTTGACCAGCCCCGAAGTGACGGCCCTCACACACGAGAAAGCAGTACAACAATTAGTGGAAGATGTTAAAACGGCTCAGCTAGCAGCCGCAGTAAAATTGGGCACCAGAAAGAAACAGAGCAAGGCAGTGCATGCGACTGAGTACAGTATCGGACAGCAAGTGATGCTCTCTGTATATAACCCCAGCACATTCCTGTCACCAAAATACTCGGGTCCGTATTCCATTGCGGACAAAGTAAGCCCTTCCGTTTATAAAATAAAGTACCCCAATGGTAAGACTGCGTGGTTTCATATTAACCAGCTGAAGGCTGGAACATTGTCGAACCACGCACACAACATCATGCTCGACGCAGCACACCACACCCTGCCCACAGCCAACGTAACCCTACCAACCCCCACCACGCCCAGCCCAGCCACGGACTCGACCTCGACTCCACCCCCGAAATATACACTCCGCCCCGGAACGCCCACAGACTGCAACAGCAGAGATAGCGACTGTGACTCGGACGATAGCCACAGCACGCCTCCCTACTATCCCCATGCAACAGGACCCACACCCAGCGACTGCAACTACGATCCAAGTGATCCCTTCATGATCACTTTCCTGAACAAACCCCACCACCGACCACCGAACCACACTGACGACCCCGATTTTGTCCCCACACAACTAGACACCAATTACTGGCACCGAGATAACTCGTTCAGACTTGTCCGCAACGACGAGAGCGACCCCACCTCACACCACGCAGCCCTTTCAGCCCTGATACACTCAAGAGTTTGGCACCCGGGAGAAGAGGATGACCTTGGGTCTGACTCCCAAACCGAGAACCCCTTTGCGACCCTGTTCGCAACCGAGAACTGAGGTGTCCAGATGATGTTTTAAAAAGGAACCGCTTGGGAGAAATGTTGTCCTTTCTGATGGAACCTGCAGAATGTTTTATGTTGTGTGTACATTTGTTAAATGTTGTATGTCCGACAGGAGAATTTATTTCTCACTGCCCCACGCCTATTCGGCCGAAACCTCTGAGGACTTGCCTACAGAAACTCACCATTGCCAGACACCAGTTCGGCTGAAACCTCGGAGAGCTTGTCTGCAGAGACTGGTTACGGAACCAGACGCCCATTCGTAACTGCCCTTCTGGTTCGAAGGATAGAACCACTACGGCAGCCCCACCACGATGACTACATTTTTTGCCCGTTCTTGTCGGTTGCTCAGGCAGTGGAGAAGCGGCTTGGGACCCGCCCTGCCTGGGAACCTCCATCTGGTCAACTACGCTCGGGTAGGAGAGACACGGCATTGGTAGCCGTCCTACCCGGGGACTCCATCCAACTCTTATCCGTCGCGGCCCATACGCACCTCATTTTGGCACTTTCAGTTCAAAAAGTTTTGTTTTGTTTAGGTAACCTTTAGGTTGCCAACCACATGCTAATTACATCCTGAAACATTTGGATGGTAAATCAGCACTGGTTCATTATTGGGAAGTCCTAAAATTTGTTTTTTGAAAAAAAAAATGAGGGAGTCACATATAGTGACCAATTATAAAGGGAGTAATTGGCACTACAGGACAGACACACTAGCGTACAAGACATTAAACAAAGATAGTTACAGACACTATGCTTGTTTCCACAGAACTCCAGAAGCTCCAGGACCGGAGAAGAGAAGAAAGAAAAGGAAAGAGAAGAACCATGAGGAATTCCTTCACGTGGATCACCCCCATGATTTTGGACATTTGGTTGCGTGTGAACGCGAACCCCATGGCTTCAAGCCCCCCAGGCGAAAATGTTTCACTGCCCCGCAGTACCCAGAGCCCAGTCACCAGCGACACTACAGCATCTTGGTGTGCCAGGTTTATAACCTGGTACTCTCTGTCCTATGTAATCAAAACGTTACTAGCATTAGCGATACTCTGCTGCATCGTGCAGACTATGCGTCTACGGAAATGGAGAAGGAGAGCCTACCGCGCTCGAACCCCGATATATAGGATCAGATCCCCTATGTTCGGATACGACCAGACCCCCGACCCCCGCGATCTATAATAAAGTGCATTCCCTTGCGTTTATTGTAAATAAAGAAATGTAAAGAACTGTTCATGAGCAAATTGTATGATCCTGAGCTTGACTGCCAAGCCAGGAAAGACTATATGAAATGCTATGATTTTGTTGTATGATTGAGGAAGGTAGGATAATGAAATGTTTAAGTGAGTGTAGTGTATTAAGAATAGTTAGAGGTTCCCAGTTTATTGTTTTGTAATGCATGTCCCTGTTTGACATAGCGCCCTTAGAATTGTTAGTTAAAATGTTTTTGCATAGCTATGGTCAGTGCAGAGGCCATGAAGGAAGTGCCCCCCCCCCCCCAGGTCAGGGGATGGAAAGCAACATAGTTAGTGATCCTTCACGCTTCGCGTTAGGATCACAAGGAGGGTTTTTAGCCAGTTAAAATGGCTAACTCCCGATTTAGAATGGATAACTCCCGATTTAAAATGGCGAACGGCAAAGGCTGATGGGAAAGTCAGCCAACAGGACACAAACAAGCAGCTGTGGGTTGAGTGTGTATTTACCTCTGGAAAGGCCAGACAAGATCGATACCGGCAACCATCAGCATAACAAAACACCAGCCATCTACATATTAATGAGCAATCCCCGGGAACAATGAGCAACATTTAGATACATAAAGCCAACCCAGACTCGTCGGTGCCAGCAGAAGCCTATACAACGGGAGGTGAACGACCACCTCAAGACCGCCTATCGATCAAGGAATCGCTCCAGCATTGGAGAAAATCGAACCAAGTGAGTGGGACAAAGTCCAATCACTTGGAACCAGGTACAGGGTCCACCCCGAAAGGCGGGAAGCTCCTGGGGACTATAAGAATAGAGTCCAAGTTCAAATCGTTCTTCTTGACTGGGTCACCCAGCAACGCGAACCAACCCTTGACAGTGACCGGTCCAGCCATCGCTGAAATCTAGTAAGTCTTACTTCAACGCTCGCTATGAGATAGGCGCTCCTAGCTATCAATCTGTACCAACTTTGAATCCCGCAGGCTCAGAACCCGAACAAAAAGCCATTCGTTTCCCTGACCTGGTGGGCCAGTTCCGAGTTAAGTATAGGCCTGTTAGTCGTAGAAGTAGCTTAGACATAGAATTGAATTTATGCATGAGTAGTGATTACTGTGTATAATAATTGTGCTTTGATTTAAATCTTTTTAAGCGGTGTATTGGATTATTGATCATTACTCGGACTTGAACCACGTGGCGGTATCATAAAGATACCTGGCGACTCAAGAGCAAAGGTGATAAAACAGAGCAATTAAACTAAGGCAAAAGTTAGCAACATCACTCTACCTCGGTACACATAATAAACAAATCCAATCCACTCTTCAGGAGGGCTTGACTTGGGCAGCCAGAAGTCACACTGGGAACAGGTGGAGGACCAATCAATAAATGCAATTCATGAGCAAATGATGTCATTGATACCCTGATACCTTCCCCGCTACCACGAGTTGCACAAATCTGCTTGCAAACCATACAGGTCAGGACACAATGAGTTCTAGTGATGGAAAGGATTCCCTGCTGCAATCACAAAAAAACAAAAGCAGTTCTGTTGCTGAGTTTTATGGCATGCACGTGTGTGTATTTTGACCTTAGAGACCTTTGCTCATCTTGCTACTCCAGAGAATGGAGTTCACCATGCCATCATAAAGCATATCTCCTGTTCAATCAAAGTGCTTTTACCCATCCCCTTTAAGGTGCTGCTGCAGGCCCTTCAAGGTGAAGACCTCACCAATTAAATATTAAAGAAGATTGGACTGCAAAATGTGACTGAACATCTGATTTGCTGCATATATATATATTGAACTAAAAATCACCACAGTTCTTCCATATAAAGTTTGTTCCACTATAATATGATCTAATATAACCAAAACATTGTTTCTATTAATATTTTACAACCCGCCTCACAAAAATGCAAATAGTCTCAATCATGAACAAAAATTCATGATGCATGATATGACAGGTTGTTTTCAGATTGAAGCACCTGCGAATATTGATATATTATAAATCAGGAATTTCCAGTTTTGTAGACCATGAAAGAGCTCACACCGAGTTGTTGAAAGGAAATAAATGTTGATGATGATAACTATTATTTACACAGCATAAGGTCCCCAGCCGGGTTTCACCTGTCGATGCCAAAATTAGCCGACTTTATTCAGAAGAAAACTATACATGGTTCAAGGTTCCCCGCCCCCTTTAACAGGGGAGCTCATATTCGGCGAGGCTCACGGGGAGTTTAATCATTGCCACCTGGTAAGTCCAGTGCAGGTTATGACACACAACCACTTGGACCGCAGTTAATCAGAACGAAAATGTGTTTTTAAAAAAGCAACCTTTACAGAACTTCTGGTGGCGGACATGGTGTGAGTGCTTGCACACAGGGCAGCTCCTGCTTGAAGGCGATAAAAAGAGCTCTTTTTACCTGCAATTTGGTGCAACTTCAACAGAAAAGTGTAGCTGAAGGTCGGAGGAGAAGTTCCTCCCCGGGAGTGGTATGTCTGCTGGTTACCAAACCCAGCAGAAGAAGGTGAAAGACCTGGCCAAGGAGTTGGAAGAGACCTATGGCGAAGCAGCCAGTGGAAAGATGGCGGAGGAGGAAGGGCTAGTGCAAGTCGGAAAGCCCCAGATGGAACAGTTGATGGCCTTCAACAAGGAAGAGTTCCACCAGCAGAGGAAGGAGATGCAAGGAGATTGCTCGAAGGCCATCGAAGGGGCTGTGGCACCCCTGCAGGGCTTGATGGAGAGGGTGGAGAAATGTTTGGAGGTGCAGGGGTCGCAGATCCGAGAGATTGAGAGGGTGATGTCGGACCACAGTGATCAGGTGGCGGCATTGGAGGCAGAGATGGGGCTCTTAGGAGACCTTTGAAAGATGTTGAGAGCAAAGGTGGAGGAGCAGGAAAATAGACCGAGAAGGCACAATCAGTGGATAGTGGGCCTGCCTGAAAGAGTGAATGGTGCGAGTGCCACGAGGTACGTTTCAAGGATGCTGGCAGGGCTGGTGGCAGAGGTAGTGTTGGATACAGCCCCTGAAGTGGACAGAGCGCACAGATCTCTGAGGCAGAAGACTAGAGCAGGGCGCCATCACAGACGGTGATCGCGAGGCTCCATAATTTGTGGAGAAAGCGAATATTCTGCACTGGGCCAGGGAGAAGCGCAACTGTGAATGGGAGGGGAACAAGGTGCGAATATACCAGGACATTGGAGCTGAGCTTGCAAAATGGTGTGCGGAGTTAAACAAAGCTAAGGTGGTGCTATATCGACGGCAGATCAAGTTTGGGGTGCTCTACACGGCAAAGCTTTGGGTGACATATGAAAGCTGGGAACAATATTTTGAGACCCCAGAAGCGGCCAATATCTTTATCAAGGAGCATAAACTGGGCGAGAACTGAACTGAACAATTCTGGGAGACTGAGGTGCTGGCATTTTGAAATAATTGGGAACATGGGTAGAGTGGGGGTTGGAGGGAGTGGGGGATTTTCTTTTCCTCCGATGTGGAGTTTTTTTTTCTTTTTTTACTGTTGGATTGACAAAGGGCAGCAAAGGTGAAATGTTTGTAAGGAGACGGCTGTTCCCATCCTGCTTTCTGGGGCTGTTTTCTTTTCTGTTCGTTTGTTCTTGGGGAAGGTGACCTGTGGTTCGAAATGAGACTTTGTTTAGTTGCGGGAGGGTGCGGATCACAGGGAGCCTTCTTCACAGAACAGAGAAGTGAGGGCGGGGAGGAGTGGGGGGTCAGTGGGAGAAGCCTCTAGGCAGGAGTTGCCACGCCGGCAGGTAATGCTGGTGAACAGAAGTGAGGTGGGGGAGAAAGCCAAGGGTGGTGGCCGTAGGGGGAGGCGGGAATGGGAGGGTGAGGGGGGGAAGGGAAGATGGTGAGGGGGGGGGGAAGGGAAGAAGAAGGCGAGGTTGGAGAAGAAACATGGTCAGGGGCGGAGAAAGCGGCCATGTTGGACGGGCCAGGTATAGGGTGAAATTAAAGGGTGTAGAGCCAAAAGGGGAGGATGGCGGACGGTAGAGGAGAATGGAGGAGGAATAATGTTGAGACTGATAATGTGGAACGTGCGAGGGCTCAATGGATCAGTCAAAAGATCTCAGGTCTTTGCGCAACTTAGGAGCTTGAAAGCGGAGATAGACTTTCTGCAGGAGACGCACCTCCACGTGAATGACCCGGTTAGGCTAAGGAAGGGGTGGGTGGGTCAGGATTTCCACTCGGGGTTTGATTCAAAGTCGCGGGGCATGGCAATTTTGGTGAGTAAGAAAGCGGGATTTGTGAGCGCGAAGGAAGTGAGGGACCCAGGTGGGAGATATGTGATTGTGAGCAGAGTATTAGAAGGAACGCCGATGGTGTTGGTGAATGTATATGCTCCGAATTTGGATGATGTAGGTTTTATGAGGGGGTTGGTGGCAACATTCCCAGACTTGGCCGCACACCAGTTGATTATGGGAGGAGATTAATTGTGTCCTAGAGCCGAGGGTAGATTGACCGAGCCCCAGGTTATTGGGCAGGATACGAATGGAAATGTGCTGAATGGATTTGTGGAAAAGATGGGTATGGTGGACCCGTGGTGGTTTAAGAAACCAGGAGGAAAGGAGTATTCCTTTTTTTCGCATGTGTACAGGGTGTATTCCAGAATTGACTTTTTGTGGTGAGCCGGGAGATTCTGGTCAGGGTGGAGGAGGCAGAGGAGGTGGGGATTGTAATCTTGGACCATGCGTCCCATTGGCTGGAGATTTGGCATAGATCGGGCTGGGACTAGAGGCCAGGGTGATTGCTCGATTCATGGTTGTTGGCAGGTTTTGTGACAAAGTGCAGGCTGTGATTAAAGACTATGTAGAATTGAACCAGAACGGGGAGGTGTTGGCGACCACTTTTTGGGAAGCGTTAAAGCAGTGGTCCGAGGGGAGATTATCTCAAGACATATGCGGATAGGAAAAGGAGGGAGCAATATGAACGGCTAATGAACGAGGTAGTAGCGGTAAGTCGGGAGTACTCGAGGGTGCCCACCATGGAGCGATTGGCAAGGAAGAAAAAATTACAGGGGCAATTTGATAGGCTGACAATGGGGTGGGTGGTATGATAGCTGCATCGGGAAAGAGGGGTACAGTACGAATACGGAGAGAAGGAGAGTCGAATGTTGGTGCACCAGCTGCGGAGGCAGGCCGCGTCCAAGGAAATATTGAAGATATGAACTGGGACAGGGGATGTGGTGTCAGAGCCAGGGAAGATAAATGGGACGTTTAGATATTATTATAAGGAATTGTACAGGGCTGACCCAGGAGTGAAGAGGGGAGCATAGGACGATTCTTAGACAAACTGGAGTTCCCACAGTAGGAGGAAGAGAAGTGGCAGGTGATAGAGGAGCTCCTGGGGCTGAGGAAGATATTGGACAGTATAAGGGGTATGAAGTTGGGGAAGGCCCCGGGGCCCAATGGCTACCCGGCAGAATTTTATAAGGAGTTTGCAATGGACCTGGCACCACATCTCCTCGGGGGGGTTTAATGAGGCAGTGGTGAAGTGGGAGCTGCCAGAGATGATGACAAAGGCAACACTCATGTTAATTCCAAAAAAGTGGAAGGACCCATTGGAATGTGGGTTGTATAGGCCCATATCGCTGTTAAATACAGATGTGAAAGTGCTGGCTAAATTGGTGGCGGGAGGGATGGAAGGTTATGTCTCGGGGTTGGTTGCAGAGGACCAAATAGGCTTTGCAAAGGGCAGGCAGCTTTCTAGTAATATAAGGAGACTGTTAAATGTGATTCTGACCACATCAGAAGCTCAGGTGCTGGATGTAGTGGTGTCCATGGATGTGGAAAAGGCATTTGACCGGCTAGAGTGATGGTATCTGTTTGAGGTCCTGGGAAGATTTGGGTTTGGGCCGAAGTTTGTGGCATGCTGTATGTGGCACTGAGGGTGAGTGTGCAGACCAATGTCATGGGTTCACGGAACTTTGAACAGCACGGGGAAACAAGGCAGGGATGCCCGCTGTCGCCTCTGCTCTTTGCGGTCGCTATAGAGCCTCTGGCAATGGCTCTTAGGGGGTGATGATGTGGAGATGCCGGCGTTGGACTGGGGTGAGCACAGTACGAAGTCTTACAACACCAGGTTAAAGTCCAACAGGTTTGTTTCGATGTCACTAGCTTTCGGAGCGCTGCTCCTTCCTCAGGTGAATGAAGAGGTCTGTTCCAGAAACACATATATAGACAAATTCAAAGATGCCAAACAATGCTTGGAATGCGAGCATTAGCAGGTGATTAAATCTTTACAGAGATTTAGGGGGTGGGCAGAGTGGCTAGGGATTATGAGGGGACGAAGGGAGCACGGGTGTCGCTCTATGCTGACAACCGACTGTGGTATGTTTCGGACGCACTGGGGTGCATGGAGAGGATCATGTGCCTATTGGGGAAGTTTGGGGCATTCTCGGGATATCAGTTAATTGTAGGGAAAAGCGAAGTGTTCCCCGTGAATGAGTTGGGTCAGCGAGCCAATTTAGGGGGGATGCCATTTAAGCTAGAAAAGGGGAAAGATTTGTACAAACTGTATAGTTGTGTGTTGGGAAGTTTGTTTCCAGAACTGTTTATGTGTTGTAACTTTTCATATACATTTGGAATAAAATACAATTAAAAAAAGCAACTTTCACATGTCAAACAGCACGTTTTAAAACTATTAAGTTCTATTGCTCTCCACCAATCCTTAAATGTATTTGACAAATTAACTCCTGTGGTCTGGTCCTGTCTTTGATAACATGCATCTACATAGAATCACTATAGTGCAGAAGGAGGACATTCAGCCCATCGAGTCTGCACCAACCTTCCGAAGGAGCATCCTACCAAGGCCCACTCTCCCACTGTAATAATCTGCATGGGACATAAGGTATGGAGATGACTGTTTTCCCCGTGCTCCTTGAGGAGTACGAGCTCCCCCACTAGGGCCGGGGAGCTTACCCGCATTTGTATAAAAGGTCAGCCAGTCTGGAACTGATCGGCAGGAGAGAGTGCTTGGTGAGATATTAATCTTGGATATAGTTGTAAAATAAATGTTGTTTACTTTGACTTTTGCTTATTTTGGACTCCCTGAGTCTTATTAAATTGACAAAAAGGGTAAACCTGGGGCTGCTCATGTGCAATCTAGCCAGCTGAACCACCTTCCCATGTTGATTTTTTTTTCTTCTGGACAACACTGCGAAGTTGGCTGATTCACAATGCCTCTGTTTGGGCATTTGGATGCCTTTAACCTTGGTATGGAAACCTGGCATCAGTAAGCAGAGCACATGTGGTACTTCTTTAGAGCCAATAATATTGCAGAAAACAAGCGCCAAGCTGTAACATTGTTGAGGGCCCGTGGAGCGCATACAGTTGGACTGATCCCCTCCAAGTCTCTCACCACCCTGACTTGTGGTGAAATCCTGGAACTCCCTCCCTAACAGCACTGTGGGTGTGCCTACACCTCAAGGGACTCCGACGGATCAAGAAGGCCACCTTCTGAAGGGCAAGTCGGGATGGGTAATACATGCTGGCCTAACCAGCGATCGCCCTCATCCCGTAAATGGCGGCATGGTGGCACAGTGGTTAGCGTTGCTGCCTCATAACTCCAGGGACCTGGGTTCAATTCCAGCCTCGGGTGACTGTCTATGTGGAGTTTACACTTTCTCCCCGTGTCTGCGTGTGTTTCCTCCGGGTACTCCGGTCATAAGGTCAGAAATGGGGATGTTCGCAGATGACTGCACAATGATGGTGAAACAGTCCATGTCTAACTGCAGCAAGACCTGGACAATATCCAGGCTTGGGCTGTCAAGTGGCAAGTTACATATGTGCCACACAAGTGCTGGCCAATGACCATCTTCTACAAGAGAGAATCTAACTATCGCACCTTGACATTCAATACTTTTGCCATCGCTGAATACCCCACAATCTACATCCTAGGGTTTACCATTGATCAGAAACTGAACTGGAGAAGCCATATTAATACAATAGCTACCAGAGAAGGTCAAAGGCTAGGAATCTTACGATGAGTAACTCACCACCTGACCCCCCAAAGCCTGTCTACCAGGTACAAGTCAGGAGTGTGATGGAATACTCTCCATTTGCCTGGATGAGTGCAGCTCCAATAACACTCAAGAAGTTTGCCCCATCCAAGGCAAAGCAGCCCACTTGATTGCTCCACCTTCCACAAACATTCAAACACTTCATCACCGACGAACAGTGGCAGCCGTGTGTACCATCTACAAGATGCCCTGCAGTAACTCGCCAACGTTCCTTAGACAGCACCTTCCAAACCCACAACCTCCCCCTCTAGAAGGACAAGTGCAGCAGAGGTTCCCCTCCATCACATTGAGGTTCCCCTCCAAGTCACTCACCACCCTGATTTGGAAATATATCGCCATTCCTTCACTGTCGCTGGGGCAAAATCCTGGAACTCCCTCCCTAACAGCACTGTGGGTGTACCTACACCTCATGGACTGCAAAGGTTCAAGAACACCACCTTCTGAAGGGCAACTAGTGATGGGTAATACATGCTGGCCTAACCAACGACGCCCACACTCCGTAAATGATTTTTTAAAAATCCCACCCAATCCCCGTAACCCAACCTAATGTTTTGGACACTAAGGGTAATTTAGCATGGCCAATCCACCTAACTTGCACATCTTTGGACTGTGGGATGTAACCAGTGTACCTGGAGGAAACCCGCGCCGACACAGGAACATGTGCAAACTCCACACAGCCAGTCACTCAAGGTCATAATTGAATCCAGGTCCCTGGTGTGTGAGGTAGCAGTGCTAACCTGTGCCATCATGCCACCCTGTAAGGTTATATCATGTGAAGATTGTGATAGAATATTGGAATGCCAATGGAAATTAATGGTGATTTAAAATACGGGTACCTATTGTGAGTATCAGCTGACACAAGCAGAAATGCTTTATACTTTGATGGCTGTGGCCTCAAGAAATTTTGAAGATTGTTTGTTGGCATTGACAGAAGAGCTTTTTGAACAGTTTTTTTTGTGATTTTCACCTCAACAGCTGACTCTCCTTGTATGATACTGAAGGTTTGTGGGGATATTTCTTCATTCCCATCACGTAAGAGTTACGGTTATAGGATTTCCAATTGCCAGTCCCTTGTTTACATTTTGGAAGAGCAGGAACAGAGCAGCTTGGAGGAAAGAAGCCTGCAACAGCATTTAAGAGGGATGTGAACAGTTAAATGCAGATGTTGAGGAAAATCTAGAAGAAGGAGAGACCCCTCCCTAGTCAAAAACCCAGTGGGGATATGTTTGAATATGTTCCAGCACTGCCAAGGTTTGACAAGATGTGGAGATGCTGGCGTTGGACTGGGATGTGTATAGTAAGAAGTCTTAAAACACCAGCTTCACCTGAGGAAGGAGATGCGCTCTGAAAGCTAGTGATTCGAAACAAACCTGTTGGACTTTAAACTGGTGTTGTAAGACTTCTTACTAAGGTTTGACAAGAAAGAAGTGAAAGCCTTTTTTAATCTCATTTGAGAAAGTAGTTAAACAATTGAAACCCTAAACCCATGAGGCATTGTTGGTTCAATCAAAATTAGTAGATAGAGCTAGTCAAGTGTTTGCATCATTGTCAGAGGAGATATTTAGGGATTATGATGAGGTGAGAAAAGCCTTTTAAGTGTATATGTACTAGTGCCAGAAGCCAACAGGCAGAAATTTAGAAATCAGAAGAAAGAGCCAGGTCAGATGTATATTGAATTTGAAACAATCAAACAAAACCATTTTGATAGGGGCCTTATTGACCGCATTAATCACGTTTTGATTTAATGTCTTAAATTTCCTTTGTGATGCATTTTTTTTGTTTAAGGTAGTTTCCTTTTTAGACTGTCCCCTTAATTTATCCCTCTGTTAATTTTATCTTGTTAACTTAGTTCTTTATGATATGCAAAATAGTTGGATAAGAACATTAAAAATAGACCGAACATATGAAGGAAATGATTGTTTTGGAGGAATTTAAAGATTCACTTTAGTAGTGAGAAGTCATGTGGAAGAGCAAAGGGTTAAACAGCTTGACAAGCAGCTGAAGTGTCAGATGATTTTGAATTTGTTCATAAATCAAGATGTTGTTTTCAACATCAATTTAAGTTTATGATGGGTAGAAACTGTGGAAATGAGAAATCCACAGGTGGTCGAGGCAAAGGAGGTATAGTTGGAGATATTAAAGAGATTTTGCCTCAGGTTAAAATGGAAACTTCTGACAGTGGAAGAGAGATATGGGGCGCGATTCTCCGCTCCCGCGCTGGTTGGGAGAATCGCCTGGGTCACCAGATTTTCCCACGACGCTGGTCCGACGCCCTCCCGCGATTCTCCCGAGCGGCGAGAACGGCCCCGTCAAGTTCCGCGCGGCGCAGGCCGGAGAATCGCCCGAGACACCCAAAATGGCGATTCTCCGGCACCCCCGCTATTCTCAGGGCTGGATGGGCCGAAGTACCGACGGCGTGAACCCAGTTCGCGCCGTCGCCGTTCACACCTGCTATTTAAAGTCGTCAGCCAGCCGCTGACCAGTGAGGAGGTGAGCGGACTGACCCGCAGCTCCTGGAGACCAGGTCGGCTTCGGCCAGGAAGGCTGCGGCCAACGGGGGGATGAGGGAGAGTGTGCAGGTGGGAGGAGGGTGGGGTGGTGAGGGAGAGTGTGGATGGTATCGTCCATCCGCGGATGCAACATGTCAGCCGCCCTGATATGGCAGGACGGTGACGAGGACACGGCCGCAGGTTGTCGTGTGGCTGATGGGCACAGGCGACTGGCACACTGGGAGGAGTATGGTGTGAACTGACCGTTGGACGCTGACAGTGACCAGGTGTTAGGCTGGCTGCGTGTCTGAAGCGCAACCATCCCACCGGGGCACACAGGTATCCCATGCAACCCGGCTGGCGAGGTGTGGAAGAACCTCCGTGTAACATGTCGTTTCTATGACCCCCACCACCGTCCTGCAGGTCACCATGTATGCCAACCAGACAGCGATGTTCACTGCCGTGGTTGGAGCCACAGCTCTGCAGGTGGCCATCCGGCAGCGTAGACTCAGACGGCCCACAGTGGCTGCAGATGCAGCGGTTGCCGGTGCAGCAGAGGGGATGGCTGCGGAGTGGCCCGTCGTCACCGCGCAGGCCGCAGGAGCTCAGAACCCGAATGCACAGAGGGATGCCGAGGGGAACATTGACCCCCTGGCGGCGAGGAATGCACAGGAAGTGCTTGGGGGGGAGCAGGAGGAGGAGGAGGAGGAGCAGGAGGATCCACTGATGGTGGTGCCAGGGCGCCACAGGCGTCCAGCAAGGCCGAGGGTGTACCGTGACAGAATGTCGTTCGAGGCCCTACCGGACATCACATGCAGGAGGAGACTACGGTTCAGCAGGGAGACGGTCGCACATATATGCCACCTCGTGGAGCACCTCGCACCACTTGGAACGGGTGGAGGACACGCGATACCAGTCTCTGTCAAGGTGACGGTGGCCCTAATCTTTTATGCGACCGGTTCCTTCCAGGCGCCAAGCGGGGACCTCTCCGGGATATCACAGGCATCGGTCCACAGGTGCATCAGGGCCATCACCGACGCCTTGTACGCCATCGCGGACAGGTACATAAAATTCCCCAAGGAACGAGCACAGCAGGAAGCACGGGCACGTGGATTCGCCAAGGTGGCCGGGATACCGATGGTCCAGGGTGTCATCGATGGTGTGCACGTCCCCATGCGCCCACCTGCAGACAACAGGGAAGTGTTCATGAACAGAAAGGGCGCATACTCCATGAACATTCAGGTGGTGTGCGACCCCCACATGAAGATCATGCACGTGTGTGCAAAGTACCCCGGGAGTGTGCATGACGCCTACATTCTGGCACAGTCATTCATCCCCGCAATGTTCGATGGATGCCCCCCCGGCTGAGGGGCTGGTTGTTGGGCGACAGGGGCTATCCATTGAGGTCATGGCTGATGACGCCAATACGGAGGCCTCAGACTAACGCGGAGAGCCTATACAACGAGGCCCATGCACCAACCAGAGGTGTGGTGGAGCGGTGCTTCGGGCTGCTGAAGATGCGCTTCAGATGCCTGGACCGCTCCGGAGGGGCCCTGCAGTA
The DNA here is from genome assembly GCF_047496885.1 of Scyliorhinus torazame. Taxonomy (NCBI): domain Eukaryota; kingdom Metazoa; phylum Chordata; class Chondrichthyes; order Carcharhiniformes; family Scyliorhinidae; genus Scyliorhinus; species Scyliorhinus torazame. The sequence goes on along the minus strand of NC_092714.1, from coordinate 106,058,172 downwards.
CCGGCCCGACAGGGTCAGTCGCATAGTTGTGGTCTGCTGTGCGCTGCACAACATTGCCATGCAGAGGGGAGATGCCCTGGTGGAGGAGCCGGAGGGAGGACCCGACGGCACCGGAGCTAACGCGAAGGAGGGGGATGGGGAAGAGGAGGATGCGGAGGAGGAGGATGATGGGGCGCATCAGGGTGGGGGAGGGGCGCAGGACACAGACACTGCCCGGGTGCTAGTTACGTCCAGGAGGCTGCGCGACGGCACCGCCACGGACAGCGGGCATGCGACGCGTTGGTGGCCGCACGGTTCACGGACTGTGGGGGTGGGATTCGCTGAACACTGCCACTTGCACTGTCACTCCTGCACATGGGCACCACACAGCAGCCCCCCCCCCCCACATCCCCGGACCCCGCACCGCGTTCACGGCACCAATTCCACATCACCTTACCACTGCGGCACTACGGTATTGCACAACAGTGATGATTGGGTAAGCGGGTGTGAACAGTGCCATGTTGAATGATGACAGCCCGCTCTGCGATGAGCTGTGTGCTCAGATTCGCCAGCCGAGGTCTGACTCATGACTATAGCTGAACCATGCACTCCGGTGGTCACAGCCTTCGTGATGGATATTTCACCACATGCCCGTGGGGTGGCTGGCGTCGGTGTACCGAGGCCAACGGTGTCCAATTATGGGAGGCAGGGGGGAAAGGGTCAGCACATCCGGAACAGACCTTGAACCGCTCGTATACCACGACGCCACTCGGTCACCCTCCCGAGCCCCCTAGCACCGGACATAGCACACAGTCTTACAAGTCAAATTCAACAGTGAGTTTATTTGTGTGTTTAACATAGGTGCCCTACCCACTACAACTAGACTGTGCCCTGCACCCGTGCCAACTTCTTACATGCCTAACTTCTTTGCCTTACGGGCCCTACCACTACGTCTAGGTGAGTTCCCAGATGGTACAGCAGGAGGGGAGGCGGACTGCTGAGAATCACGCCCTTCGACGTGGCTCCCCGTCGGCACGTGTTTCCTGTGGCGGCCCGGCTTCGATGGGCCAGGCTGCTCGGCGGGCGTGCTGGATGGCGTTGTGCCACCCTGACCTGCCCGCTGCCCACCAGATGCACCAGGGACAGAACGGGGGGAGGCTGAGTGTACCGGGACGTCCCTTGATGGAGCTACCGGGACGGGCCCCAGAACCTCCTCCTCCCTCGGGGTGCCCGGTGGCCCCGGGCCTCACTGTGGGACGGAGATGCGATCGGAGACATGCCCCGTCGCACCATCGACACCTAGCGCTGCCAGTCCTGGAGGCCTGCAGCGGGATCGACCACGGTCCGAATGTTCTCCGAGACGGAGCCCAGGGAGTGCAACATCCCTGCCAAGGACTGTGCGATCTCAACCTGTGAGTGGGCCACGCCATCCATCACGTGCGCCAGGCGGTCAATGCTCTCCGTGACCGACTGCTGGGACTGTGCCATCACCTGCTGGGACCGGGCCATGGCATGGTGAGACTCGGCCAGGGCCCGGAGAGCGGCGGCAATGTCGTGTTGGCTCTGGCGCATGGCTACCTGTGAGAGGGCAGCCCTCTCCTGGGCCATGGATGACGCGTGCACGTTAAGCCCAACGCCTTGCAGAACCTGACCAATGGCCAAAACCCTTTCACCCATTGCCTCCACCGCGGACGCCACCCGTGCGGCTGCGATGAGTGGCACCACTCCCTACTCCTGAATGCAGATGGACTCCTCCAACTGTGTGTGCAGGTCCTGGAAGATGGCCCTCATCCCGTTATTCAGTCCCTGGGTGTCCACATGCATCGGTTGTCCGGGTGGGTCAAGTACATCCAGGAACCTGGGAACCGTCTGGGTGGCAGCTGTTTGCTGGGCCTGGGCTGCCCTCCGACCATCCAGCCCCTCGGCTGCTCCAAACTCCACCTGCTGTACCGGCTCGGCTGTGGGGTGCGCACCAGACCGTGACCCGGGAGCCTCATCACTTATATACCCAACCGAGGTGAGTGTCTCTGCGATGGTGAATGGTGCGGGAGACAGCAGTGCCGCAAGCTCGAGGTCATCATCCGTTAGGAATCCTGGTCTGTTCTCCTCCCACTCATGGCCCGGCCCAAGCTCCATGCCGGCCATGTCGTGCTGACCTCCAGGTGATTCCACCGAGTGTGTGGCCGTGATGAGCGATTCATCGTCAATGTCTGCCCTGTGCCCCTCACTATTGTCTCTCTCCGTGGTGTGACGTCCCTGGTAATGCGTCCCATACTGAGAGGTTTCCCCTCCTGTCCAAACGACTGCCAAGCTCTGGCGTGCGTCCCTGGGTGCACTTGTGGTTGGGTGCTATTCCGCTGTCTCTTGGCCGAGACGTCCCTGGACTTCCGGCGGCTGGCCCGGGGGAACATAAAGATTCGGGGTTCGTTAGACACGGTGTCCCGGGTGTATGGTGGTGGTGGGTGCACAGTGTGAGGGGGGAGGGGATCGAGGCTGCAGTGGGCAATGTGTGAGGGAGACGATGACGGGTTGGGGGGGTGGGGGTGAGGACATGCAGGGTTGTCTCACTTGCTTCTGCGCCTCCGAGCTGGCATGTCGCGACCTCCCGGGTGGCGGATCCCCCAGTGAGGTCCAGGGCCCTCTGCTCGTGAATGTTTAGGGGGTGCAGGACCGGAGAACCCCCCCCGGTTCTTATAGGCTCACGCTGGTTGTGAGCTGTCTTGTCCTGGGGAGGGGGTGGGGTGGGGATAAAGCATCACAATTAGGCGGGTATCATCAGGGCGTGCAGATATAAACTACATTTTTGCTGGTTCACAAGGCAGCACACCATGGCATCGCTCCGGGTGGGGTCCCGGGGCTCATGTGGGGCGAGTAAATCGTTGGGCACCCTGACCGCCCGCAAACCCCCCCTGATGCCCCAACGCCCCCCTGACCTCCCAAACCACCCCTGATGCCCAACGCCCCCTTTACCTCCCAAACCACCCCTGATGCCCCAACGCCCCCCTGACCTCCCAAACCACCCCTGATACCCCAATGCCCCCCTGACCCCTCAAACCACCCCTGATGCCCCAACACCCCCTCAACCCCCCCAAACCACCCCTGATGCCCCAATGCCCCCCTAACCCCCCTAAACCCCCCCTGCCCCCCCTGACCCCCCACCACCCCACTTCCCCCCTCGTGCCGGGGGAGGGGGGCTGGGGGCACCCTCATGGCACTTACCCTCGCAGCCCGAGCGAGGTCGTGCAGCTTCTTACGACAGTGCTCCCCCGTCCGGGGGGTCTGCCCCACAGCACTGACAGCGGTGCCAACCTCACGCCAACCGCGCCTCACCGCGCTGGATGGCTGGCGATGCCCACGTCTTGGGCAGAGGGTGTGCCTTCTCTGCTCGACCTCATCCAGCAGGGTATCCAGGTCCGTGTCCCGGAACCTCGGTGTGGCTCGTCGGGGCTCAGCCATCTCTTTCTCTCTCTTCTCCTCCGGGTCCTCTGTGCGCGGATCGCGCCATTTATGACGCACCGCCGCGTCATTCGTCATTCGGCTTCCGCGACACGCCCCCCCGAGTTTCTCGCGGCCCTGATCCTAGCCCATTTTCGGGCCCTGAATCGGTCGGGATCGGGGCCGTTTCACGCCGTCGTGGACCTTGACGGCGTTCACGACGGCGTGGGCACTTCGGCGGGGGAGCGGAGAACCCCGCCCATGAAGTCTTAAATGTTTTCATTGTAATGAAGTTGGACACACAAAGTTGCAGTGTTGGTGGCTTAAAAAAGTACTGGGAAGACTGGTTTTTTAAAACAGGATAAGTGGAGTTTAGGCAAAAGTGCACAGCTTGGTCAGAGGTTGGTTGATAAGAAGCTGTCAGATATTTCCAAAAATTTAATTTGTGAAAGTCAGGTTTACTCATGTGTACAAGGTGGAATAAGTAAGGAGGTTAACATCTTAAGGGGTACAGAGCAAGTCAATCTTTAATGGTGAGAGATAAGGACACATGTAACTCAGTAGGAGTATTTCCAGAAAAGGTGGTAATATGTGAGATTCCTGGTGAAGTGAGTAGTATTCCATTATGTCAGGCAAGGTTGGAGAGTCTGGCAAGTAGTGGTGGTAAGAGTAACAAAAAAAATACCTTTTTCAGGGGTACTGTTTATTCTGCGTAATGATTTGGCTGGATCGCAGGTAGGAGTGATGCCAATTATGGTTGAAAATCCGTTGGAAAGTCAAACAACTGAGGTGTTGCAAGAAGCATATCCAGGGTGTTTCCAGATTGTGTAGTAACAAGGGGCGAGATTCTCCGAACCCCCGCTGGGTCGGAGAATCGCCAGGGGATGGCGTGAATCCCGCCCCCGCTGGTTGGCGATTTCTCCGGCACCTGATATTCGGCGGGGGCGGGGATCGCGCCATGCCGGTTGGCGGGCCCCCCCCGCCCGCGATTCTCCGGCCCGGATGGGCCGAAGTCCCGCCGCTAAAATGCCTGTCCCGCCGGCGTAGATTAAGCCACCTTACCGGCGGGACAAGGCGGCGCGGGCGGGCTCCGGGGTCCTGGGGGGGCGCGGGCGATCTGGCCCCGGGGGGTGCCCCCACGGTGGCCTGGCCCGCGATCGGGGCCCACCGATCTGCGGGTGGGCCTGTGCCGTGGGGGCATTCTTTCCCTTCCGACTTCGCCGCGGTCTCCACCATGGCGGAGGCGGAAGAGACTCCCTTCACTGCGCATGCGCGGGAATGCCGTCAGCGGCCGCTAACGCTCCCACGCATGCACCGCCCGGAGATGTCATTTCCGCGCCAGCTGGAGGGGCACCAAAGGCCTTTTCCGCCAGCTGGCGGGGCGGAAATTCGTCCGGCGTGGGCCTAGTCCCTTAAGGTTGAGGCTCGGCCCCCAAAGATGCGGAGCATTCCGCACCTTTGGGGCGGCGCGATGCCTGACTGATTTGCGCCATTTTGGGCGCCAGTCGGCAGACATCGCGCCGATACCGGAGAATTTTGCCCAAGATCACAAAGCCACAGATTGAAACAGGAGGAGGAGAAATTGAGGAGTAAAGGTAGAGAGGCTGATGTTCAATTATCAGAAACAACCTTTGACCTGGTTGATAAAGAACAAATCAGGTGGAGGATCAAGTGGATCCACTTAGTTCAGGAAAGTTGGTAGAATTACAACAGAAGGATCCAGAGATAAAGCAGTTGTATCAGAAAGCATACACCAAACTAGAATGAGTATATACCAGAGTTATTAGATTAGAAATAATGGACTGGACTCTCCACCATCGGGATGCTCCATTTTGACAGCAGCCCGGGGATTTCACAATGGCCTGGGGCTGCCCCACAATGGGAAACTGCATGGACCAGCCGGTGAATCGGAGCATCCAACCGGCATGCTGAACCAGGGGCGAAATTCTCCAGAAACGGCGCGATGTCCGCCGACTAGCGCCCAAAACGGCTCCGCATCTTTGGGGGCCGAGCCCCAACATTGAGGGAGTAGGTCGGCGCCAGACGAATTTCCGCCCCGCCAGCTGGTGGAAAAGGCCTTTGGTACCCCGCCAGCTGGCGCGGAAATGACATCTCCGGGCGGCGCATGCACGGGAGCATCAGCGGCCGCTGACAGCTTCCCACGCATGCGCAGTGGAGGGAGTCTCTTCTGCCTCCGCCATGGTGGAGACCGTAGCGGAAGCGGAAGGGAAAGAGTGCCCCCACGGCACAGGCCTGCCCGCGGATCGGTGGGTCCCGATCGTGGGCCAGGCCACCGTGGGGGCAGCCCCCCGGGGCCAGATCGGCCCACGCCCCCCCCCAGGACCCCGGAGCCCGCCGGTAAGGTTGGTGGTTTAATTTACGTCGGCGGGACAGGATTTTAGCGGCGGGACTTCGGCCCATCCGGGCCGGAGAATCGCGTGGAGAGGGGCCCGCCAACTGGCGCGGCGCGATTCCCGCCCCCGCCGAATCTCTGGTGCCGGAGACTTCGGCAACCAGCTGGGGCGGGATTCACGCCAGCCCCCTACGATTCTCCGACCCGGCGGGGGGTCGGAGAATCTCGCCCCAGAAATCTGGCGCAGTGGGATGGAGAATCCAGCCCCTGATTTGTGTCCTCTTTGGTGAAGACAGAATCAAAATATGTATTCAATTGCTCAGCCATTTCTTTGTCCCTTATTATGCATTTCCCTGTTTCTGTCTTTTGTCTTTCCCAATCTCTTTCTCTTCACACACCTATAGAAACTCTTAGTGTCAGTCTTTATATTCCCTGCAAGCTTACTTTCGTACTGTATTATCCCCTTCTCAATCAATCCCTTGGTCCTTCTTTGCTGAATTCAAAACTGCGCCCAATCCTCAGACCTATTATTTTTCTTGGCCAATCTGTATGCTTCTTCCTGGGATTGGATACTATTTCTAATTTCCTTTGTAAGCCATGGATTGGCCCTCTTACCCATTTTGGTTTTGTGCCAGGCAGGAATGAACAGTTGCTGCAGTTCCCTCATGCATTCCGTGAATGTTTGCCATTGCCTATCCACTGTCATCCCTTTAAGTAACTCTCCCCAGGGCAGCACGGTGGTGCAGTGGTTAGCATTGCTGCTTCATGGCGCCGAGGTCCCAGGTTACGATCCCAGCTCTGGGTCACTGCCTGTGTGGGGTTTGCACATTCTGCCCATATTTGCGTGGGTTTTGCCCCCACAACCCAAAGATGTGTAGGCTAGGTGGATTGGCCACGCCAAATTGCCCTTAATTGGAAAAAAATGAATTGGGTACTCTAAATTTATAAAGAAAAAAGTAACTCTCCCCAATCTATCAAGACCAACTCATGCCTCATATTTTCATAGTTTCCTTTATTAAGATTCAGCATCCTAGTCTCCAAATCAACTACTTCATTCTTCATCTAGATAAAAAATTCTATCATGTTATGGTCGTTCATCCCCAAGGGGTCTCGCACAGCCAGATTGGCAATGATTCCCTTCTCATTACACAGTACCCAGTCAAAGATGGCCTGCTCTCTACTTGGTTCCTCCACGTATTGGTCAAGAAAACCATCCCGTATACACGACAGGAATTCATCCTCTATGGCATTGTGGCTAATTTAATTTGCCGAATCTATGTGACAATTAAAATCACCCATGATCACCAATATACCCTTGTTACATGCATCTCTAATTTTGTGTTTAATGCCATTCCCAACCTCACCATTGGAGTTTGGGGGTCTATATATGGCACCCACTAATGTTTTTTACTCGTTGGTATTTCTCAACTCTACCCATACAGACTTCACATTGTCAGAGCTAATATCCTTTCTCACTACTGTTAATTTCCTCTTTAACCAGCAGTGCCAAACCACTACTTTTTCTTTTATGCCTGTCCTTCCTAAATACTGAATACCCTGGGAGATTCAGTTCCCATCCCTGCTCACCCTGCAGCCATGTCTCCGTAATCCCAATTATATTTATATCTATCTGCGTGATTAGTTCATCCATTTTATTGCATATGCTCCGTGAGAGCCTTTAAGTTTGTCTTCTTCACATTGTTTGTCTTGCTCCCAATATTTTTCTCTTTTGCCCTGTTTGAATTTTTCCCTTGGTTTCTCTACCTATCACTTTTCTCATTCCCTTTTCTACCTTTTGTTTTTGTCCATGCTCCCTCTTTCTCTGACTCCTTGCAACGGTTCCCACCCCCCTGGCATATTAGTTTAAACCCTCCCCTCCAGGTCTTGGCAGGTACACAGGTGGTATTGATTAATGTATATGCACCAAATTGGGACAATATGACATTTATAAAAGAAACAAAGAAACATGGAGAGCTGTTGGCTTCCATTCCAGATGCGGATACCACCAACTGATTTTTGGAGGTGATTTAAATTGAGTACTTGCTCTGAAGTTGGATCATTCTGGACCAAAGTCGTTGGCTCCTTCGGATGTGGCAAAGACACCGTTAGCGTTTATGGAACAGATGGGGGGGAGGGGATGGTCGGGGGGTCGGGGGAGAGATCTATGGCAGTTCATGCACTTTTCTCCAATCCACAAGGTGTATTCAAGGAGTGACTTTTTTCTGGTGGATAGGTCTCTTTTGCCTTGGGTAAGGAGGGCAGAGTATTCGGTCATTGTCATCTTGGATCACACCCTGCATCTGGTGGATTTGATTTTGGAGTGGAGTACCGTTCAGCGCCCACCATGGAGTTTAGATGTAGGGTTATTGGTGCATGTGGGATTCTGTGGGCGTATGTCTAAGGGCATTGGCGAGTATGCACAATTTAATAGATATAAGTCTGTCTCGTCCTTCACACTTTGGGAGACCTTGAAAGCAGTTGTTCGAGGAGAGATCATATCATATTAGGTGCATATGGATAGCAAGGTAAGAGTGGAATGGCAGAGATTAGCGGATGATATCATGGAGATGGATTGCATGTGACCTTACCATGGAGCTCCTGGCAAGCTGCAGATGCAGTTCGATCTGTTGCCACAGGCGAGGCGGTGATCCAGTATCGGCAGTTATTGCAATTCACTTTTCCTGCTGATTCGGATTTCCCGAAAGCGTGGGATGGCTACAATGGAAAATCCCATTGACAAGCAGCAGTAAGATAGAATCCCACCACCAGTGAATGGGGCTCCTTCACGAAACAAGCAGCTGGGGAGCCGGAGAATCACACCCTAAATGTTTCATCATTCAATCCTGTGTCTGGGTGACCAATACACAAATGCAGAATTTGAGCCCCATGGATTGCAATTATGATGAATATTTCTATTAGCTTAATATTATTTTGGTCACAAACCTGACACTACGGCCGGGATTCTCCGTTTGGGAGACTTAAGGCGGGATTCTTCGTTCACCAGCGCCGATTTTATAATCGGCGACCGGGCGGAGAATCCCATTTGACGGTGAAATTGGGGGCGGCGCCTGTTTGACGCAGGTTTTGATTACTCCAAAATGGCGTAATCGTTGGCGTGCAGCGCACGCCATTGGGACGACCTCAACGCGTCACCTGGAGGCCCTCCCCGATGCTCCGTCCCTAATGGACCGGGTTCCTGACCGCGCAGTTGACGTATGGTTTCAGCGGTCAGGAACCCAGCGTGGCAGCTGCGGACTGTGTCCCGTGTCACCACAGTCGGGCAGGAGCCATGCTGCTGGCTGGGAAGGCTTCTGCGGGCGTTGTGGGAACTGGTGGGGGTGGCCAGAAGTTGGCCAGGGGTGGCCAGGGGGGCACTATCTGGCAGTTTGGGTTCGCACACGGCTGGCACCATGTTTTACGGCGCGACCATTGCAGGTCATCACCGTGCGCATGCACGGCCAAGGACCCGACCATTCTCCGGCCGTTTATTTCGTGGAGGCCGGGTGTTTTATGTGGGACTGCTGTTAGCTCCTCACCGATCACAGGATTGGTTAGGGGGCACCGCCGATTTCTTTCCAGATAAAATGCCACAGATACTCCGCACGCAGCCTCAGAAACGGTGAATCTGGCCCTACGTGTTCCCGCCGGGACAGAATAGCATAAGATTAGCTTTTTTATTGGGGGCGCTGTTCGGAAAATGAGTAAGTGCATGCAAATGGGTCAGCACTCTGCCGGCGCAAATTGAAAGTAATTCCCGGCCCAGTGGCTGTTGTAACTGCTGGGGCCAGATTTAGCGTTAAAGAGCCTGACAGCTGGAGCTGTTGTAAAACGCTCCAATTACCACACACTCACTGCAGCTATAAAGATGGCTCTGAGAAGATCTTTGCCCCAAGGACCCACTGCTCAAAGCCAATCAGGACAGAAGGGACACCCTCTTCCCCAGGATGTGCCGCAGATGGGCACCCAGATGACCAGAAAAATCTGAGCATTCACAGGACACAGTGAGCAGTCAGCAGTGTGAGAAGCCAGGAGCCTGTAAGTAGTGCCAAAGGGGCGCATTTACACAACATACTGCAGCAATGGAGGTCTGAGCCAGGCCCCCCCTATCCTGAGGGGGACAACTGAGTCCACGTACTTGACACCAAGTCATTCCCTACCACTGTCCCCAGTCAACCCCCAGCAAGCCCAACAATTTTTGAGGCTTTTTCCAAGCTTCTCTACCCTCCCGCTTCCCGTCAGCAGCCATGGCAGCCAGTGTCCGCTTGTAAATACTTGCACCAATTCACACCCGCGAGTCTTCTGCCTAAGAGGGACAGAGCATCACAGGGGGTGGAGCATGGCATGTCCAAGCCGCTAATGATACTTAAATCCATGCAAGTGACAGTTTTACATGGAGACACCGATGCGAGAGGCGAACTTCGATAATGCCACCAGCAAAGGATCAGAACATGTCATCGTGTAGTTCTCCAACCGATCACACTGTAAAGCGGAGAACTCAGCCCTACATATGGAGAATAAATTTGACACTCATAAGATATGACCCAGATTCCAGTTACAACAGGATTCACTCATAATTTCTTCCCTGGTGATGTGTCAGGTCTGTTCACCCACAGATATGAATCATATTTTACAGATCGTCAATAATTAACATTTGGATCTTAATTTCAAAGTTAAACACTACAGGCTGGATTCTCCGCCTTCGGGATGCTCCGTTTTCCGGCAGCTCGGGTGCTTCCCGACGGCGTGGAGCTGCCCCACAATGGGAAACCCCATTGACCAGCCGGCAAAACAGAGCATCCTACCGGCGTGCTGAACCAGCAATCTGGCGTAGCAGGATGGAGAATGCAGCCCAACATATTGTTTTTAGTCGTGTTGGTTTCTTCGTGTGAGACCTTTTAAATTAACTTCCTTACTTATGGAGACTTTTCAAGCAAGTACAGTATAATGCATAACAACATTTGATTTATCATGATACATAATTCCATCAGTTGCTAATTCGTAGATATTAATTAAACATTAATGAACAGAATAATTCACACATTGATTTTGTAAGATGGAAGAAGCTGCATAAGCAATGACAAATAGAATTGGTGTCCAATTAGATCCTTCGTGCAACAAATGAGGCATGTAATGATGATCAGTACTTTCAAGGCATGGAGGCAGATCAGCTACAAATTGGGTACCTGCTATTAACATGCCTCACTTGGACCTCCACTGCTGACAGCTGCCCTTAACTGCATAATTCACAATTGGAGAATTCAGCAAGAAGCTTCCAAATCCTTTTGAATAGGTGAAATAACTTTTAAAATACTATGAAATCCCAAAAAATCCTGAATCATATCAGCACTGAACAATAAATATTGGGTACTTCAGTCATTGGGCAAATAAGTAAAGCTGCACTGAAAGAACAGGAAACTAATGTTGATCTCAGAGGCCAGCCTCATTATATCTCCTAATATTATTAGTTTGGCTGTGTGTTCATGCTGCCCTGAAAGTAAAATGTGATCCCATTGTGGAATTATATTATCCATTCTTCCACATTCACGATATTCTTTCAGGAAGAGTTGAAAAAAATGACCCAGTAATATTAGTTGCGCTGGTAAAGTACCCGGGTGTGCATAATGTGCCACATGTACATTTGGTACCTTTTCAAGATCTTTGACTTGAAGTGCACTGTGGGAGGAACTTTAATCACCAGGACATGTTGGGGTCAGGGGGTGCGAAAGGTTTTGCATTTTACAGCATGCAACGCAAACCGGCTCCAACCTCTGGGTGTAACAGAGGCACGTTCAGCTGATGGTAAGAATCCTACACACCAAAGTTGCGGTGATGATACCACAATTAACTTCCTTAGGCAATTTTGATGAGGTATTTTTAACATGTTTTTAACTTGATTCAAAATTTGACTTGAACAACATGGGTTTCCTGGGGGCTTGCATATGAACAGAAATTCAGATGGGTACTTAAATTTGTCATTGTTTCATCTCAATAGACGCTCACTTATTGCATGATGTTTGAAATCCCTCCACCAAGTACTTGGCAGAGAGGTTTTGTGAGGATACAGCTGCTTTTAAACCTTTGAGGATTTCAAACAAACCAAAGCAGGATGGTTGGTACCTTATTAGCCTGATACCACAACAGAATAGAAAAGACATTAACCATCCACAGCAAGACGACATACTGTGACGGGATCAGCAGGTGCGCAGGAGGGATATGCATTGGGGGGGGCGGAGGGGTGGGGGGGACGACGACAAGGCCACAAGGCCACAGCAGGCACTACCCACAACACAGGATTTGCAGTTTTAGAGCTCAGCTTCCTGGACCCTCAGAAACACAATGCTTGAGTCAGCTGAGGTTATCACATCAAGTCATGGCCAGCACTTGTAGCCTCCTTTAGGAAAATCTGCCCTCTGTTGGATTTGCTGGGCCACACATTAGCAATGGCAGTGGAAAGGTCCACCCTCAACTTCTCTCACCTCCAGACCTTTCTAGGGTTCTCCTAGCAATATATGCAGGATCTTCCATTTGGCTGGAAGAAAAATCCATAAAGAAGATCATGGCTGGCTTGTTTGCCGGGGTTAATATTTACATAACTTTCTCCTCTGATAATGGCTAGAACGAGTGGTCACTAGACATTGTCTCCCTCTGAATTCACCAGTTACAAGGTGGCAATGATTGCACATATAGCAATCAGAGCATGACCACAGGAACCGGGGCAGAACTTTCCAATTTTTTGGCAGAGTGACAGAGCAGACAGGAAAAATGGCAGGGGGCCAGAGGCTTTCTCCGCCATAGTGTTCGGCCCAATATAAAATGTTAAAAATACAACCCCCAGAATGACACCCGAGCCCCCCCCCCCTCCCCCACCCAACAACACCCAACCCGAATGAAACATCCCTCAGCGATGCACTCACCTGAACTCGCCTGGTGGGTTTTGCTAGCCAGGTGTACGCCATAGGAGACCTGACGTAATTCACAAATGGATTATGTATTAATTGGGCATTAAGGCCTGATAATTAGATGTAAATTCATTGTAATGGGCTCTTCTACATTAACCATCAGGATACCCATTACGTCTTGACAGGAGGTGGAAACACTCGCATATCCCACTAGCATAATTATGTGATTTGGGCCACTCGCAATATTTTGCACTCTCATTGGCAATATTCCCACTGCAAATGGGAGCACAAAATCCCAACCTTGGAGTTCTTATAAATCACGTTGCATATTCTGCCAACTCGTGTCCAGCCAAACAAAGAAGTCCAGGCGGACGTGCAGTGGGTTTACTGTAAGCTATCATGATGCTTTCACACAGTGGCAGTCCTGGCTCCTCCAACATTCCATACTTGTTCATTCCAAATACCAAACTAGAAGGTTCACTCTTGGACACAGGGGATAGCGACTTCAAATTTCTCTCATGACACAGATCTGAGGAATCCCATCAATGAGGCACAAGAAGACTGCAAAAAGAGCCAAATGATCACCAGGTTAGTCGTACAGCAAGCCATTGGAATGATAAAGATGTGCTTCAGATGCTCAGATATTTTGGGCAGCATGGTAGCATAGTGGTTAGCACAGTTGCTTCCCAGCTCCAGGGTCCGAGGTTCTATTTGCGGCTGGGGTCACTGTCTGTGCGGAGTCTGCACATCCTCCCCGTGTGTGTGTGGGTTTCCTCCGGGTGCTCCGGTTTCCTCCCACAGACCAAAGATGTGCAGGTTAGGTGGATTGGCCATGCTAAATTGCCCTTAGGGGCAATTTGGTGGGTTACGGGATAAAGGGGATAGGGTGGAGGTGTGGAGCTTAAGTAGGGTGCTCTTTCCAAGGGCCGGTGGAGAGTCGATGGGCTGAATGGCCTCCTGCACTGACAATTCTATGATCTTTATGGCTGGAAGTATTCATCAGTTTGGCTATTCAGAATCATAATGATGTGTATGCCTGGAAACCATTGCACAGCCCAGAGCTTTCCAGGTAGAGGAAGATGAAGAGGCTCCTCACTCAGCTTTGGATGAAGAGAATATGGGGGAGCAGGATGAAATATATAAAGTTGGGGTACCCATCGCCAGACCCACCGTTTACATTGCTGTCCTGGATACCAGGGTTGACCTGATCTCACAAATGCCAAAATATGTAGTCATTTCATGACAATTGAAATATTGTCACCTGCTCCCACCACCAGCACAAGAAGAGCACATCCCCCACTCCCGACACCCACCCAGCTTTGCACAAAATACACCTACAACCATTCATTCATTTGGTACATATCTGCCTAATGGGTCAAGTATTGAATTGACATTTATCTTGAAGTAAGATGGCAAGCTGGCACTCAGGACATAATAATGACTAAGACCTGCAAGTGTACAAATCATTACATTTAATGCAGCCCAATGAAAAAGAAAAATCGACAAATAAACATTTTGTCAAACTCCTATGTGCATACCCTCAGGGAAGTACAATTTCTTCAACTCAATTCTTCCTACCACTTCTCATGGTGCATCACAGGTGGCTCTAGCAGAGGCAGGACACTCAGATCCCTGTCCTAACCGCTGAAATGCTTTTGCCCACATCTTCTGGGTTTTAGAGCCTTGAGGACTCGGACAATGACTGCTCCAGCTTTACCTGGGCAGAGGCAAACTCAGTCAATGACCGAGAGGCATCATCATGTCAAGGACAGGCTGAGGGTGGCGTAATGCTTGAGAAGTGAGAGCTTTTGAATAGCATTCCAAATTCCCCGTTCCATTTCACCATCATCCCTCACCTGGGCTAGCACCACATCTCTCCTGAGCTCTACTAGAAAACAACTTGGTGTACATTTGTGACATGGTATAAGGTCACAAGTAAGTATCAGTTCACCTGCTTGAGGCAGCAGACATGTTAGCCTCCAAAGTCTGCACAGATGTGGTCATGGCCTAAGTGGACTCATTTGTGAGCCATGCATAAAGTTCCATGGAAGCGGATTGTGTCTCCATGACAGACATGCTCACAATTCCCTGCTTCATCAATCCATTAGTAATAGATTTGGATCCCGTTGTTGTCTTTGCTGTGTGCATAGCATGTCTGTCAATACCTGACTACATTGCTGATACATCTCTAGCATTTCCCTTCTCAACAATGGCCCCCAGAGGTCAGCTGAGCAGCACTTGGAAAGAATTGCTTCCCCTCTGAATGTGGATATTCCTCAGTTGCCTCTACCAATACTGTTTGCTCATATACACTTGTGAGGTGTGAATGACCAATTGACAACCCAACTAACTCTCTCACTGGGCCCACCAAAGTGCAAGAATCGTTGCTGGCGCATGACTACATCCTACGATGGTGCAATCTCAGAAAGGAATGCTCCTGGGTCAGTGCAGCAACACTTGCTTTATGAATTAAGTTACACCAAGAAAAAAAGAAAAGGATATGATTTAATTATGCCAAAGTCACAATATTGACAATCACCAAACCCAGTCTAGTCAAAATGTCATCATTGATGAAATAAGATCAGCATATTTGTGCCAGTGATATTTATAATCCTGACACCAGCTATTTTATATTCTCTTCTCCACCGGGGACAAGAAAGAAGGCCTGTGAGTGAATGAAGGTCAGATATTCTCCAGTTGGATGCTGTTTATTCAATTGAGGTGACTATGAGGCTGATGCAATACGTGTGTACGGACTGGGGTGAATGGCAGCAGGGGATAGATCCATGGAGAAAAGGAGTGCATTGGAAGTGAAGGCTGGGGGCTACTAAAAGTTGAGGACGTGTGAGGAGTGAAGAGGACACTTGGCAAGACAGATTGAAATGGAAGGGGGCTTAAAGCATGCGATGCAGGTACATCAGCAAATGTGCTCATTTTTCCTGACCTGGTGATATCTGCAAACTATCTTGTATGCATGACCTGGCTCACCTCCTCAGGCACCTCACACAAAACCTTAGAGAGTGCAACATGTTTTTTCTCCAATTGCTGGGGAAAGGTATGTCCCTCCTACTCATGATTGCACTCAACAGTATTTAAAGCTGGGTTCCCTTTCTGCTACGCCCGTTACTCATTCTGAACATCTCCATTGCTGTACTGTCGCTTTCAATACAGCTGATAATCCATCATGCAGGAACACAATCACTAACCACTGCACGGCATGGAGATATGAAATCCAAAAGTCAAAATGAACTGGTAAAATTGAATTCACATAGCTAATTCCAACCCACTTAGTTGACTTGCAAGTTTTCCTCCCCCCAACATAATTACAACCCACCGCCCCCAAAATTCAGATTAATATTGGAATACTGGGACCGATGTTTCTATTCACGCACAGCAAATATTTCAGGAATGGAATGTGCAAATTTTAAATTGTGCCAAATGCTCTACTCCCACAATATTGTGAGTTATTTTTCACAATGAACATATTTTTATAAGTCAGCATGAAAAAACACAACAATAATTTGTCACAAATATAAACAGCTTCACAGAACATAAATGTGTATGCATCTCTCCACACTTTCTTCAACATAAAGAAGTAAGGATTTTCCAATTAACCTTCCTGCTGCTTGCAGCATGAAAGCCTCAATGGGATTCATCCAAACGTTTTATACATTAAAATCTAGCTTTGTTACATTTTTGAGAGTGGGTCAATTTCCAAATATTTTGGAAAAGAATACCAATTAATTTTATGCTGTATCTATCCATTTTAAAGCAAATTACTACTTTTAATGCATTGGGAATTTTCCCAAGGATTGTTGAAGCTATCCTTAATAGAGGCTGAAATAAGTGGCTGGATTCTCCGGTTCCCCAGCCCTGTGTTCCCCAGCCATTCGCGGCAGCGAGATATTGTCTTCCTGCTTGTCAATGGGATTTCCACACCGCCAGGAAACCCGCAGCCAAATGCTGCTCAGCTGGACACAGATGCTGACCTCTGGGGCCATTGTTGAGAAGGAGAATGCTGGAGATGTCTCAGCAACGTAGTCAGGTATTGACAGACATGCTATGCACACGGGTGAAGGCGTGGGGGGGGACACTGCTAATGTTAATTCTTCTCGGCACTGAACCCCAGAACATTGGATTAACTTCAGCAGTTAGCTACTTGGAAAAATACATATAAAAAGGTGTTTTCTGTTCTACTTAATGTTCTCTTCTAATTTTTTTAAATTGCAAAATTAAATAATAGATTTAATTTCCATTATGAAACACATCATTAATGGAACTGATGCACTTGAGAGCAGCTAACCTTTGCAAGCTTTGAACGAATATTCCGATTTTAGGATTAAGGTGGAGAGAGTGTAGCTACTCACAGATATACAGCTTGTGCTGCAGACTTTGTATGTGACCCTGCATCACTTGTGTGGGGCTTGAAAGTATAGTCCTCAAATACTGTTGATATAAAATAAATCCCCATCAGGGAAGGCTGTAATCTGACGATAACCACCTCTCTACTAAATTGCACAAAAGTGCGGATTAGTCCCAAAACTATCATTTTTGACTTGACGGGGGAATCTGGGGGTAGGCCGGGGTCCAACGCAAAAGTATGCAGTCCACTGATTCCCACTTCCAAGTTTGAAAGGTGCCGAATAAAGTGTCTTGCACCTAATTAATGGCTGCCTGGTGGGAAGCCATCCAGCCAGGTAAGGGAAGGGTGGGCAATTTATCCATTCAGGCCTCCAGGGTGTGACATCGAAGGACAGGGGATGGGGGGGGGGCGGGGGGGGGGGGGGGTGAGTCGCAGGCTGTGAACTGGACATCAGTCATGGTCACTGATGCACTATCAATTACTACAAAGATGAGAGTAGTGAATAATCGAGGCTTTATTGAGCAAAGCTGTGTGGCCTCCTGGAGCTCCTACCAGAATGGGAGCAGCACCGGCGAGCACACACGTTTATACGCCGCCCACTGGGCGGAGCCAGCAGGTAGGGATTTACCCATGTACCTCTAGTACAGGAGTCTTACCATACTACATCTAATATACATCTAATACAGTTAGTGGTGACTACCACATTCAAACCCTGTTATGAAAAGAGTCCGGCGGGGGGGGGGGGGGGGGGGGGGGGGGGGGGGGGGGGGGGGGGGGGGGGGGGGGGGGGGGTGGAAAAATGTACAAGTTCAGCCTGTCGGGGGCCTTGATCCTCCGCTGTGATCGCCTCGGTCCTGGTGGTGATGCGGGCACCGACTTGGTCACCTGTGACTCCGGGAGCATGTTGTCCTCGTTTTCATCGCCCCCAAGTGGAACCAGTGGGAGGACGGATCTTCTTGGGGCAGGGGCTGCGGTGAGGTGCGCTGGGGGGAGGGTGAGTGGCTCAAGGGCGACTGAAGGGGGGGGTTTCGGGTAGCGGGCTGTGGATGAGGATACAGCGGGTGCCAGGTCCTGGAGCGGGATTGTGTCCTGGCACCCGTCGGGGTGTGCTACGTAGGCGTACTGCGGGTTCGCGTGCAGTAGTTGGGCTCTTTCGACTGATGGGTCCGCCTTATGGGTCCGCACGTGTTTGCGAAGGAGGACGGGTCCAGGAGCTGCCAGCCATTGGGAGCGAGACCCCGGAGGTGGACTTCCTGGGGAAGGCAAAAAGACGTTCATGGGGGGTTTTGTTAGTTACAGTGCAGAGGAGTGATCTGATGGAGTGGAGCGCATCGGGGAGGACATCCTGCCAGCGGGAGACCGGGAGATTCTTAGACCGTAGGGCCAGCAGGACGGCCTTCCAGACCGTCCCGTTCTCCCTCTTCACCTGCCCGTTTCTCTGGGGGTTGCAGCTGGTCGTCCTGCTCGAGGCAATGCCCTTGCTGGGCAGGAACTGACATAACTCATCACTCATAAATGAGGATCCCTGGTCGCTGTGGCCGTAAGCGGGGAAACCGAACAGGGCGAAGATGCTGTTATGTGCTTTAATGACCGTGGCAGACGTCATATCGGGGCATGGGCTGGTGAAGGGGAATCTGGAGTATTCATCGACCACGTCCAGAAAGTACGTGTTTCGGTCGGTGGAGGGGAGGGGCCCTTTGAAGTCCATGCTGAGGCGCTCAAAGGGCAGGAGGCCTTCACTAGGTGCGCTCGATCTGGCCGGTAGAAGTGCGGTTTGCACTCCGCGCAGATCTGACAGTCTCTGGTGACAGTCCTAACCTCCTCAATGGAGCAGGCCAAGTTGCGGGCCTTGATGAAGTGGAAGAACTGGGTGACAGAGGCCATCGTGTAGAGCCCGGAGTTAGTCCACTTGTGCACTGGCATTTGTACCTCGGGATAGGGCATCGGGGGGCTCGTTGAGCTTCCCCGGGCGATACAAAATCTCGTAATTATAGGTGGAGAGCTCGATCCCCCACCTCAAGATCTTATCGTTTTTGATCTTGCCCCGCTGTGAATTATTGAACATGAAGGCAACCGACCGTTGGTCAGTGAGGAGAGTGAGTCTCCTGCCGGCCAGGTAATGCCTCCAATGCCGCACAGCTTACACAATGGCTTGGGCCTCCTTTTCGACAGAGGAGTGCCGAATTTCGGAGGCATGGAGGGTGCGGGAAAAGAATGCCACGGGTCTGCCTGCCTGGTTGAGGGTGGCGGCCAGAGCTACATCCGATGCTTCGCTCTCGACCTGACAGGGGAAGGACTCGTCGACCGCATGCATCGTGGCCTTGGTGATGTCTGCCTTGATGCGGTTAAAGGCCTAGCGGGCCTCAGTCATCAGGTGAAAGACTGTGGACTGAATGAGTGGGCGGGCCTTGTCCGCATAGTTAGGGACCCACTGGGCATAATAGGAGAAAAAACCCAGTCATCGTTTCAGGGCCTTGGGGGAGTGGGGGAGGGGGAGTTCCATGAGGGGGCGCATGCAGTCAGGGACGGACCCTAGAACTCCATTTTCCACAACATAGCCAAGGATGGCTAAGCGGTTGGTGCGGAACACGCACTTCTCCTTATTGTACGTGAGGTTAAGGAGTTTGGCGGTGTGGAGAAATTTGCGAAGGTTAGCATCGTTGTCCTGCTGATCGTGGCCGCAGATGGTGATGTTGTCTAGGTATGGGAAGGTGGCCCGCAGTCCGTACCGGTCAACCATTCGGTCCATCTCACGTTGGAAGACCGAGACCCTGTTAGTGACGCCGAAGGGAACCCTAAGGAAGTGATAGAGGTGGCCATCTGCTTCGAACGCAGTGTATTGGCGGTCCTCCTTGCGGATGGGGAGCTAGTGGTAGGCGGACCTCAGGTCCACTGTGGAAAAGACCCGGTACTGTCCAATCTGATTGGCCATATCAGATATGCGTGGGAGGGGGTACGCGTCGAGCTGCGTGTACCGATTAATGGTCTGACTGTAGTCAATGACCATCCTGTGTTTCTCCCCAGTCTTTATTACTACCACTTGGGCTCTCCAGGGGCTGTTACTGGCTTCAATGATGCCTTCCCGCAGCAGCCGCTGGACCTCCGACTTGATGAAAGTCCTATCCTGGGCACTGTACCATCTGCTCCTGGTGGTGACGGGCTTGCAATCTGGGGTGAGGTTTGCAAACAAGGAAGGTGGATCGACCTTAAGGGTCATGAGGCCGCATACGGTGAGGGGGGGTAGGGGTCCGCCGAATTTTAAAGTTATGCTTTAGAGGTGGTATTGGAAGTCCAGGCCGAGTAACAGGGCAGCGCAGAGGTGGGGGAGGACGTAGAGCCGGAAGTTGCTAAACTCTATGCCCTGGACGGTGAGGGTGGCAATGCAGTACCCCCGGATTTCCACGGATTGGGATCCAGAGGCCAGGGAGATTTTCTGGCTAACGGGGTGTACCGCGAAGGAGCAGCGCATTACCGTAGTGGGGCGGATGAAGCTATCCGTGCTCCCGGAGTCAAAAAGGAAGGAAGTCTTGTGCCCATCGATTTTCACCGTTGTCATTGCGGTTGCGAGATTGTGGGGCCGGGACTGGTCGAGGGTGATCGAGGTGAGCTGCGGCTGATGCTGGGAGGCCCCGGGCTGGTCAGCGGTGGCGGCAGGCAATGAGCGGCCGGAAGTGCTTCCCGACGGACAGGGGTCCTGAGGCGCCGTCCAAAATGGCGCCGAGGATGGTGGCACCCACGGGACGCACATGGCGGGCGGCATTAAAGATGGCGGCACCCACAGGCCGCACGTGGCCTGCGGAGAAGAAGGTGGCGGCGCCCACGGGCCGCACCTGAGGGTGTAGGAACGCCGGGCCTGGAAATAGCAGCGACCGACCGGGCCTGGGCAGCACGGTAGCATAGTGGTTAGCACAATTGCTTCGCAGCTCCAGGGTCCCAGGTTCGATTTCCGGCTGGGTCACTGTCTGTGCGGAGTCTGCACGTTCTCCCCGTCTGTGTGTGGGTTTCCTCCGGCTGCTCCGGTTTCCTACCACAGTCCAAAGATGTGCAGGTTAGGTGGATTGGCCATGCTAAATTGCCCTTAGTGTCCAAAATTGCCCTTAGTGTTGGGTGGGGTTACTGGGTTATGGGGATAGGGTGGAGGTGTGAACTTGGTAGGGTGCTCTTTCAAAGAGCTGGTGCAGACTCGATGGGCCGAATGGCCTCCTTCTGCACTGTAAATTCTATGACAGCGGCAAAATGTCCCTTCTTTCCGCAGCCGTTGCAGGTTGCGCTCCGAGCCGGGTAGCGCTGCCGGGGGTGTTTGTTCTGCCCGCAGAAGTAGCATTTGGGCCCCCCGGGATTGGCTGGCTGCCACGCAGCGCAGGCTTGCGGTGGGCTGGGGTCGGTAGCTGGTGGGGCCCACGATGCCCATGAGTGTGCCGTGCGGTCGGGGGCGTACGACTGGACGTTACGGGAGGCCACTGTTACGGGAGGCCACTGTTAACTAGTTCGCGAGCTGCCTGGTTCCCGCAAGATCAAGCGTACCCCCCTCAAATAGGCGTTGGACCCCATGCCCGTAACAAAAGCGTCTCTGATTAAAAGTTCTGTATGCTCGACTGCCGAAACTGCCTGGCAGTCACAGTTCCTCGCCAAGATGTGCAGGGCACGCCGGAAATCGTCTAGGGACTCACCAGGGAGTTGCGTTCTCGTGGACAGGAGGTGCCTGGCATGTAGTTTGTTGACCGGCCGAACGTAATGTCCTTTCAGGAGCTCCATTGCTTCAGAGTAAGTGGGCGCACCCCGAATGAGAGGAAAAATGTCAGGGCTCACCCGGGAATAAAGGATCTGGAAGAGTTGTTGAGGGGCCTCATGATTTGATAATGGTTGTGACCTGAATGATTGGTGGGAGTTCCTCATGCTTGATGACAGGAAGAGCAGACCTACGAGTCAGACCAAAGTAGCCTGGGTGGAGGTTGCAGAGGAGATCAGCAATCATGGGGTTGTCACCAGGATTTTTTACAGTGGGATTAGCGGGTTGTTCCCCACGTTTGTTGCATGTCTGTGTCTGTGTCTAATATGGGAATTCAGCTCTCCAGCATCACTCCTAATATTAAATGAATTTGTGAGTAAAAGAAGTAGCATCACTCCTCCCTTCAAAAATGTCAAAAAGTAAGACTTAAGTACTTTGTTGAATAAGAGAGCTTTTTAATTATAATAAATGATAATTGAAAATACTGCTCTAAATTTGCTTTTATATGTTTTGTACCTATTGCACAAAATCAATCAATTTTTTGTGGCTTAACTCTTCTACATAATAAGAATATTTCTTAACGTTCCATCAATTCTCTTGGGAGATCAAAAGGGTTCTGTGGCCAGGAAGGTTTGGGAAACACAGGGCTAAGGAATAGAAAACAGAAGTATAGTGAATAACTTTTTTTCTCAATTGGAGGGAGGTGTACAGTAGAGTTCTCCAGAATGAACTATTAGGACCACAACTGTTTTTGATATGCATTAAAGACTTGGGTTTGGGCATATAGCGCAGGCGGTGCAAAACTCAGAAATGCTATAAATAGTGGTTAAGACAGTGATTCCAAAAGAACATAGTGGCGATGGGATGGGGGAACACTTGGCAGGTGCAATTCAATGCAGAAAAGTGTGAGCTGATACATTCTGGTTGGAAAATGAGGAGAGCCAATATAAGTTAAATGGTGCAATTTTAAAAGTGTGCAGGAAGGAGCGATCTGGGTGTATTTGTGCACAAGTCTTTGAGGGTGGCAGAACAGTTTAACGAAGCAGTTCATAAAGCAAATGTGATTTTGGTCTTTACCAATAGCGGCAGAGACACAAAACCCAGGAAGTTGTACTAAATGTATGAACATTAATTTAGCCTCACCTGGAGTATTTTTTTAAATTTTGGGCACTACCATTCAGGAAGGATGTGAACACTTAGAGATTATACAGAAGAGATTTAGTGGCATGGTTCCAAGGATGATAAGTTACAGTTACCAGGTGGGATTGGAGAGGTTGAGGTTCTTCCCTCTGGAGCTGGGATAGAGGTGTATAAAATCATGAAAGGTTTAGATTGAGTAAAAAATAGAGAAGGTGGGTGGGATCTACAGGCTGTTCCCGTCAGCAGGATCTTCCGGTCCTGCTGATGGCGCACCCTCCGCTGCGGGTTTCCCGAAGCGTGGGGTGGATTCAATGAGAAATCCCATTGACAGCGGGGGACCAGAAGATCCCACCACCAGCCAATGGTGGGCCGCATCCTGCTGTCAAGAAGCACACCAAGGGGAGGCCAGAGAATCTTACCGAACATTTTCAATAGCTGAAGAGTCAATAACCAGAGGGCTCAGATTTAAGGTGATTAGCAAAAGAACCAGAGGCAAAACAATCGGAAATGTCTTTCTGCAATGGGAGTTTTAGGATTTTGAATGCACTGGCTGATAGTGTTCATAACCCCACAAAACATAGGAGCAGAATTAGGCCATCCCCATTCTCCTGCCTTCTCCCCATAACCCCTGATTCCCTGATTAATCATGAACGTATCTATCTCTGTCTTGAAGACACTCAGTGATTTGGCCGCCACAGCCTTCTGCAGCAAAGAGTTCCACAGATTCACCACTCTTTGGTTGAAGAAATTCCTCCTCATCTCTGTTTTAAAGGATAATCCCTTTAGTCTGAGATTGTGTCCTCTGGTTCTAGTTTTTCTTACAAGTGGAAACATCCTCTCCACATCCACTCTATCCAGGCCTCGCAGTATATTCTGTAGGTTTCAATAGGATTCCCCCGCATTCTTCTCAACTCCAACGAGTACAGACCCAGAGTCCTCAATCTCTCCTCATATGACAAGCCTTTCATTCTCAGGATCATTCTTGTGAACTCCTCTGAACCTTTTCCAAGGCCTTAGATACGGGGCCGAAAACTACTCACAATACTCCAATTGGGGTCTGACCAAAGCTTTATACAGCCTCAGAAGTATGTCCCTGGTCTTGTATTCTAGCCCTCTTGACATGAATACTAACATTTAATTTGCCTTCCTAACTGCTGACTGAAAAATTTGTAGCATTCAAAGGGAAATTGGATGATTACTTGAATAAGAAAAAGTTGCAGGGATATGGGGAAAGAGCAGGTGAGAGGGCTTTTCTGGAAAATTCTTTGAAAAGCAGGTGCAGACTCGCTTGGGTAAATTTCCCCTTTCTGTATTAGCCTCTGGTCTGTGCCACGGGGCAGCACGTTAGCATTGTGGATAGCACAATTGCTTCACAGCTCCAGGGTCCCAGGTTCGATTCCGACTTGGGTCACTGTCTGTGCGGAGTCTGCACGTCCTCCCCGTGTGTGCGTGGGTTTCCTCCAGGTGCTCCGGTTTCCTCCCACAGTCCAAAGATGTGCAGGTTAGGTGGATTGGCCATGATAAATTGCCCTTAGTGTCCAAAATTGCCCTTAGTGTTGGGCGGGGTTTCTGGGTTATGGGGCTAGGGTGGCGGTGTCGACCTTGGGTAGGGTGCTCTTTCCAAGAGCTGGTGCAGACTCGATGGGCCGAATGGCCTCCTTCTGCACTGTAAATTCTATGATGGTCTATGATTTTCTGATTTGGTGATTCAAAAGACCAATCAGTACAAGATTGAAATATGTGGATGATTTTGTGCACATACTCTCAACACAAACACGCAGGGATATGTAATTTCAGTGCTGCCGGTTGTGAAATCAAAATAACAGATTATAGAAAAACAATTATCTAACATTTGACAGTGCCAAGCCCCGAAGAAAACATGGACCGAGGTAGTCTTTTAGAATGGGCCAGCAGACCTGATCCAGAACTAAGTCACCAAGCAGATGGAGAAATAAAGCAACAAGCATTAATCACTCAGATAGATGCCAGGTGCAAATTGCCAAGACAAAAATCACAGTCAACTCCAGTGATATGTACAATGGCAGCAGTGTAAAGTACTTCCACAGTGTTGATTTTGAGGCACATGTCAAAGAAGTTCATATCGGGTGGATTCTCCGTCCCAGAGACTAAGTGTTGACGCCAGAGCAGAATTCTTGGAGTTCCACGACAGCAAAACTGGCGCTGCACCTGGACCAATTCCGGTACAATTAAGGCCCAGTACCGGCAGCACGTGGAACACAATCGACTCCAATAAGGAACGGTGCGGGATTCGCCGGTTTCGCTATTGACACTCAGGAGGCTGACAAGCTGCAGCCGCATATGCCCACTTCACTCCCCACACACACAGTCCAATTTTTGACATGGCTTAAGTTGCTCCCCGTTGCCCTCTTCCAGCTGCGGGTTACACCTGCGGGACCGGCCCGGCTCTCTCCTGCCAAGATCCTTTATGGCACGCCCCTTAGATCTCCCTCGAACCTGCATGTTCCCAAACTGGTTCAGATTCACCATATGACTGAAGAAATGACTACCTATGTTTTAGCCCTCACTAAGGTCCTCAAGGAGCTTCATGGCCAGGTCCGCGCGGCTCACCTGTCACCGTCCCCATTACATTGCTCGCTTTCAGTGCAGTCTGGTAGTTGTGTCATTGTCAAAAATTGGACTCGGAAAGGGTCAGAGCCATGATGGGAGGGGCCCTTCCAAGTTCTCCTTACCACCCCCACTGCAGTTAAAGTGGAGGGGCGGAGTGCTTGGGTCCACCTCCACCACTGTAAAAAGGTCGGTCACTAACGTGCCTCCCTTCCCCAGTGCTGTTTTACAGGTGTGGAGCATGATGGGGTGGCTACGCACCGCCTGTGTAATCTTCGGCCTCACCTCGCTTGGAGTGACATCGGCGACAGGAATGGAAAAGGGAAATATCATCTGCATCTGTAACCCCAACCAAGCTACAAGGACATTTCACTTATGCAGAGGTGACGTTCTTCGCTGCCCCCATATATGAGGACATGGTATCGACTCATGGAAGGTTATCAGATTAACGGACAATGCAGGACTCATGAAGCAATTGCACCGGTCCCGGCGATGGGAAGTGAACATTGCATGGACAT
Source organism: Scyliorhinus torazame (assembly GCF_047496885.1). NCBI lineage: Eukaryota > Metazoa > Chordata > Chondrichthyes > Carcharhiniformes > Scyliorhinidae > Scyliorhinus > Scyliorhinus torazame. The sequence goes on along the minus strand of NC_092714.1, from coordinate 106,032,170 downwards.
TGCCTTGTTTTTGGAGGACATGTAAATTTGATTTTGGGTGTGTTAGGATTGGTGCCATAAATGTAAAGTCAGACCGCGCGGAGAGGGTAGGAAGAGGTTGTGAGAGAGAGAGGGGGGCTAGAGAGAGGACGGAGCATGTGAGAAGGGGAGTACAACTAGAACGTAGGTTATCAGGAGATATACTTAATTCATTTAGGACCCAGAATGAGGGAAACCTGGGCAGTATGAATCTCTTCTACCAGATCTACCACCGCTTGTATGGCCAGAGATTGGTTGTCTGCTACCCGAACCCCGCAGCGGTGTCTAGGTTATTTCCTGTCAATTTCATTGTCAGCGTTCCGAGCCACCGCCCGAGCAAGTCACTCTTCCTTACGATCCGGGTTCAGCACCACCAGCTGTTTGCCTTCCCCTTCCTCGGGATAATTCCCACTCACAGTATGATAAGCTGCTTGGGGTAACTGGGGATTCGGAGGTTGGAAGGACTGGTTGATAAATATGGCCATGTATTTAGCAGTGGCATTCGGCTGCATCTTTGTGGGCCTGGCCATCCTTAAATGTGTGATGGGTAAAATGCAGGGTGCACTGGAACAGATAGTCGCCCCGAGAATCTTGGCTCTCAGGATCCACGAGGGTGCAGCGGATGATGGGGGACTGCAACAGGAATTGGAAATGCAGCGACAAATCTTCTTAGATGAGGGGCCGTAGCTACGGATTGGACAGATAGGTTATCATGAAATGATAAAAGGATGGAATGAGGAATTGAACAAACGAATGTGATATACAATAGTTAGTTCAAATATCAGTTACAATAATGTAGATGTGAGCCAGTCTGATAGTAGTGAGTTCACAAACAAAGGACAAAGAGATACAGAAAGCATGGCAAGGAGAGGGAAAAGGATGCTGGGTAACAAGAGGCCCAGGGTTAAGGAATGCAAAGTGAGCCAATCAGGATATATGGCCAGGTCAGGAGGTGTATAGGATGACCTATGAGAATCTTGTATGTGAAACCTGATGCCATTTGAATGAGATTTGTAAAGATTTCTTTGTCTCCGATCTCACTCGGTTCTGGAGCTCCAGGAGACCGCTTGTGTGTTCTGAATCTCTGTGGAGCGAGTCAGCCTTGCAAGTTGGTTAAAAATAAATAATACCTACAAATATATCTCGAGTTTTATTGAGGCCTGACTGATGGGTAAAGAATTCAATATTGTCAAGGAGAGCGGCACCCGTTTCACAGACGCCGAGCTGGAGACCCTCCTAGACTCAGTGGACGAGAGGTGGGTGATCCTGTACCCCGGCCTGGGAAGGAGGCTGCCGCCACTGCTGTTCACCGTGCCTGGCCGCAGGTGGGAGAGGCGGTCAGCGCCACCAGAACACCGTCCGAACTGGCCTGCAGAACCGTAGAGAACTGCACAACATTCTCAGGGCAACCAGGGTGAGTAGGCAACACTGCGCCCCTGACATACTGGCCGCCATGGCCGGGTGCCCTGGCCACTGAGGCCACCAGCTACCCACCCCCTTGGCTGCATATAGACTGTCAAACACTGTAGTTTTCTGTCTCCACCCCCCCCCCTCCCCCCCACCCAGAAGGCCGCCCATAACTATCAGGAGCGGGGGGAAAACTGGAGGGGGGCCAGACCTGCGGCCCCTCACCATGGCAGAGCAGAGGGCCCTGGACGAGGAAAGGGAGGTCGCTGCGGTGGAGATCAACCGTGGACGAGGAAGTGAGACCCTGCTGAGTTGCGGTTCCCCATGCCACATGTGTCAACCCCCCCCCCCCCACAGCACCCTCACCCTCACCCCCACACCACCCTCATCCTCACCTCCACCGCCCTCACCCCCACGCTCACCCTCGGCTTCACCCTCACACCCACCACCACCACTACCCCCGGCCTCATCATGCATCTTGTCTTGTATCTTGCCGGTCCTGCTCGTAATGGGGTGGGTCCATCTGGTGTCATTCGCCCCAAGCCAGTGCCACAGCCCAAGCCCCCCCGGGTGCCGACCAGCGATGAGGAGAGCAGCACGGACACTAGCCCCCGAAAAGAGGCCCAAGACACCCCGAAGCTCGAGTCCGAGGGTGACACAGCTTTCCCGTCACAGAGTTCCTGGGTGGGATTCTCCACGAACCGGCGGGGCGGGCAACTCCGGCGCGAAGGAGTGGCCTGAACCACTCCGGCGTCAGGCCGCACCGAAGGTGTGGAATCCACCGCACCTTCAGGGGCTAGGCCGGCGCCGGAGTGGTTTGCGCCCCGCTGGCCAGGGTGGAAGGGGCTTTGCGCCACGCCAACCAACGGCAAAGGGTCTCCGCCAGCCGGCGCGAGTTGGCGCATGTGCGGGAGCACCAGCGTGTGCTGGCGTCATCCCAGCGCATGCGTAGGGGGGATCATCTCCACATCGGCCATCGCGGAGGACCACAGCAGCTGACGTGGAGGAATAGAGTGCCTCCACGGCATAGGCCCGCCCACGGATCGGTGGGCCCCGATTGCGGGCCAGGCCACCGTGGGGCACCTCCCGGGCCAGATCACCCCGCGTCCCCCCGAGGATCCCGGAGGCCGCCCCGCAGCCAGGTCCCGCCGGTAAGTACCTACTCTAATTTACGCCGGTGGGACCGGCCGAAAACAGGCGGGCACTCGGCCCATCGCGGGCCAGAGATTTGCCGGGGGGGGCGCTGCTAGCAGCCGCTGATTCCCACCCCTGCCAAATCCCCTGCGCCAGCCGACTGAGGTGGGATTCACGCCGCCCCCCAGCGATTCGCCGACCCGACGGGGGGTCGGAGAATCCCGCCCCCTGTCTCCAACAGCCTCCATCATTCCAGAGACAATCACCTCGGTTGGGTACTTTAGTAAAGAGGCACCTGGGACACTATAAGGTGCGTACCAAACAGCTGATCCAGTACATCAGATGGAGGTCGGAACTCCCGATGGGGCAGACGGTCAGAGGCTGAGCAAACCCAGGACCAGCTGCCGTCCAGAAACATTTCGAATTTCTGGACTGGACAGTCCCATCAATTGTGGAGATGCAGTTGCAGAGCCAGGGACAACATGAGGGGCTGTCGGCGAGCATCCAGTACCTGCAGATGCAATTGGAGGAGTCCAACTGCATGCAGGTGTATGAGGTGATGCCGACCATGCTTGCCACCCAGGTCAACACCACACGGGTGACGTCCGCAGTGAAGGCTTTGGGGGCAAGGATTTTGGTGATGGATTAGCATGTTCAAGGACTGGGGCATTCTGTGCAGGCACTGGCTGAGGCCCAGGACAGGGTTACCACCTCACAGGCAGCCATGTGCCAGAGTCAGCTGGACATCGCATTGCCCAGGCGCTGGCCGACGTGGCGCAGGCACAGAGGTAGGTGGCCCAGACCCAGAGGGATATGCGCATTCATTAGCTGGTGTGACACAAGCTCAGAAGGTGATGGTCCACTCCCTGTGCTCCATGGCCGCAAGAATGTTGACCCTGGGCAAGACCAGAGTGGTAGAGCCAGGTGGCGGGTGAGACTCAGGGGATAGCTCCACTTGCAACACTGTCCCATGGAGTAGCCCAGAGGAAACTGGGTATTCTGAGGGAGGAGGAGGTGATGGGCCCGTGCCGCTGACTCCCCAGGGGTGGGGCCGGAACACCACAGAACCTTGGACTCCCCCCCTCCTGTCCCTGGTGCATCCGGTGGGCAGCATCATGGCAGAACAGAGCAGCAGCATGCCACCTGGGACACCTAAGCAGCAGCCGGGCCCATCCAGTCCCAGTCGCCCCAGAAGACGGCCGCCAAGGGGACACAAATCGCAGGGCGGGAATCACAACAGGCCGCTTCCACTCCCGATGCACCATCTGGGGATCCACCTAGACGTAGCGCTAGAGCCCATAAGGTCAGAAAGTTAAACACCAGTTAAGTCGGCACAGGTGCAGGGCATAGTTTAGTGATATGCCTGCCTGCCTGGATGCCTGTGGTCTCTGTGCCCCTGGCCAATTCTCCCTCCTTACCCCCAGTAGGTGATCGGAACATCCTGTGCGCATTGGCCTGGCGTACACATTGAGCGACCACCCGTGCCTGCCTGGGGCCCATGCCCTGCCCATCCTCGTCCTCCCCCGCATCCTCCTCAATGGACGAGGACTGGTGTTCATCCTCCTCCTCCAGCATGTTGTCCCTCTGTTGTGCGATGTTGTGGAGGGCGCAGCAGGCCGCTACGATGCTGGCGACTCTCTCAGTGTCATACTGGAGGTCCCCTCCAGAGCAGTCCATGAACCTGAATCGCATCTTCAGGAGGCTGAAGCACCGCTCAATCATGCCCCTGGTCGCTGAATGGGCATCGTAGTAGTGCGCCTCCGCATCGGTCTGTGGCCTCTGGATAGGCACCATCAGCCACGACCGCAGTGGGTAACCCGTGTCACCCAGGAGCCAACCTCCGAGCCGGGGGTTCATCTCGGACATGTCAAGAATCGTAGAGTGTGCCAGGATGAAGGCTCCGTGGACACTGCCCAGGTATTGAGCGCATGATGTGCATTTGATGGTCACATATCAGCTGCACATTGCAGAATTTACAGAATTTACACTGCAGAATGAGGCCATTCGGCCCCTCAAGACTGTAACGGCCCTTGGAAAGAGCACCCTACTTAAGTCCACAACTCCACCCTATCCCCACAACCCAGTAACCCTACCTAACCTTTTTGGACACTAAGAGCAATTTAGCATGGCCAATCCACTAACCTGCACATCTTTGGACTTTGCGATGAAACCGGAGCACCCGGAGGAAACCCACGCAGACACACAGGGAGTATGTGCAGTTTCCACACAGACAGTGACCTAAGCCAGGAATTGAACCTGGGACCCCGGAGCTGTGAAGCAACAGAGCTAACCACTGTGCTGTCGTGCCGCCCGTTCATTGAATAGACCCCATTTTGGTTGGTGTAGAGCAGCCTGTCATCTGCAGGTGTTCGTAGGGGGACATGAATCATGTCGATCACCCCCTGAGCCCAGGACATCCCGTCGATGGCAGTGAACCCCGCTGCCCCGGCATCCTGGTGGGCTGGGTCCTCGTTGAAATGGATGTACTGTGCCACCTGGGCATATAGGGTTTCCGTGACGGCGCGGATGCACCTGTGGTCCCGGACAGGTCCCTACTCAGCACCTGGAAGATCCCCGTGGCGTAAGCGTTCAGGGAAACTGTCACCTTGACAGTCACTGCGAGCGGGTGCCCTACCCCTTTCCCCCATGGTGCCAGGTGCACCATGATCTAGCCCGGTCCGGCTCCTTTCCACCTCCTGCTCCTCGGCTTGTTGGGCGGCCGGCTCTCCATCCTGGGCTGTTACCTTCAGTTCCTCTGGGGCAGGCTCCACTACTGCACGCTCCGCTGCTGCATGCTCAGCTGCTGTAGCTTCTTCCTCCTTGAGCACTGCCAACCTGTACAGCCACAGGGCATTCCCCAGGGCTGCAGTGACTAGGAGGAAGGCAACCATTGCTGGTTGCATCCAATGTCCATTGTCGCAAGGGGGTGAAAGGCCAACGTGTTAGCATGGCGCATACCGCAGTGCCCAACCAGGTCCACTGGGCTACATGATGGCCCTGGTTGGCACTGCGGGCTCTGCCCCTCATGTCCCTCCTCCCTCATCCTTGCACCCCTGGCTCTGTCGCTGCCCAGCACCATGGGGTCTCTTGCCCTGGCCTTGGCACCCATCCCTGCTACCAGGGCTACTGTTGGCTGGCGCTGCCTTGGCCAGTGGTTAGCTCCGCAGCCCCCGTCCGGGCCTCCGTAGGGGCTACATATATATTCACCATAGCATTCATACTGTGCAGGGGGAGGCCATTCAGCCCATCAAGTCTGCAACGACCCTCTGAAAAAGCACTGTATCCCGGGCCACTCCCCAGCCCGATACCCTTACCCCTGTGCATTGATCATGGATAACCCACCTAACCAGTACATGGACACTAAGGGGCAATTTAGCATGGCCTACACATGCTCACCTGAACATCTTTGGACTGTGGGAGAAATCCGGAGCACCTAGAGGAAACACACGCAGACACTGGGAGAATGTGTAAACTCCACAGAGACAATCATCCAAGGTGGGAATCGAACCCAGGTTCCTGGAACTGTGAGGCAGCAGTGCTCAGCACTATGCCACCATCGCACAACATCACACCGATCTGAAAATCAGCAAATAGCAAACAATTGATTTTCAAGCTATACTGGCTCAAATAGTTGTAAATCCAGATGTTCTCAGAATCCTATCACTGAATGCAAAACCTATCGATGTTGACTCTCATTTACATGAGTTCCAGCTCATGTAGATCTAGTTAGTTAATTTTATAGAAGTACTCTATCTAGAGTCAATTTCTTTCTCAAATTGAATCAAGGCAATATCCTCTGAATGATTTATTACATACGAAAAGCCTTGGTTATTACAAGTGATTTTTTTTTCCTTCTGAAACATTGCTTTGCAGTTTTTGGAGAAATATAGGAACATAGTAGCAGGAGTAGGCCATCGACCCTTTGTGTCTGCTCTGCTATTCGACAAGGTCATGGCTGATCTGATTGTGGCGTCTGCTTCACTTCTCTGTCCTCCCCCTTAACCTTTGGCTTACTTGTCCATCAAAAACCTAGCTCCACCTTGCATCAATTCAATTGCCCAACCTCCACTCATTTCTGGGAAAAAGAATACTTAAACCAAAATAAAGGTAATTGTAAGAGCATGAAATCCGAGCTGGCTGAAGTGAAGTGGAAAATAGGTTAAAAGGTAGGACAGCAGAGACGCAGTGACCGGCTTTTAAGGAAATATTTAATAACTCTCAGCAAAGAATTATTCCAGTGACAAAGAAAGGCCCTTTGAGAAGGATCAAACTTCTGTGGCTAAATTAGGAAGTTAAAGATAGTATCAGACTGAAAGATATACGTGTCTGTGAAAATTAGTGGGAGGTCAGAAGAGTGTACAGATTTTAAGAACTAGCAAAGAATGACTACAAATATAATTTAATGAAGAGCGAGAAAGAGTTTGAGATAAAGCTAGCTAGAAATATAAAAGCTGATACCAAAAGTTTCCACAAGCATTGAAATAGGAAACAAGTAACAAAATGTGAATGTTGATCCTCTGGAGAGTGAGTCTGGGGAATTAATACTGGAAAACAAGGAAATGGTGGCAGGGTCAAACAGGTATTTTGTGTTTGTCTTCGTTGGAGAAGACTTAGAAAACTTCCTAAAGATACTTAGAAATCAAGAGATGCAAGGGAAGGAGGAACTTAAAGCAATCATCACCAGGGAAAAGGTACTGAGAAAGCTGTTAGACTAAAAGGCTCAAGAACCTGGGGCGTCATTCTCCGACCCCCCAGCGGGTCAGAGAATGGCCGTTGGCCGCCGTGAATCCCGCCCCCGCCGGTTGCCGAAGTCTCAGAAGGGAGAAAAGTCGGCGGGGCGTTAATGGCGCCGCTGACGTCGAAGAATGGCACGGGTCTGCGCAAGGCAGCCGATTTTGGGCTTGCCGATATTCTCCCTTCCGGATGGGCCAAAGTCCCGTCAACGTGATGACCATTCACGTCGACGTAAATCAAACCTCCTTTTCATCGGCGTGAACCTGTGCTCCAGGTTCACGCCGACCAGCGTGGAGGTGAGTGAAGGCCTGGGGGGTTGGCCGCTGGGCAGGTGATGGCGTGGCCGCAGTCTGAATGTGTGGGGAGAGGTGTGTCTCGGGTTGTGTGTGTGTGTGTGCGGCGGGTGGGGGGGGTGGTTAGAGTGGGCTGGGCTCCGGGGGAGTGCCGGGAGGGGGGTCCGTGCCGGGGAGGAGGATGGGGGGTCCGTGCTGGGGAGGAGGTTGGGGTCCGTGCCGGGGAGGGGGATTTTGCCCCTGATGTCCTACCTCCGAGGGCTTTAAAGAAGTGGCTGCAGGGATAGTCGAGGCATTGGTTATAATCTTCCAAAATTCCTTAGATTCTGGAAGAGTCCCAGCAGATTGGAAAATAGCAAATGCAACACCTTTATTCAAGAAAGAAGAGAGGCAAAATGAAGGAAACTAGAGGCCAGTTAGGCTAACCTCTGTGATGGCGAAATTGTTAAAATCCATTATTAAGGAGGTCATCAGCAAGATGTTGAGGAATTCATAATAAGATTAGATGGTAATAAGATTAGATGGTTTTGTGAAAGGGAAATCAAGTTCAATTAATTTATCAGAGTTCTTTGGGGAAGTAACGAGCAAGGTTGATAAAGGGAAACCTGGAGATTGGATGTCCTTGGATTTCTAATAGGCCTTTGATAATATGCCACATGAAAGGTTGCAACACAAAATAACAGCTCATGGTGTTAGGGGTTATACGTTAGCCAGATAGAGGACTGCTTAGTTAACAGGAACCAATGAGTAGGAATAACTGGGTCTTTTTTGGGTTGACGAACAGTAACTAGTGGAGTGTCACACAGATCAGTGCTGGGGCCTCAGTTATTTACAATCTATATCTGGTTGAAGGGACTGAATGAATATTAGCTGAATTTGTTAAGAAGAGGTAAAGGGTGAGATTCTCCCAAAAGGGAACAAAGTCCTCTAGCGAGCGCATTTAGACACCTGTTTCCCAGCACTCGCAGTGCTGAGAAAGAGATGGTTATTCAACGCAACTCGCATTGAATAAGGGGCCTGAATGGGAATGCACAGCCGAGGCCTCACATAGTGCTCACCGGAACTCCCCATTGTAACAAAAGTTTGGGATGCCATTTTAAAATGTTGTCCCAATCTCCAACGTCCCCGAAACAATACACCCCCCCCCCCCCCAACACCCAAGTCAGGAAACCCTAGCCCAATCGTGCTGGTGCAGAAAATGCCAGCTTGGCAGTGCCAACCTGCCACACTGGCAGTGCTTATGCCAGCTGCCAGTGTCACCCAGGCACCTTGGCAGTGCCAGGCTGGCACCTAGGCAGCACTGCCAGGGTGCCAGGCTTGCACTGCCTTGTCACCACCCTGCCCAAAGAGCATGCAGCTGGGGGCCTCCAATACCCTTGGAGACCCCACCTGGTCTACATTTGTGGAGACCAGTGCTGAGGGTTCTGAGGCAAAGGGGTTGAATCCCAAAGATTCAGGTACCTCAGGAATCTGCACATTAGAGTGAGGCTTATTGCCTCTCTCTAATATGCAGATTTGCTAAACCATGGACGGGATTCCCCTTGCAATGTCTTGCAAGTTTGCATTGAACCACGGGATCGGGGTCTCCCAGCATTCAACGGGCACATTGCACCGCAGCGAGCTGCATTTCTGGCATAGCTTGGCCGTTGGATCATGCCCAAAGAGGCTGTAAAGGGAGATAGACAGGATACATTTTTATGTTTGTTTATTTGCTCCTTTTTTCCCACTAGAATCATCAAGCAGAGGCAGGAGACATCAGAGACCATTTTGTTTGGTGTGTTAATGTTTTATAATAATGTCTATAATCATGTTTAATACGCACATGAAGTAAAAAAAATATGTTGCAATCTACCCGAATGGTGCATGATTAGCCGGGACTTTTGCATGCTCGGAGCCAGGCTATTCTGGTAGATTGGGGGCCTCAGCAGGGAACTTAGACCCGTTTTCTACACTGAGGAGCTCTGCTCCTTTAAAATTGCCTGCCCGATCTCTTGATGCCCACCCCCACCCCCGATGTTACCTTTGAAACCCTCCATGTCCCAACTCACTAATAATGGGGTTCTCAGGCTCCCCCGCACTACCCTGCACCCACACAGGGCACCCTCAGGCCCGATGGTAAAAATGCCAGCCTGGCACCCTGGCAGTGCCCCTACCAGCACCACCTGGGCACCTTGGCAATGCCCGGCTGACACTTAGGAGGCACTACCAGGGTGCCAGTGCTGGAGTGCCAGTCTGGCATTGCCAAGGTGCCCAGGTGGCACCAGCAGTGCCAGGGTGCCACCATGCCCTGATGACAAGCACCTCTGGGCCCTCGATTCTCAGGGAGACCCCCTCAAGTGCCGTTCTGTCTGGTCCCCATTTGTAGGGACCAGCACTGAATGCGCTCACCCGAGATTAAGGCGAGGAGTTAGATCCCATGACTTGGGTAGATCATAGGAATTCAGTGATTGCACCCACAATGGCTGGGATTCACCTTGTGATGTCTCGCAAGATCGTGTTAGATCTCGTGAGGCGTGGCAAGCCAGTTAGATCCCGGAAGAGGGATTACCCGGCACCAATCGGTCGAGTTGCACCGCGCCACACTGACGTTTGGTAGACCTCGCCCTCATTTATTTAAACTTTGATTTGTCATGAGGTTTTTAATTCCATTAAAAAGTACTTTAATGTAAAACGTGAGTTTGGATTCACAGAAAGTGAAAGAATTTTCTTTAAACTTTGGTTTGTTCTGAGGATGTTAATTCCATTAAAGGAACTATAATGGATAGAGTGGGTTTGGAGTGTAATAAGTTTCAGCTAATGTGCATTGGGATTTTGCAATGTACATTGTTTAAGAGTCACCCTGATGTAATGTTGACCCTTACAAGCCTCTGATTACTTCAAATGCTTTAGCAATGACATAGTGCCTTAGTTGACATATTCAAGCCTCCTGTAAGCTAATAAATGTGAACTATCTCTCCGACAAGTATTGCAGAATCCAGTGCAGATTCAAAATTTGGAGTCAGGCTATATGCCCGCCTGATGAGAAAGTGAATCAACCCCTCCCGAGAGTATACAGGCAAAGGACATCATGAAATGATGTCAGAGAAGGTGTGTGCCAGGAGACTGTGCTTCAGCAAGGATGGAATGGGATGCCTTTGTGAATCGTTGAAGGAAGACCTGAAGCCGAACTCTAATTACCGCAGTGCCTTCACAGTGAAGATGAAGCTCCCGGCAGTTGTAGTGTGTTGTGCATTTCTCAACTTTGGCCATCAGCATTGACTGAACATTCACCTGGAAGAAATGGTGCTCAAGAGGGCAATACGAAGCCTGATGCAGAAATACCTCCCAGTGCAGGTGAGGAACCCAGGCTCCAGGTGACACAAGGGCAGTTAAATATCACCTGACAGCTGCAGCCTTTCGACATTTAACCCTCCCTCCATCCCTCCGCTCCCTCCATCCTTCCATCCCCTTCCCTCCCCGTCCCTCTCTCTTCCCTCCCTGTCCAATTTACAAAGAGCCACAGAACCATTGTGTTAAAGTAAATCTAAATATGTTATTGATCATTGTGAAAGCCAAAAAATACATTTTATTGCAAGAAATTTGGAAAAGTTGAGGTAGTTATAAAACAAAATGTCATACCTCAGCCTAAATGTTAACATGGTATCAAAGTTTTGTATTTCTAACAGGATATTTGTTAATAAATGTTCACGATGAAACTTTACAAACTGCTGCAAATGTCTTACTCAAACATTAAAAAGTAACATTTAAGTATTAGAAAATTATAATTGAATAACATATTTGAAGTAAACAAGGCAGAAACATGCAAATGATAAACACCAATCAAAAAAAATCAGTTGTTTCAAAACACATGAAATGAAAATCGCTTATTGTCACAAGAAGGCTTCAAATGAAGCCCCTTGTCGCCACATTTCAGCGCCTGTTCGGGGAGGCTGGTAAGGGAATTGAACCGTGCTGCTGGGCCGCCTTGGTCTGCTTTCAAAGGCAGCGATTTAGCCCTGTGCTAAACCAGCCTAATAATAATCTTTGTCACAAGTCGGCTTACATTAACACTGTAATGAAGTTATTGTGAAGAGCCCTTTCCATCAAGTCGGCGGCAAGCTGCACAGCACAATTAAAAAAGGAGCAAGGTGAAAGCATCTTATGACACACCAGAAAGTTAGCAAATAGACAACATTGTGTGTTGCCAAGATTGCATTCAACTACATCAAAAACTGAGTATTCCCTTTTTAACTTTTACAGTCAGAGACTAGGATTTTAAGTTTTAGAAATTAGTTATCTATTAAGATATATACACACTGTATCCAACACCTCACCCATGACATTCTGACTTCTCTTCTTTACGGCTAAATTTTGAGTTGCCATATTTTAAATTAAAACATATGAATACTTTTAAGCATGCCACACGTAAAGTTGGATAATAATATATTGCCGATTTATATAAGGCGGGATTCTCCAGTCTCCCAGCCGAGTGTTTCTCAATGGCGGGAAACCCGTTTGCTGGTGGCAGGATTCTCTGCTCCCGCCGATGTCAATGGGAATTCCCATTGAAGCCACCCCACATCGCCAGGAAACCCACAGGTGGGGGGTTGCTGTCAGTGGGATGAGAGAATTCTGCCACGAGTTAATGGCCGTAGAATTCCGGCCATAGAAGTTTCATAGATTAAAAACTAATACCAAAACTTATGTTCACTTATGAATATTATGTACTAATTGTCAAAAATCAAGAAAAATAAAAATAAAAATTACACTTTAAAAGAACCAGGGGCAAAACATTAATTGTTTAAAAGAAATGACAAAATAAATTGCTAAAAATCACTTCCACATACATTAATAACAGCAGGGAATCTTTAACTGTCTCTGTCTGCACTTTAAAACTGCTGTTTTACAACACACCCTCAATGGATGTTCTCAATCTGGCCCTGTTATAAGGGGGTGGGGCAGTACTCTGTGGTATTATCATAACTATCAGCATTGCAAGGGTTAATGTAGTGTCGAGAGTAGCCACTAGAGGGAGCTACAGTTACGACTATATAAGGCAGTGATACTAGACCTTAGGGGAGGAATGTATGCAGGAGTTAGCTAGTGAAGGTCACAAGAACAGATAGGGTGAGTAAGATTAGATTATATTTATACTTGCATCATCCTGCATCATTGGCTTTGTCTATTTATATGTTTATATAACCTACCTCTTCACTCAACTGATGAAAGAGCTATGCCCCGAAAGCTAGTGATTCCAAACAAACCTGTTGGACTTTAACCTGGTGCTGTAAGACTTCTTACTGTGCCCACCCCAGTCCAACGGCAGCATCTCCGCATCACAGTTTATACCAGGAGTGAGATTAGCAGTAGATGAGTGTAGTTAAATGTTATTGATCAATTGTGTATTCTTACGGACTACGAATCCAGGTTTAGTAGTATAAATAAAATCATAGCTTTGTAGAAGTTATAGCTATTTTGTGGTGTTTGTGAAAACCATGCCAACCATCCTGAAATAAGCAACGCAAAGAACACCATACACACCTCCTGCATCGCACTGGGGCCTGTGTATTCTGGCCCGCTGCTATCATCAGGAGTTCCATTGCAACTTTTCAACAGAGGTAAGTATGCAAAAAGGACATTCATTTTTGGTGACCCATGGCTTTCCTTCGCGAAGAGGAAGTTATGGTTCAATATGTTTGTCAGCATTTTCTGCTAAAATTGATGGAAGCCATTTTGATAAAAACTAAACCAATATTATTGGAAACCAGCCAGATTACTTAAGTCGACAGCATTAATCATGAGACAACTAAATAATAAGTAATTCATTAATAAATATGTTATAAAGGCTAGAAATGTTATTTCGAACACAAATGTTTATAACTTTTATAAACATATTGGCCCGTAACCTCCGGCTAGTGGCGGGAACCCATGGGCCGCCGATTCTAAAAGGAAAATGTGCGCACTTACTGGGCTCAGATATTCCATCCATCCTTTTGCACTGTAGGAATTCTATGGTTCTATTCTGTGGTGCCACAAAACTCATGCAGACACTGGGAGAATGTGCAAACACCGCAGTCACGCAAGGTCCAAATTGAACAAGGGCCCCTGATGTTGTGAGTGCTAACCAGTGTGCCATCATGTTCTTATGTTTCTGCCTTGTTTACTCCAATTATCTTATTCATTTATAATTATCTTATTATTCCATGTTGTGTTCTCATGTTTCAGTAAGACATTTGCAGAAGCTTGTAAAGTTTAACAGAAACATTTATTAACAAAAATAATTTTATCAATGCAAAACTTTAAAACTAGTTAACATTGAACTTAACGCTTAACTTTATCAGTTGAACAACGACATAAAATACCTCAACTTTTACAAATTTCTTGCAATAAAATATATTGTCTCACTAAAACACAATGGTCAATAAAATATATGTTTCCACATAAACACAAAGGTTCTGACTATTTGCAAAGGGTGGGGAGGGAAGAGCGGTCAAAGGGGCAGAAGGGGAGAGGAAGAGTTTTGACATATCAATTGTTAATTTTACAAGCTCAATGTCCGAAAGCAGCAGCTGCCAGGTGATCTTGAATGTCTCTTGCATCACCTGGAGCCTGGGCTTGTACTCCTGCACCAGGAGGTATGCCTTCCTCCAGCTCACCCATTTCTGGTGGCAAGATCATTGTCTGGATGGATGCTCAGTCCATGCTAAATGGCAAAGTAATGCATTGCACACACACTGTAACAATCTTTGAGACTATCTCTGGTGCATACTGTAACATGCCCCCTGACCTGTCCAGACATCGAAAACGTGATTTCAAACCACCAATTGTCCTCTTCACTACCTGATGTTTTGCTGCATGTGCACAGTTGTATCATTTCTGTGTTCATTGCTGGTCCTCCGGAATGGTGTCAGAAGCCATGTTCAAAATGGGTCCTTTATCGTCCAGTAACAATCCTTTAATTCCTGGTGATGTTGTCATGGACCAGTGTAACACTGAACATTCAAGGGCAAATGAGTCGTGGGAACTTCCCCGGTAGTTTGCATTAACAGTGAGGATCCTCATTTGTGCATCACACACTATCGTCATCTCTCCTTCATCTTCACAGGGGATGTGTCAAAGGTAATAAGCTCCAAAGCCTTATGATAAATTCCATTCATTACCTTGTGATGCAGGTCCTCGCAGCATTCTGTGAAATGTTACGTATGTCACTAATGCCACGTTGAAAGGACCCAGACGCAAAAAAATTCAACACTGTCGTGAGTTTCATTTCCACTGTGTGGCAGTCAGATTTCGGCTTCAGGTCTTCCTTCAACATTTCGCAAAGGTGTCCCATTGCTTCCTTGCTGAAGTGCAGTCACCTGACACACATCTCCTCTGACATCATTTCATATGATGTCCTTTGTCTTAGGGGTGGATAATGACTTGCTTCCTCGTCAGGTGGAAATTATACCTGACACTTCTCTCATGATCTGAGCATGTTGCAGCTGTACAGAACCTTAGTTAGGCCACACTTGGAGTATAGTGTTCAATTTTGGTCGCCACATTACCAGCAGGATGTGGAGGCTTTAAAGAGGGTGCAGAAGAAATTTACCAGGATGTTGCCTGGTATGGAGGGCATTAGCTATGAGGGAGGTTGAATAAACTTGGTTTGTTCTCACTGGAACAAAGGAGGTTGAGGGGCGACCTGATAGACGTCGACAAAATTATGAGGGGCGTAGACAGAGTGGATAGTCAGAGACTTTTTCCCAGGGTAGAGGGGTCAATTACTAGGGAGCATAGGTTTAAGGTGCGAGGGGCAGGGTTTAGAGGAGATGTACGAGGCAAGTTTTTTACACAGAGGGTAGTGGGTGCCTGGAACACGCTGCCGGAGGAGGTGGTGGAAGCAGGGACGATAGTGGCGTTTATGGGGCATCTTGACAAATACATGAATAGGATGGGAATAGAGGGATACGGACCCCAGAAGTGTAGAAGATTTTAGTTAAGACGAGCAGCATGGTCGGCGTACGCTTGGAGGGCTGATGGGCCTGTTCCTGTGCTGTACTTTCCTTTGTTCTTTGTTGATCTCTGCACCTGTGTCAAAGCCTCAGAAGAAATTCAAGGACTTTAAGAAGCAAACTATGAATGTGATACCTTAGTGGAGGTGAAGCATGATTACAGATTATGAAGCTGCACTGTATTCTGCGATACCTGTCAGAGAGATGGTTCACATTAGCTTACAAGAGACTTGCATATGTCAACTAAGGCATTAAACTTTGTTAAAGCATCTGAAGTAATCACTGAGGCTTGAAAGGTGGACCATTACATCCGGGAGACTCTTAAACAACACAGTTTAAAATACATTGCAAAACCCAAATGTACTTTAGCTCTAAATCAGCTGGGAGGGCAGGCGTGCTATAGTTAGTGTCCTTGAAGGAGTCAATAGCACCAGTATCGAGGCCATGATCATCCACAACCAACTCCGCCAAGCCCCCCATAGGATGTCAGCTTGCCAAATGGCAAAGCAAATCTTCTTCACCCAGCTCAAGAAAGGATCACAAAAAAGAGGAGAACAAATGAAGTTCTTCAAAGACACCTTGAAGGCTTACCTTAAGAAATGAAACATAGACGTCAATGCCTGGGAGACCTTTGCTCAGAACAGACCTACTTGGAGGAACCTACTGATTGAAGGGACACAATTCTTCAAGAACGCCGGGCGGTAGGAGGAGGCTCAGAAAAGGAGCTGGTGAAAGGAATACCAGTAACCTCGCGTCCAAGGACCCATCCCACCATTTGGAAACTCCTGCCAAGTGAGTGATTGAGGATGCAGCTCTAAGATCAGGCTCATCAGCCACGCAAAGACCCACTGAACCTGTGACCAGTAACATGGAGTATCTTAGGTGGACAATCGTACCCGTTAGCGAATGATTGCCACATTCTATTCATTATAGTTCCATCATGGAATTAACATCCTCATGACAAACCAAAGTTAAAAATAAACCTTTCTTTCACTTTCTGTGACTCCAAACCCACTTTATAAAGTAAACTACCTTTTAATGGGATTAACAGTCTCATGATAAAACAAAGTTTAAAAAAAAATAAAAATATATCTTCTTTCCCTTTATTTGCATTTTAAACATATTTATAAACACTAATAATATAAAACATTAACCGGCCAAAAAAATGTCTCCTGACATCTTCCTGCCTCTGCTCAATTATCCTAGACTGAAATATAAAAGTGCAAATAATAAAGTTGCAAAAACTCACCTGACATCGGGGCAAGTGGACCAAGTTAACGCTGTCCCTGAATTTTCATTGAGCAGCTCCAACGCTTTAAGCATAGCTTCAAGAAAGGAAAGAAAAGCCGGCCAGTGGTTTTAATGCTGCATGTTTCCAGCACATATGCATGTGCACCCGCACATCTGGGGCTTCATGCTGCGCATGTGCGGCAGACATGCGACTTAAGTCACGAACTGGAGAAGGTGTTTCTGGCCATTATTAACACTTAATTGTTAATACAGACTCTTAAGATGCTGTGGGAATAAGATTATTGTGCATTTTTCAGTCCACAGAATAAAGAGATAAACATCAAATTCTAATTGACAGCTCCTGGACCACTTCAGACAGAGTTAAGTGCTGTTAGTTTACAGCTGACCACTTCAAAGTCACAATCCGTGAAGAGAGATGAATGGAACAATGCTGACAGCTAGGGGTGTGTGGAAGCTGTCAATCACAGACGAGTAAAATCAATATTAAAGAGAAATGCACAAATGACTTGCAGATCAAAGTGTAGCCATCTGGGATGGCCACTTCCCGATTACAAAATGGACACTTTTCAAAGATTGCAGGGAAAATGGACAATACTGAGAAAACAAGCAGGTTCAGGGTTTGTCTGCATATTGGAGCCGCAGCTCCCAGACAAGACCAGAACTGTAGGCCCATTAGCATACTAATGGCCCATCTCCGGGAACAAAAGAGTAACATTTGAGTAACCGATACTAAGGCAGACACCCCGGTGCCAGAGGAGACCAGAACAAAGCAGGCCAATGGCCACCTGGGACACGCCCAATCATCAGGGCATCCACCCCTTTATTGGATGAAATCGATAGGAACGATCGAGAAACGGCCCAATTGATTGGGGCCAAGTTCAAGCCCTGCCCAAAAGTGCGCGAAGCCCCTTTGGGTATATGAAGGAGCCCCCAAGAAAGAATCGTTCTCTTGGATCTGGCTCTCACCTAGGAGAGACCTGTTCAACAGCTGCACCAGAAGCAAGTAAGTCCAAGGTCAACGCACGCTACCCGACAGATGACCTTAGCTGTTCCCCCTTCACCACTTCGACCCCAACAGCCTCAGATCCGAACAATGCCCATTGTTCCTCTGACTGAATGGACGGCCGAAGCTAAGTATAGGCTTTAGCAGTAGTGATAGTTTAGTCTGTAGTATTTGTGTATGAGTATATTTAACTGTGTGTGTAAATAAATAAGCATTTGACTTTGAACTAACTAACTGGTGTATCGAGTCTTTGATCAGTATTCGGTTTGAACCTTGTGGCAGCATCGAAAGATACCTGCCGACTCTAGAGCAAACGTAATTAGAATTAAGGAAGACGACCATCCTGACCGCCATATTCAGAGCCAACGAAAGAGAGAAAACATTTAACAACATTTATTGGCGACCTCTGACGGGACTCGACCTAGAAGTGGCCTAGTCACCCCGAGAGAACCCAAATTTGAATTGGAATCCAATTGGAAACAGAAAAACCACAAGTGGAAGAACAATACTGATCAAAGCTCTGAGATTCGGAAGTGTGTTAATGCATGCGTACTAACAGGGATATAAGGTAAACCTGAGAGATTTTGTTGCGTAAAACTGTCGGGAGTTTTGTAGGACAGAAAATAGCGTGAGCCGTACCCGTGTTTACATCACCACTTTATCACCCCCTGTTCCAAATTCAGTAGAGAACCCAGAGATAGAGAGAAAATGGCAATGAAGGCAGTGGAACGCCTTATGAACCCCCAGGAATTCATGGTCGCAGCGGCCACTAGAGGAGGACAGTGTCCCGTATGGGAAGAAGAGATCAGGAAATATCTCAAAGGGAAAGGATGGCCCCTTTGGAGTGAATTCTGCACCAATGATGAAACAGGTCCCGGGAGTATAGAACATACTTGGTAGGAGAACCTGTCAGAGATCCACAAGAAGAGCTTAGGGAAAGCTCGCAAGCCGATGGTAATCGTGTCCTGCTTGGCACAATTGCGAGGCACAGAGGAGGTTGTTAGGACGCACTGTGGAGAGATTGAGGAGAGAGATAGAAATAGTGAGGGAGATGTGAGCGAATTTGAGAAGGAGAATAAGGAGTTAAGAGAACAGTTAGCAGCGAGGAACAGAGAGGTGGATGATGCCAAGTGGGCACACCAGTCTTCTCTCGCCCATTTGAGTAGTTTTCAGACCCAGTACGATAAGGCCTACCAGGAGACGCAACGTGCGGTCTTGGTAAGACAAGAAACCGAGCAACAGGTAGAGCAATTACAGAAACAGTGCAATGATTTAAAAGCAGCCCTACGAGCCTTCCATACTTCCACGACGGAACAAAGGCAAAGCTCCGTAGATCACGCAAAGTGCCGGAAGCAAATTGCAGAATTGCAATCTCTGCTTTCTGTCCAGAATGGGTTTCAAAGTACGTTTGGACCCCAGTTAGACCAGGAAAACGGCCCCGATTGGCAGGAGTTAAATGAAACTGCCCACAGATACGTACATGGGACATGCATGCAAGAAAAACCACAGGAAAGAAAAGCACCCCAATCCCCGACTGAACAGGCAGAACACACCCCCATGAACCCTGCAACCACACACCGCAGGGCCGCAGCAGAAGGAAACACAGATTTCCTATATACAACCCAGTTAACCGTGACCCAATTACGGGACGCGACTGGAAAAATTACACCGTTCCTTCCCACATCAGACCCCCACCAGTTTTTCACTAGAGTTAAACAGCAGGCTACCATGTACGGCCTGGACGAAGCTCACAGTTTTAAGCCTCGACCCTTCAGTCGTGGCAGCCCTTCCTGACCCACAGAATGTAGGAGGAGGCACACTCCAAGAAATGCACACAGCGATCCTGGATGCGATCGGCGATAACAGAGGAGACCCCGTAGAAGGCGTAAACAAGTGTAGGCAAAAGAAAACAGAGCACCCCACATCGTTTGCTGGACGCTTGTGGATACATTTCACAGCAGTATTCGGAGAGTTAGCCCACGCCCATTTGTCTGCAGATAATATGGCCAAATGGACTCAAATCGTAGTCTCTCATGCGACAGAGGCAGGACAGAGAGCTAGCGCAAATTACGCCCCCTCAGACGAGGCCCACAGCGAGAAATGGGTTTTGAAAAGATTGTCCTGCCATTGGAAACAATCCGTCCAAGGCAAAACCACATTTGCAAAACCAGAGGAAGAGCAGGCAGACATGAATCCAGTTAGGACGCACCAGAACCCCGCATGGGTAAATGAGGGCAGGAACAGCCCGCAGCAGCCTAAATCCCAGGAATGCTACAACTGTGGACAATTAGGTCACTATGCACGAGAGTGCAACACGCCTCCAAATTAGTAGAGAAACCAACAGACAGGCACCATGAATAAGAATAGGGCAAAGCCAATCCATAGCGTTAGCGCCCGTTCAGAGAACATAGACATGAACAGCACCGACTGACGGTGTTCAGGCTCCCCAACTTGGGTCTGCGACACCCTTTGGGACAAGTCCGGTAGACCGGTCGTAGCAGGCAAAGTCCGGGGACACCCCGTAGAATTTCTTTGGGACACAGGAGGGTCCCGCACCACACTCAATTCCTCCACGATGTTTCAGCGAGACACGTGACCCACAACAGACACCATCACACTCAGCGGCTTTACAGGTCATTTACAACAAGGACACATCACAGCCCCTGTAGCGATACAAATAGGGAACATTACGACTAAACACCCTGTAGTTTTGGTCGATCTACCCCAGACAGCTGAACACATCCTAGGAATCGATTTTATGAGCTTCCACAATCTCTCTTTTAATCCGGTTAATAAATGTGTATGGAGAATGGCAAAGGCAGCACGAGCCCCCGCCACGCTCAGAGTTGGAGAGTATGAAAACAGAATTAGTGCAGTAGGAGACTTCTGGTTCGACCCTCAAGCCATTAGTCAGGACAAACAGGTTAGGGAAGTCCTGCAGCAACATAAAGCAGCATTTGCACAGCACAAGCACGACTGAGGCAAAATAGCTGGTTTGGTGAACATTACAGGTCCTGACCCCAGACCCCAAAAGCAGTACGGTTTCCCCCAAGAGGCAGAGGGAGAAATCTCAAAGGTAATACAGACTTTGCTTGATCAAGGCATACTCAGATCAGTAGCCTTCATGGACAACGCACCAATTTGGCCCGTCAGGAAACCCGATGGATCATGGCGACTGACCATTGATTACCAGGAACTGTACAAAGTAACCCCAGTAGCAGTCCCCACCATAGCCACGAGTCTCAAGACCATGCTCAAACAGGGACTCAAGTCAAATAAGGCCAAGATTTTGCAGGAAAAAGTGATTTACTTGGGTACAGTAATCACTCATGGTAAACGCGAGATCAAGCAAAAGAGAATTGACTCGATCGTCAAATTGCCCCTTCCCCATAATGTCTCAGCCCTCCGGACATTTCTAGGACTGGTTGGCTACTGCCGAAACAATGAGCGACGGTTTCGTCTCAAAAGCAGCGCCCCATCCGAACTTCTCAAGAAGCAGGCACCTTGGGAATGGCTTCCACAGCACACGGATGCCGTGGATGCTTTAAAGAGAGCCCTCAGCACAGTCCCCGCATTGCAAGTCCCAGATCCACTTTCCCCGTACGCAATCAAAGTAGCAAGCACCAACCGAACCCTTTCAGCCGTGCTCCTCCAGGAATGCCATGACCAATTACGCCCCATGACATACGCCTCACGCGAGTTAGATCCTGTTGAGCAAGGGTTTTCTGCCTGCGAAAGGCACCTGCTCGCAGTTTTTTGGGCAGTGCAGTACTTCTTCTACATTACAGGACTCAACCCCATCACCATTCTCACTGAACACACACCGACACAGCTATTATTAGATGGTCGACTTAAAGATGACACAGTCAGCCAAACCCGTGCAGCCCTCACGCATGAAAATGCTGTACAGCAGCTTATTGAGAATATAAAGGCAGCCCAGCTCGTAGCAGCTGTGAGACCTGGGACCAGGAGGAAACAAAGCAAAGCTTGTTTCGATAAAATGGTACATGCCACCGAGTTTGTAGTAGGGCAGCTAGTGATGCTTTCCCTATACAACCCCAGTTCATTCCATTCCCCAATATTTTCCGGACTGTACTCCATTTCGGACAAAGTCAGCCCCTCTCTATACAAGATCACATATTCCAATGGCAAGTCTGCATGGTCTCACATAAACCAGCTTAAGGTTTATGGCTCGCAGAACAACCATGCATAGCACTACTCGCTTGCAGCAGCAGACGAGCACGCCCCGCCCACAGATGACGCATTCCTACCCTCCCCCAGCCAGTCCAGCCCGTCCTCAGACACATCTTCAACTCCACCCCCAGAGGCACGACTCTGCCTCTCCCTTCCTTCAACCAGCAGCGACAGCGACAGTGATAGTGATAGCAATGACGCCAGCCACAGCACACCACGTTATGATTATACCCCTGCACCAGGCCCCATTTCCAGCAAATCCGAGCATGATTCCAGTGACCCCTTCGAAATCACATACATCAAAGCCCCTGACCCAGACCCACCGCCCAACGATCAGGGATTAAAACCTAGTAGCTCCAACCTCGACACACGATTCTGGCACCGTGACAATTTGTTTAGGCTCATCCAGAATTATGAGATGGACCTCAATTCGCCCCAAGCAGCTTTAGCCAAACTACTCCAGTCAAGAGTATGGCAGCCGGGAGAAGATGATGACATAGAGTCTGACTCCCACCAAGCGAATCCCTTTGCAACTCTGTTCGCTACTGAGCAATGAGGTATCCACATGATGGCAAAAAGGAACCGATGGAGAGATACAATGTCCTTTTTGATGGAAC
Organism: Scyliorhinus torazame; assembly: GCF_047496885.1. Lineage (NCBI taxonomy): Eukaryota > Metazoa > Chordata > Chondrichthyes > Carcharhiniformes > Scyliorhinidae > Scyliorhinus > Scyliorhinus torazame. The sequence continues at coordinate 106,009,546 of NC_092714.1, read as the reverse complement.
CTGCACCATGTTTGTCGTATGTTTGTTCGTTTAACGTACATGTTAAATGTTGTTTGTGAATTTGAAAGTTTTTCATGGCCCCACGCCACGACCCTTTTGACGTCCAATGGCAGTTAATGGAACAAGTTTGTCAACAGACACCACTCATAGCTAATCTTCTGATTCTATCACGAGAAGCAGCCCCCACGACGACCACATTCTTACCCATTCTTGCCAGTCGCTCAGGCAATGGAGAAACGGCACTGGTCCCAGCCCTGCCTGAGGACCCCCCCTTTGGTCAGCTACGCTCGGGTAGTGCACAAACGGCACTGATCACCATCCTACCCGGGGATTCCACCCATTTCTTAACCGCCGCGGCCCATACGCACCCTATTTTGGCACTTTCAGTTCGAAAATCTTTTGTTTATTTCTGGCGACCCTTAGGTTGCTTCCATATGCTATTTACATCCTCAAACACTAGGATGGTAGATCGCATAGGCTGCGAGATGGCTCGCACTGTGTCAGTATTTTTCTCGGATGTCTTGTCCCAAATATTTGGTTTTTTAAAAAAAAATTTTTTTACATGAGAGAGTCACAGATGGTGACCAATTATAATGGGTAATTGGCAACAAAGGACAGACAGACAGACATACGCGATCTTAAGCAATATAATAACGGGAAAGGTTAGTTTCCGGTGCAAGGTTGGTTGGCGAAATGACAACGTTACGAGCATTCTGCTGTGATGATCTTTTTCGCTTCAACAACATAAATCTGGATCCCCTTACAGAAACTTATGGGATTCCCTTCTACCTGCAATATCTAGCTCATTGGCCAGAGTATTTCATTGTTGCGGAGGCTCCTGGAGGAGAGCTAATGGGATACATTATGGGGAAAGCTGAAGGATCAGTGGCAAGAGAGGAATGGCATGGACACATAACGGCTTTATCTGTAGCTCCAGAATTTAGACGCTTGGGGTTGGCAGCTAAACTAATGGAACTGCTGGAGGAAATATCTGAAAGAAAGGGTGGATTCTTTGTTGGTCTATTTGTACGAGTATCCAATCAAGTCGCAGTGAACATGTACGAACAGCTTGGCTACAGTGTCTACCGAACTGTGATAGAATACTACTCAGCTAGCAATGGAGAACCTGATGAAGATGCTTACGATATGAGAAAAGCCTTATCAAGAGATACAGAGAAGAAATCAGTAATACCCCTTCCTCATCCAGTCAGGCCTGAGGATATTGAATAACCTTAAGCTGTGGCTCTTGGGCAATTTGTAAAGCAAGAGAAAACTATTACTTTTGCTGTTTTAATATGAGAATGCTGAGAATTGCAAGGAAAGTTTGAATATTTTATTAAAGGACAGCGTATTCCTCAGTATTTCAGTACTGCAGGTAAACGTCGAATTTATATTTTAAAGAGAAATTTGAGGCCTAGTATCTCACATTTGGTTTATAGTCCCAAGAGCCACAGCTTTATCATAATGTTTGTTTAGCATTTTTCTCCCCCTGGTAGATAATAATAGCCTTTGGAACTGCATTCTGTATGTTTGCAAAGAGATTTTGTATTTACATCATAAATGTTTTGTGTAAAATTTAATTTTTTAAATCACTTTTGTGATATGTTTGTATGTTGACTCTTTGAGTCTGTTTCTGTTTGGTTAAACAATTGCAGGCAGAAGTGTCGAGGCTTTCTGTTGAGGAAGACGACAATGTTTCAGGAAAGCTGAGAGTGGAGTTAAATTTGCAACACTGACGTTGCATACAAGTGCGGTGAAGAACACCATTGCATTTAATCACTGGGAAAAGTATTATCTAATGAATTTATACTGATAATGTTGGCACTTTAAACTCAAGGCCTGTAGTATCTTTATGGAGTTTTTTTCATGCTATTAACTAGAGCAGAAATCTGTATCACAGAAAACAGCAATTATTTTCATTTGCTGTGTTAGTCCAACTATCAGCTGATACACCTGCGGTTTGTGAGGAAGAATGGGAAGGGAAGATAAGAAAATTCTATAGTCTTGGCAGTCCAACATTTTGATGATCAGAGAATCTCCTGAGTTGATTCAAATTACTTTCTTTAGAAGTTTAATATTTGTTCTGTTTTATTGTAATATTAACATGGTGCTGTAATAAACTGTGAAACTAAAAAAAAAAAATTTAAAAAAGCAATATAATAACAGATATTATGCTTGTGTCCACAGAACCCCGGAACCTCAGGAACCCCAGAGGAAGAAAAAGAAGAAGACCGACAAAAGGAAAGATGAAGACACCCTTCATGCTTTTCACCTGGATCTTAGCGGGATCACTTCAGTTGCATGCGAACGCTACCCCCCTGACCCCTACAACACAGGCCGTGAATGATTCCCACCCCTGCCATACACTGTACCCTGAGATAGTTAATCCCGAGATAGTTAACCCCGAGATAATTACCCCCGAGACAGTTACCGACACCCCAACCTGGTGTGGGAAGTTTATAACCTGGTATTCACTATCTTACATAGTAAAATCACTCTTAGTACTGATGATACTCTGCAGTGTTGTGCAGACACTTAGACTCAGAAAATAGCGAAGGAGAGCCTCCCGCTCTCACACCCCATTATACACGTTTAGGTCCCCTATTTTCGGACTTCACCAAACCTTGATCCTTCACCCTTGAATGAATGAAAGTGCATCCGTTTTTCTTTATGTGTGTTTTGTTTGTTCAATGTAAACCACTGTGTTTGACTGCCAAGCCAGATAAACTTGTGTTGCTGCTATTTGTACAGTTTAAAGTGTTCTAGATTATTTTTGATTGTTTGAGTGAGGATAGTTTATTGAGGATAGTTAGAGGTTCCAGTTTTTTTATTTTGTAATGTATGCCTGAATGTCATAGCGCCCCATAGAGTTTTATAATGATCTATGTATGTAAAATGATTTAAGGTAAAAATTGAGTTTCATAGGATAGGGCAGTGTAGAGCCCGTGAACTGCTTATGGGTGCCCCACTTGGTCAGAGAATGAAGATCACGCAGTAATGTGATCCTTCACGCTTCGCGTTGAGGATCACAAGGAGGGAGGGTAGCCATCTGGGATGGCCACTTCCCGATTACAAAATGGACACTTTGCAAAGATTGCAGGGAAAATGGACAATACTGAGAAAACAAGCAGGTTCAGGGTGTGTCTGCATATTGGAGCCGCAGCTCCCAGACAAGACCAAAACTGTAGGCCAATTAGCATACTAATGGCCCATCTCCGGGAACAAAAGAGTAACATTTGAGTAACCGATACTAAGGCAGATACCCCAGTGCCCGAGGAGACCAGAACAAAGCAGGCCAACGGCCACCTAGGACATGCCCAACCATCAGGGCACCCACCCCTTTATTGGATGAAATCGATAGGAACGATCGAGAAACAGCCCAATTGATTGGGGCCAAGTTCAAGGCTTGCCCCAAAGTGCGCGAAGCCCCTTTGGGTATAAGAAGGAGCCCCCAAGAAAGAATTGTTCTCTTGGATCTGGCTCTCACCGAGGAGAGACCTGTTCAACAGCTGCACCAGAAGCAAGTAAGTCCAAGGTCAACGCACGCTACCCGACAGATGACCTTAACTGTTCCCCCTTCACCACTTCGACCCCAACAGCCTCAGATCTGAACAACGCCCATTGTTCCTCTGACTGAGTGGGCGGCCGAAGCTAAGTATAGGCTTTAACAGTAGTGATAGTTTAGTCTGTAGTATTTGTGTATGAGTATATTTAACTGTGTGTGTAAATAAACAAGCATTTGACTTTGAACTAACTAACTGGTATATCGAGTCTTTGATCAGTATTCGGTTTGAACCTTGTGGCAGCATCGAAAGATACCTGGCGATTCGAGAGCAAACGTAATTAGAGTTAAGGAAGACGACCATCCTGATAGTTTAGTCTGTAGTATTTGTGCATGAGTATATTTAACTGTGTGTGTAAATAAAAAGGACATTTGACTTTGAACTAACTAACTGGTGTATCGAGTCTTTGGTCAGTATTCGGTTTGAACCTTGTGGCGGTATCGAAAGATACCTGGCGACTCCAGAGCAAACGTAATTAGAATTAAGGAAGGCGACCATACTGACCGCTATATTCAGAGCCAACGAAAGAGAGAAAACATTTAGCAACAAAAGATCTGAAGGCGTTTAAACCCAGCTGACTGTTTTTCTCTTTCCAGGAATTGACAGATGATGCTTCCTCTGCTGAGCCAGCAGATGTATTGCCCAGGTGAATGTTAAAGCAGTGATTGTTTCACTGCCTCTGTCTGGACAGCTCTCTAAACAGCGGTATCTTTTCAGGCGGGGGGGGAGGAGGGGTGCGGTTCCTGACAGGGATCTCTCTTCAGGAGTGCTTGTAGGGAGTTCTCTTTATTTTGGGGGGCTTTGTGGGGGTTCTCTTTTTTAAGGGGAGGTGACCCAGAAAATCTCAGGTGTGTGCTAAATTGCATTGCTGGTGGGGGGCAGGCGCGGGACCTCGCTATCAGGCCACCTGCCCATAATGGCGGCCCTATAGAGGGAATCCCTAGGGATTCCCTCGCAGTCTTCGGCATTCAAACGTTTGCATGGCTAAAGATTGGGACTCGCTTCCTAATTTAAGTGCAAACCAGGCACAATTCAGCTCCAGCAAGAGAACATAGGGCTGGATTCTCCATTTCCCGCCGCCGATATCATAATCGGCAATCAGACGGAGAATCCATACCGACGCCCAAATCGTGTGTGGCAAGGGGATGTTGGGTCGGGTCCGCTCACGGCCGGCGCCATATTATACGGCGCGGCCGCTGCAGGTCGTCAGCCATGTGCATGCGCGACCAGGAACTCGGCCATTCTCCGGCTCTTTTCGGCGCGGGAGGCGGGAGTTTCACCTGCCGCAACTGCTAGCCCCTCACCGGTCCCGGAATCTGTGAGGGGTCGGCGCTGATTCTTTTGGCCGTAAACCTCCCGCGAATTTTCCGTTCAAGCCGGCACTTAGCCGCTGAAACGGAGAATCCAGCCCATAGTCTCTCAAACAGAGAATCCTGCCTGTTGTCACTTCATGACTTGGTCTGAGATGGGTGGTGAGAATTCTAATCAATTATTAAAGTTAAGCTTTCTACTCTTACTGTTAATTACTGCGAAATGCTGTGAATTGATACTTTGTTTTTTATCTTTGACTTGTTACCTTTTTAATGGTTAATAAACTTTATGAATTCACCATTTAAAGTGTTCTTTATTGCAATATGGTTACGTCTTTAGGACATAATGTGATTTATAATGGAAGGGCTATTGCAAACAAGTGGACCCTTATCTTTTTTTAAAATTTAGAGCATCCAATTCATTTTTTCCAATTAAGGGGCAATTTAGCGTGGCCAATCCACCTAGCCTGCACATCTTTTGGATTGTGGGGTGGAACCCACGCAAACACGGGGAGAATGTGCTAACTCCACACAGACAGTGACCCAGAGCCGGGATCGAACCTGGGACCTCGGCGCCGTGAGGCAGCAGGGCTAACCCACTGCGCCAGTGGACCCTTATCTGAGGAAAGACATACTTGCCATCAATGGAGTGCAACTGAAGTTCAGCAGAATAATCCCTGGGATGGCAGGATTGTTTTTGAGGAAGGATTGAGGAAACTGGCCTTGTATTTTCCAGTCTTGAAGAATGTGAGGTAACTGAATTGAAGCTTCCAAAATTCTTACAGGGCATTTAGCGTAGATGTCGATAGAATATTTGCCCTGGCTGAAGAGTGAGAACCAGGGGGCACTGTCTCAGAATAAGAGGCATGCTATTTAAAACTAAGATGAGGGTGAATACATTAATTGGTGGTGAATCTTTAGAATTCTGTACCCCAGAGAGCTGTGGTGCTCAATCATTGCACAGCTTCAAGACAGAAATCAATAGGGGGCTGGATTCTCCGATTTTGAGGCTATGTCCCCACGCTGACGTTGGAACGGTGGCGTTGTACGACAGAATAAATGGTGTAAAACGGCCACCGATCTTCCGTTTGGCTGGGAGCTAGCATCAAGGCAGTGTAGAGCACCCGGCTCTAGCTGCTAATTCAGCCCGGAGAATTGCCGGGTCCATGGCCGCGCATGCACACGGCGGCAGCCTGCAGCGGCCGGGCAACATGGCGCCGGCCACGTGCGGACCATGCCTGCGAAATAGTGCCCCCCCCATTTGGCCAGCTCGCGCGCCCAAGCCCACTCCCCAACAGTGCCCTCAGCCCCTGGCAAAGTCCCCCCTGTCCGCAGATTGGCCCTCCCCGATTATGGCAGTGCTGGACTGAGTCCGCAGCAGCCACACCGAGCTCCCCACAGATGAGATCAGAGGCGACCGACGCCGTCAGGAACTTGTCTGGTCGGGGGCGGAGCATCGGGGGGTGGGCCTCAGGGAATGTCCTGAGGCCGTCGATACGGCGCGCGGCGTACTCTCTGAGTACGCCGCTTTGGAGGGGGCGGAGCATTGTGAAATTGGCACCGCCCCTGATACAGTCATGAATGGGGTTACTCCGGCCGATCGGCGAATGCGATTTCGGCGTTGGCGACCGGAGAATCCCATCCAGGATGTCTGGATATTAATAACGTAGGGGGGCGGTGGCATAGTGATATTGTCACTGGACTAGTAATCCAGAGACTCAGGGTAATGCTCAGGGGTTTCGAGTTCGAATCCCACCATGGCAGATGGTGAAATTTGAATTCAATAAAAATCTGAAATTAAAAGTATACACAATTGCCAATTGTCGTAAGAGCCATTTGATTCACTTATGTCCTTTAGGGAAGGAAATCTGCCCTCCTTACCCAGTCTAGCCTATTCTGTTTAGCCGACATGCGACTCCAGACCCACAGAAATGTGGTTGACTATTAACTGTCCCCCACTGAAATGACCTGGCAAGCCTCAGTTAAAGGGCAATTAGGAATGCTCAACAAATGCTGGTCCAGCCAGGGACACCCACAGCCCAAAAATGAATTTTTAAAAAAGGAAGATTGAATGGTGCGTTTGATGGACCAAATGGCCAATGTTTCGATGGTCCTACCTCCCCATCCAGCAACGATCTCCATTGCGGAGTGGATGCAGTCCTAGAAGTGGCCACCGCTTCCATTGGCGTAGCTGCAGCTAGAGAAATGCCAGCCAGTCGCTTTGTTAACATCTCTCCCAGATGGAGGCGATAGTCTCACTTCAAGTCAATTCATCCCTCCCCCAAATATTAAATGGCTGGGTGTAAGCCGCTGGGAGGAAGGCAGATTTTCCCCAACCTTTAAGCTGGGGCGGGTGGAAATTCTTTGCAAGCTCTGCCAATATGTGTGTAAAAATTGCAATCCGGGTCCTAAATATGCCATTAGGACCCCAATTTCATTTTATTCGTTCATTGGTGTGGACATCACTGGAAGAGACTGTCCACTTCTAGTTGCTTTGAAAATGTGGTAATGAGCTTCCTTCAAGAAACACTGCAATCTGTGTGATATAGGGTTACATACAGTGCTTTAGGTTGGGAGTTCAGGTGATGATGAAAGAATCGCAATATATTACAAAATCGGAATAGTGCCTGACTTGAAAGAAACCTGCAGGTGTGGTGTTCCCATGTGCCTGCTCCCCATGTTCCTTTGCTGTGTCCTGTGCCTGGGTCAATGTTGGTTGATCGACACAGTTTTCTTATTAGACATTTTTGTATCAGTTAACCACAGCTTAAGGCTTGCTCGACCATTTCAGGGATAGTTAAGAGTTAACCTGATTGTCCTGGGCCTGGCTGTGGTAGCCGTCCTGGTGGGCGGCGGAGGGATCCGTCACCCGGGGGGGGGGGCCTCCACGACAGCCAAGCCTGCGATCAGGGGCCACCGATTGGCGGGCAGATGTGATCTGGGGGAGCCTACTTCTTCTTCCACGCCGTGTGGGCCTGCCATGTCGCGCAAGGACGGCACCGCAGACGGCCGCCACACGCGCGCAGACCCGCCAGACGTGCAGGACCCCGTATCGGCAGCCGGAGCTACGTGGAGCGCTCCGAGGCCCTGCCATCCCCCTTAAAAATGGAGAATCACTCCGGACCTTCTAGAAAAAAATCCGGAGTGATTCCCACCCGTTTTCTGGCGGGTGTGGGGACATAGCCCCATTATTGGAGAATCCGGCCCCCTATGCTCGAGGAGTTTCAAAGTCATTTTCAAGACTATTAGCGGCCTTTGCTCAAGCTGACAGCGGCAACACATAAACAAATGGTAAGAAAGATGAAGGGAATGGGTCCTCCGGGTAGAGGAATGAGTCTGTAAAGATGATGGAATCATCCAATCCCTGTTTTCTGCGGGCAAATGTCCAAGTGGTGCTAACTTGAGCTTCCAAGGAGATTGCCCCTCAGTATCCCTATAGTTTAGCACTGCAGCTTTTTTCTGACGGATATGGAGTCAGGTTTCATGCTACAACTGACTGCTACTGTCTCTGCATGTGCCAGCCTAATGCTGACCTTACAACAGATGGCACAGATCTGGACCTGCCTGTCTGCTGACCAAACTCCTGAAGCACATACCCAGGGCAGGGTCATTGGTGGGCAGGTGTGCCAGTGCCATCTTTAGCAGATGCAGCTAATCAAGCAATCACCTCTGCATGACTTCTTTCCTGCAATATCATGCAAACTTAATGTGCTGTCATTGGCATTGCCGATTTTTAAAAAAAACATCCAGCAAAATGGCATTCACATGTCATAGTGATTTCAACACTCACTGCTGGCCTTGCTTTCTCTGGGAAGAGTGAACTCAGCACCAGTCTTATGTCTGTCAAATAGAATTATACAATCATAGAATGGTTACAGCACAGGAGGCCATTCAGCCCATTGTTACTGTAGTGATGTCACTTGACCAATAATGGGGCTATGTCCCCACACTTTAGGGCAGCACGGTAGCATTGTGGATAGCACAATTGCTTCACAGCTCCAGGGTCCCAGGTTCGACTCCCGGCTTGGGTCTCTGTCTGTGCGGAGTCTGCACATCCTCCCTGTGTGTGCGTGGGTTTCCTCCGGGTGCTCCGGTTTCCTCCCACAGTCCAAAGATGTGCAGGTTAGGTGGATTGGCCATGATAAATTGCCCTTAGTGTCCAAAATTGCCCTTAGTGTTGGGTGGAGTTACTGGGTTATGGGGATAGGGTGGAGGTATTAACCTCGGGTAGGGTGCTCTTTCCAAGAGCCGGTGCAGACTCGATGGGCCGAATGGCCTCCTTCTGCACTGTAAATTCTATGTCTATGTCTTGACCATGTTCTAAAGATGTGGCTGCTAGCAGCACACTTCTCAAGCAGCTTGTGCTGCCTCTGAAGCACTGTCAACCCTCCTGATCTTCCAGACATGGAAGTCTCAATGGTTCCCACTGGGAAACTTATTGTTGCCATTTTAAAGCAGATATGGCCCAAAAGCTTAGGAAAATGTGTGCAAGAAACAAAACTAAGGTAAAATAACAGAAACAACCTAGAAACATCATCAAAACAACTTTCCTTTACCTTTACAATCTGTACCCTAAAATGACTTCCCACATAGAGCATTGGGTGTGAGAACATGATGGGTGGAATTTTCTGAAAAATGGCAAAATGCCATTTCCACCATGAAAATCCAGAACATGGGGCGCGTTTCTCCACTCCCGCGCCGGTTGGGAGAATCGCCTGGGCTGCCAAAATTTCCCGCGACGCTAGTCCGACGCCCTCCCACGATTCTCCCAAGCGGCGGGAATGGCCCCTTCGAGATCCGCAGGCCGCAGGCCGGAGACTCGCCCGAGACGCCCAAAATGGCGATTCTCCGGCACCCCCGCTATTCTCAGGCCCGAATGGGCCGAGCGGCCAGCCCAAAACGGCGGGTTCCCCCCGGCGCCGTCCACACCTGGTCGCTGCCGTCGGGAACAGCGTGGGAACGCTGGGGGGGGGGGGCGGCCTGCTGGGGGGGGAGGGGGGGAGGTACCCTGCACCGGGGGGTACCTCAAATGTGGGGTGGCCCGCGATCAGTGCCCACCGATCGTCGGGCCGTCCTCTCTGAAGGAGGCCCTCCTTTCTTTCGCAGCCCCGCAAGATCCGTCTGCCACCTTCTTGCGGGGCGGACTCGGAGAGGACGGCAACTACGCATGCGCGGGTGACGCCAGTTATGCGGCGCCGGCCGCGTCATGTATGCGGCGCCGCCTTTACGCGGCGACAAGGCCTGGCGCGAGTAAATGACGCGGCCCCGCTCCTAGCCCATTATCGGGCCCTGAATCGGTCGGGATAGGGGCCGTTTCGCGCCGTCGTGAACCTCGACGGCGTGCACGACGGCGTGGGCACTTCGGCGCGGGAGTGGAGAATCCCGCCCGTGATCTTTGGGCACTTAGAATTTATTTTTTTGCCACGTTAAAAACACCAGGCCTGAGGCTCAAAGTGTCTGACTCACCTGCACCAGATCATCTGAGCACTTCAATGAAGTGGGCACTGCATATGCATGGCACCACACCAGGAGGATGGCTGCTCAAAGTCCCGCTCCAAGATTGTTGGAGAGGGCTCCAACAAGACATTTGGATGCGGTGGAGGAGAGGAAGGCAATGACCTACCCTCGAGTTGGCAGGAGGTCCCCAGTAATGTGACAAATCTGCCTGGGAGGCAATGGCAGCAATGGGCAGTGTGAGCAGCATGACCAGGTGGACGGGAGTTCAATGCCATAAAAAGATGAATGATCTACGATCTGTAAGGATAAGTGCCCCCTGACTCCACTTTGGCATTCCGTCACCCCGGAATGTCACCTTGAACCCACATGCTACCACCTCTCAACTTCCCAGCACCCGGCCAGCATCATCTTCAAACCCCCGGTACACCCCATCAGAGTCCCTCCCTGCCCTGGCACGGTGCACACTCATGCCAGTTGTCCTCAACCTCTGATCCACCAGGCTCATAATATCCTCTGAGTTGAGGATTTTTACTCCATTTGAAGAAAGGACAATGGAGTTCGCAGGTGAGGACTGAGTTTGGCCTGTGACAGAGAAGTGAGGAGCCATTGCACCTTCATCCAGATGACCTGTCTCAAGAGAGTCTTTAAGTGCCCAAACCCTTGAACTTGCCATTTACTGAAACCATATCCTTGCCTTGCAGGAACATCGATGAGCCCAGGCCATCTACCAGCAGAGCCTCACCCTTCAACCCCCACAGCACCTTGGAGGAAATCTCCAAAGAGGACACCGAAGATGTGTCACATCTATCGCCCGCACCAGGCATCATCACAGAGACTATTACCTTGGTGGCAAACTTATCAGAGAGGCTTCTGGGTCACCTTCTAGTGTGCACTGCACTGTTTCTGATGCACTTCAGGTGGCCACAGGAACGTTACAAGGATCAGACAGTCAGAGGTCTTCTGGATCCCAGGACATAGCTTACCCGCAGTCAGGTGTCGTGCCTCTGGACACATTCCTCCCTCAGCTGCTAGAGATGTAAAAGTAGAGCCAGGAATACCAGGAAGGGCTACAAATGACTTTCTTGCAACTGCAAGGCTGTTTGAAGGAGTCCCAAAGCCTTCAGTGCAGGAATTGTTGTCAGCCTTGTGTGGCATCCAGGACAAAACTGCAAGGGTGGCGATCGCAATGGAAAGGCTAGGTCAAGATGTCAGAACCATGATTAGTGAACTCCAAGGTGTGGCTCAGTGTCTGAGGATCATGGCTGAGGGCCTCAACACCATGATGCTCACAATGGTGGGCTTCCAGGACTGGAAGTGCCAGATGGGTTTTGGCTTCTGGAGCTCACTCCTGCTGCCACTCAATTCCATGGCATAACCCAGGGGTCCAAAAGAACACCAAGGGAAGAGGAAGTGCAGCAGCCCATTTGAGGCCTTCTGCCAATGAGACTCTGGCAGTGGCCAGCCCTTCTGAATCCCCCATTCCTGACACCAGAATACCTCAGGTACAGCAGGCAAAATTGGGTGACATGGCTACACCAGTGCCACCTGCAATCTAGACCCTCCAGATTAACACCCATCAAGGGCATCTCAGGCAAAAGGGCATGGAAGGCAGCAGGCCGCCTCCACTTCCCGTGTAAATCCTGGGAACACACTTGGATGTGGTGGGGGTGTGCTCACAAGATGAAAGAGTTTTAGGAGCACAGAATGGGCATGGGTGAAGTAAGGCACAGGTAGTTAGGGTTCAAAATAATTTGTCACAATCACTACTTGTCACATTAAAAGTTATTGTTGTTCCCAATCTTAATGCCTCACTCTCTTTCATCCTTCTCTCACTGGGTTAGGTCCTCACCCAATCTGGACACTGCTTTTACCACAGGCCTTCAATGCAAGGTGAACGATAAGCCCCCCTCAAACCGACAGCAACAGACTCCTAGATGGACTAGGTGAACCCAACACCTAGTCTCTTTTACCCCTCTGGAGCAACAGAACAAGGGTGTGTGGCTCTGACCCTCACTCAAACATGAACCAGGGAGTCAGTTTGCAGTCATCAAACAGAAAGGAGTTGGACAAAAACAGAATGTGAGGCGCATCAGAGCTTTCCTCATTGCGAGTCATTGTCACCTTCCAGCATTGACATGCTAAGCATGCACATTGACAACCCAGGCCCAGTACCCTGATGAGATGGTTATGAAGAGGTAAGCCTCCCTTGATCACGGTGAAGGGCCGAGTGGTCATAAAGGTCTTGTTGGGGGTGGGTTTTAGAGCTACCAGTCAACAAGATCCTAAAGTGAGAAGCGGGAGGCGATAAGGTCACCCCACTTCCTCCTGCTCATGCGAACCCTCACTGCCGCCTATCACCCATTATCCTGGCCCTCCTTGCACTCTCCCTCCACACCTTCCTGGACATCCTCCTCATCAGAAGAAATGTCCCACTCCTCCTGGTCTTCCTTGAATATGTTGCCATGTTGCTGTGCTACATTGTGGAGGGCACGGCACACAACGGCGATGCGGGAAACCCTCTGTGACTGTATTGAAGGGCCCTACCGGATCTGTCGAGGTAGCGGAAACAAATCCTTAGAAGGCCGATGCACCGCTCTATTACGATCTGGATGGTGCTGTGAGTCTCATTGTAATGGACTCTGCCTCGGTCTCAGACCTCCTTACAGGCATCATCAGTAGACCTCAGTAGGTATCCCTTGTTCCCTACAAGCCATCCCGACAGCCTTGGGTGACCCTCAAAAATCCCAGCAATTTGTGACTACCCCAGGACAAAACTGTCATGCATACTCAGTGGAAAGTGTGCACAGATGTGCATGATGTTCATGAGATGGTCACACACCAGCTGCAAATGAAGGGAGTGGGACTCCTTCCTGTTGATATAGGGCTCCCTGATGCCACAGTGCGAGAATTGTCAATTGTCATCAATGACCCCCTGGACCTGTGACAAACCAGCGATGGACACAAATCCCATAGCCCCCTCATCCTGGTGGGCCTGGTCAAAGTCAAAGTTAATGTGGTCTGAGACCTGGCATACAGTGCATCCGTCACATTGCCGATGTATTTGTGTGTGGCTGATCTGCAAGATCCCACAGAATCCTGGAACATAAAAGTTCCAAAAGTGGCATAAAAGTTCAGGGCTGCTGTGACCGCCACGGCACAGGGAGTGGGTTCCCTCCTCCCCCTCCATGTCATGCAAGGTTTGATGGAAGGTGGCACAGGTGCCGCACTGTCTCCTTTGTGAGTTGGAGTCTCCTGCGGCACATGTTGTCTGACAGTTCCATGAAGGACACCCAGGCTCTGTACACATTTTGTCTCCTTCTTTGCCTTAAAGCCCCATCTTCGACCTGATGGCCAACTGACGCTTGAACCTGACCTGCGGCTTCAGGCCTCCTGGTTTTGGATCCTTCCTGGGTATGGCCTGTCTTAACTGCTGGAGTCTATGGTCCTGCAGTACAGTGATCAGTATAATCGCCAGTTCCATTGGCTCCATCCCAATATATCTCAGAACTCTGTGAGGGATGAGAGAAAGACAGTCAAGTTGTTGTTCCATTCCATTACCTTCAAGCCTTATCCAAACCCCTTGTTCCCCTGGTCCTGGAAGCTGAAATTCCTCCACCTTAACCAGCGGCCAGCCCACACTCACATGTTTGTGGCCCTTCCAATTTCACCACTTGACTAGCCCCGGTCAATGCCCTTACCCCTTCAGAGTCACCTAATGGTCCGCGTCTTGTTGGTCCTTTCCTTAATCTCAACATCACAGGGGGTTCTGGCAGACTACTTCAATGGCTATCCATCCTCTTGTGCAGGGTCGACTGAACTGAATGTGAACATTGAGGGCTTTTGCAACCTCTAAGGTAGTCTGTGGGTAGCAGCTGCGAGGCTCTACACTTTTGCTCCCGATGCCCTGCACCCAACCTTCCATCCTTGATAAGGCTAATAAGTGGATAATAATAAGGCTCAAATCATGATGACCAATTAGTTCGACAAGGAGGACTCTCAGGAATGTTCATGGTCACAATTACTCTCTAAGGCATAGTCAGGCGGCGCACAAAGCCACTGTTCATTCTCAGGCTTTGTCACTCCAAGATCTTTTTGCTGTCAAGCCTTTAACGCTTAAGTCTCCTGGGAAGCCACTGCATAACCTCTAAATGACGACCAAATGACCACCCCCTTCCCACCCCACTTCCTCAGTACTGACCTGCCTTTGCTTTCACGGTCTGACCCAGGCAGCCCCTTAGGGTAGCCTCCTTCAGTCGCATCGCTCCCTTCCCCCAAACGCATGAGACCTGCTCCCCCAACTGGTCCTTACCCCAGGCAACTAACAGCTTCAAACTGTGCTCGTAGTGTCATAGAGGTTTACAGTATGAAAACAGGCCCTTCCGCCCAACTTGTCCATGCTGCCCAGTTTTTACCACTAAGCTAGTCCCAACTGCCCGCATTTGGCCCATATCCCTCTATACCCATCTTTCTCATATACCTTTCCGAATGCTTTTTAAAAGACGGAATTATACCCGCCTCTACTGCTGCCTCTGGCAGCGCAATCCAGTCAAAAGAATCATTCATGTCAGTGAAAAGTTTTAAAAACATACATCCTTCCTCTAAAATCACTCAGGACAGTCAGCAGCTGCGAAAACTGAAAGCCTTTGCATTCATATGAGTGCTGAGGAGCTTTTAAGACAGACAGGCTGAAAACTTCATGGCAACATGAGCCAACCGTGACCCCCATCTTGGGGAGATCCCTGAAATGCATACCTCACCCCCAAACCCCTCGTAACCCCAACAACCTTGAACCACGCCTCCTCTACAGTTGGCTGGCCGATACTGCTCCCTTGCTCACATTGGTACAACCTTTTCCTCCCTCTTGGAGGCCATGGTGCCTGGTTCCCGTTTTTAAAAACCAATAGTGTTTCCCGCCCGTGTGACATGACGGTGGTGGGCGGGAAGATTCAATGAGTTCTGAATACCTGACTTTAACCTTGCTGATGAAATTAAAATGGATTCAAAGTCATTCAAATCAAGTTCACCCTTCCTGGGAATGAATCTAATTGCATCAGCGGGGAGGACCCAGGAACATCGTAATCGGATTTCTCGCTGACACCAATTCTGTTTTTGGCCTCTCATGAGAGTTTGTGGCCATTACTGGGTTTGCGCCCGCGGCGATCGGAAGCTGAAAATCGTACCCGATGCCTTATACATGCTAATGAAGTGTTTTAAAATGTTTTTAAATTGCTAGAAACATTGATTCTCCTGTACAAATGGTTTCCATGCCTTGGCCAAGCGAGGGATACATTCGGAACAGTTACCTCTGACATTTTCTGCACAGTGTGTTGCTGGTCTAGTTTGAAAAGCACGTTGACCTGCATGTTTATTACTGAACTTCTAAACTAATTTGTTATATCTGTAATGCTGGTAATAGAGAGAAGGATGCTGGTGGCATTTGAGGAAGGAATTGGAATCTGGCAAGCTTGAGGAAGAAGCTAAGATCCAGCAGCGCTTGTGGGGTATTGAGGTTTGGCAGCATTGATAAGGGTACTGATTTCTGCCAGCACTAAGGAAGGTTTCAAAAACCCTTATGAATGGTGGGGGGAGTGGAACCTGGCAGCAGTGAATGTGGAGGAATACTGGGCTGAATCCTGGGGGGAAAGTGGTTGGGTGGATATTCCTGTGCCTATTCCTATGCCTGGATTTAGATGTTTCAGGCGGGGTAGAGGGGGATGTAAAAGGAGCGGCGGAGTTGTGCTACTGATTAGGGAGAATATCACAGCTGTACTATGGGAGGACACCTCAGAGGGCAGTGAGGCTATATGGGGAGAGATCAGGAATAAGAAGGGTGCAATCACAATGTTGGGGGTTTACTATAGGCCTCCCAACAGCCAGCGGGAGATAGAGGAGCAGATAGGTAGACAGATTTTGGAAAAGAGTAAAAACAACAGGGTTGTTGTGATGGGAGACTTCAACTTCCCCAATATTGACTGGGACTCACTTTGTGCCAGGGGCTTAGACGGGGCAGAGTTTGTAAGGAGCATCCAGGAGGGCTTCTTAAAACAATATGTCAACAGTCCAACTAGGGCAGGTGCTGTACTGGACCTGGTATTGGGGAATGAGCCCGGCCAGGTGGTAGAAGTTTCAGTAGGGGAGCATTTCGGGAACAGTGAGCACAATTCAGTACTTTTAAAATGCTGGTGGACAAGGGTAAGAGTGGTCCTAGGGTGAATGTGCTAAATTGGGGGAAGGCTAATTATAACAATATTAGGTGGGAACTGAAGAACCTAGATTGGGGGCGGATGTTTGAGGGTAAATCAACATCTGATATGTGGGAGGCTTCCAAGTGTCAGTTGAAAGGAATTCAGGACTGGCCTGTTCCTGTGAGGAAGAAGGATAAATACGGCAATTTTCGGGAACCTTGGATAAAGAGAAATATTGTAGGCCTCGTCAAAACATCACGTGCAAGGGTACGTGATGTCTCGGATCGTGTTTTCCGGGTCCTTAAGGGGGAGGGGGAGCAGCCCCAAGTCGTGGTCCACATTGGCACTAACGACATCGGTAGGAAAGGGGATAAGGATGTCAGGCAGGCTTTCAGGGAGCTAGGATGGAAGCTCAGAACTAGAACAAACAGAGTTGTTATCTCTGGGTTGTTGCCCGTGCCACGTGATAGTGAGATGAGGAATAGGGAGAGAGAGCGATTAAACACGTGGCTACAGGGATGGTGCAGGCGGGAGGGTTTCAGATTTCTGGATAACTGGGGCTCTTTCTGGGGAAGGTGGGACCTCTACAGACAGGATGGTCTACATCTGAACCTGAGGGGCACAAATATCCTGGGGGGAAGATTTGTTAGTGCTCTTTGGGGGGGGTTTAAATTAATGCAGCAGGGGCATGGGAACCTGGATTGTAGTTTTAGGGTAAGGGAGAATGAGAGTATAGAGGTCAGGAGCTCAGATTTGACGTCGCAGGAGGGGGCCAGTGTTCAGGTAGGTGGTTTGAAGTGTGTCTACTTCAATGCCAGGAGTATACGAAATAAGGTAGGGGAACTGGCAGCATGGGTTGGTACCTGGGACTTGGATGTTGTGGCCATTTCGGAGACATGGATAGAGCAGGGACAGGAATGGATGTTGCAGGTTCCGGGGTTTAGGTGTTTTAGTAAGCTCAGAGAAGGAGGCAAAAGAGGGGGAGGTGAGGCGCTGCTAGTCAAGAGCAGTATTACGGTGGCGGAGAGGATGCTAGATGGGGACTCATCTTCCGAGGTAGTATGGGCTGAGATTAGAAACATGAAAGGAGAGGTCACACTGTTGGGAGTCTTCTATAGGCCTCCAAATAGTTCTAGGGATGTAGAGGAAAGGATGGCGAGGATGATCCTGGATAAGAGCGAAAGTAACAGGGTAGTTATTATGGGAGACTTTAACTTTCCAAATATTGACTGGAAAAGATATAGTTCGAGTACAATAGATGGGTCGGTTTTTGTACAGTGTGTGCAGGAGGGTTTCCTGACACAGTTTGTTGACAGGCCAACAAGAGGCGAGGCCACATTGGATTTGGTTTTGGGTAATGAACCAGGCCAGGTGTTGGATTTGGAGGTAGGTGAGCACTTTGGGGACAGTGACCACAATTCGGTGACGTTTACGTTAAGGATGGAAAGGGATAAGTATACACCGCAGGGCAAGAGTTATAGCTGGGGGAAGGGAAATTATGATGCCATTAGACATGACTTGGGGGGGATAAGGTGGAGAAGTAGGCTGCAAGTGTTGGACACACTGGATAAGTGGAGCTTGTTCAAGGATCAGCTACTGCGTGTTCTTGATAAGTATGTACCGGTCAGGCAGGGAGGAAGGTGCCGAGCGAGGGAACCGTGGTTTATCAAAGAAGTGGAATCTCTTGTTAAGAGGAAGAAGGAGGCCTATGTGAAGATGAGGTGTGAAGTTTCAGTTGGGGCGATGGATAGTTACAAGGTAGCGAGGAAGGATCTAAAGAGAGAGCTAAGACGAGCAAGGAGGGGACATGAGAAGTATTTGGCAGGAAGGATCAAGGAAAACCCAAAAGCTTTCTATAGGTATGTCAGGAATAAGCGAATGACTAGGGAAAGAGTAGGACCAGTCAAGGACAGGGATGGGAAGTTGTGTGTGGAGTCTGAAGAGATAGGCGAGATACTAAATGAATATTTTTCGTCAGTATTCACTCAGGAAAAAGATAATGTTGTGGAGGAGAATGCTGAGCTCCAGGTAAATAATTAGATGGCATTCAGGTACGTAGGGAAGAGGGGTTGGCAATTCTGGACAGGCTGAAAATAGATAAGTCCCCGGGACCTGATGGGATTTATCCTAGGATTCTCTGGGAGGCCAGGGAAGAGATTGCTGGACCATTGGCTTTGATTTTTATGTCATCATTGGCTACAGGAATAGTGCCAGAGGACTGGAGGATAGCAAATGTGGTCCCTTTATTCAAAAAGGGGAGCAGAGACAACCCCGGCAACTATAGACCGGTGAGCCTCACGTCTGTAGTGGGTAAAGTCTTGGAGGGGATTATAAGAGACAAGATTTATAATCATCTAGATAGGAATAATATGATCAGGGATTGTCAGCATGGCTTTGTGAAGGGTAGGTCATGCCTCACAAACCTTATCGAGTTCTTTGAGAAGGTGACTGAACAGGTAGACGAGGGTAGAGCAGTTGATGTGGTGTATATGGATTTCAGCAAAGCGTTTGATAAGGTTCCCCACGGTAGGCTATTGCAGAAAATACGGAGGCTGGGGATTGAGGGTGATTTAGAGATGTGGATCAGAAATTGGCTAGCTGAAAGAAGACAGAGGGTGGTGGTTGATGGGAAATGTTCAGAATGGAGTTCAGTCACAAGTGGAGTACGACAAGGATCTGTTCTGGGGCCGTTGCTGTTTGTCATTTTTATCAATGACCGAGAGGAAGGCGCAGAAGGGTGGGTGAGTAAATTTGCAGACGATACTAAAGTCGGTGGTGTTGTCGATAGTGTGGAAGGAAGTAGCAGGTTACAGAGAGATATAGATAAGCTGCAGAGCTGGGCTGAGAGGTGGCAAATGGAGTTTAATGTAGAGAAGTGTGAGGTGATTCACTTTGGAAGGAATAACAGGAATGTGGAATATTTGGCTAATGGAAAAGTTCTTGAAAGTGTGGATGAGCAGAGGGATCTAGGTGTCCATGTACATAGATCCCTGAAAGTTGCCACCCAGGTTGATAGGGTGGTGAAGAAGGCCTATGGATTGTTGGCCTTTATTGGTAGAGGGATTGAGTTCCGGAGTCAGGAAGTCATGTTGCAGCTGTACAGAACTCTGGTACGGCCGCATTTGGAGTATTGCGTACAGTTCTGGTCACCGCATTATAGGAAGGACGTGGAGGCTTTGGAGCGGGTGCAGAGGAGATTTACCAGGATGTTGCCTGGTATGGAGGGAAAATCTTATGAGGAAAGGCTGATGGACTTGAGGTTGTTTTCGTTGGAGAGAAGAAGGTTAAGAGGAGACTTAATAGAGGCATTCAAAATGATTAGGGGGTTGGATAGGGTGGACAGTGAGAGCCTTCTCCCGCGGATGGAAATGGCTGGCACGAGGGGACATAACTTTAAACTGAGGGGTAATAGATATAGGACAGAGGTCAGAGGTAGGTTCTTTACGCCAAGAGTAGTGAGGCCGTGGAATGCCCTACCTGCTACAGTAGTGAACTCGCCAACATTGAGGGCATTTAAAAGTTTATTGGATAAACATATGGATGATAATGGTATAGTGTAGGTTAGATGGCTTTTGTTTCGGTGCAACATCGTGGGCCGAAGGGCCTGTACTGCGCTGTATTGTTCTATGTTCTATGTTCTAAAACGAAAAAGGAGGCATTTGTCAGGCTAAAAGGCTGGGAGCAGACAAAGCCTGTGTGGAATATAAGGAAAGCAGGAAGGAACTTAAGCAAGGAGTCAGGAGGGCTAGAAGGGGTCACAAAAAGTCATTGGCAAATAGGGTTAAGGAAAATCCCGAGGCTTTTTACATGTACATAAAAAGCAAGAGGGTTGCCAGAGAAAGGGTTGGCCCACTGAAGGATAGGCAAGGGAATCTATCTGTGGAGCCAGAGGAAATGGGCGAGGTACTAAATGAATACTTTGCATCAGTATTCACCAAAGAGAAGGAATTGGTGGATGTTGAGTCTGGAGAAGGGTGTGTAGATAGCTTGGGTCACATTGAGATCCAAAAAGACGAGGTGTTGGACGTCTTGAAAAATATTAAGGTAGATAAGTCCCCAGGGCCTGATGGGATCTACCCCAGAATACTGAAGGAGGCTAGAGAGGAAATTGCTGAGGCCTTGACAGAAATCTTTGGATCCTCACTGTCTTCAGGTGATGTCCCGGAGGACTGGAGAATAACCAATGTTGTTCCGCTGTTTAAGAAGGGTAGCAAGGATAATCCAGGGAACTACAGGCTGGTGAGCCTTACATCAGTGGTAGGGAAATTACTGGAGAGTATTCTTCGAGACAGGATCTACTCCCACTTGGAAGCAAATGGACGTATTAGTGAGATGCAGCATGGTTTTGTGAAGGGGACGTCGTGTCTCACTAACTTGATAGAGTTTTTCGAAGAGGTCACAAAGATGATTGATACAGGTAGGGCAGTGGATGTTGTCTATATGGACTTCAGTAAGGCCTTTGACAAGGCCCCTCATGGTAGACTAGTACAAAAGGTGAAATCACACGGGATCAGGGGTGAGCTGGCAAGGTGGATACAGAACTGGCTAGGTCATAGAAGGCAGAGAGTAGCAATGGAAGGATGCTTTTCTAATTGGAGGGCTGTGACTAGTGGTGTTCCGCAGGGATCAGTGCTGGGACCTTTGCTGTTTGTAGTATATATAAATGATTTGGAGGAAAATGTAACTGGTCTGATTAGTAAGTTTGCAGACGACACAAAGGTTGGTGGAATTGCAGACAGCGATGAGGACTGTCAGAGGATACAGCAGGATTTAGATTGTTTGGAGACTTGGGCGGAGAGATAGCAGATGGAGTTTAATCCGGACAAATGTGAGGTAATGCATTTTGGAAGTTCTAATGCAGGTAGGGAATATACAGTGAATGGTAGAACCCTCAAGAGTATTGAAAGTCAGAGCGATCTATGTGTACAGGTCCACAGGTCACTGAAAGGGGCAACACAGGTGGAGAAGGTAGTCAAGAAGGCATACGCATGCTTGCCTTCATTGGCCGGGGCATTGAGTATAAAAATTGGCAAGTCATGTTGCAGCTGTATAGAACCTTAGTTAGGCCATACTTTGGAGTATAGTGTTCAATTCTGGTTGCCATGCTACCAGAAGGATGTGGAGGCTTTAGAGAGGGTGCAGAAGAGATTTACCAGAATGTTGCCTGGTATGGAGGGCATTAGCTATGAGGAGCGGTTGAATAAACTCGGTTTGTTCGCACTGGAACGACGGAGGTTGAGGGGCGACCTGATAGAGGTCTACAAAATTATGAGTGGCATAGACAGAGTGGATAGTCAGAGGGTTTTCCCCAGGGTAGAGGGGTCAATTACTAGGGGGCATAGGTTTAAGGTGCGAGGGGCAAGGTTTAGAGGAGATGTACGAGGCAAGTTTTTTACACAGAGGGTAGTGGGTGCCTGGAACTCGCTCCCGGAGGAGGTGGTGGAAGCAGGGACGATAGTGACATTTAAGGGGCATCTTGACAAATACATGAATAGGATGGGAATAGAGGGATACGGACCCAGGAAGTTTTGTTGGGCAGCATGGTCGGCACGGGCTTGGAGGGCCGAAGGGCCTATTCCTGTGCTGTACATTTCTTTGTTCTTTGTTCTTTCTTCTAACAACATGGAGATAACAAGAATGGTGCACTATGGTTTGCCGCTTCGAAACATTGGGTAAAGCAGTTGGAAAGCTTCTGTAATGTGCTGACTCAGCAGGGAGATCGGACTGTGTAGCGTTAGTTAATTTAACTCTGGATATTGGAAAATAACTAAGCTATCTCTTTGTGCCAAAAAGCTTCATTTTTTCATTTTTCACTTGCTATCCAGCCCATGTAATCGATTAGGTTGCTACCTACCAGTCGTGCACCCCAAACTGAGGTGAAGTTTGCTCAGTGGCTGTCAAATATTAACAGGTCAACACTGTGAACCTGGTCGGAGTTTATAGTGGGATTCCAGAGACTAGGATGTCAACAAGGATTGCTCAGGTAAAATAGGTAGGTTTACAGACACGTTTGGTTTTTTTATGTCGGTCATGCTATGGATTTAATTTTTAAATTGAATCAGTGGCTTAAAAAAACAATATGCCAATCCATCATATGAAGATGCCATAGAAGCCACGGTAACGCTCATTTAAAAAAAAATTCCATAGGACCTGGAAGGAAAAAAATAGCCTAAACTTTAGCAGCAAAGTGGCAACTCAGTGTAGCTCTTTTTGGTGTGGAAGGAGTTATAGATATGGGTTTACCCCACAGATATAATTTGGGACGCTATGCAGAGAATGCTCAGCTGTTAGTTTAGATCTCCAGTGTTCCACAGTGAAACTCTTTGCATACATTCAAAAGAGCATTGAAGTAAAACAGCAGTAATATATTGAATCATTCACCTCATTGTTTCCATGCCAAAGTTGTGAAATTCCATTCTTATTGGAAAGGAAAGTCAAGGTTGGGTGTATAATAGGACAGATGATTTGCGGCTGCACACTTTGAATCCTTTCTGTAGTTGAATTTCTCAACCCCCAAACCCCTCCCCACCCGTGTCTGTAACAATTGATATAACCTGTTCCACCACCTTGTGCAAATAAGTCATTGCCCTTTATGTTGTTGTGCATTTTCATGGCAACTTGCCAACTTCCATTTAATGTAGATAAAGAATAAGGAGTGAGTACAAAGCTACTTTTAAATAAATACATAACTGTACAATTTTTGATTGCGTTCACAAGCTTTGTTCATTAGAAGAATGTACTGAACACTGGAAAGTGCGTCACATCATTTTCGAACCATTAAGTTAAGATTCAAATCACAATGCCTCAATCTACATGCATAACAAAGGATTTTGCCCTGCAAATGCTCAACTTGTTTGTTTCTTACAGCACAGATCACCTTACAAGCCATCTTCATGTTATTTTCATTTGAACATAGTGGGCGGATTCTCTGGCGGCTGACGCCGAAATTGGGAAATGCGATTGGGCGGAGAATCGATTCCAGCGCCGAAATCACGGCGTGCGCCGCTTTGAGGACAAATCGCAATTCTCCGTCGCCTCGACAGCGGCATCAATGTGTTCCGGAACGCATGTAGAGTAAAAGCTATTTGCATATCATTAGCGGCTGCCTTGCAGTTCCGTGCCCTTCCACCCCAACCCAACAGCCCACCTCCTGGTCACCCCTCTGGCAGAAGCCCCCCAGCCAGCGGCACGACTGTCAGCAAATTATGGGGATGTTGGACACTTTCCATACCCTCTCTCTCTTCCTCAGCAGCCATGGTGCCTGCTTCATGATTTTTAAAAGCACAAATGAACCTCGCCGTTGGTAATTCACTCCGGTGGAGGCGAAGAATCGCGGAGGCCCTGGAGAATACCAGGTCAGGACCACTAATGATATGCCAAGGGTGTTTACTGGATGTGCGGAGTTGAACGCATTGACACTGCCATTGAGGCACCAGAGAACTGTGATTTGGCATGAAACCGGCATCCGCCATGATTTCAACGTCAAAACAAATTCTCTGCCAAATCTCATTTCCCAATTCCGGCGCCAGCAGACAGAGAATCCAGCCCGTTATGTTTTGAGACAACTTAATATAGGGTAAAATGGAGGAATGGTGGAGATCATGTGACCTGTTCTGAATTCTGCCGGGCAACAAGCTTGGATGGCTTGACTGTTAAAGGTTAAAGGGGACCCAGGTTGTTTTGTTGGTAATATGGTGCAAGATATTCATAAACAATGAAGAGAGCAGCCGTGCTGAGGGTGGATGGACTGATAGACGGAATGACAAATTTTGTAAACCATTATACTTCAAACTGTCTATTTAATTCCAAAATTGAACAGAGTTGTTGGTATTGAGGCTGGCTCATCAGCATTTGTACCTGGACACATGGCACATGCAATTCATGATACAATGGAAATGGCTATTAGAGTGGATGGGTGGGATTCCCCAATAATGGGCTACGTTCCCACGCCCTCAAGAAATGGGGCGAGAATCACTCCAGACTTTTTTGGAGAAAGTCCGGAGTGATTCTCCATTTTTAAGGGGGCTTGCAGGGCCCCAGAGTGTTCCACGCAGCTCCGGCTGCCGATGCAGGGCCCAGCACTTCCGGCTGCATGTCCGCGCATGCATGCGGCAGCCGCATGTGGCGCTGGCCCCGCGCAACATGGCGGACCCACACAGCGGGCGGCGCCGAAGAAGTAGGCCCCCCGCAGATCGCGCACACCCGCCGATCAGTGGCGCCCAATTGCGGGCCTGGCCATCGTGGAGGCCCCCCCCAGTGACGGATCCCCCCACCAAGACGGCCACCGCAGCCGCGACTCCAAGCTCCCGCCAGGTGGAACCATACGTGAACCACGGCACGGGAACTCGGCCGGTCATCCGCATTGAATCGCCAAAGGGGCCTCTTTCAAAGGCCCCCGACCAGCGCCGCCTTGACCGCGCGCGTGCGACTGCCATCGATTCTCTGGTCGCTGTAGAATTGCGGGAAGGCATCGAAACCGATCACGCCCCATTCTCCACCCCTGCGCCGAGCATGATTGCGGGGTGGAGGCTCGAAGAATGCCGTCCAAAGAGTCCATAAGAAGCCATTGTAGGGTTATCGTAAATATCACCGAACCTTGCAGACACAGAAGAGTCTGCAAGAATTCAAAAGAGCAAGGAGTTTGGGAGAGCAAGTCTCCATTATCCATTCAGCAGGTTGCAGGTGGGAGCACTCACTCAGATTGAAGAGACCAAATTTATGAGAGTTTAAACAAAGACTTGTATAGCTTTGACCAGAAGGGACAATCTTCAATGAAAATTCCAATCAATATGAAAATCAATTCTGGGTTTTCGATTTCCCCAGCTGGAAAAGGAAAAGAAAACTGTCCCTCTGAGATAAGAATCACGTTAGACTGGGTAAAGAATAAGTGCAGAGGGAGATTGTGGTCACTCCGTACTTTACTCTGTAGTTTAGAGTTGCTCACTGAAAGGGTGTTTAGTCAATGTTGCTTTTAGTTTGTGTGTTACATTCAAAGCCTTAAAAAATGACACCTTGTATGCTATTTTCAGTCATCCACTGGAAGTTTGAATTAATTTTTTTAAGTTATTGGTCTCTATGGGGATTGTAACAACATGCACAAGTTTATTGTTTACTGAGGCAACCCTCAAATTTAAACAGAATTGTGAGTCTTTTGCAGTGTTATTACTTTATGGGAAACAGGCTCTTGTGTTTTGTGATCGGACAGGGACTGAAGTACAGGGGGCGAAAGTGATGATTCAGATCTTCCCATTCCAGAAATGCTGCTTGTTCTGGATGCTACTAACTATATCCATTTATCCGCGTGACAGAAATCTTAAAGGCCCCGCCGAGAATAGCAGAGTGTTATGTAACCGATGATCAATTCTACCAGGACTGGAAGAGATAGTCCATTCCATTCCAGCACCCCAGTGTTCCTGTGGCTGTTTCTGTGGCCTTTTGCACAAGGGCCCAACTGAAGACATTCCTTGAGATTCCCTGCTCAACCTCCAGAGGCAGAACCTTCAGTTACAAGACCTGCTCCGTGGATGTAATTCCTGAATCCCACTACCTTGTTCCATGTTTAAAGCCTACCCTTTGATCTTACAATGGTTCATCTCTTTCTGACTTTCCTCGATTCTTGCTTGAACATCTTCCCTCTTGTGAGATTTTGAGCATGTTTTGTTACATTAAATGCACAATTTAAATGCAAACTCTTTTTCAGTGCTTTGGTAAATGGTGCCCTTCAGTTGTCAGGTTTGTGAATCGGAGTCTATAGATTACAAAGGCCTGGATGAGGGTTTCCGATGTCTGAGCTAAGAAAGGGATTGAGTTCGATAATATTACCAAGATAAAAGTAGGTGGTCTTAGTGATTGTGCAGATATGTGATTAGAAGTTCATCCTGGGTTCAAAAGCAATTCTGAGAACAGTCTATGTAGCTTAGTCTCTGACAGTTGCCAGGGAGACAGATGGAGTCGATAGCAAGGGAGCATAGTTTGTGGCAGCGACTGAAGACAATGGCCTTCTCAATATTCATTTGGAAGAAATTCCTGCTTATCCAGTACTGGATGCCAGACAAAATGTCTAATAATTTAAACACTGGTCGGGTCAAAATATATAGTGGTGAGTTAGAGCTGGGTGTCATCAGCAGAGATTGTGGGCGGGATTCTCCGGTCGCCGAAATCTCGTTCGGCAATCGGCCAGAGAATCAAAGTTTGTGCCGAAATCGGGGGCAGAGGCTCTTTTGCGATACTCCACCGCCTCGAAAGCGGTGTACTCTAGGAGTAGGCCGCATGCTGTATCGATGGCCTCAGGACGTTGCCTGAGGCCCTCCCCCGATGCTCTGCCCTCAACCGGCCGAGTTCCTGACGGCGTGGGTCTCTCATGGTATTTCTTGTCAGGAACTCGGCGTGGCGGCTGCAGACTCAGTCCAACGCCACTACAGTCAGGGGAGGGCAGATCCGCGGGCACCGGGGAATTTGGCAGGGGCTGGGGGCGCTGTTGGGGGGTAATCTGGGATCGCGAGCCAACCAAAGAGGGTGCACTATTTGGCAGGCCGGGTCTACGTGCGGCCGGTGCCATTGCAGGCCGCCACCATGCACATGCCATGGACCCGGCAATTCTCCGGCCGCATCGGCAGGCAGGTTGTTGCAGGCAGGCAACAACGATCTATGTTGCCTGCCTGCTAGCCGCCAGCCAAACGGAGGATTGGTGGCCATTTTGTGCTGGATTTTCAGACGTAAAACGCCACTGTTCCCACGCCGACATCAGGACACAGAGCATTAAACTTCTATGCAACTGAATTTTCCAAGTCCGAGCAGGGGAAACAGGAAGCAAGGATGGTGGGCGGGATTCTCCATCCAGAGATGCCGGAATCACAAAATGTGATTGGGCGAAGAATCGTGCGTGAGCCGAAAATCGTGGCCGCGCTGGGCGCCTGACATAATGCCATTCTCCGGTGGTTCGACAGCAGTGTCAATGCATTCAACTCCGCACGTACAGTAAACATTGTTAGCATATCATTTACAGCCTGACCCGGTATTCTCCGGGGGTTCTGCAATGTTCCACCTCCGCCAGGAGGAATTGCCGACGACAAGGTTCACTTGTGGTTTTAAAAATTGGGAAACTGGCGGCGTAGCTGCTGAGGGAGAGAGAGGCGGGAGGACATCTTCCAAGAGGTACGGGCATGGGCTGCCGTTCCTGCCTGGAGGAGCGGGGGTGTGGGGGTTTGGGGGGGGGGGGGGGTGTGCCGGAGTGGGAGCGACCAGGTGACCAGGGGATGGTCTGTGGGGTTGAGGGGTGTACAGGCACAGACCACCATTACCACAGCCTGCAAGGCAGCCACCTTGCTATGTGCCCCACTCACTGGCTATCATGGCCCGTGGTTGCGCAGAGTGAAACCAACTGTATGGGTGCCCCTACTCCACCACCACCATACTCCACCCCACTCCACTCCACCAACCCCTGCCAAGTGGCCCTCCCAAGGGCAAGGCCCACAGTGGCCCATACAGTATGGCGCTGACAGGGGCCACAGAGCTGATCCCTGGTATGGGTTGGGACAGTCATCGGTACCCCTGCCAGCAGGGACAAGGTGCAGTGGCCAAAGGCCTCCACGGTGCCGGGCACCGGCGAGGCCAGGGATGCAGTGCGGAGGACAGAATTCCGGGAGAACACCTGGGGATGGATTTGGGGATGGGGATGGAGGGGGAGGGGCGGACATGCGGGGGAAGGGGCTGCAGTACAGGCCGGAGTCACTGTGTAGTCCATTGGACCTGGTTGGGCATGCAAGTGCGCACCATGCTGACATGCCTATCTTTCACCCCGTGCAGACAATGGACTTTGGAATTCAACTAGGAACAGTGGCCTTCATCCTTGCCACTGCAGGCCTGGGGATGCAATGAGGCTGTACGAGCAGGAGCTGTCTGGGGAAGGCCCTGCAGCAGCATAGCTTGGCCCAGAGGAGCAGGAGGCAGCCGGTGCAGTGCGGGGGAATGGGGGAGGACACCGGCTCCCAATGGCCGTCAAGGTGATGGTCGCCCTGAACCTTTACACCACGGGATCCTTCCAGGCACTGAATGGGGATCTGACAGGGATCTCACAGTCCTCAGTGCACAGGAGCATCTGCACCATCATTGAGGCCCTATATGCCTGATTGGCACAATGTATCAAATTCGTTGTGGACCAAGCCCATCAGGATGCCCGGGCAGTGGGATTCGTCACCATCAGCAGGATGCCGAAGGTCCAAGGGGTGATCGACGGGATGCATTTTTCCCTACGAGCACCACAAATCGAAAGCGGTTGCACTAGATGAAAGTGCAGCTGGTGTGTGACCTTGATCTGCAAATCTATGCCCGATACCCAGGCAGTGTGCATGACGTCTTCATCCTGGCACACTCGATGGCTCCTTACACCTTCGAGGCACACTCCTGGGTGAGGGGGTTGGCTCTTGGGTGAAAGTGGTTATCCGCTGCAGACGTGGCAAATGATGCCTATACATTTGACTCCTGCCCACGGTAGCATTTTCCACCATCCACCTGGGTTACCCCTGCATGTGAGCTGGCCATTCCATCACATGGTCCCATTGAATCCGTGGTTCGTGTCAGTGTCGATCCCGGACTGGTGCTCTGGGGTGTCACGGGTTGGTGTTTGGGGGCTCCCTTCGCTCTCCGTTTCCGACTCCTCTCAGGAATCTACTTGGGGTTGGGGTCGGGGCAGTAAGGCCCCCCCTCGTTGTCATGTGATCCGACAAGCCAGAAGACATGATACATAATTGGATCGTGGGTTCGGCTGGTGGGTGATGTGGGGAAGAGGGGTGGTGCAGGTGGTGACGGGGTGCTGACGGGGAGGTGATGGGGAGGTAGGTTGGTGAGTTTTGGTGACGGCGATGAGGGGATGGTGAGGGGCTGTTGTGGGTGTGGTGAGAGGCTGGTGTGGGGATTGTGCCACGCGTGCCATAGGGACACCGCAACTCAGCGGGGACTCACTTGGATGCCCAATGCCAATCTCCGCCTCGGGAGACTGCCCTCTTTCCAATCCATCCAACAGGTCCAGTGCCCACTGCTCTGGTGCGTGGTAGAGCCATGGACCGCCATTGCCGCGGCCTGCATGCCAGCATCTTCCTGCACATCCCATTGACCACCCACCTTGATCCCTGGTTCTGCAGAGTGACACTGGCTGTAAGGGTGCCCCCAACCCCCCACCTCCATTCTCCACCCTCCGCCATACCACCCTCCCCCAACCTGGCCACCACGGTGGGGCATCAGATGGCCCACTCAAGGGCAACGGCCAGTTTAACCCCTACGGGGCGCTGGCCGGGGGCTGCGCCAGCCAATGATACCCCTGGCATCAGGGACCGGCGCCAGGACCAGAGATCACCAGGGTGGTGGGCACCGACAGGGCCAGGGGTGCAGAGATGGGGGGCATGCGGGGACAGAGCCCGCAGTGCAAACTGGGGCCACCATGTAGCTTGGTGGACATGGTTGGGCATGGGGTATGCACCATGTTAACATGTCGACCTTTCACCACCTGCAGACAATGGTGGCCTTTCTGCTTGTCGCTACAACCTGGGGATGCCCTGTGGCTGTACGAGCTGGCGTTGCTCGAGGAGGAGGAAGCTGCAGCAGCGAAGCATGCCCCAGAGGAGCAGGAGGCAGACGCCCAGGATAGAGACCCGGCTGCCCAACAGGCCAAGGAGAAGGTGCAAAGGAGGTGTCGCATGAGGCTTTGTGTGTACCAGCAACGCCTGTCATTAGAGGACTTGCCGGACCGGGCATGCCGTTGAAGTCTCTGGCTGAGCAGGGAGACAGTGCGACATATCTGTCAGATCATGGCACACCTGGCAATATCAGTGGGGAAGGACACCCGCTCCCGGTGGCCGTCAGGTTGATGGTCGCCCTGAACGTTTACGCCACGAGGTCTGTCCAGGTGCTGAGTGGGGACCTGTCTGGGATTTTACAGATCCTGGTTCACAGGTGCATCCATGCCCTCACGGAGGCCCTGTATGCCCAGTTGGCACAATACATCCATTTCAATGTGGACCGAGCCCATGGGAATACGCGGACAGCGGAGTGCGGTGCCATCGCCGGGATGTCCCGAGTCCAGCGGGTGATCGACTGGATGCATGACGCCCTACAAGTACCTGCAGATGGGCATGGGGTATGCATCATGTTAACATGTCGATCTTTCATCCCCTGCGGACGATGGTGGCCTTCCTGCTAGTCAGTGCAATCCTGGGGGATGCCCTGAGGCTGTACGAGCTGGCGTTGCGTGAGGAGGAGGAAGCTGCAGCAGCAAAACATGCCCCAGAGGAACAGGAGGCCCCGCTAGACAAAGCGAAAGCAATTCCACTTGATCAACGTGCAGTTGGTGTGCGACCGTGAGCTGTACATCATGCACGTCTGCGCCCAATACCCAGGCAGTGTGCACGACACCTTTATCCTGACAGAGTCGATGATTCTTGACATGTTCGAGATCCTCCCCCGCCTCTGGCAAGGCGACAGGCATTATCCTCTGCGGTCGTGGCTGATTGCGCCTATCCGGAGGCCACAGACCGATACCAAGACTCGCTACAACGACGGTCATGCAGCGATCAGGAGCCTGATCGAGCAGTGCTTCGGCCTCATGAAGATGCGGTTAAGGTGTCTGGGTGGTTGTGGAGGTGTCCTCCAGTATGGCGCTGAGAGGGTCGCCCCTATCATGGCGGCCTGCAGCGTCCTCCACAACATCACGCAGCAGAGGGGGTAACGTGCTGGAAGAGGAGGATGAAACTCAGGCCTTCTCCGACGAGGAAGATGCAAGGGAAGGGCTGAACACGGGACCCAGGCAGGCACGAGAGGCCACATGATGTGTGCGCCAGGGCCAACGCACCCGGGATGCTCTGCTCGCCTCCAGGTTCACCGACTGTGGGTGGGGGGAGGGGGGAGTATCTGGACAGGGGCACGGACACCACATCCCATTACCACACCCCCTCCCCTCAGCTTGTCAGCCTCCTGAGTGTCAATCTCAAAACCGGCAAATCCTGCACCGTTTCTCATTGGAATCGATTGAGTTCCACATGGCGCCAGTGTAATCCCTTAATAATAGCAGAATTGGTCCAGGTGCAGCGCCAGTTTTGCTGTCGTGAAACTCCACGAATCCTGCACCGGCGTCAACTCTTAGGGCTGGATTCTACAGTTTTGCGACTATGTCCGGAGAAAGCGTCTGGTCTTACGACCAAAACGTTGGTGCCGTCCCCGCACCGATGCTCCACCAGGTGGGGGGGCTAGCAGCCGGGCCACGCAAAGCCCCCGGCTTTACCTACAGATACGGACGGAGAATGGCCGGGTTGGTGGCCACGGATGCGCACAGCACCGACCTGTGGCAGCTGCGCCATACATGGCGCCGGCCACGCGCGTAACCAGCCTGCCAGATAGTGCACCCTATAACCACCCCCCACCCACGGACCACCCCCCACCAGTCCCCCCAGCCCCCGCCAAAGCCCCCCCTGCCAGAGGAACAGCACCCCCCCCCCCAGACCGTGGCTGCGCTGGATGAAGTCAGCAGCCGCCATGCAAGGTCCCCGGAAACTGAGAGGACACGCGAGCGACGCCGTCAGGAAGTCGGCCCATTTGGGGCGGAGCATCGGGGGAACCCTTCAGGTGACGTCCGAAGGCCATCCCGACGGCATGCGACGTACTTAGCGATTACGCTGTTTTTGAGGGGGCGGAGTATCCAAAAAATGGTGCCACCCCCGATTTCGGCATAAAAACGGTTTCTCCGGCAATAGCCGAACGCGATTTTGGCGTCGCCAATCAGAGAATCCAGTCCTTAGTCTCAGGAATGGAGAATCCAGCCTAAAGTATTTGAAATTTATTGGTGAAATTTGTGTAACATTTCTTATCTGGTGTTCAACTCCTTGCATCCTCTGAGCAATCCAATGAGGTGTGCTTCTTCCACTTTCTCCCGCAACTGTGGCTCATTTATTTCATATATTTGTAAAAGAATTCTGGGAAAGTGAAATTGTTTAAGGTAAATAACAGCAATTGAACTTGTGTTCTTTATTTCTGAAAGAATAATTTCTCTATGAAAAGCATTCCAGCAGAGAGAATTTCATTGACAACACAGCAGAATAAATTGCAAGCTATGTCCAAAACTTTGTGGTGCTGATTTTCACCGAATACTGTTGGCACAAAAGAGCTGCTGAGATTGCCAAGTTTTTTTTAAAATTGAGAGTTCCCAATTATTCTTTTAAGGGGCAATTTAGCGTGGCCAATCGACCTATTCTCCACATCTTTGGGTCATGGGGGTGAGACCCACGCAAACACGGGGAGAATTTGCCAACTCCACACGGACAGTGACCCAGGGCTGGGCTCAAACCCGGGTCCTCAGCGCCTTGAGGCAGCAGTGCTAACCACTGTGCCACCGTGCCACCCACCTGAGATTGTCAAATTGGAGCTTTAAGCTGCAACACCATTACATAGGATGACAGCAGATAGACAGGACAGAACCAGCCATTCAGCCCAATCAGTCCAGACCAGCATTTATGCTCCACTCAAACCTTCTCCCATCTTTTCTCATCTATAGTTACCATCATAACCATTATTTCCTTCTCCTTCATATGAGTCTCTACCTTCTGATTAAATGCATCCATATTATTTGTTTCAATCACTCCCAGTGGTACAATGCTCCACATTCTCACCATTCATTGGATAAAGATGTTTCTTATGAATTCCCTGCAGGATTTCTTGGTGACTATTTTGTATTGATGGACTCTGGCTGTGCTCTTCCCCACAATTGGAAACGGTGAGCAGGTTTTCCCCTTGATGAATTGGGCCATTTAAGTGTAGCATGTCTACGACTTCTGAAAGATACAACAGTTTAGTCTCCAGGCATTAGACCGGGCTGGAGTCTGGAATGCCACCACCCAAAGCAGGCTCAAGCAGCAATTAATGCATGCTGGTGGTGTGGTGGACTGGCTAGAAGGATGGAACATTTGTTAGGCCTCGTAGATCTAACTACTCACCCCTCTCACCACCACACCCATTTCCCCTAATGTCCTCAATGTGCCTGTGTCTCCTCATATCCCTACGACCCTTCATATTCCCTCCATACCACTGTGACCCTTCCATATCCCTCTGCCATGTCTATGCCCTTCACTGCACCACCCATATCCACGCTGCCAGGATTCACTATGTTCAGAACCAATGAGCTGTTGACAAGTGTGTAAAGTCTTTGAAATGCTCCTGAAACAGACACAAAAGCAGAGGATTTTAAATCTCCTTTGAAAAGAACTACTCATCATAAAGTGTCAATCAACCAGAGCAATTCACACTATTCATTTCTTTTTAGCATGTGCAGTAATGACCAAACCAGGCAATCGCTTCCACAATGGCTAAATAGAATTCTCTGAGCCCTCCACTGAATGTTGTTGGGGGCAATCTTCAATGATGTGAGTCATTTGACTGAGCCGCACCATAGCGTCAGCCCTTGTTCCCTGCAAGGCCCCACATGTGCCGATTTTCTGCAAAATGGTCTTAGCCGTGCAGAAACGGCTGAGGACTGCCCAATGTTGGCGTGGCAGGTCGAAGCAGGAATGGTGGGCTGTGGGATCTGTGATCAGGAAGTGGTTTTTAATGATTTTTAAAATAAATTTAGAGTACCCAAATCATTTTTTCCAATTAAGGGCCAATCCTTGCACATCTTTGTGTTGTGGGGACGAAACCCATGCAAACACGGGGAGGATGTGCAAACTCCACACGGACAGTGACCCAGAGCCGGGATCGGCCCTGGGACCTTGGCGCCGTGAGACAGCATTGCTATGTACTTTTTAATGTTAATGTGTTGGCTCCATTCCTGCTGCCATAGGGCATCTGCTGTTACACTTGGCATCGTGGTCTTATCCATATAGGCTGGCATGGTGGGACGTGAGGCGAGCAGCAGGTGGATTGGCCATGACCTTGTGTAGCGGCACGCTGGGTTAATATAAACCTTCTTCATGAGCTTTCTTGTTGCAATCTCCCACCTTATATGAGGGGTGGGATAGTACTCCAGACTGGATCCAGGGGAGTAGGGTTGATCGGAGGGTACCCGAGATGATATGCATTGTTGTGTTGAGCTGGGTATCTACAAGGTTGACGTGGGGTGAGTTGTACCACACTGGTGCACAGTACTCTGCAGTTGAGTAGATGATGGAAAGGGCTGAGGTTCTTAAGGTTTGAGCGTCTGCCGCAATAAAGTTTATTGAGGAGATTGTTTCACATTTTGATCTTTTCTACTGTCGTGCTCAGATTTTTTTTTGTATGTCAATGTTCAGTCAAGATTAAATGGGATGTTTTGTGATTAATTCACTTGCCATTCAAGGAAATGTTAAGTTCCCTCTTAGCATTGGCATTGTGGAGGTGGAATATACTTGAGATGGTTTTGTTGTTGCTGAGCTGAAGGTGCCATATCTTGCAGTTGTTGACCAGCTTAGAGAATGTCCAGGTCTGAGAGGCACAGCAGTATCGTCAGTGTCGATGAACTTCTGAGACAGGATTGGAGAAAGATCATTGATATAGAGATTGTAAAGGGTTTGGGCGACAACAGGGAAGGGTTCAAGGCATGATATGAAATTGTATGCCTTCGAGAGGTCTCCATTCAGTCTTTTATTTCTCTTCTTTGTCCAGTGGTATCTTTTCCATATGGAGGAGATGGGTCACTACTTTGTTGGCTTTTACAGATGGGCAGCTTTGTGTTAATGGTTGCTGGGCTGCTGCAAGGAGGCATAAAGCTTCCAGAATTTCTGGCTGGAAGAGTGAAGTTCAAGTATCTGGAGGACTCTTCCCATCTAGCTCGAAGGGCAGAGCCCAAGGACTCCATCAAGTTATCAGCTACATCTGGATCACCCAGTTTCTTCGCAGTGTTTTTAAAAAAATATTTTTTTGAAGGCATTTGCAGGTGTACATAGAAATATCAGAAAACCAAAAATCCACAGGAACAAAGTACAGAGGCCCACATCAATCACTGCAAACAAGCCCACAGCTCTTCCCACCCTCTTTGTTTTCCCCTTTTATCTCCCTCCGCACATACAGCGAAACCATCCCTGAAAACCTTTCCCCCACTGACACCTTAATTCACCTTGAAGAAATCGATAAACAGCTTCCACCTCCAAGTGAACCCTTCCTCCGCCCTCGTAAGGCGAACTTGACCTTCAAATGCAGGAATTCTGTCAGGGCGCTCACCCACACATCCGCATTTGGCAGCTCCGATCCCGCTAGCACACCAAGATCCGTCTCCAGGCTATCAGGGAGGCAAAGGCCAATCCATTGGCCTCTCTCCCCACCCGGACTCCCAGATCATCCCACGATCCAAATATCGCCACCTCTGGAATTGAGGCCATCCCTCCACCCAGAATCTCTGACATGACATCCAAGGACCACTGGCAGAACCCCCTCAAGTTTGGACACGCCCCGTGGATGAGATTCACGGACCACCCCACACACCGTGCCCACACCTATCCTCCACCTCTGCAAAGAACTGGCACACCTTGCAACCGTCACGTGGGCCCAAAACTGGATGAGGCTTAACCTCGCGCACGCAAGGATGTGTTCACCCCCCACAGGGCTTCCTTCCACGTCCCGGCCCTCACCACCCCACCCAACTCCTCCTCCCAATTGTGCTTGATCTCCTCCACCGGAGGCCCCACCCTCACCATTAGTCCTCCATAAATGTCTTAACTCTCCCCTCCCAATGTCATTCTCAGACAACAGCTTGTCTTGCAGCACCAGAGGTGGTAGCCCTGGGAAGGACAGCACCTCTCTCCTCACAAAGTCCCTCACCTGCAGGTATCTGAAGCCATTTCCCTCAGGCAACTCATATTTTTCTCCAGCTCTTCCAGGTCTGAAAACCTGTCCGCTACAAACAAGACCCTGAAGCACTCTATCCCCACTTGCCGCCACCCCCTAGAACCTCGCATACAGCCCTGCCGACACAAACTTATGTCACATATCGGCGCGCACAGCAGCACGCCCTCCAACCCAAGTGTTGCCTGCATCACAAACTTGCAACGCTGAGACCATCACCGGGCTCACGGAACACCGGACCGGCAAAAACGGAAGGGTCACCAACAACAGTGCCCTCAAATTCATCCGCCTACACGACACCGCCTGCATCCGCCCCCAAACAGATCCCTCCTCCACTGTCCATTTCCTGATCATTGCGATATTCGTTGCCCAGTAATAGTTCATCAAACTTGGCAAGAACAGCGTCCCCCCCCCACCCCCCCTCACCTCGCCGCCTTTCCCCAAAACACACTCCTCATCTATGGGCTCTTCCCAGCCCACATGAAACCCAAAACTATCCCATTGACCTGCCTAAAAAAGGACTTGGGAACAAAGATGGGGAGGTTCTGGAACACAAACAAGAGCCTGCACAGCACCGTCATTTTAACCGTCACCAC
Source organism: Scyliorhinus torazame (assembly GCF_047496885.1). NCBI lineage: Eukaryota > Metazoa > Chordata > Chondrichthyes > Carcharhiniformes > Scyliorhinidae > Scyliorhinus > Scyliorhinus torazame. The sequence goes on along the minus strand of NC_092714.1, from coordinate 105,972,641 downwards.
ACGCCCAGCCAGTGACAGCGGCACACATCCCACCTCTTAAAGTCTGACTTCATTCCCTCCACCAGTCGTGCCAAATTCAATTCATGTAGCTGTGCCCAGCTCCACACCACTGAATCCCGAGATACCAAAAACACGCCCTCACCACCTGGAATGGCAACTCCCTTATTCTCCTCCCCTGCCCCCTGGTATTAATCGGGAACACCTCGCTTTTCCCCATTGATAAATCTATACCCTGAAAAACGCCAAATTCCCTCAGGACCTCCATGATCCTAACAAAGCTGCTGACTCCCCCTCACCTCATTGTATATCTCCACTAGCAGGGGCCCCAGCTCCACACCAAACCTCTTATAAAACTCAGCTGGGAACCCGTTCAGCCCCGGGGCCTTCCCTGCCTGCACTGAGCCTACACCGCCCATCAGCTCCCTCAGCCCAATCTGGGCCCCCAACCACTGCACCTTCTCCTTCTCCACCCTTAGAAACTCCAGCCCCATCCAAAACTGCCTCATGCCTTGCTCACCAGGCGGGGTCTCTAACTCATACAATCTTCTGTAGAAGGCCTCAAAGATGCCATTCACCCCCTCTGGGTCCGTCACCACCTTGCTTCCCTCATCCCTCACCCTATCAATCGTCCTCGCTTCTGCCTGCTTCCTCAGTTGGTGCACCAACACCCTCCTTGCTTTTTCCCCACACATGTACACTGCACCTCTTGTCTTGCGCAATTGCCCCACCGCCTTCCCTATGGACACCAACCCAAACTCTACCGAGAGCCTCTGCCTCTCCTTTAGTAGCCCCTCCTCTGGCACAAATGAAAATCTTCGATCGACTTTCAAAATCTCACCCACCAGCCTCGTTCTCTTGTCTTGTTCCACCATCTCCCAATGAATTGAGATATATTCGGCCCTGACTATCGCCTCAAGTGCCTCCCATAATGGCCGTGACCTCTTCCATATCATTCCACTCCACATGCCTTCTGATGGCTGCCCTCACTCTCTCACACGCCGACTCATCCGTCAACAAGCCCACATCCAACCTCCACTGGGGCTCCCCTGAACCACCCGCAAGTCCACCCAGTGCGGCTCTGAATCGGTTACCCCCGCCAACAGCGCCTTGTCCATCATGAAAAAATCAATCTGGGAGTACACCCGGTGCACATGCGAGAAGTACGAGAACTCCTTTGCCTTCAGCCTCCCTAGGTCCGCCCCATCCCTATCCAGTCCATGAACCCCCTCAGCTCCCTCACCACCGCTGATACCTTCAGTCACTTGGGACACGACCGGTCCATCTTCAGATCCAAAACTGAAAAAATTGCCCTTCATTTTCAGCCGGTGCATTTCCAGATCCGGGATCTTCCCGAACACCTGCCTCATAAAATCACATTGTCTCAATTCGGGGCATAAATGTTCACCAGGACCACAGGCTACCCCCCCCCCCCACCCCCCCCAGCTTCCCACTAATCATCACATAGCTGCCCCATGGGTCCGCTACAATAATGTCCAACTCAAAGGCCACTTTCTTGATGTCCAGCACTGCCACCACCCTCGTCTTCATGTCCAACCCTGAGTGGAACACCTGCCCCACCCATTCCTTCCTGAGACTCATCTGATCTCTCAACTTCAGGTGCATTTCCTGAAGGAACCACAACGTCTCCCTTCAAACTCCTCAAGTGTGCGAAAATAGGTGACCGTTTAACCGGCCCATTCAGTCCCCGCATGTTCTAAGTAACAGCCTGGTCGGTGGCTCCCTTCCCCCTTCCCCTCCTGATCAGCCACATCCCTTCTTTAGCCTCTCCCCCCCCCTGTCCACCTATCAGACTTTCCCAGGCTCACCCCAAGTCCGCCGCCATCCCTTCTTAAATAACTGCACCACACCAACCAAACCCATGACAGTATCTCTCCCCCCCACCCCCTCCCCATAACCAAACAAAAGAAAATAACCCATTCCCTCCTCCCCCGCCCCCTCCTCCTGGCAACCCCCATTTCACTCCTGTTAACTAGCCACCCAGCTAGCATGGTGGCCCCTGCATGGGGCCTCTGACTACCCCTCATGCCCCCAATCGGCCCCTCCACCCACACCCCTCCAAACCACAAACATACAACGAAAAACAAAAGGCACACTCACCCTCTCCACTCCCCTCATTATGATCCTCACCAAACGTGCTCGCTTCGGCACCACATGTACTAAATGGTCCTCACCAATCCACCCACCCTGCATGCCCACATTTTACACAAAACAACACTCCAAAGTTCAATGTCCTCATACTCCTCCCAGTCCATAGTCTCCCACAAAGTCCTTTGCCTCCTCCAGTGAGTCAAAATAAAACTCTTGCTTCTGGTGGTAACCCATAAGCGAGCGGGGTCCAGAACCCAAATGTTCAACTCCTTCTTGAAGAGGGCAGCCTTCATCCAGTTGTATCCGACCCTCCTCTTGGCCAACTCCGCTCCCAGGTCCTGATATATCCGCAGCTCCCTCTCCTCCATAGTGCACTTCTTGGTCTGCCTCGCCCACCTCAAGATCTTCTCCTTGTCAAGGAAATGATGCAGCCTCACACCATCACACTCGGCGGCTCCCCCACCTGCGGCCTCCTGCTCAGTTCCCTGTGCGCTCGATCCACCTCGAGAGGACGATCAAAGACACCCTCACCCATCAGATTCTCCACCATGCTCACCACGCACATGGCAATCTCCACACCATCAATGCCTTCAGGTATCCCCACAATCCAAAGGATTTATTGCCTGGAGCAGTTCTTGAGATCCTCCAGCTTCTCCCTCAAACCTTTCTGGCTGCTCGTCACCATCCCCATCTTCGCTTCCAGCGCGGTCAACTGATCTTCATGCTCCCCCTCCAACTCTTCCATCTTTTGGATCGCCAGGCCCTGTGTCTCCTGCCTCTGCTCCATGTGCAGAAAAATTGGTGCCACGCCTGGACACCACAAAATTCAGGTGGGGAAGGACAGAAAAATCCACCAAATGTGCGACCACTCACTCCTGGCTGCCACTGGAAGTCTGTTTCTTCGTAGTGTTGAAGTACAATCTTCTTCAAGGTACGGGGTGCATACTCAGCGGCATTCCCATGGGATAGATTTGGTGGCCATTTTGTAGATGTCTTTGCAGAAGCGGATGTATGCCTGCGATATGAGTTATGATGATGTGGAGATGCCGGCGTTGGACTGGGGTGAGCACAGTACGAAGTCTTACAACACCAGGTTAAAGTCCAATAGGTTTGTTTCGATGTCACTTGCTTTCGGAGCGCAGCTCCTTCCTCAGGTGAATGAAGAGGTATGTTCCAGAAACAAATATATAGACAAATTCAAAGATGCCAGACAATGCTTGGAATGCGACCATTAGCAGGTGATTAAATCTTTACAGATCCAGAGATGGGGTAACCCCAAGTTAAAGAGGTGTGAATTGTGTCAAGCCAGGACAGTTGGTAGGATTTTGCAGGCCAGATGGTGGGGGATGAATGTAATGCGACATGAATCCCAGGTCCCGGTTGAGGCCGCACTCATGTGTGTGGAACTTGGCTAGAAGTTTCTGCTCGGCGATTCTGCGTTGTCGCGCGTCCTGAAGGCCGCCTTGGAGAACGCTTACCTGGAGATCAGAGGCTGAATGCCCTTGACTGCTGAAGTGTTCCCCGACTGGAAGGGAACATTCCAGCCTGGTGATTGTCGCGCGATGTCCGTTCATTCGTTGTCGCAGCGTCTGCATGGTCTCGCCAATGTACCACGCTTCGGGACATCCTTTCCTGCAGCGTATGAGGTAGACAACGTTGGCCGAGTCGCACGAGTATGTACCGCGTACCTGGTGGGTGGTGTTCTCACGTGTAATGGTGGTATCCATGTCGATGATCTGGCACGTCTTACAGAGATTGCCATGGCAGGGTTGTGTGGTGTCGTGGTCACTGTTCTGAAGACTGGGTAGTTTGCTGCAAACAATGGTTTGTTTGAGGTTGCGCGGTTGTTTGAAGGCAAGTAGGGGGGGTATGGGGATGACCTTGGCAAGATGTTCATCTTCATCAATGACGTGTTGAAGGCTGTGAAGAAGATGACGTAGTTTCTCCGCTCCGGGGAAGTACTGGACGGCGAAGGGTATTCTGTCGGTTGTGTCCCATGTTTGTCTTTCCTCATCACAATGGACGTCTCGGCACTCTACACCAGCATCCCCCATGACGACGGCATTGCTGCAACAGCCTCAGTACTCAACACCGGCAACTGCCAATCTCCAGACGCAATTCTGCAACTCATTCTGTCGGTTGTGTCCCATGTTTGTCTTCTGAGGAGGTCGGTGCGGTTTTTCGCTGTGGCGCGATGGAACTGTTGATCGATGAGTCGAGTGCCATATCCCATTCGTACGAGGGCATCTTTCAACGTCTGTAGATGTCTGTTACGCTCCTCCTCGTCTGAGCAGATCCTGTGTATACGGAGAGCTTGTCCATAGGGGATGGCTTCTTTAATGTGTTTAGGGTGGAAGCTGGAGGAGTGGAGCATTGTGAGGTTATCCGTGGGTTTGCGGTAAAGCGAAGTGCTGAGGTGACCGTCCTTGATGGAGATGAGTATGTCCAAGAATGCAACTGATTTTGGAGAGTAGTCCATGGTGAGTCTGATGGTTCGATGGAACTTATTAATGTCATTGTGTAGTCGTTTCACTGATTCTTCGCCGTGGGTCCAAAGGAAAAAAATGTCATTGATGTATCTGGTGCATAATGTCGGTTGAAGGTCCTGTGCGGTGAGTAGGTCCTGTTCAAACTTGTGCATGAAGATGTTGGCGTATTGGGGTGCGAATTTAGTCCCCATGGCTGTTCCGTGTGTCTGGATGAAGAGCTTGTTGTCGAAGGTGAAGACGTTGTGATCCAGAATGAAGCGGATGTGTTGCAGAATTGCGTCTGGAGATTGGCAGTTGTCGGTGTTCACCTGAGGAAGGAGCAGCGCTCCGAAAGCTAGTGACATCGAAACAAACCTGTTGGACTTTAACCTGGTGTTGTAAGACTTTGTAATGAGTTATGATGGCATGGCATCATTAACACACTTTATTCCAGTGCCTCACGGTGTTTCTTCCAGTTGGCTTTGCGCAGGTTCCACTGTTTCTTCTTTGCGTTGGTGATGATTGGTAGTAGACTTGGTATGATGTTGGGTGCCATGTGTTGAGCTGATCCAGCAAATGTCAGGTGAGCAGTACCACCTCCATCCTGCAGCGTGGAAGGTTCATGGCTGTTTAGAGTCATGGAAAAGATTGAAGTCATTCTGTGTGGCCAAATTTGCAAGTTTTCCAGCATCAGCGTCAACTTCGTCATTGCCCAAATCTGTGTGATGGTTGTTGAAGTCTCTAATATAAAAGCTGGTGTGATAGGGAATGAGGAACATGTTTGTCCCAGCTGACAGTGACAATGGTGAGAGAGCTATAGGAATTCATATTGCTGGTGGTTTCAGATGTGGTGATACCAAAATTCTTGAAGCCTGAGCTATTTGAATTTGGTTTGCTTGTTAAATCATTGGCTTTCCCTGGGTTTTACTGGGTACTGATAGGTGGTGCAACATGAACACTGATCCATGACCACTCCATCAATTAATGCAGCTTAAAACTCTTAACACTTCTTAATGTTGTTCAAATAAACAGACAGGCATTGAACAGCCACATCAAAGAAATAATAACCTATTACAACCTCATGAAGCTGTCAATCAAATAAAGCTAACACAACTTCAAGTTATGTAAACATCACCCTGCTGGGCTGAGTCTATTCGGCTTTCTTGGAGCTCAGCGAGACATTCATTACGAGGCTTTCTGGTGAAACAGATGTCTGGCCATATATTCAAACTGTTACTATATTTTGAAATGGAGACGATGTCACAGCTTTTGATGCAGGAAGCAGCAGGTGCCAGTGCCTTCCTACTAGCTGGTACATGATGGGGCATTCAGGACGTCTGCTCATCTGTAAGGGAACAGCATCTCCAACTCTCCAGCTTGGGCTTTGTCTGTTTGTCCTCTGAAGCTCTACAGCAGATGACTGTGAAGTTGCCTCAAGCTCCATAGTGCAGAGCAGCTGTGCCAATTCTTTGCACATTGCTCCTGAGAGAGGTATATGGCTGCATATTTTCTGACAACTCTTGAACAGATTTCAACACAGTCTCAAAGATATATTTCAGGTCTTTTGCTCATCAATCACTTCCCTTCTGAAGGAAAGATAACAATCTTTTACCCATATAGCAGATTGCTATTTCTTGATTAAGATCTCTGCTTGTTCCTCTGTACAAGTGATGGATGCTTTGCCCAGTGCTTTCAAAATAAATTTGTCATCAAAATTCTCCAGGTGCTAGGATCTATGATGTGTTTAAATCATGATGGAATGTGTGATGCAGCCCCCTGCAAAGTGCTAGGGTTCGAGCCAGCACCATATAACACAGACACATTTTGGAAGGAGCCAAAATTAAAAGTAAAGAAAGATGTTGCAATGTTTTTGTGATAGCATAGTTTTTAACTGAAACTAAGAAGTTAAGATATTGGGTGGGATTCTCCGTTAGCCGACTCCGAAATCGGGAAGCACGATTGGGTGGAGAATAGTCTCCTACGCCAAAATTGCAGGTGCCGATTTGACGCCTAATCATGATTCTCTGTCAGCTCTAAAATGGGGTCAATGCGTTTGACTCCTCACGTACGGTGGACACCATTTGTATATCATTAGCGGGCCAGACCCAGTCCTCTCCAGGCCCTCCGCAATTCTCGCATTCTGTGGGCCGAGTTCCCGGCGGTGCAGTTCACTTGTGCTTTTAAAAATTGTGAAACTGGCGTAACAGCTGCTTAGGGAGAGAGAGGTGTACGGAAAGTATCCAACATCGCCATAGTTTGCTGACAGTTGTGCCACTGGCTGGGGGGCTTCTCCCAGGGCTGGGGAAGTAGTGGGGTGGCCAGGAGGTGGGCTGTGGGGTCACGGTGAATCGACATGGAACACCATTGCCGTAGCTGGCAAGGCAGCCATGCAGCTGCGCACACCACTAACAGCCCACTTTGAACCTGGTGGCACGGGTCACATAGGTGTCCCCACATAGCACCCACCTGGTGCCCTCTGGCCCCAGATGACCCATCAGCTGTATGGGCGCACTCCAGCACAACCAGTGCCATCATTTTGGCTGGAATGAGTGTGTGTGGGGGGTGTAATGTGTGTACACAGCTGCAGTTTGTCAGCCTCCCGAGTGTCGATTATGGACCCGGCGAATCCGGCATCATTTTCCATTGGAATTGATTGTGTTCCATGAGGCACCGGTGCAAGCCGCTCAATGGTAGGGGAATCGGTCAAGGCACGGCACCAACTTTTACGTTGTCAAAATCCAAAGATTCTCTGTTGCCATCAACACTTAGGGCGGGATTCTTCATTGCCCGACGCCGATATCATAATTGGCGATTGAGTGGAGTATCCCTGTTTAGTACCGAATCGGAGGCGGCGCCTGTTTTCGGATGCTCTGCCCCCTCCAAAACACCGTCCGCAGGAGTACGCCGCATGCCGTTTGGATGACCTCAGGACATTACCTGAAAGCCCTCCCACGTGCTCTGCCCCAGTTGGGCCGATTTCCCTATGGTGCGGGACATGTGTGCTCTCAGTTTTCGTGAACTCAGCATGGTAGCCAAGGAATGTGTCCAGCGCCGCCACAGTCGGGGGGGGGAGCTATGGGTAGGGAGCCAGGGGGGCTTCGGCGAGGGCTGGGGGACCGGTGGAGCGTGCAGGTCATTGCCATGCACATGCGTAGCCACAGACCCGGCAATTCTCCAGGCGTTTATATCGGAAAGGCTGTGGGTTTTACGTGGCGCGGCTGTTAGCCCCTCACTGGTCGAAGGATTGGTGCTGGGGCCTCGCCGATTTTTCCAGCGTAAAACCAGTCACTTCCTCCGGACATAGCCTCAATATCGGAGAATCCAGCCCCTCGTCTCAGAAACGGAGAATCCAGACCATTGTGTTTCATGCTAGTGCTGTTAATTCCTGCCTCTGCATGAGAACTGAAGTAAGAATGATAATAACTTTAAAGAAGCGAGATTCACACCTCCCCTGATTAATTCTAGGCTGAAAGTGCCTCAGATCCTCCTCAGACGCAGACAAATATTGGGTGTTGAGAGGTCCCATCCAAACCCACAGAGTAACACTGTTCAGGAAGCAATTACAAGACTACCAGATGTTAGAAACTGGCATATAGAACATAGAACATAGAAAATACAGCACAGAACAGGCCCTTCGGCCCACGATGTTGTGCCGAACCTTTGTCCTAGATTAATCAGAGATTATCATTGAATTTACAGTGCTGAAGGAGGCCACTCGGCCCTTTGAGTCTGCACCGGCTCCTGGAAAGAGCACCATACCCAAACTCAACACCTCCACCCAACACCAAGGGCAATTTGGACATTAAGGGCAATTTATCATTGGCCAATTCACCTAACCCGCACATCTTTGGACTGTGGGAGGAAACCGGAGCACCCGGAGGAAACCCACGCAGACACGGGGAGGACGTGCAGACTCCGCACAGACAATGACCCAAGCCGGAATCGAACCTGGGACCATGGAGCTGTGAAGCAATTGCGCTATCCACAATGCTACCGTGCTGCCCTTAAGAACAAATAAATCTACACTATATCATTTTACCGTCATCCATGTACCTATCCAATAGCTGCTTGAAGGTCCCTAATGTTTCCGACTCAACTACTTCCACAGGCAGTGCATTCCATGCCCCCACTACTCTCTGGGTAAAGAACCTACCTCTGATATCCCTCCTATATCTTCCACCTTTCACCTTAAATTTATGTCCCCTTGTAATGGTGTGTTCCACCCGGGGAAAAAGTCTCTGACTGTCTACTCTATCTATTCCCCTGATCATCTTATAAACCTCTATCAAGTCGCCCCTCATCCTTCTCCGCTCTAATGAGAAAAGGCCTAGCACCCTCAACCTTTCCTCGTAAGACCTACTCTCCATTCCAGGCAACATCCTGGTAAATCTTCTTTGCACCTTTTCCAGAGCTTCCACATCCTTCCTAAAATGAGGCGACCAGAACTGTACACAGTACTCCAAATGTGGCCTTACCAAAGTTTTGTACAGCTGCATCATCACCTCACGGCTCTTAAATTCAATCCCTCTGTTAATGAACGTGAGCACACCATAGGCCTTCTTCACAGCTCTATCCACTTGAGTGGCAACTTTCAAAGATGTATGAACATAGACCCCAAGATCTCTCTGCTCCTCCACATTGCCAAGAACTCTACCGTTAACCCTATATTCCGCATTCATATTTGTCCTTCCAAAATGGACAACCTCACACTTTTCAGGGTTAAACTCCATCTGCCACTTCTCAGCCCAGCTCTGCATCCTATCTATGTCTCTTTGCAGCCGACAACAGCCCTCCTTACTATCCACAACTCCACCAATCTTCGTATCGTCTGCAAATTTACTGACCCACCCTTCAACTCCCTCATCCAAGTCATTAATGAAAATCACAAACAGCAGAGGACCCAGAACTGATCCCTGCGGCACGCCACTGGTAACGGGGATCCAGGCTGAATATTTGCCATCCACCACCACTCTCTGACTTCTATCGGTTAGCCAGTTCGTTATCCAACTGGCCAAATTTCCCACTACCCCATGCCTCCTTACTTTCTGCATAAGCCTACCATGGGGAACCTTATCAAATGCCTTACTAAAATCCATGTACACTACATCCACTGCTTTAACTTCATCCACATGCTTGGTCACCTCCTCAAAGAATTCAATAAGATTTGTAAGGCAAGACCTACCCCTCACAAATCCGTGCTGACTATCCCTAATCAAGCAGTGTCTTTCCAGATGCTCAGAAATCCTATCCTTCAGTACCCTTTCCATTACTTTGCCTACCACCGAAGTAAGACTAACTGGCCTGTAATTCCCAGGGTTATCCCTAGTTCCTTTTTTGAACAGGGGCACGACATTCGCCACTCTCCAATCCCCTGGTACCACCCCTGTTGACAGTGAGGACGAAAAGATCATTTCCAACGGCTCTGCAATTTCATCTCTTGCTTCCCATAGAATCCTTGGATATATCCCGTCAGGCCCGGGGGACTTGTCTATCCTCAAGTTTTTCAAAATGCCCAACACATCTTCCTTCCTGACAAGTATTTCCTCGAGCTTACCAATCTGTTTCACACTGCCCTCTCCAACAATATTGCCCCTCTCATTTGTAAATACAGAAGAAAAATACTCATTCAAGACCTCTCCTATCTCTTCAGACTCAATACACAATCTCCCGCTACTGTCCTTGATCGGACCTACCCTCGCTCTAGCCATTCTCATATTTCTCACATATGTGTAAAAGGCCTTGGGGTTTTCCTTGATCCTACCCGCCAAAGATTGTTCATGCCCTCTCTTAGCTCTCCTAATCTCTTTCTTCAGTTCCCTCCTGGCTATCTTGTATCGCTCCAATGCCCTGTCTGAACCTTGTTTCCTCAGCCTTACATAAGTCACCTTTTTCCTCTGAACAAGACATCCAACCTCTCTTGTCAACCATGGTTCCCTCACTCGACCATCTCTTCCCTGCCTGACAGGGACATACATATCAAGGACACGTAGCACCTGTTCCTTGAACAAGTTCCACATTTCACTTGTGTCCTTCCCTGCCAGCCTATGTTCCCAACTTATGCACTTCAATTCTTGTCTGACAACATCGTACTTACCCTTCCCCCAATTGTAAACCTTGCCCTGTTGCACGTACCTATCCCTCTCCACTACTAAAGTGAAAGTCACAGAATTGTCTGGTTCATTACCCAGTACTAAATCCAATATTGCCCCTCCTCTGGTCGGACAATCTACGTACTGTGTTAGAAAAGCTTCCTGGACACACTGCACAAACACCACCCCATCCAAACTATTTGATCTAAAGAGTTTCCACTCAATATTTGGGAAGTTAAAGTCGCCCATGACTACTACCCTATGACTTCTGCACCTTTCCAAAATCTGTTTCCCAATCTGTTCCTCCACATCTCTGTTACTATTGGGGGGCCTATAGAAAACTCCTAACAAGGTGACTGCTCCTTTCCTATTTCTGACTTCAACCCATACTACCTCAATAGGGTGATACTCCTCGAACTGCCTTTCTGCAGCTGTTATACTATCTCTAATTAATAATGCCACCCCCCCACCTCTTTTACCACCCTCCCTAATCTTATTGAAACATCTATAACCAGGGACCTCCAACAACCATTTCTGCCCCTCTTCTATCCAAGTTTCCGTGATGGCCACCACATCGTAGTCCCAAGTACCGATCCATGCCTTAAGTTCACCCACCTTATTCCTGATGCTTCTTGCGTTGAAGTATACACACTTCAACCCATCTCCGTGCCTGCAAATACTCTCCTTTGTCAGTGTTCCCTTCCCCACTGCCTCATTACATGCTTTGGCATCCTGAATATCGGCTACCTTAGTTGCTGGACTACAAATCCGGTTCCCATTCCCCTGCCAAATTAGTTTAAACCCTCCCGAAGAGTACAAGCAAACCTCCCTCCCAGGATATTGGTGCCCCTCTGGTTCAGATGCAACCCGTCCTGCTTGTACAGGTCCCACCTTCCCCAGAATGCGCTCCAATTATCCAAATACCTGAAGCCCTCCCTCCTACACCATTCCTGCAGCCACGTGTTCAACTGCACTCTCTCCCTATTCCTAGCCTCGCTATCACGTGGCACCGGCAACAAACCAGAGATGACAACTCTGTCTGTCCTGGCTTTCAACTTCCAGCCTAACTCCCTAAACTTGTTTATTACCTCCACACCCCTTTTCCTACCTATGTCGTTGGTACCAATGTGCACCACGACTTCTGGCTGCTCACCCTCCCCCTTAAGGATCCTGAAGACACGATCCGAGACATCCCTGGCCCTGGCACCCGGGAGGCAACATACCTTCCGGGAGTCTCGCTCGCGACCACAGAATCTCCTATCTATTCCCCTAACCATTGAATCTCCTACAACTATTGCTTTTCTATTCTCCCCCCTTCCCTTCTGAGCCCCAGAGCCAGACTCCGTGCCAGAGACCTGACCGCTAGGGCCTTCCCCCGGTAGGTCATCCCCCCCAACAGCATCCAAAACGGTATACTTGTTTTGAAGGGGAACGGCCACGAGGGATCCCTGCACTGTCTGCCTGTTTGTTTTTTTCCCCCCCGACTGTAACCCAGCTATTCTTGTCCTGTACCTTGGGTGTGGTTACCTCCCTGTAACTCTTCTCAATCACCCCTTCTGCCTCCCGGATGATCCGAAGTTCATCCAGCTTCAGTTCCCTAACACGGTCTTTGAGGAGCTGAAGTTGGGTGCACTTCCCGCAGGTATAGTCAGTGGGGACACCGGTGGTATCCCTCACCACCCACATCCTACAGGAGGAGCATGTAACTGGCCTAGCCTCCATCCCCTCTTACCTTAAAGAATATAGCTGCTGTGTGGACTAACTAGATCTCCGCCCTCCGACTCTGCTCCCAGTCAGCTACACTTCCTGTAAACTCCTGGCTCTCTTCGCACTCTTTGCGGAAATGTCGGAAACAAAATGAAAGGAGCACCTTACTCCCTCCTCACCTAACTCCCTCGGTCACCAAACTCTCACTATCGCACTCAAAAAGCACCAAATTCAGCACTCAGTGCAAAAAAAAAAAAAAAATATAGACCAGGTCACAAATTTCTGGAGCTGTAGCTCCTTTCTCTCCCTTCAGAGGCTGTCAGACCTGCTGAGTTTTACCAGCATTTTCTTTTTGGTTTTACAACATTCTGTGTGCGTGTTCGATGCATGTAATGCACGGCACATGTAGTTTCCAGAGGCAGTGTTCATTTTTCAACATTTACACACAATACACTTATGCATGACCAAAAGTTAATTGTTTTGGAATAAAATGGCAGGTAAAGATGCGTTTAGATGAAGGTTTGTCAACCATTACATTGATTCGGTGGCTTGCAATTTTCCTGTACAGCTGTCTGTACTGATGAAAATATTTAAAGATGGGTGCTTAACTTTTTTAAGCACTCTTTTCCCAAATTGAACCACAGGAACATTGGATTCACAGATTCTAGATATGGCCCTGCAATTCTTGGCATTACACCTACTCCTGATAGCCATCTGATATGCCCTCACGTTCAACAGAAACAACAGTCCAAAGTAACTGCTGCATTACAACAAGCTATTTAATAACCATTCTTTAACAAGGCAGTTTGAAACTAAACTGTGCAAAGCCCATGGTGCTCCTTCCTTTGCCTATTCTGTAGTTCTTACCAAATACTTTCCCAGTGGGGAAGGCACGGCCACCAACAGGAATGGACAAGCACCCAGAATTGGAGTAACACAAGAACTGTGGGCGGGATTCTCTCAGCCTGGTGCCGGGCCGGAGAATCCCCGCGACCGGCGTGAATCGTGCCACGCTGCCTCGACACCGGCACGCGATTCTCCACACAGCACCGCCATGGCTGGCGCGGCGCCAGTCGGGGGCCCCTCTACGTGACCGGCCCGCCAATTCTTGGCCCGGGATGGGCCGAGCGGCCGTCGTAAAAACGCCGAGTCCCGCCGGCGCCGTCCACAACTGCTCTCAGCCGGTGAGAATTTGGCGTGGAAGGGTCGGGGGTGGCCTGTGGGGAGGAAGGGGGGCTCCGACCCCAGGGAGGCCACCGATGTGGCCTGGCCCGCGATCGGGGCCCACCGATCGGCGGGCCGGCCTCTCTGGCTGGCGGCCTCCTTTCTTCCACGCCGGCCCCTGTAGTCCCTGTAGTTGGTCGGGGCCGGTGCGTTGAAGGAAGCCACTGCGCATGCGCGCGTTGGCGCCGGTGCCACTGCGCATGCGCGGATCCCGTGGCGCCCAGTTCACGCCGAGATCAGCAGCTGGAGTGGCGTGAACCGCTCAAGTTCCGTGCTGGCCCCCTGTAGGGGCCAGAATTGCTGATCCTGAGGCCGTGTCGACGGCGGTTCCGACGGCGTGAACACTTAGCCTCAGGATGACTGAATCCCGTCCTCTCTGAGGGCTGGGCCAGAATGAGGATTTTATAATCGACATTTCCTTCAACTAGGCATTCTGCAAAAAGGAGCAAACGTTACCACCTGAAATGAATTGTTCTTTTAATCTGCTAACCTTGTAAAAAAATATTTCTGCTGACTTTGATGCACAGCCCATTTTTGGTTTGCAGGTAACAGCAGATTTTATAACAGATTGTAGTTTGTGTTATTATTTAGTTCTCCAATTTAAAGAAATAAACTGACGGTGCGAATAACACGAGGGGCATGTTATATGGGGGGGGGGGGGGGGGGGCTGGCCGCTAGGGCCAGGGGACGGTGGGGAGAGATGTCCCTGTCTCTCTAAATGCCGGCACTGAAATTGTGTCAGTGTCAATCCTTGTAGCCTCGCCTGATTGATGGAGGTGTCGGGTTTCCTCGGCTCATCCTGCACTCGGACTGGGCTGCTCCTCTCTTTTATGGAGAGGATCTATTTGGGAATACGCGGGGTGGGATTGAGAGAGGGAGAGTGTGTGTGGGGCACACCTGTTGCAGGGGATCTGTTGGAAGTTGTGACAGCTCTGATGTGTATGTGGGAGGAAAGTACCCCGTGTTGAAACTGCCCCTGCTCACAGCCGCTGGCTCGGGCTGGCTGAGACACACGGAGGGCGGGAGCTGAGCCCCGGACCTGGCTTTCTCACAGATCACCCTCTGCCCGCAGCCTCGGGGAAGCGGCGGCAGCACCTTTCCCACACACGCCCATGGCTGAAGCTGGACGTCCCGAGAGTGCGAGAGACGACTCGGCGGGGGACGAGTTTAACGAGATTATTAAAACTCGAACGGGTGAGTGGAAAGAGCAAGAGTGCTTTGTGTTATGCTTTTTTTTTTGGGGGGGGGGGCGGTTTACGTGACCGGAGCTCAAGGAGGGGAACGGCTGAGAAACAACAACAACAAAACTCCCAACTTTTCCTTTTCAGTGAAGTAACTACTGCTGTGGCGCTGGGCATTTGGAGGGAGTGGCAGAGTGGGTGGCACATTGCTCTAGCAGCTGCAGGGCAGAATTGGCACCGGGACCCCGCTGGCTGGTTGGCAGGGACCGGGAGGGGGTACACTGAGCGGACTGACTGCTCCGCGGGGTGGCTGTTGTGTCGGTTCGGCTGACACCTCTTGCTCTCAGTGAGAGCAGGCGCGCTGTTGCTTTAAATAGCCCGGAGCTGGAATCAGATCCCACCGGGATTAGGTTGCAGGGCGAGGGCACCGGGAAGCGGCGCTTGGAAGAGAAAAGCCGACCCCAGCTTCACTTTGCCGCTTTGTAAACATTTCCTTTGTGTGTATAAAACAGCATAGGTGTGTGTTTGGTGGGCTGTGTGTGTGTCTGCTCCCGGTGGTACCCAGGGACTGATGCTCAATGACACTCTAGGCAGCCCCGATGGTCATTTGTTGCTGCTCCAGCTCCTCCCATCGTCTGAGCTTGGAGCAAACAAGCGGCCGCCAGCAGCTGATCCTCTTTCCGTCCTCCTCCTGGACACAGATGTTGTGACCAGTTCATGGGCTGCAGGTCAAGCTGACCAGTGCCGCGGAATTGAAGCCGGCAGCTGCTGTGAGAAAGGATTGAACGCAGAAGTAAACTCTGGAAAATAAAGGGTTATGTCCCAAAAACAACGCAGTGGAAGGTCGACAAGAATAGGAGCAAAGACTATCAGAGTATTATTAGGTTGCTGTTTCTTTCCAGTTTCCAATTCTGCAGGGGATCACTTCAAAGGTTGGGGGGGGGGGGCGGTTGGGACGCCCTGGGGAAAGTGAAGCTGGGCAGCAAGTGCCATTTGGTTGAGCTGAATCCTGATGAATTGGGTTGGGTGGGTGGGGACACTCACTGACTCCAGAGGCTCCTCCGGCTGTGCTGCCCGCCAATTGCAGGATGCGCGCGGCGCTGTTTGATCGACAGCAATACTCGATTGGAAACTCTTTACCACATGATAATTCGCTTGAGGTTCACTCGTGCATTTCTGCATCACAAATAGAACCAACTGAACGATTGTTAAATATTTTTGGTATTTATTTTTCTGCAACTTGCTCCGTCCCTCCGGATGTTCCAATCCAATTTGGTTATTAGTAACTTAATGCCCACTGACTTTGAGGGAGCCCGGAAGAAAATACATGGAAATAGTTCAGACCTCGAGCATTTAATAGCGACGCAGGGTGGTGCAAACTGAATTTGCTGTATAATGGGCTGTTACAATTCCAAGGAAAAGCTCTCTGAGTGTAGTGAACACTTTGGGGAATAGACCGATGGCTATCTTGCTGAATTAAGCGGTGTTGATGGAAAACTGCAGCCATCGGCTTTGTTGCAAACTTGGCCTTTGCTGATTACCTGGACATGTACAGCCGTGTGCCAGTTACTGCAAAGATATCAGGAAACAACAGTCCGAACTATGTGCTCGGAAAGGTCATGTTTTATTTTAATCTTATAGTTATGCCCAGACATAGCGGAGTGGAGACAGCCACCTGCTCTTCATGAATTAGCAGAGCAGTGAAAACTATTTTAGGCTGTGACTAGACCAGTTAAAACTGGTTTTACATTTCATTCAAGAGCCCAGTGTTATAGTAACTTAAGGGAGTACAGGATTTTTTTTTTAACTGGAGCTAAAAAAAGACAGCAAAGAAGCATTTTGCACTCGTGTACATTTAAAAGAAAGAAACTATACTGGAGAAAAAGTTTAACCTTTCATCAAGTTTGGAAGATCGAGCTAATTGATCTGGAAGATTTTTAGTTGCGCATTCAATTAAGGTTCTCACAAATAAGAGGTTGCCGAAAAAAAGGGAATATGTCCATTGCTGCACGAAAAGGGAGTACGTATTCTGTGGCCTTCTAGCTCCAATGTTTCTGCTCATAATTCCTGGGTAGCAGGGCTCAAATTGGAGTATAAGAGTTGCCTGTCACTTTAGAGCATTTATCTGATGTGGAGGAGGTACAAAGATTAAGTTAGGATGCTCGGTGGATTAATACAAAATGGGCAGATGTTCTATTTTGGTGATTAAAGGAATTGAAAATTTAGCAACTCCCAAATCTCCTCACACAGCACGCGTCCTCTGACTATCAGTCACAAATTGGCACCAACAGCGACTGCGGTGAAGCCTGGGCTTATACTGTACCTTCCTCTGAGAGAGAGGGTGGGTGAGAGGAAAGTAATCTAGAATAAAACATCCAATTTAAGGCGAAATGCAGATTGCATTATAAGTCAGGTCTAAGACAACACAAGTCACCTCTTCAGAATGAGTAGGCTACTTCAAACTGATTATTTTTGCAGCAAAAATAAGTTTGTGAACAAACATGATCTAATTAAGATAGTTTACCCGGAAGTAGAGTTTGAACAGTGATATAATTTCTATCAAGCAACTTTATTTGATTTGTGGATGTTTTGTGGCAATTCTGCAATATCAGGCAAATATTGAGTGCGGTGTGCAGCAGTCGTACTGTCCCCTGGTGAAAGTGGCACTGCAGTGAGGCTGTTACTATGAGCAATATGATTTCTTGTAATCTGAGGGAGAATATTTATCTTGAGCTGCAGGCACATTAACACACATGACTATCAGTAGAGTTGAAGGTTTTTATTTTATTATTGTAGCTTCCATGGCATTGATGGTGAAATTGAAATGCTTTGGCATCAGCAAGAATGCAGTGAATATTGGAATAATGTCACATCTAATATCACTGTAGAAAAAGTTTCAAGAAGTTCTAGCTGTAAATATTTCTGAGTTGCTATGCTTGTCACAAGTTTAGGTGTATTATTGTCTGTTTTGGATTCAGCTGTGCACTGAGATGGGTGTTCAGGCTAGACTTTGGTGCTCAATTCTCTGGAGTGGAACTTAAACCCACAATCTTCTGACTCAGAGGTGAGAGTGTTATCAGGACTGAAACCACAATGAATCAACTGAGAGAGCCACATATAATCCAGTGTGCTGACTATTTTTGTCAGTTTCTGTCTGAATTTTCTTTTTCATTTTTGTCCTACACTATACAACAATTAAATTGACGGCAAACAACACAACTCAGAAACATTTAAAAATAGAATATCTTGAAACTTTCAGCAGATTAATACTAGATGTGACATTATTCCAATATTAACTGTGTTATTGCTTCCGCCAAAGCATTTCAATTTCACCATCAGTACCATGGAAGCTATCATAATAAAATAAAAGTCCTTGAACAACATGACTGCCAGTGGAGCTAAGGTGGCACATAACATGTGACAGTAATAATAAAGCATTTTTGTCACATCACAGATAAGTACTCTTGGAGAGATGGATATTGTTCCACTATTCCTCTCAGTGTTGGCTACTCTTGGGATTTCTTTTCAACTTAATGAAAATTGTTACAGTGCTATTTGCTCTGAGGAGCATATCAATTTATAAAAAGCATTTCAGTTAGAAAGGGGATGGTGGAGGGCCAGCTTCTTGTGGCACAGTGTTAGCATTGCTGCCCCACAGCGCCAGAAACCCAGGTTCATTTTCAGCCTTGGGTGACTATATGTGGAGTTTGTATGTTCACCCAGCGTCTGCGTGGGTTTCCTCCCACAGTCCACAGATGTGCAGATTAGGTTAATTCGCCTTGCTAAAATTGCCCCTTAGTGTCCAGGAATGTGCAGATTAGGTTACGGGGATAGGGTGGGGTGGACGGGGGAGTGGTAAGGTGTTCTTTTGGAGGGTCAGTACAGACCCGATAGGACAAATGGCCTCCTTCTGCACTGTAGGGATCCTATCATTCTATGATATCTATCTGCTGTTTAACCAGGATTAATCATTGAAGTATGTTCTAGCTGTGTAATGTGAATTGTTATTTTGATTTTGACAGTGCCACTGGAAGCTTTGCAGTTTTGTAAATCCAGGTCAAAGCGCTTTGACTGTGTGCTCAGTATGCACTGCTTTGATACTTATTTGTACTACAACGGTGAGATTTCCAGACACCCTCCTGCTTTTGAACTCAGTTAGTGTTCATTTGCTTTAATATTAACCTAGCTACTGCTGTTAACATCAGTGGTACTCTGAATGCCAAAGTATACATCTGGGTACTATAAACTGGTGAAGCAGATGCATTCCTCCCGCATAATCCAGTTGAAGTGCAACTGCCAAGGAGCAATGACTTTGTCTCAAATTCAGCTATTCCTCTTTTATATTTTCACCAGACAGAGAAGCCTGCAAGTTTTAAAAGGATGCTCAACATCACACCATTAGCTACAATTCCTTTTAATCCAGGGTTTGGTATGCAAATCAGAACTGTTCAATTTTTGTTCTGACCTCCCTCCCTTCAGACATGTAAACAAAACAAAAATGACCAGAGTCAGTTGAATTGGGCATATTCATAATCTCCAATTTGAAAATATTTTAAAAGAGCTGGATGGGAGCCTTTTTTGCCTCCAATGTTAAATCTTCAATGGTGAATCATGAGGGTTTCCGATATAGAACAGTCCTTTGCTTGAGGAAATATGCTTTCATCCTCATTGGCACAAGGTATTAATTAGTTCAGTCTGACAACTTCACTGGACTTAATGGAACCATAACGTTTACATTTATTTATTAATATTGTAGTCAATGAGGAGTCCTGAAAAGGTGAGTCAAAGTCATATATTTCCTAAACACAGCTAGGAAATACAGCAACTAAACAACAGGCCAAGCCCCAGCCAGGATCATCTGAGATGCTGGCTGCTTCCTGGGCCGCCTTTTATTTGGGCATTATTTGGACTGCTGGGCATCTGTCCCTCAGCAAGGGAGCTCGTACTCCACGAGCCCTACGGGGAGATCAATTGGGTCGTCCCCATAAACCTCGCGGGGGTTATAACATCCACCCAAAGTCCATAAGTTCCTCTGTTGTAGTGGGTGGAGGAGGTTGTCTTCTCATCTTTGCCCATGGTTGCGCCTCCAGCTGTTTTGGCTCTGTGCTGGGGGGACATGTAGGATGTCGGTTTTGCATCGATTGACTGGGGGCCCCATCGGCGACCGTTCTCTGGCATGGCCATCGTCCAAGAACTCGGATGCCTGAGTCTCCATGTGAGGTCCCAAATCCTCCACTTCACCCATCTCAATGTCAGGGCCTCCAAGGGGGTATGTCCCCAGGCCTCCTTGTGCTGTGCCGGCAGGACGTGAAGACAGTTCATCCGGTGGGGTTTTTTCCAACAGTGACCCCCTGCTCCCCATGTGGTCTCGGTGCTTCCGCATTGTCCATTCCCATGCTTTTATCAAGTATGATACCAGTGTAGTCTGTTTCACCACATTCCTTGGAATCCAATGGGAACCGTCTCCGAAGCGTTGGACATATTCTGCGTCCCCCAGTCGGAAATGACTGTCCACTCCGTACCGCCATTGATGTCTTGTCTCTGTTCTACTTTCTCGCTAATGTCAGGGAACGTTATGCTCAGGCGGGTTCTGAGCCGCCGCCCATCAACAGTTCAGCTGGTGCAACTTCATTTGTATTATGCGGTGTGGTCCGATAGCAGAACATAAAGCACGTCAGCCTCGTTTACACGGATCTGTTGCCTGTTTCCTCATACCCTTCTTGAAAGTCTGCACTGTTCGTTCAACCAGACTATTTGAGGAAGGGTGATACGGGGCCATCCGGATGTGCTTCACCCCGTTTGCTTTCATGAAGCGTGCAAACTCCTCGCTAGTCAATGGGATACCATTGTCTGTAACTAATTCCTCTGGGATGCCATGGATAATGAAAGAGAGTCAAAGTTTCTCGACAGTGGCCCTTGAAGTGGTGGATGCCATTCAATGGACATCTAGCCATTTAGAATGAGTGTCCACTATCAGCAAGAACATTGAGCCTTGAAATGGTCCAGAAAAATCTGCAGGTAGGCGCACCCAAGGCCAGCCTAGCCATTTCTATGGATGCAGTAGTGTAGCTGGCGAGAGTTTTGATCCTCCTGTCATGTGGTGCATTGCTGGGCCAGTCGCTCGATCTCGCCATCCAGGCATGGACATCATGCTTAGCTCCTGACTGACATTTTCATCTTTGCACCCCCCCCCCCTCACGAATGTCCATTGTATAGATCTTGGAGTATGGTCTGTCTACCCTGGCCTCGGATAACAACAGGAGCTCCCCGGGGAGGATACCATCTTCCACGCTGAGATCTTGCTGCTCGGTTTCAAATGCCCACAGCTCCTGAGGCAGTTTCCCTTGCTAGTTCCCATGTTAGACAACATTACATAACGTTGTCAACACTGTATCCTTCTGTGTTCAATCATGTGTTTATGCAGCTATGATCGGCAAAGTATCCATAAAATTTAAGGTTGATACAACCTCTTCAGTTCTTAGTGGAGATTGGGAGCATGTCAGCAATGGGAGCTGGCTCAGAGCATCTACATTTGTGATTTGCATGCCCAGGTGATGCTCACGCAAGTACTCATACGCTGCTAACTGAATGGTTTGTTAGGTATTTCAGGGGGCAGTTAAGAGTCAACCATATTGCAATGTGTCCAGAGTCCTATATAGGCCAAACCTTGTAAGGACAACCAATTTACTTCCCTAAGGGACACTAATGAACCAGATGGGTTTTTACAACAATTGACAATAGTTGTCATGGTCACCATTACTGAGACTAGTTTTATATTCCTGATGTATTCATTGAGTTTAAATTCCACCAGCTGCCATTGTCGATTTGAAGCTCTGTCCCCATAGAATTATCCTGGGCCTTTGGATTATGAGTCTAATAAAAAATACGATTGCGCCACCGTCTTCCCAAGATTAAATACTTAAAGGTTAAATGCTTAAATGTAGATATATTAGTGTCCCAGAGTGTAATTTCAAGACCAGTGAGATTATCATTATAATGCCTATGGTTAAATATGATGGGAAGTATGTCCCTCATTTCAGCAATTTTAGTGAAAAAATAGATGTAAATATAAAGCAACAGACCTTACTTTTGCTAAATGTTTCAGGTAAAATGGAGGGAAAAAGCACCCAAGGTATTTTGGAAGATCCTCTGATAGGTGGATTAATTAAGAGCCTTCTCATTCTATGCTCCAGATTTTAGGAACAGTGCAATGCAAATGTCCTGATTACACCATTTCAATTGAGGCATGTGTTTTTCATTGAAAAATTCTGCTCATTGCTAAGAGCAATTGAGTGCACATCTGGAAACTCACAGTTTAATAGTTTGTTCAAAATGCATTTTCAAAGTACTTTTAGCAGCAGGAAGAAATCTGCAGATGTTAGCAAAACACCTGCTGGGACGCATTATCCCAGTACTTTACAATATTGGCACTGGATGAATAATTGGTACATTAAGGTGTAAAAATTCAAATGATACTTTTTTAAGTTAATTGCGCAATTAATAAGCAAAGTTCCCTGAACTAAAAAGTAGCTTTTAAAAAACAGTTTAAAACTCAGACTCAATGTAAAGGGACATGTTATGAGGGCTCCACTCTTCTATATGCATAATGCACACAGACACAACAATATCTTTGAAATCTTACTCGGTCGTACATACTCTCTGTAGTGTGAAACTAGAATGAGTCTTTAATACTGCAATGGCCAAGTTGGAGATCAGTAATGTAGCAAAAATATTTAGCAGCTTGAAGCTGAATTTAACAGCTGAACCTTTGCTATTTGGTGAGGGGGAGGGGGGGGGGCGGAATATTTTTTATTGACTCAGAGACCAGGAGAAAATCTGTTATTATTTAATGGAATTTGATGTATATAAAATACTGCAAACTTAAAAAGTGCAAAAAAATTACTTTGTATACAACATGGTTGAACAATAGTACCTTTCGCATAAAACCAAGTAGTCAAGTAGTTAGTTTTAGTAGCATGCGCCGCGTGGGAGTCATTGTAATATAAACATATTTTAATGGTGTTACTATGGCAACACTGTCAATGCGAACTCCTGTTTGGCAATTGTACTTAACATTCAGAATCTGTGTTTTGAATCTTTAATAGCAGTCTGAACTTGGAAGGCCATCTGTGTTATGGTGCATAATATCAGTGATGCTGATAGTGAGGAGGGAGGCTGCTGCTGTGGTTCTGGTATTTCCCATATTACTTTACATTGGACCATGTTGCAGTCAGATGGAAATTCACACAATTTAATCAAAAGTTTTGTTTTAATTATAACAAAACTAATTAGACTACGAAACAAATCCTTAAATTCTTTGACTTTCTATGTAAGTACTGAATGACAGCAGAACAACAGCTTTGAAATAGAGTAATAATGATAAAATAAAGATGTTTCACAATAGTTTTTCTTCTATGAGCATTCTGCAGCACAATATTTAAAACTGTGTTGACCTGCAAATTAATATTGTACAAGCATAATTTGGGCCTGAATGACTATCATCAGATTAATTTGATTGATGTAATTAAGACACAACTAAACTGCTTCCAGTTACTTTCTCATGTAATTCACGGAGTAACTGCTTGTCATGGCAATCGATGGATGTTTCTTAAATCAGTGCAAGAATATGGAAGGTTCCTTGTCACTGGTAAGCCATTGATATTAAGCTCATGAGTTGGCACTGATTTTAAGAAATTGCTTAGCATATTTCTGTAACTCTGGCCAAATCTGAGTTGAGTCAGTTCTGTGCTCCTGGGGTGTGGAAATCCCTGTTAGCAAGTAAAGCAGGAGTGGACAACTGGAATGCCCCAGTTGAATAATGTGTTTCTGACTGATTACAATGTAAGTTAGTTGGGTTTCCCAAGCTGCACTTCCGCAGGCTCTGTTATATGGTGCTGTTGGACCATTCTGAAGCCACAGTGGATTAAAGAAAAAGGAGAATTGACTATTTCGCACGCGATGCATCTTTGGTCTGCTGATGGCCTCTGTGACTGAGAAGTGGCCAGCTTTGGTAGCTTGGGATCATAGAATGGTTATAGTACAGAAGGAGGCCTTTAACTCATCGGGCGGGATTCTCCATTGCCCGACGACAAAATCATACCCCGCGATCGGGCGGAGAATCCCTGTTTGCAACTGAATCGGGCTTGGCGCCGTTTTTCGGATGCTACGCCCTCTCCAAATCGGCATCATCTAGGAGTGCGCCGCACTCCATTGCGACGGCGTCAACGAGTCGCTTTGAGGCCTTCCCCCAATGCTGCACCCCCGATTGGCCAAGTTCACGACCGGACGGGTCGCGTGTGGTCTGAGTTTTCGTAAACCCGGCGTAGTGGCTGCGGACGGTGTCCAGCGCCACCACAATCAGGGGGGAGCCATGCTGCTGGCAGGGGGTGCTTCAGAGAGGGCTGGGGGGGCAGTGGTGGTCCGGAAGTGGCAAGGGGCACCATGTTGTACGGCACGCCGTTGCAGGTCGTCGCCGTGCGCATGTGCGGACATGGGCCAGGCAATTCTCTGGCCGTTTATTTTGGGAATGCCGGGAGTTACCGCTGCTAGCCCCCCACCGGGCGGAGCATTGGTGCGGGGGCGCCGACGACTTTTTTATTGTAAAATTAGACTCTTCCTCTGGACATAGCCTCAAAATCGGAGAATGCAGCCCATCATGTCTATGCTAGTTTCCTGCAAGCGCAGCTCACCTCATCCTATTATTCCCCTGTTTCTCTGCAACCCTGCAATTCTTTTGTGGTGTCACTGCTTGGGATTGTAGCGAAGGAAATCACTGATGTTGGCTGTAAGATGGAGGAATAAAAGAGAAGGGTGGGAGGGAATGCGGAAGTAGCCTTTACGGTAGATGAGCTTCATTTGAAAGACCAATGTCTTTTCTGGGATTGTAATTAGTCTGTGGAGAAAGGGAGAATATAAAATGAGTATGGCAGGGTGGGGAAACATAAGCTGAAAAAGGGGGCAAGGAGAGCACAAAGGCACAAGAGAAAAATAGGGAAATAATAAAATAGAACCAAAATCAGAACAAGCTGAAGAAAAGGACTGCAAAAAATGGATTCAAGATATACTGGCATGTATGTGAATGGACAAAGTAATCAAAACAAAATGAAAAAATGTAAAAGCATGAATAACTTCAGAGCAGTCCAGTGTTCTAGTGGCAGTGTAAATGTGGTACATGTTTAGACAGGCTAGAAATTTAATATTGTTGGTTATAACGTTTTCAGAAGAGAGTAAGATGTAATTTAATGCAGAGAAATGTGAGGTGGTGCATTTTAGGAACAAAAACAGGATTGCTGGTATACATTCAATGGGAGGTGATAAAGGTTTTGGATCACACCATAATAAAATGGAGGGGAGCTTGCAATCCAGGTCGCGGCATTTTATTTCCTTCATAATTACACCTGAGCTGTTGGTTGTCCTCTAATGGGTCAAAGCTTGGGGATAACTTTTGGCAGCAGGCTATCCAACTGGGTGTTCAGGGGCGGTGATTTGCTAGCCAAGCCTGACTTTTAAATAATCTTTGTTGTCACAAATATGCTTACAGTACAATGAAGTTACTGTGAAAAGCCCCTAGTCGCCACATTCCGGCGCCTGTTCGGGTACACAGAGGGAGAATTTAGAATGTCCAAATTACCTAACAGCACTGGACTAATGGGAGGAAACCGGAGCACCCGGAAGAAATCCATGCACACGCAGGGGGGGGCGTGCAGACACTACACAGACAGTGACCCAGCCGGGAATCGAACTTGGGACCCTGGCACTGTAAAGCCACAGTTCTAACCACTGTGCTACCGTGCTTACATTCTCACCTCCAAGCTAGAGAAAAATCAGATAGCCATGAGAAATGCTGACCTTTCCAAAGAACCCACTAGCCACCCGAAGCCCATTCAATGGTTTGAATTATGGAGCTCCTCAGGAATTCTGGACAGATCCAAAAGACTTGATTTGCCCCTGTTTTTCAAATCCTCGTACAATTTATTTCCAGCAGTAGGTCTCAGTTCTTGTACAGATGAAACTATTAATTCATTTTGGATTACACAAATAAAAAAAGTGATTAGGAAGGCAAATGGAATGAGGAGGATGCAGAGATGTTTCAGCATTATTTTGGGCACGCTGAGTGAGCAGGCATATGCAAGGGAGGTGCAATATGGAGAATAATGTGGAGAAAGATGAGGTTATCCAATTCGGTAGCAAAAATAGGAAGGCAGATTATTATTTGAATGGGTGTAAATTGAGATAGGTGGATACTCCGCAAGACCTTGGTGTCTTTGTGCATCAGTCGCTGAAAGTAAGCGTGCCGTACAGTAGGCAGTAAAGAAGGCAAATGGTATGTTGGCCTTCATAGTGAGAGGATTTGAGTATAGGACTAGAAATGTTTTACTACAATTTTATAGGGTATTGGTGAGGCCACACCTGGAGCATTGTGTGCAGTTTTGATGTCCTTATCTGAGGAAGGATGTTCTTGCTATGGAGGGAGTGCAGCAAAGGTTTACCAGGCTGTTTCCTGGAATGGCGGGACTGTCATATGAGGAGAGACTAAATTGATTAGGATTATATTAACTGGAGCTCAGAAGAGTGAGAGGGGATCTCATCGAAACGTATAAAATTCTAAGAGGATTAGACAGGGTAGATTCAGAAAGGAGTCCAGAATTAGTGTTCATAGTTTTAGGATAAGGGGTAAACCTTTTAGGACTGAAATTTCTTCATCCAGAGAGTGGTGAATCTGTGGAATTCACGACCACAGAAAATAGTTGAGGCCAAAACATTGTGTAATTTCAAAAGGGCATTAGATATAGCTCATGGGGCTAAAGAGACCAAGTGATATGGGGGGAAGTCGGGATTAGGGTATTGAATTTGATGCTCAGCCATGTTTATAATGAATAGCAGGCTTGAAGGGCCAAATTCTAGTTTTTCTGTATTTTTGTCTGTATGTTTCTATTGAAATGGAATGGAATAGAAAAGTAGGGAAGGTATACTGTCGCTGATCAGGGCATTAGTGAGACCATATCTGGAGTACTATGCACAGTTGGCCCATAATGTATTTGGAGCAGTTCAGAAAGGTTTCACTTAACTCATTCTGGGATGAAGGCTGTGCCTTATGAAGAAAGATTGAACAGGTTGAGCCTATGCCCATTGGAGTTTAAAAGAATGAGAGGTGATCTTATTGAAATATATAAGATTCTGAGGGGACTTCATAGGGTGGATACCAGGAAGATAATTCCTTTTGTGAGGGAGACTGAGGGTGGGATTTTCCATGCAACCTGCCGGCGGCGGGGTCTTCTGTTTCCGCCATTTTCCCGTTGAATGCACCCCTCACCATTGGGAAACCCATGGTGGAGGTGCGCCATCAGTGGGACATGAAGATCCCGCCAACGTGAAAGGCTGAAAAGTTCCTGCCTAGAAGCAGGGGACACATTTTAAGCATAAGAGGTCTCCTTTTATAGAGAGGCGATGAGGAGACTTTTGTCTTTGAGGATTTTTAACCTGGAATTCACTTTCCTGGAAATCAATGGAGGCTGGGTCACTGAACGTATTCAAGGCAAAGTTATACAGGTTTTTGATAGACAAGGGACTCAAGGCTTATTGGGCGGTGGGGGGTGGGGGGAAGGGGGGCACAGACAGGAAATTGGAGTTGAGACCAAAGCCAGATCAACCATGATATCAAATGGCAGAGCAGCCTTCAAGGGCCGAATGGCCTACTCCTGCTCCTAAGTCCTATGTTCTTTATTTCCTTTGGTCCACTGTAATTGGAAAATTCATTCACATTAAAAGGGAATATGAAGGTGTTGGCTCCTGCCGTCTAAGTTTTAAGCCAGCCACATAAGGGATCAATTTAATCATTGCTTTGTCTTGCTGGAGTAGAATTATGAGTTAAGGGCTGGATGTTACAGTCATCAGCAAAGCAAATTATTATGATCGGATTTAGATGGAAGCTAAAAATCTATATGAATAACCAGTAAAAAAATAAATCACTAGTTTAAAAATGTGATGTGTTTTATCATAATAGAGAAATTTGACATTCCACAAGTATAAAATCAGTTTTTTGGGACCAGTGAGAGTGTTTCGTAGTAATTTAAGTTAGCATGCCTTAAAAATTTGAATTGCACCTCATTCAATAAAGTGTAACTTTTCCAAGTGTTTTACAGTAAGACTGACAGAGTAAAATGTGCAAATTATCAACCCATAGATTTTAGTTTGGGACACAACAGCGCGCACTCTGGGGAAGTGGTGAATCACTAACAGCAACTTTTGGATTTCTGTGTCATTCTGGGCATGTGTGGAAACTCCAAAACACTGACAGGTTTGCTGTCATTAGTACGATGAAACCTGAGCCAATGTCGAGCATGCAAGAGCAGCATGTGCAGTAAAACATTGCACCAGCGTCTGGAAGTGATGGGTTAGTGGAAAACAGTGGCAACAGATAGAGAGAAAATTAGGAAAACAAATCGGCTGAACAGTGAAGCAGATGGTAGAGGCAGTGACAAAATTGGAACAGAAAATTATAAAACATTCCAGAAAAAAATAAATATGTTAATCAGAATTTTTTAAAAACAGGCAGTGTATGGCCAGGAAACACAAAGCATGTAACAACAGGAAGAAAACTGACAAAATGGAATTTATTTTTAAAATCAAACAATTTTGCACGGCATTGAAAATGGTGCATTCACAGAACAACAGATGGTAATTCATCAATTCTGGATTGTGTGAAATGGGACGTAAGACAAATGAGTAAATTCCCTTCTTGTAATCAGGGCTCAATTTCTCTTCAAGATATGGAGCAAACTTTGCAAGACGCACACAATGCACAAAGGAAAGTTAGAAGCATGCTGTCCACAAGTTCTAATACACACTGTATGAGGCCTTATTGGCACAAAACTTTGCAAAAGTTAGCTTTTTGTTTTGGTGAGTGAGAGATGGCAGGGCTGCACTAAATTGTCATACCTTCAGACTCTGGGGCCTGGCACAAGTCATTGTTGTTGAGTATAAGAGCAGTGAATGCAAGGTCCAAAGACAAATGCCTCATTCATTCAATTGGAGGTATGTAGTGTGAGATATAGTCAGTCCATGTTTAAGAATCAGTGATGGACCTAGTGTTCTTCTCAAATAGCGCAAAATTAGCACCTGTGTGGACTGGAAACAACTTCAGGAGGAAAATAATATAAAATTGAAGTTGAGAAAGTGTGAGATTGTACATTTTGGGAGGCAGAACAAGGGGAGAACCTATGTATCAAAAGGTAATTTCAACTCTACAGTAGCTCCTAAACTCTTCACGCCCTAGACTCTTGAACATGCACCCACCTCTCCCAACTCCATTTGCCTTGCTATTGGTGGCTGTGTTACCATAGACCAAAAGACAGGTACAGGAGTAGGCAATTCAGCCCTTTGAATTTGCTCCGCAATTCAACGAGATCATGACTGATGTGAAATGATAATCCTCAACTCCATTTCCCACCCTATCCCCTTAATCCTTGATCCCTTTACTGATTAAAAATCTGTCTATCTCAGCCTTGAACATTCTAAACAACCCAGCCTCTACAGCTCTCTGCGGTAAAAAAATTCCACAGATTCACTACCCTCTGAGAGAAGAGACTTTTCCTCATTTCTGCCTTAAATGGACAATCTCTTCCCCTGTGTTTATACCCTTTAGCCATAGAATGTCCCACAGGGGATCCCCTAAGCATCAATTGGCCTTCTAGACCCTAAAGATCTAGAATTCCCACCATAAGGACGGGATTTTCCAATCATGCCCGGCCTGGGAATGGAAATTTCTGCTTGAGGTCAATGGAAGTTTTGGTTGTCCATCAAATTCTTCCTCCCAACGTCGTCCATTCCCCCGGTGGCCGAGGGTGTAAGATTTCCAAGTTACGACGTCCAAATCTTTTTTTTTAATTTTTCAAAAAATAAATTCAGAGTACCCAATTCTTTTTTTTCCCAATCAAGAGACAATTTAGTGTGGCCAATCCATCTATCTTGCACATCATTTCAGGTTGTGGGGGTGAGACCCATGCAGACATGGGGAGAATGTGCAAACTCCACACGGACAGTGACCCGGGGCCAGGATCGAACCTGGGTCTCAGCACCATGAAGCAGCCGTACAGCCCAATCTCTTTTTGTTTAAATGCACTTTTAAATTCACCTCTTTGACCAAGCATTTAGTCACCTCTCCTCCTTTGGCTTGGTGTCGGAGTTGTGCCCCTGTAAATTTTGGGATATCTTCACATTTGAAGGACATAACATAAATACAAATTGCTGTTTCAAAAGGAGTGAAGGAGCAGAGAGAGCCAGGGTCTCAAGGGCACCAATCTTTAAAAAATGGGAGAACAAATTCATTTTAATGTTTTTAAATAAAAACATTTTGTTAGTTTTTTTTATACATGAAGGTACAGTTTACAAAAGCAAAGAGCTACTGCTAAAGCTACACAAATCATTGGTTAGGTTCCAGTTAGACTATTGTGTCTGGTTTTGAGTGTCAGATTTAAAGAAGAATATCAAGTTCAAGCAGCGGGTGCAGAAGATTGAAGATGATACCTGGGACGAGTAGCTTTGATGAGAGGAAGAGACAAGAGTAAAACAATGCTAGTCAGTAGAAAAAAGAAGGATAAGTTGACAGCTGATAGAGGTGTTCAAAAATTATGAAGGTTTTGTTATGATAAACCAGGTATATATGTATTTCAACTGGCCAGTGAGTCAGTAACCAGAGGAAGATCTTCTCCAAAAGAATGAAAGGAAAGGTTAGGAAACATATTTTACATGTGGGATATTAAGTCCTAATTGCCTCCCTAGAAATGATGCTCGAAGCAGAAGCCATTACAGTTTTTAAAAAGGGAAGCGAATAAATAAAGTAAGAAAGAAAGATTTGAAAGGGTATGGGGAAAACAATAAAATGCATCTCGATGACTAGAAACTCCAAATATTTAACACAGGCACCATGGGTGGGATGATGTCCTTCTGCACTAGGAAATTTAATGATTCAAGGATAAGCATAAACAAATTTAGCCTGTGCCTCACTGGGGTGTCTCGTGCAAACTCAGTGGTGTTTGATGAATCTGTGCTACTTATTTTAACTCTCACTCCAAACCATTTTGAGTGCTCTTCCCAGCTGGGAGGCCAGAATTAATGAATTTTGTGTTGGACAAAGAAATAAGCAAATGGTCAGGATACATTTTTAAATTTTTTTTATTAAATGTCTTCTATTTACATTCTCCATCCTTTTCTGAATATGTGAATCATAACTATTGATTTAGTTTTTGGCTGCATTTGCAAGTTCAGAGTTTCAGTTCTGTTGAAGAATCATAATCAACTCTAAATGTTAGCTCTGTTTTATCTCCACAGGTGCTACCAAACCTGCTGAGTATTTCCAGCGCTTTCTGTTTTCATTTGAGAATTTCAGGAGTTGAATCGTCTTTTGTAATCTGTCTTTTAATAGAAATTGTCACGAATGGAAGTCTTCCAACAAACATGAATAAGTAAATCTTTGAAAGATGTTGAGAAAACCAACCAAAACACAACTCCCATTTTCATACCTTAGACTGATGGGGCTAATTATGGAAAAGTATTCCTTTGTTATCCTCAATCCCCTCCAGAATCATAGAATGGCTTCAACACAGAAGGAGACTATTTGGCCCATCATGCTAATGACAGCTCTCTGCAAGAGCGACTCAGATGATTCAACTCTTCCATAGCCCTGCAAATATTTTCTCTTCAGATACAATTCCATTTTGAAGGCCACAATAGTATCTGCCACCACCATATTCTCAAACAGTGCATTCCAAATCCTAACTACACCCTGCATAATAAAAAATGTTTTACTCTTGTCACCTTTGGTTCCTTTTCCAATCAACTTATTTCGGTGTCCTCTGGTTCTCAATCCCTCTGCAACGGGAGCAGTTTCTCCCTATCTACTCTGTCCAGTCACTTCATCATTTTGACAATCTCTATCGGATCTTGTCTCAGCCTTCACTTCTGTAAGAAGAACAACACCAGCTCCTCCAATCTCTCCACATAACTGGAACCATCAGTGTAAATCTTCTCTGATCCTCTTTAAAGTCTTCACATCTTTCCTAAATTGTGGTCCCCAGAATTGGACACAATACTCGAGTTGAGGCCAAACCAGTGAACTTTCACCAAAACTTCCTTGCTTTTGTACTCTATGCCACCATTTATAAAGCCCAGGATCAAGAATGCCTTATTGACCACTTTTTCAGCCTGCCTTGTCATCTTTTTTTCAAATAAATTTCTAGTACCCAATTATTTGTTTTCCAATTAAGGGGCAATTTAGCGTGGCCAATCCATCTAGCCTGCACATCTTTTGGGTTGTGGGGGTGAAATCCACGCAGACACGGGGAGAATGTGCAAACTCCACACAGATAGTGACCCACGTACGGGATTCGAACCCACGTCCTCAGCACCGTAGTCCCAGTGCTAACCACTGCATCACGTGCCTCCTTTTGTCCTGCTTTCTTCAATAATTTGTGCACATCTGTACCCAGTCCCTTTGCTCTTGCTTTCCCTTTCAAATTGTACCCTTCAGGTTCTATTACCTTTCCTCCTTCTTCCAACCACTTCATACTTCCCTGCATTAAACTGCGTCTACCTATTCCACCAGCCTGTGGCCTCTTGAGGCCTACCACTATCCTCATCACAGTTCACAATGCTTCAAAGTTTGGTGTTGTCAGCAAATTTTGAAATTGTACCCTACACATCAAAGTCTAGATCATTAATATAGATCAGGAAAAGCAATGGTCTCAGTGCCGCCCTCTGGGGAACCACACTATGTAGCTTCCTCCAGTCCAAAAAATAAATGTTCATCAGTCTTTGTTTTCTCATGATGTGGAGATGCCGGCGTTGGACTGGGGTGAGCACAGTACGAAGTCTTACAACACCAGGTTAAAGTCCAACAGGTTTGTTTCGATGTCACTAGCTTTCGGAGCGCTGCTCCTTCCTCAGGTGAATGAAGAGGTATGTTCCAGAAACAAATATATAGACAAATTCAAAGCTGCCAGACAATGCTTGGAATGCGACCATTAGCAGGTGATTAAATCTTTACAGATCCAGAGATGGGGTAACCTCAGGTTAAAGAGGTGTGAATTGTGTCAAGCCAGGACAGTTCGTAGGATTTCGCAGGCCAGATGGTGGGGGATGAATGTAATGCGACATGAATCCCAGGTCCCGGTTGAGGCCGCACTCATGTGTGCGGAACTTGGCTAGAAGTTTCTGCTCGGCGATTCTGCGTTGTCGCGCGTCCTGAAGGCCGCCTTGGAGAACGCTTACCCGAAGATCAGAGGCTGAATGCCCTTGATTGCTGAAGTGTTCCCCGACTGGAAGGGAACATTCCTGCCTGGTGATTGTCGCGCGATGTCCGTTCATTCGTTGTCGCAGCGTCTGCATGGTCTCGCCAATGTACCACGCTTCGGGACATCCTTTCCTGCAGCATATGAGGTAGACAACGTTGGCCGAGTTGCACGAGTATGTACCGCGTACCTGGTGGGTGGTGTTCTCACGTATAATGGTGGTATCCATGTCAATGATCTGACACGTCTTGCAGAGATTGCCATGGCAGGGTTGTGTGGTGTCGTGGTCACTGTTCTGAAGACTGGGTAGTTTGCTGCAAACAATGGTTTGTTTGAGGTTGTGCGGTTGTTTGAAGGCAAGTAGTGGGGGTGTGGGGATGACCTTGGCAAGATGTTCATCTTCATCAATGATGTGTTGAAGGCTGTGAAGAAGATGTCGTAGTTTCTCCGCTCCGGGAAAGTACTGGACAACGAAGGGTATTCTGTCAGTTTTGTCCCATGTTTGTCTTCTGAGGAGGTCGGTGCAGTTTTTCGCTGTGGCGCATTGGAACTGTCGACAGAAACTTATAGCCAAGTTCCGCACACATGAGTGCGGCCTCAACCGGGACCTGGGATTCATGTTGCATTACATTCATCCCCCACCATCTGGCCTGCAAAATCCTACCAACTGTCCTGGCTTGACACAATTCACACCTCTTTAACCTGAGGTTACCCCCATCTCTGGATCTGTAAAGATTTAATCACCTGCTAATGCTCGCATTCCAAGCATTGTTTGGCATTTTTGAATTTGTCTATATATTTGTTTCTGGAACATACCTCTTCATTCACCTGAGGAAGGAGCAGTGCTCTGAAAGCTAGTGACATCGAAACAAACCTGTTGGACTTTAACCTGGTTTTGTAAGACTTCGTACTTTGTTTTCTCAGTCAGCCAACTTCTTATCCATGCTGCCTCTGTCCCTTTCATTGCATGGGCTTTAACTTTGCTGACAACCCCCCTATATGCGGCATTTTACCAAATATCATTTTGAGCACCCATGTGCACTACATCAACCACATTTTTCAATAAATCCCCTCTGTTAGCTTATCAAAAAACTCAATCAAGTTGGCTAAACATGATTTGCCTTTAATAAATCCATGCTCCCTCTCCATATTTGTCCAAGCGACTGTGTTGATTTTGTCCCAGATTACAATTTTAAAAAACATTCCCAATTTTAAGGTTAGACTGGTTGGCCAGTAGTAGCTGGACTTATGTTATTTTCAAGCAAGGATATAACATTTGCAATCCCCCCCTCCACACACACACACACACACACACACACACACGCTTCCTTTCTTTCCTTACCTGTCTATCCTGAACAGTGTAACCAAGAATATTTAGGACGGAATTCTGCCCTTTTGTGTGCCAGGTCTGTAATTGCCATAATGTCATAGTCCCACATGACAATCTGAGCCTGCAGCTCCTCTGCTTTATTTAACATGCATTATGTATTCACATACATGTACTGTGAACCTAATTTAGATCTTAGTGCATTCCCTCTTACTCAAGCCCCACCTACTAGCTTACTGTTTCTTAGTTTTGTTACTAACTCTCTTTCCTTGTTTTTCCTTTCTAATGTTATGTCATGGATCCCATTCCCCTTTCATGTTAGTGTGAATATGCCCCAATAGTTCCAGCAAAGACACTGGTCTCAGCCCAGCTGTGCTGCAAGCTGTTTATCCTGTTCCGGTCCCAATCTAAAGCCTTGCTTCCTGCACCTTCCCGTCAGCCACACATTCATCAGCTCCATCAACTTAATTCTATGCTCACTAACATGTGCCACCATGAGAAACCTGGAGAATGCTAACATTGAGGTCCTGTATGCTAGTCCCCTTCCTAGCTCCTTAAAACCTAATTGTAGAACCTCATTCTTCTTTCTACCTAGGTCATTGTTACGAATATGGCCACCTTCAGAGTGCCCCGCTGTTGTTCCGTGCACTGCAGTCACATCTTCGATCCTGGCACCAGGGAGGCAATAGCTACCTTGGATTTACATCATGTCATTGCAGAAAAATATGCCTGCTCCCCTAACTGGAGAGTAACCCATCACTCTATTTTTTTCTTACGTTCCAGCTGCCCCGCCCCCCTGTACAGCTGAACCAGCCTTGGGTTTACACTCTTCAGATGCACCATCATTCTCAGCATTATTTAGAACAGAATACTGATTCGAGAGTGAGCTGCACCGAGGGACATCTGCACTACCTGCCTGGTGTTTCTTGATTGTCTGGGGATCACTCATTCCATCCCTCCCTATCTGCAAACCCATAAACTGCAGGGTGCCCACCTCTAGAAACCTGCTGTCCAAGTAGCCCTCAACCTCACAATTGCATTGCATTGTCAGCATTTCTGCAAACATTCAAACCCTCCACCACCGACGAACAGTAGCAGCCTTGTGTACCATCTACAAGATGCACTGCAGTAACTCACCAAGGTTCCTTAGGCAGCACCTTCAAAACCCACGACCACTACCATCAAGAAGGATAAGAGCAGCAGGTACCTGGGAACCCCACCACCTGGACGTTCCCCTCCAAGTCACTCATCAACCTGACTTGGAAATATATCGCCGTTCCTTCGCTGTTTCTGGGACAAAATCCTGGAACCCCCTCCCTAAAGCACAGTGGGTGTACCTACACTTGAAGGATTGCAGCGGTTCAAGAAGGCAACTCACCACCACATTCTGAAGCCAACCAGGGATGGGCAATAAACGCTGGCCTAACCAGCAACGCCCACATCCGGTAAATGAATTATTAAAAAGCTGCTGGTCAAGCCCCCAAACTGACAGCTTGAGCTCCTCCAGCTTCCTGCATATGTGTTTGTTCAGGGCACAAGAAAAAGCCTGGAGTTCAAGTCAAAGTATTCCAAAAATATCCCAAGTATTGTGACATGGTCATCAATCAGGTGGACAAATTACCAGGAATTACATTTAAGATAAGTAATGTATTTCACAAGTATTGATAAGATGCTTGGTTGCTCATAAAGGTCCAGTTATAATTTATGGCTGGAACAATTGTCTTTTATTACAGTTTCTCTTGTCCCTTCCTCTGCTGTTCAATGGTCATATAATTTTTATTTGGGGAATTTAAACCATTTTAGCTGCGTGCCCCTCTATGAAAGCCAAGTACCGCACTGTAATGATTAGTATTTAAACTTTTATGTTTGTCTTCAATACATAAAAATGGTATGCGATAAAGCGAATGAGCTATTTGAAACAAATGTTAATATTTCAGTTTGTGTAATTTGAAACACAATTTTTAATAAATCTGGACTTTTGTTTTTTAATTAACATGTTGCTTCCGCCATTTTCTGAAGGTATAGAAGCCAGTTGTGAAGACAGTGATGAAATGTAAAATTTGCTCTTCAAATGCAATGCACTTAAATCTTTTTATGCACATGTTGCTGTGTACATCTTTGTCCCATTTTTTCCCCATCACCTCATCCCAGCATTTTGGATTCTCCTGCAAGGAGCAAAATTACTGATTTGAAGAGGACTGGCAAGAAACATGCTCTCAAGCTGCTTCCTGCTGCCACTCCTCACTAAATTGTTAGTGCATGCATCAGTCCAGCATCCAGTGATGTTTGACGTTTGTTGGTAGCTTCTTGCCCTTTGCTTACAGCCTTTCTTAATATGGAGCCAAAGTATGGCAGTAGTCACCTGAAGACCGTCTGCAGTTAATTTCCAAATTGTATCGCATCCTTTATTTAAAAAAAATAATAAGTAAAGACAGATTGTGCGATTTAACAGAAAAACTTTGAAGTGCGATTTTGGGTACTTTTGCGGTGTGTTTCTCGACGGATGCCTTGGTGAGCTCATGGCCCGTATTTAACGGCACCTAATGCTGGAAATTAGCCCTCATGAGCTTCTTGCCAGTATTGGCTGTCTTGTCATCTGATTTTCAGACTCGCGTCTCAGCATCTTGCCACTAACAAGAGGTAGCACCTTTCAAATGCTCCCTCACCACTCACTCCCAGTCAATACACAAGCATGATAGCACACAGACCTGCTCCTTGCTTTGGGGATGTCGACCTGGTCAAGCTTCTTGATGCCATCGATGCCAGATGGGATATCCTGTTCCCCCAAGTGGGTTGAAGGATCAGCAGCAGTGTCACCAATATCACCTGGGAGGCATTGGCAGCGGCTGTCAGTGCGGGCAACATGACAGGGAGGACCGCCGTACAATGATGGAAGAAGACCAATGACCTCCATTGAACTGCATGGGTAAGTTACCACCTCTCATCTGCCACCCATCGAATTTACAACCGCCCCCCACAAATTACTGGCTGACATCTTGCTCCCTTCCCACATCCGATTTTCATGCTTGCTCCTCAGAACCCACTGGCGCTCACCAGCACAACCTCTTCATATGTCCAGGTATGGGTGCCCACACATGCCACCTGCTTTAGACCCTCCTGACCTATCAAGCATCTGGCTCACAATTCACTCTCTTTGTCCCGCAGGGGAAGATAGCCCATAATAAGTGGGAAAGTGCCAGTTTATGGGGGCGGAGTACCAGAGATTTGAGTCCTCACACCCTATGAGGAATGGGACCTGGAAATTGTGGGGTTGACCGAGGAGAGAGCAGTCACCGACAACGAGGTTGGCCTGCGCCGCAGAGGTGAGGAGGCACTGCTGCTTCACCCAGATGACCTGTCTCAAGTGAGTTGTTCATGTCAAACAAAATGATCCCTCCCTCTCACTGACCACGTGTCCATTGTCTCACAGGATCTCCATCAGATGGGGCCAGGAAATCGGAAGTCATTCTCCCCCACCGTCATCCAAGGGACCACTTCAAGGGAGTCAACAGTTGGAGGTCTGCTGGAACCAAGGGCTCAGATGCATCCCAGTCAGATGCTGAACCTCTGGACAAGGTTCTCTGAGAGCTGCTGCAAATGATAGGACACAACCATGACATTCAGGAGGGGACGTTAGCGACATTCAGGAGGGGAACTCAGCAACTTTCCAGCGAGTGTTTAACCAATTGGAGGAGTCCCAAAGGCAATGGGTGCATGGGATGAGGCTGACGGTGCGTGGCACCGAGGCTAACACTGCTAGGGTGGCGACTGCAGTGTAAAGCCTGGAGCATGACGTCTGCGTCTTGAGTGGTGGTGCTCAAGGCATGTCTCAGTCTGTGACTGCCATGGGTGAGGACCTCAACACCATTTCCCAGTCACTGAGGGACATGGCTCAGAGGCAGGTGGATGTTGCCGAGGCACTGTAGAGTATGGCCCAGTCACTGAGGAGCGTCACTGAGGGTGTCGGAACCATGGTGTAGACAATGGGGAGCCACCAGGATTAGCAAAGCCAGAAGATTCAGAGGCCTCTGGAGCTCACTCCAGCTGTACCTCCTTCCCATGGAGACCCCCAGTGCCCTAGGGGCATCATCAGGGAGGAGGACGTACTGGAGGCCAACCGAGGGCCCCCCACCAAGTAGATGATTACAGTCTCCAGTTCTTCCGAATCCATCTCTCCTGACACTTGCGTATCTCAAGGGCAGCGGGCAGAACAAGGTGGCATGGCAATGCCAGTGACACAGGGAAGTGGGCCAGGGGCCTGGCTCCAGGCCCTCCAGAGGACGTCCGCCAACGACATCAAAGGTCACAGGGCGCGAAAAGCAGAAGGCTGCCTCCACCTTTGATGTGCATCCTGGGGACACACCGAGACGTTGCAGTAGATCACGAAAGATCAAGAAGATTGAGGATCATTGATTGGGCACTGGAGTGGCCACTACCTGCAGCAAGGGGGAATGGAAATGTCAAATGTTCACAGTTAAAACATGTTACACCTGATACATGTGACGACTCTATCAAGTTAATTAGCACAGCAGGCCTGCCTGCACCCCTGCCCTTGTTGACCCCCGCTTTCCTCCGCTGCCCTTCAGAGGATTATTGTGAGTACACTGTCAGCAGAAAGACCGGAGTCAGACTTTGGAATAAACTGAGGAACACCAGAGCTTACCTCACAGCGGGTCTCACCACACCTACTCTCTTGCCTTGTATATGGACCCGCTGACAGTGCCGACACAAGCCCATTACCCTGGGATGATGTTACACAGGCCCTTTGGAGGGTGGAACAGGTTGGTTGAGGCGGGGGTGAAGTTGGCTGTCGGAGGATTAGGAATGGGGGAGAAAGGAGGAAAATGGGTGGTAAGGAAGGGAATGGGGGAGGGGAAATTCAGTGGGAAGGAGGGGAATGTGGGGGAGTGGGTGAGCTGATGGATACAGCCTCGTCCTATGAAAATCAGGTGAGGATATGGGCCTCCCTCGTCCTCCAGGCATGCCAGATCCTTTCTGCCGCCTGTCCTCCATCCTCCGGTTCTTCCTGCGTGTCCTCCCCGGGCTCATCCTTCATTCCCTGCCGGGCCACCTATCCTCAGTCAAGGCCACATGTCCCTCTTCATCCTGTGAGAAATGAACATTCTGTGTTGTTTTTGTGAGCGGTGTTTCTCACAATCCTGCACCAGCATATTGCCCCTCCGCTGTGCCAGCTTGTGGAGGGCACAGCAGACCACCACAAAGCAGGAGACCCTCTGGGGGATGTACAGCAGTGTACCACCAGAGCAGTTGAGGCATTGGAACCACATTTTGAGCAGTTCGATGCACGGCTCAATGACAGCAAGGGTGGCAACATGGGCCTCATTATATCAGGCCTCCGCCTCGGTCTCCAGCCTCCGCACTGGTGTCATCAGCCTGGAGCTTAGCGGCTAGTCCTTGTCCCCTAAGAGCAATTCCGTCATCTGTGGTGGTCCTTGAAGATGCCGGGGATCTCCGAGTGTTCCAGAATGTGGCTATCATGCACACTCCCTGGGAGTGTTTTAAACAGCGAGAGGAGAGCCGGGAGCTTCAGTGTTTAAAACAGCGAGAGGTGTGCCGGGAGTTTCAGTGTTTAAAACAGCGAGAGGAGAGCCGGGAGTTTCAGTGTTTAAAACAGCGAGAGGAGAGCCGGGAGTTTCAGTGTTTAAAACAGCGAGAGGAGAGCCGGGAGCAGAGAGGAGCGGACCTGCGCGGGACACTGCTGCAGGGGAGAGGATAAAGGCAGCGCCAGGCTCGAGGCTGAGCAGAGAGGAGCAGACCTGCGCAGGACACTGCGCTGCAGGTAGGACAGCTGCTTGTCTGTTTGTTTATTTCAAATTGAAAAAAACCCGGTAAAGTGACATCACAGGAGACTGTGACCTGATTGGCTGAAAGGCAGACTGGGCTAAATTTGAATATTTGTGGAGTTACTAGTTTTAATTTGATTTAAATTACTATTTTTAAGTTGATTTGAATTACTATTTTTAAAATTTGACTTAAATTACTATTTTAAAGTTGATTTGAATTACTATTTTTAAATTTTTTCATCTCATTTAAATAACTATTTTGGGTTGATTTAAATTACTGTTTTTAAGTTGATTTAAATAACTTTTTAAATTTTAATTAAATAACTTTTTAATTTCAGTTAAATAACTATTTAATTTGTTGTCAGATCAAGCAAGATAAATACTCAGGGATAAAGCTAATTAAATAGTATACAGGAGATTGAATATAATCCGACACAAAAACATCTTTCTGAAGTTTAATTTCAAAAGTTTAATTTAAAGGAATAAATCATGGCAGGACAGCTCCAAGGCGTGGTCTGCTCCTCTTGCTCCATGTGGCAGGCTGGGGACAGTTCCAGTCTCCAGGGTCAGCACGTGTGCAGGAAGTGTCTCTGGTTACAGTTCCTGGAAGCTCGAGTTTCAGAGCTGGAGCGGCGGCTGGAGACACTGTGGAGCATCCGCGAGTCGGAGAGCATCGTGGATAGCACGTATAGAGAGATGGTCACACCGCAGACTCAGACTCTGCAGGCAGGAAGGGAATAGGTGACCACCAGACAGAGCAAGAGAGCGAGGCAGGTAGTGCAGGAATCTCCTGTGGCCATTCTCTTGCAGAACAGATATACCACTTTGGATACTGTTGAGGGGAATGGCCTCTCAGGGGAAAACAGCAACAGCCAAATTTGTGGCACCACGGTTGGTTCTGCTGCAGAGGGGAGGGGTGATAAGTGTGACAGTCCAATAGTTATAGGGGATTCAATTGTAAGGGGAATGGACAGGCGTTTCTGTGGCCGCAAACAAGACTCCAGGATGGTATGTTGCCTACCTGGTGCTGGGGTCAAGGATGTCTCGGAGTGGGTACAGGACTTTTCTTCCCCACTCATCACAAAATGTTCTTGTTACAATCAGGTGAGGAGGGGTCGAATGTCTCCCCTCTATTCCCTCTCCTCATTTGACCACAACAGATTTTTGTTTTCAGTTGAAAAGTATATACTTGCCAATTTAGTGGGTGCTTAACTCCTTATGCACTGCGCTCGTAAAATGACCAATTGGACATGTTTTCTTGAGTTTAATGAAAAAGGTAGCTTTATTTTTCCTAAATCAATGTATGTAAATTAATAAAATACGATCTGACCTTCTCACACAGACGCACACACAAAATGATCATACAACCTCACAAATAGATTGCAAAGCGGGGAACAATAGCTTGCTCAAATTAGAGTCCATAAAAATAAAAGTTACGTGCAGTCTGTAGTTTGTTAATTCAACTGTTCCAGGCTGAATTTGGTGGTCTTGCTTCTTTCCTTCAGTGGTCTCAATGCTTAGACGGTTAATTAGACTGTTCGCCTGGAGAAAATAATGCTGGGGATGAATTATTTTAAGACGTTGCTGCCTGCAGCAGGGGCATCCCTGGATGTTCATGGTCAACAAACAGGATTGGAAGCTTAAATAAAAGCAAATACCGCAGATGCTGGAAATAGGAAATAAAACCAGAAAATGCTGATAAAATGCAGCAGGTCTGGCAACATGTGTGGAGAGAGTAACAGGGTTAACTTTTTGAGTTGATTAAGACCCTTTCAGAAATGAAGAAGGGTCATATTGGAGTGAAATTGTTAACTTTGCTCCTCCCTCCACAGGTGCTGATAGATCTGCTGAGATTTTCCAGCATGTTGTTTTTATTTCAAAGTTCAAAGATTACAAGGTGGGTTTGAGAGTGGGAGGAAGGGGTTAACCCACTCGGGTCTTCTCTCTCCGCATCAAAGTTGCTTGTTCTCTCACAGCAGAGAAAGCAAGAGGTGAAAGCATACAAAGGTTTGGGCCTGTCATATGACCATCACCAAGTGATTCCAACATGTTCATGATGAGGATATTTCCCTTGTAACTTAATCAGTTCATATCCAAGAATGGTTTGTTGCATTACCTTGCTAATGGAATCAGGATATCTAGTTAACTCATTTTCTCACTCTCTCACTCACTCGTATTCTCCTGAAGCCATTGTCCTTGAAGGGTTTTTGCAGATGTGGACCTGCATCTCTGTAGGTTCCATTTTCGAGAGTACAACAATACAAATTAGGGTAACCATCTTTGTTGTGAGTTAAAGTCACACTTTTAGTCTGTGCTTTAAAAATCTGTTTTTAAAAGTTCTGTTATGTTTTCCCAGTTTGTGGATTAAAATCATTATTGTTTCCATGACATTTTATTCAGCTATGTCGAGAAAGAGCAGTGAGAGATTAGTTTTAAAAATGCTCTGTATGATTTAAACATGATAGTACAACACACAGATTAAACCTGAACCAGCTTTAAATATTACCTTATTAAATATGACTGTTTAATTTGAATGCTGAATGTAAATAGTGATTTCTTGCAGTTTGTATAGCAGCCATTTCAGTGAAATACTGAATGCATGTAAGGTCATATATCACAACTTGACTTGGACAAATAGAACTCAGTTTGCAAAGTGTAATTACTGTTGTGCATAAAATCCGTTGGATAGCAGTTGCCAAAGAGTGCAAATGTTTATGGTGCAATTAATGCTATATTCTAATTTCAAATTGGACTCGGCTATGTTAGTGATAAAGACTTCCCACCACCCAGTGTCCACAAGTATATTGAATGTGATTACTAGTTTGGTGCTATGTATGAAGTGAAAGAGAAAATGCTGGAAAATCTCAGCAGATCTAGCAGCATCTGTAGGGAGAGAAAAGAGCTAACATTTTGAGTCCAGATGATCCTTTGTCAAAGCTACGACAGAGAAAGTGGGAAATATTTATACTGTGGAGTGAGAATGAAAGATGAGTCATAGCCACAGAAACCCAGGGAAACGGGGGGCTAATAGCCACAGAAACCAAGGGGAAAGAGTGTTAATGGCAATCCCCAGAGAGAACAAAAGGTGTGAAATGCCAAACAGCAGAGAAACTAACATCAAAGGGTAAACTGTGACAAATGTAGACGTGGGGGGAGGGGAAGTGGGAGGCAAAGGGGAGAAAGGGCAAGGAAAGATGGATAAGATGGGGGGGGGGTAAATATATGTAAAGAAAGACAAGAAAGAAAGAAATGGTAAAAGGCAGTTAAAATGAAATGGGATGAAAACAAATGGGTCGAGGTGGGGTAGAGCTAATCATCTGAAGTTCATCGAATTCAACAACTTCAGATTAGCTCTACCTCACCTTGACCCATTTGTGGAGGTATCTATCTTACTTATCACAGAACTAGAGGAATACAGGCTCCACTTTAACTTGCCCCCACTCTCAACACAGACATGCACACACGAGACAAACAAACACTGAGGGGAAGAGAGGGGTATAAAAATAATAATGAAAGGGATTAAAGTATTTGTTTCAGATGGTTGTTTTATAGCACACCTTCCTTAAATTTAGGCTTTCAGTTTGAGGTTTTCACTGTAGATTCAATCAGGTCTCTGAGTTTCTGGGGGAAAGTAAGGGCGAGGGAGAGGAGGTCTTTTACTTTGAGCGTCCAGGATACAACTCTGCTTTCCTTATGCCTCTGGAAATCATCCACTCAGCCAGGGTCCAATCACCACCTGTTACTGGGCAGAATACAGCTTTTTAGCCAATTCATTGGTCACCAGCCAACCAATCGAACCGAATTCCACCCCATCTACAAAGTCTGAGTTCTGTTGTTCGAAAACCAGCATCATATATTAAGTTGCAACTTTTTGAATTCCGCATTCTCTCTGCTGCTTGACTTAAAGATACATGTCCATTAAGCATCCATGGATCAAAATTATAACGGCAAAAAAATAAAGAAAGCAGAAATAAGGGAATCATTAGGAAGGACCATTACGCTAGTTGTAGACAGTATATCCAGAGGAAACAGCCTCTCAACACCTATGCTACCAGGTTCTATATAATTTTAGACATTCCAGTGAGATCATCTTTCATTCTTCTAAACTCCAGAGTATTGACCCATTCTACTCAATCATTAGGCAGCCTACACATCCCGGGAAACAATCTAGTGAGTCTAGAATCTTTATTGCACCCCCTTTAAGTTATGGATATCCTTCCTCATGTAAAGAGACAATAACTGTGCACATCAGGTGTGGTGCTATCAAAGCCCATATAATTGCGAGAAGACTACGACCGGGGGTTTTGCAGGTGCAGATGACGATGCAGGACAAAACTGAGAATCTCACTGGTGAGATCCTGATACACAATTGTTCCCGGCCCTGCCACTGACATAATGAGATTCACGCCCAGGAAGGTCGGGAACGTCATTTGAAAACATTTTCCTCTCATTCATGGGCTTCCCCGCCATATCGTCTCCCCACATTTGGATCTCCACCCTCATCCATGTGACATCACAGCATTTTAAAAACATGAAGCAGGTGAAAGGAACCCACTGGGGTGCACAGGTAAGTATAACCCCGGAGGGAACAGACACGCCCGGGCACTGACCTGGCACTGCACCCCGGCACTGCCTCTGACATTGCCCCAACACCTAGTTGTAAGACACCAGTAAGTAAAGCATCCATTTCTGGGGTGGAAAATTGAGCCTGATTACGAATGCGAGTACAGCACGCTGTGGATGAAAAGAGGAGCCAATTTATATACTGAGTCTATGCAAAAACATGGGGTTGAATTCTCTGTT
Source organism: Scyliorhinus torazame (assembly GCF_047496885.1). Lineage (NCBI taxonomy): Eukaryota > Metazoa > Chordata > Chondrichthyes > Carcharhiniformes > Scyliorhinidae > Scyliorhinus > Scyliorhinus torazame. The sequence goes on along the minus strand of NC_092714.1, from coordinate 105,927,642 downwards.
TCGCGATGCCGGAAGCAAGTATCGCCATCGGGCAGTGAGGCGCGCAAAATGGAAAAAAGCCGTTTTGCGCCCAGCGCCGATTCTGACCCCATGTATCGAATTTCCATGCAAAGCTGAATTTTCACGGATTTAAATATCATTTGCAGCTTGAATACTTCATGATGCACCCCCTTGTGATGCTCTGCCCCTCAAAGGCGCACATCTCGGGGGGAGCAAATTAATGTAAGTATTTACAAGAGGGGACTGGGCATCATGGCTGCTAAGGGAGAGCGGGAGGCTAAAAAACTTTGACAAAGTCTCAAAAATTGTCGGGCTTGCTGGGGGTGGCTGCCTGGGCTGGAGGCAGCAGCGGAGAACAACTTGGTTCCAAACCTGGGGACATCTCTCTGGTACCAAAAAGTCTGACGTTCCTGTTCAAACTAGCAGAGACCAGCGGTGTGTTATCTCCTGTAAGTTCTGAATTCCACTTTCTCTCTCTGCTGCTTGACTCAAAGATAGATGTTCATTGATCATCCAGGGATTGAAAATGATAACGGCAAAATAAAAGAAAGTGGAAATAAGGCGATAAACAGAGAAGACCCTTTCATATCTCACGCGACCGACTCCAAGATCTGTGGTCATGTGTGAGAGATTAGTTATGAAACATAATCTATGCAGTTTCAATATTAAACCTGACAGTGTAAAAGAGATGAAAAATGAGCCTGTCTTGAATATTATTTTATTAAATATGACTGCATTTTCTGTATTGGTAGGAAGTAGTGTTCTCTCATAGCCTGAACAGAGGTAATTGAAGTGGAAATCTGCAATACATTAGAGGACATAAGTGGTTCATTTTCTAAGTCATCAGAAGATATTTGGCTAGTTTCTAATTGCAATAAAGAGGGTAGGTGAACATTGCACAAACTTTGCTTGTAAAATCTGCCGAAGTAGCTCACAACTGTGTTCGATATAACCTTATTCATTTGAGAGAATTTGTAATTCCTTGGACACGGTTCTCTCGCTGCAGTCGGAATTGAGGTTCTTAATGACCCATTTGGATCCATTTAGAGGACGTACATAATATTCTCTAGGCCCGCCTGATTCTCTGGTCCTCCGGCCAGGGAATGGTTAGTGCGCAATAACCACCCCACATTAAAAAAATCCGCGCACAGGCATCTTCTACCCCAACCCCACCCTACTCACCCAAATGAACATCAGGACCTGGAATGCCAGCACCCTTATCGACAACCCTAGTAGCAATGGACCTGAACGTTGCACCTCCATCATAGCCTAGGAACTCTGACGCCACAGAATTGACATCGCCACCATGAGCAAGACATGACTGGCAGGAGAAGGCCAGCTTAAAGAACATTGTGACGGATATACCTTCTTCTGGAAAGGCAGACCAGAAGACCAACGTCGGGCGGGATTCTCCGATCTCCGACCTCGAGTTTGATGATTGACCGGAGAATCCCCGTTGGCGCCGGTATTGGGTGTGGCGCTGCTTTTGCGATGCTCAGCTCCTTCCAAAACGGCCGCACGCTGTCGGGACATACCTGAAGCCCTCCCCTGATGCTCCACTCCCGATGGTCCGAGTTCTTGATAGCATCGGTCGCGTGTGATATTTTCTTCCAAGAACCCGGTGTGGCGTTTGCGGATTAAGTCCAGCGCCACTACAGTCGGGGGGGGGGGGGGGGAGAGCCGGTTCACAGGCAGGGGGGGCTTTGGCAGGGGCTGGGGGACACTGGTGGGGGGTGGTCCGGGGAGTGGCGAGCCTGGCCAAAGGGGGTCACTATTTGGCAGGCTGTGTCTGCGTGCGGCCGGCGCCATGTTGCACGCGCGACCGCTGCAGGTCATCAGCGTGCGGTTGCGCGGCCACAGACCTGGCAATTCTCCGGCTGTATCCGCAGCTAGAGCCAGGCTGCAAGCCCCCACCAGACGGAGGATCGGTGGCCGTTTTGCGCCATTTTGTCGGTGATAAAACGCCACCTTTCCCATACTGGCATCTGCACTTAGTCTCAAAATTGGAGAATCCAGTCCGCCATCCCTCCACAGGATCGACTTCAGAAAAACAAATTGGTTGGACATCCGAACGAATTCCCCCTGCGGGGTGAGTGAATGACTCATGACCCTATGGTTCAGCCTGATCCAGAAACAGCACATTACAGCTGTCAGTGCCTACGCCGCAACCTTAGAGCATTCTACTCCAGCCTCGATCAATCGCTGTCCCGCATCCCAAAGGGAGACAAGCATGGTTCAAACATGGACAAAAGAGCTGAATGCCAGAGGTGAGGGGAGAGTGACTGCCTTGGCATCAAGGCAGCATTTGACTGCGTATGGCATTAAGGAGCCCGAGCTAAACTGGAGTCAATGGGAATCAGGAAGAAAACTCTCCACTGGTTGGAGTCAAACCTGGCGCAAAGTAGGATGGGTGTGGTGGTTGGAGGTCAATCATCTCAGCTCCAAGACATCACTGCAGATGTTCTTCAGGGTAGTGTCCTGGGCCCAACCATCTTCAGCTGCTTCATCAATGACCTCCCATCATAAGGTCAGACGTGGGGATGTCTGCAGATGGCAGAACAATGTTCAGCGCTATTTGCAACTCCTCAGATAATGGAGCAGTCGATGTCCAATTGCAGCAAGACCTGGACAATATTCAGGTTTGGGCTGACAAGTGGTAAGTTACATTTGCGCCACACAAGTGCCAGGCAATGACCATCTCCTACAAAAGAGGATCGAACCAACACCTCTTGACATTCAATTACCATCGCTGAATCCCCACAATCAACATCCTGGAGGTTACCATTGATCAGTAACTGAACTGGACTAGCCATATTAATACTTTGGTTATCAGGACAGGTCAAAGGCTAAGACTCCTACTGCAAGTTACTCACCTCCTGACCCCCTAAAGCTTAACCACCATCTACAAGGCACAAGTCAGCAGTGTGATGGAATACTCTCCACTTGCCTGGATGAGGTAACAATACTCCAACAATACTCAAGAAGATCGACACCATCCAGGACAAAGCAGCCTACTTGATTGCTCCCCCTTCCACAAATATTCAAACTCTCCTCCACCGACGAACAGTGGCAGCCGTGTGTACCATCTACAAGATGCACTGTAGTAACTCACCAAGGTTCCTAAGTCAGCTCTTCCAAACCCACGACCACTCCAATCTAGAAGGACAAGAGCAGCGGATACCTGGGAACCCCACCACCTGGAGGCTCCCCTCCAAGTCACTCACCACCCTGGAAATATATTGCCATTCTTTCACTGTCGCTGGGGCAACATCCTGGAACTCTCTCTCTAACAGCACAGTGGATGTACCTACACCTCAAGACTGCAGTGGTTCAAGAAGGCAACTTACCACCACTTTTTGAAGGGCAACTAGGGATGGGCAATAAATGCTGGCCTTACCAGCGAAGCCCACATCCCGTAAGTGAATTTAAAAAAATCTCCTTGGTGACTTCAATGCGAGTGTTAGAAAGGACACAAACCTTTGGAACGGTGTGTTAGGCATGCGTAAGACAAATGCCAATGGACCTGGTCATCAAGAGCACCCTGTTCCACCAGAGGGACAAGCAGAAAACCTCATGGCAACACTCTTAATCCAAGCATTGGCACTTAACAGACAACATCGACGTCTGAGCAAGGGACTGCAAAGATGTATGTTTCACCCGCGTCACGACCAGAGCTGACGACTGCTGGACTGACCACCAACCAATCCGCTCTACCATCTCCATCACTCTGGCCCCAAACCGGCACAGACTGAAAGAACACTGCCGCAAGAGACTCAATGTCATTGGACTCAAAGGCCCTGAGAAGAAAGAGCTACTCAGTCGGTGCCTCACAGCTAAACTGACGACAACCAGCAAGCCAGATATGCAGAATTCCCACTGAGCCTGGTCCACCATAGTCAACACCTGCGAAGAGAAGCTCGGGCTCTCGACCAGGAAACTCCAAGACTGGTTCAACACGAATGAACAGGAGATCCAGGATCTCCTTGACTACAAACGCAAGGCACTTCTGAACTGGCAACTCCACCAAAACCCAAGTGAGAGGAAACAAGCCTACAGGCAACTGAAGGCCAAGGTGCAACAAAGAACACGTGAACCAAAAAAGAGATGGTGGGTGGAAGAGGGTTGGTTGAGTGGGGTTACTGGTTTATGGGGATATGGTGGTGTGGGCTTGGGCAGGAGACTCAGCAATTCACCGACAACCACCATCTGCACGGCTTCTTCCGCGCAATTAAAACCATCTACATTCCGACTATCCAGGGACCCAGCCCACTGAGAGCCAAAAATTGAGAGGTGCTCATCAAAGACAGAGAATCAGTCAATGCTCACTGGAGAGTGCACTTTGAGGGCCATCTCAACCAAGATACAGCCTTCAGTGTAAGTGCCCTCAACGCCATCCTACAACATGCTACTCGCCACTATCTCAGCGTAACCCCAGCTTGTTAGGAGGTCGAAAAGGCCATCCAACAGCTGAAGAACAACAAGGCCTCTAGCACTTGGGATCCCCACAGAAATGGTAAAATGCAATGGAGAGGCACTCGTGGCAAAAATACACAACCTTATCGCCCTTGTCTGGAAGGAAGAGAGCATGCCAGTTGTTCTCAGAGATGCCTTAATTGTGACCATCCTCAAGAAAGCAGACAGGTCCAACTCTGTAAATTACAGAGGGATTTCCCCATAGGAAAGGTCATCACGAAGATACTTCTCTACCGCCTCCTCCCCGTGGCTGAAGAGCTCCTCCCTGAGTCTTAGTGCGGCTTCCGCCCATCAAGATGATCTTCAGCGTGCGGAAAATCCAGGAAAAGTGCAGGGGGCAGCATCACCCTCTCTACATGGCCTCCCTCGACCTCGCAAAGGCCTTCGACTCTGTCAACCGTGAGGGATTGTGGAACATTCTCTTCAAATTTGTCTGCCCCCAGAAATTCATAATTCTCCGCCTGCTCCACGATGACATGCATGCTGTGATCCTCACCATTAGAACCACCACAGACCCGAAACGTGCACAAATTGGGGTCAAATAGGGCTGTGTCATCGCACCAATGCACTTACTTCTCTGTCTTGCTCACAGCAAAACTCCACCCCGCCATACTGAAGTTCTCTGCTGGAGTACAGGTAACCTACCTGATAAGGGGGGAACTGTTCAACCTCTGACGCTTCCAGGCCAGAACCAAGACCATCCCAAGCTCTGGCATTAAGCTGCAGTACGCAGACGGCACCTGTGTGTGCGCACATTGAAAGGCCGAGCTGCAACGGTTGTCGACACATTCACTGAGGCACATGAGAGAATGGGCCTCAGACTAAACATCCAGAAAGCAAAGGGGGCGCAATTCTCCCATCGGGAGTCTAAGTGCCGACGCCGGAGTGAAAACCGGAGTGTTTCACTCCGGCGTTGGAGCCCGCTCCCAGCCCCCTATTCTCCCACCCCCGGGGGGGCTAGGAGCGGCGTCGCATCATTTACGCGCGCCGGGCATTGGCGCCGCGTAAAAGCGGCGCCGCGTAAATGACGCGGCCAGCGCCGCGTAACTGGCGCCACCCGCGCATGCGCGTGTTGTCCGGCGCCAACCCGCGCATGCGTGGTTGCCGTCCTCCCCGCATGAAGATGTTGGATGGATCTTGCGCGGGCGGCGGAATAAAGGAGATCCTCCTTCAGAGAGGCAGGCCCGCCGATTGGTGGGCACCGATCGCGGGCCAGACCCCATTTGAGGCCCCCCCCCAGGTGCAGGAACCCCCCTCACCCCCCACAGCCCCCCCCCCCCCCCCCCAGCGTTCCTGCACTGTTCCTGCACTGTTCCCACCGGCAGCGACCAGGTGTGGACGGCGCTGGTAGAAACCCGTCGTATTGGGCAGGCCGCTTGGCCCATCCGCCAGAGAATTGTTGCTTGCCCGTTACAAACGGCGAGCGGGCATTCTCCCAGCGGCCAGCCGTGATTCTCGCCGCGCTGGGTTGGGGGGCTGGGAGAATCACGTGCGGGCGTCGGGGCGGCGTGGCGGGACACGCGCGGTGCCCCGGCGATTCTCCCACCCGGCGTGGGGGGGGGGGGGAGGATTCCGCCCGTTTTCTCTACCAAACTGCTCCTGCCACATAAAACTACACCCCGATTATCAAGATCCACAGTGAGCCCTTGGGCAATGTGTGTCATTTCCCATACCTTGGGAGCCTCCTTTCAGTGTGAGCAGATGTTGATGATCAAATCCAGCATGCTCCAATGCGCCAGTACAGTCTTCGGACCCCTGAGGATCAGAGTATTCGAAGACGGAGTCCTTAAACTCAGCACTAAGCTCATGATATACAGAGCAGTCACAGTCCCCATTCTCCTGCATGCATCAGAAACAGGAACAATGTACAACAAACACCTCAAATCCCGAGACAAATATCACCAGCGTTTCCTCTCCAAAATCCCGCAAATCCACTGGCAAGATAGACATACCAACGTGAGCATCCTCTCCCCGGTCAATATCCCCAGTATCGAGGCATTGATCATTCTCGACCAGCTGCGATGGGCGGGCCACATTGCCCGCATGACTCCCGAAACAAGTGCTCTATCCGAGTTCCGCAATGCCAAGCGATCACTAGGAGTGCAGAGGAAAAGCTACAAGGACACTCTGAAAGCCTCTCTAAATAAATGCAATATCCCCATCAACATGCGGCAATCGTTTGCCTTAGAATGCGCAAACTAGAGAAAAAGCATCCGCAAAGTCGTCAATCACCTCGAGCGTGACAGGGTGGAGCATGCGGAGGCCAAACGTAAACAGCGGAAGGAGAGTGCAGAATCCAGAACGTCCACCCACCCACTTCATCAAACACCACCTGCTAAACCTGTGGCAGAGTCTGGGGACACAGGATTGGACTATTCAACCACCGTGGAAGCCACCTTCCCCAGAGTGGATCCTGCGAGATTGCCCAAGATGAAGAAGGGGCAGAGAATTGCGTGGACAACAATCATGACAAATATGGACAAACATGGCCCTGACGTGGTGGACTTTGCAGTGAGCCAAGAGTTTACTCGTTGGGGGGATTGCTTCCAAAGGCCATCCGAGGACCACCCTCCCCCCCTACAATTCAAGACCTGCCCACCCCACCCCCACTAGTGCCCCCACTGTGCCCCCAGAGTCCCCCTAAATAAAGAGAGCCCATCCCAGAAACACCCTAAAAATCGAAATGCCCAGAGACCCCCTAAATAAAGGGAACCCCCAAATCCTCCTAGATAAAGGGACCAACCACAGTCCTCCCAGAAGAGACCCCTATCAGGCCGCCCCGCCCCCCCTGACCACTTCAAAATCACTCAAGTGTGAAGGATTGGGAATCACTTCCTGGGAGTGCATATCAGTTACAATTCAGCTCCGGCGGGACAACATAGTCCCTCACGCCCCTTGTGTTTGCATGTAATGTTAGCCAGATTGACAAAAGGTACATTCAAATCCACACTGCATGCATGGGCTACTGGTGGTGCTGAAGTAGGAGCTGCAGCGTATATAAAGCCAAGGTCCCAACTATTTAATCAGAGAAGAACTCAACATCAGCCATGTGGCACTGAGGGTTTGATTTCTTTTTGCACTGTACCAATGTGGGTCACTTTCAAGTTGAATTGAATTGATCAAGTAATTGGAAAGAATGATTGCTGTTAATGTTTTTTTTAAAAAAATATTTTTATTCTCCTTTTTTACATTTTCTCCCACATTTACAACCATCAACAATAAACAATAATCAGCAAGATATGTCAATCCCCATAATAACAACGATCCCATCCACCCACCAACCCCCAAACATCAGCCCGCATGTTTACATAAACAAATGACAAAAAGGAATCAGGGATTACCCGTAGTCACCCTTAATCTACACAGCCCCCCTCCCCCCCACCCCACCCCCCCCACCCAACCCCCCAACTAATGTTCGACGTTATCCAGTTCTTGAAAGTGCATAATAAATAGTGCCCATGACTTGTAGAATCCCTCCGAGCTTCCCCTCAGTTCGAACTTAACCTTTGGGCAGCACGGTAGCATAGTGGTTAGCACAATTGCTTCACAGCTCCAGGGTCCCAGGTTCGATTCCTGGCTGGGTCACTGTCTGTGCGGAGTCTGCACGTTCTCCCCGTGTGTGCGTGGGTTTACTCCGGGTGCTCCGGTTTCCTCCCACAGTCCAAAGATGTGCAGGTTAGGTGGATTGGCCATGCTAAATTGCCCTTAGTGTCCAAAATTGCTCTTAGGGTTGGTTGAGTGGGGTTACTGGTTTATGGGGATATGGTGGTGTGGGCTTGGGCAGGGTGCTCTTTCCAAGAGCTGGTGCAGACTCGATGGGCCGAATGGCCTCCTTCTGCACTGTAAATTCTATGATTCTATGATTCTCAAGGGTCAAGTATTCCAACAGGTCCCCTGCCACGCCAGGGCACTGGGTGGAGAGGCTGCTCTCCATCCCAGCAGGATCCACCTTTGGGCGATCAACGAGGCGAAGGCTATGATATCTGCCTCTGCTCCCGTTTCCAACCCTGGCTGGTAGACACCCCGAATATGGCCTCCTGGGGACCCGGGCCAGTTTCACACGCACCACCTTGGAAATTACCCTAAACACCTCCTTCCAGTACTCCCCTAGCTTTGGACAGGACCAAAATATATGAACGTGATTCGCGCCCCCCCCCCCCCCCGCCCCACACCCCACCCCCCCGCCCCCCCAACGCTCACACACATCCTCTACTCCTTCAAAAAATCAGCTCACCCTCGCCTTCGTGAGGTGCGCTCTATATACCACCTTCAGCTGTATCAGCCCCAACCTCGCACATGAGGTGGAGGCACTCACACCAGACCCCCTCCTCTATAACCTCTCCCAGCTCTTCCTCCCACTTTGCTTTGATCCCTTCCAGTGGTGCCTTATCCTCTTCCAAAATAGCTCCGTACACCGCTGACACTGCCCCCTTCTCCAGCCCCTTTGTCGTCAACACCTCCTCCCGCAATGTGGAGGCCGGTTCCCCTGGGAAGCTCTGTATCTCCTTCCTGGCAAAATCCCGAACCTGCATGTACCTAAACACTTCTCCCTGCTCTAGCCCATACTTCACTTCCAGCTCCCTCAATCCTGCAAAGCGACCCCGAAGAAACAAATCTTTTAGCGTCTTAATCCCCTTCTCTTCCCATTTCCGAAAACTTCCATCCCACCTCCCTGGCTCAAATCTGTGGTTCCCCCGAATCGGCATTTCCCTTGAACCTAAACCCAACCCGAAGTGTTGGCGAAACTGCCTCCAGATTTTCAATGAAGCTATTATTACCGGACTCCCTGAATATTTCTCCGGAGCTATCGGGAGCGGCGCTGTTGCAAGTGCCTTCAACCCCGACCCCCTGCACAAATTCTCCTCCATTCTGACCCACTGAGAATCAACCCCTCTGACCCAGCTCCGCACTTTCACCATGTTCGCCGCCCAGTAGTAGTACAACAGGTTCGGGAGACCCAAACCCCCTGCCTGCCTTCCCCTCTGTAGCAGCACCTTTCTCACTCTGGCCATCTTCCCTCCTCATATGAATGAGGTACTCCTTCCCTCAATCCCCCCGAAAAAAGACTTTGGCAGGAAAATCGGTAGGCATTGAAAAATAAACAGGACTCGCGGCAACACATTCATTTTAACCGCCTGTACCCGACCCGCCAGTGACAGAGGAAGGCCATCCCACCTTGCCAGATCGGCTTTCACTCTCCCCACCAAACTAGTGATGTTGTACTTGCGAAGCCTCCCCCACTCCCGGGCAACCTGCACCCCAGATACCTAAAATGAGTCCCTGCTCTACGGAATGGCAGCCCCCCCACCTCTGCCCCCACCCCCGGCTGAGACACCACAAAGTACTCACTCTTGTCCAGGTTCAACTTGTACCCCGAGGAAGACCCAAATAGCTCCAATATTCCTCCTATCGACACACTCGGCTCCGACACATACAGCAGCAAGTCGTCGGCATATAAGGACACCCTATGCTCTATCCCCCCCGCCCCGCACTATTCCTTTCCATGCTCCCGAACTTCTCAATGCGATGGCCAACGGCTCAATCGCAAGTGCAAACAGCAGGGGGGACATAGGACATCCCTGTCTCATCCCACGGTGGAGAGAAAAGTATCTCAAACTGATATTATTTGTGCGGACACTCGCCTTCGGTTCCTTATATAATAGCTTTACCCAGTTCACAAACCTTGGTCCAATCCCAAACCGCTCCAGCACTGCCATCAGGTACCCCCATTCTACCCGATCAAACGCCTTCTCGGCGGCCAATGCCACAACTACCTCTGTTTCCTTTCTTTCCGCCGGTGCCATAACAACGTTCAAAACCCTCCTAATGTTCGAAAACAGCTGCCTCCCTTTCATGAACCCCGTCTGATCCTCTCCTATCACCTTCGGAAGGCACTCCTCCAGCCTACCCGCCAGTACTTTCGCCAACACTTTTACGTCCACATTCAGAACTGATATGGGGCGATACGACCCACACTCCGTCGGATTCTTTATAGTAACAGGGAAATCGATGCCTGCCCCAAGGTTTGCGGCAACACCCCCTTCCCTATCGCCTCCTCAAACATCCCCACCATCAGGGGTGCCAACCTATCCTTAAATTTTTTATAATATTCCACCGGAAACCCATCCGGCCCTGCCACCTTCCCCGACTGCATCCTCCCAATCGCATCCTTTATCACCTGCTCCACTATTGCTCCTTCTAATGTAGCCCTGTCCCCCTCCCCTAGCCTCGGGTACTCCAACCCATCTAGAAATTCCTGCATCTCACAGTCTCCCCCGAGTGGCTCTGACTTGTACAACCTCTCATAAAACTCCTCAAAAACCTTGTTAATCAGCACTGGGACCACCACCAACTTCCCTGCCCTATCCTTCACCTGAAGAATTTCCCTTGCCGCTGCCTCCCTCCGGAGATGACCTACTAACATACTTAACATGGCCTTATCTCCATGTTCATAAACTGCACCCCTTGCTCACCTGAGTTGGCGCACCGCCTTCCTGGTGGACAGTCGGTCAAAGCTCGCCTGTAGTTCCTTCCTCTTTTCCAGCGTCGCTGGGTCCCCATCCTCTGCATACCTCCTATCTACCTCCAACATCTCATCTATTACCCTCTGCCGCTCCAACCTCTCCTCTTTATCCACCCTGGCCTTAAACAAAATTACCTCAACTCTCACCACCGCCTTTAGAGCCTCCCAGACGACTGCCTTCGACACCTCCCCGTACAATTGAAACCTACATATTCCTTAATTACCTTTTCAATTTTCTCACAGAATACTTGGTTCCCCAAAAGCCCCACATCCAGTTTCCACCCCGGCCTCTGCGCTGCCCCCTTCTCTAGCACCATATCCACCCAATGTGGAGCGTGATCCGACACTGCAATTGCAGAGTATTCTGACCCCTTGACTCCAGCCAGCAAAGCCTTCCCCACCACAAAATGTCGATCCGTGAGTATACCTTATGGACCGCTGAGAAAAACGAATACTCCCGTTCCCTTGGGTGCAGGAACCTCCAAGGGTCCACCCCTCCCATTTCCACCATTAGCCCAACCAGCGCCTTCGCCCCCCCCTGATGGGACCAGCGAGCGCGGCCATGATCTGTCCAACCTTGGCTCCTGCACCAAGTTCCAGTCCCCTCCACAATCAGCTCATGCGTGTCCAAGTCGGGAATAGCCCAAAACACCTTCCTCGTGAATCCCACATCGTCCCAATTGGGACCGTATACACTTAACAGCGCCACTAATCTCCCCTCCAGTGCCCCTGTCACAATCACATATCTACCCCCCTGATCTGCCACCACCTTCTCCATCTGGAAGCGTACCCCTTTGCTGACCAGCGCCGCTACCCCTCGAGCCCTTCCATCAAATACGAAGTGAAACACTTGGCTAACCCAGCCCTTTTTAAGTCTCACCTGGTCCTTCACCCTCAAGTGAGTCTCCTGCAACATTGCTACATCGGCTTTCAAACTTTTAAGATGTGCAAGCACCCTTGACCTCTTGACCTGACCTCTTAACCCTCTCACGTTCCACGTGATTATCCTTTTTGGGGGTCTCTCACTCCCCCAACCTTTCTTATCCACCATCACCATACCACCGGGATCTGCCCCATAAGCCTGACCCACCCCTGTCCATTGTTAACATCGAACCCCTTCCCCCCCTCCCAAGAACCCCCCCTACAAAAACATCCCCCAACATCCATCCCTCCACCCCCTCTTGCTCGCCACGTAGGCCCATTGAAGCCTGCTATCCAGGCTCCAACGTCCGCAGTCCTCCTCTCACCTCACTCCCGTTCACTAACTGACTTTAGTTAGCTAGCGCGGGTGGCTCCCCCCGCCAAGACCTCTCGCCCCCTTCCGCCCAGTCCCAGAGAAAGAAACACCAAAACAAACCCAACAATCCAACCCCTACAATTCACTAACATAACATTTAACCGTCGCAACACAGAACGCCATTAACTTGAACTCTGTAACAATGCAAAGAAAAGTAAATTTCAATACAAATCAGTAAAAAGAAAGTTGTCACATTTGTACATTTTCCAGCCGCTCAAACATAGTGCTGTTAATGTTTTAATAGCAATGACCAGTTTCTAGCTTCTGGTTAATAGTTTTTTTTAACTGTCTGCTCTCAACTGCTGCTGATCTTTTTAAATATAATTAAAACTTCAAACAAATTAATATTCACAACAATTTTCAATGCAGCCAATATAAATATAGCTTGTGATAAACAAAAATAAGAAGTTGCCTTTAATCAGATCCATTCATTCACTGACAGATTATTTTCAGGATAGATTAGGAGAACAGTTTAAACTCAAAAAAAGGAACACCATTTAGAAAGCACACAAAGTTCTGTACCTTTTCAAAGAGTGGATTTGCAATGATGAGATTAAATGAACTGCTTTGCAGCTAGACTGGATCCATGCCCTTTTCAATTTTCATTCAATTTTAAAAGCATCCTGTTTTATATGAAGCATTTCCCATGGTAGATTGAATTTACATTTGGTGAAAAATTCCTGCATTTTGATTTGCTATTGTCACATATTTTAGAATTTGCTTTTCGGAAGTGATCCTGACTTACCCTGTAAAATGGTTACTGAGTCGGTCCTAATTAAGGCTCTTGTGCAACTTTGGGCTGATGTGAGCGACATGCTTTTGAAAGGTCAGGTGCTTTAAAATATGCAACAGTGCTTCTTTCAGCAGCAATTCAGAATTCTCAGCTTTGTCACAAGTGGTTTGAAAGGGAAACCATTATTAAAGTTGGCAACGCCCGGTACAATTACATGAAACATTTTGAAAATCTAGTAACATTCACGTTTTTGCATGTTGCCTGGGTGTAATTTGTAATCAGATGTGCTTGTGTGCACCCTTCTGTACTTCGAGCATGTCAACTAAATCCCTTGTGCTTAGATTCTTGAAGTAAAAGATTCTGGCATTAATTTCAGTGAATACACACTCTGTCTGGTTAATGTGTGCCTACCATTTCATTTTTATTCCGATTGCACAAATGTGTTTTGTTCAAGTTGAAGAGTAGTAATTAAACCTCTGGCGCCATGCCCTGGATCTGCTGAGTTGGTTATATCCAAAATCACTGTCCGAACTAAAATTAAATAGCCATACTGACGATCATGAGAACAGTTTGACACATATGTCAGATTTACGGTTTGGAATTTATCCTTTCCTATAGCTATATCTATATATACATTGTGATTGCTGTGACAATGAAGGTACGATATCTACCCATTCACACTTGTATTTAAAATTGATAAAGTATTGCATGGTTCTCATCTGAGAAGGTATTTGTTGTTTTTTGGCTGTAGAACTTGAGTTTTCTGAAATTAGTTATTTTACATCTTAGGTGATTTCTATGGGTTAGGGTAACAGTGCAACTCTCTTCATTTGTACACAAAATGGACATCTTAATCTCCTAGACAGACAGTTTTTGACGACTACCCTGTGTCGGTACAGTTATTTCTTCTACTTCACTTCCATCACAAAAAATAAAGAAGTGAGGTTGTGAACCACAACAGCATATCAGGAATATGTTTTTACAGAAGTGTTATTTCTTAACACTTGCCCACCCAAGCACGTGGGAACTCTATCCAACGAGCAAGAGAATAATATCTTTTGAGCTTTATTTCAACATATTGAAGAAGAAATCTCATACACACAGAAAACAAGGCAAATTGTTTGCTTTGCACCTGCAACTTTTTTGCCGTTTTAAAAAAAATTTAGTGTACCCAATTCATTTTTTCCAATTAAGGGGCAATTTTAGGGTGTTCAATCCACCTAACCTGCACATCTTTGGGTTGTGGGGGTGAAACCCACGCAAACACGGGGAGAATGTGCAAACTCCACACGGACAGTGACCCAGAGCCAGGATCGAACCTGGGACCTCGGCGCCGTGAGACTGCAGTGCTACCCACTGCGCCACCGTGCTGCCCTCTTTTTGCCGTTTAATCACTCCTGCCCTCCAGCTGATCACAGATCTTCCCCTTTGTTCCTTTCCAGCCCCCGCCCCCACTCCACCCCTCCTCTTTTACATGTCTCTATTTGATTCAAAGTTGTTTATCTATTACATCTTCCAGATCTAATGAACAATTATCAGCCTGAAAGATTGGGGTTTTTTTTTCACCTGTTTGTCTGACACAACTACTCTCTGGAATCAGGGGCGTCATTCTCCGCCAGCGGGAGTCTCCGTTCTGCCGGCGCCCGGGGATTTCCCGACGGCGTGGGGCTGCCCCACAATGGGAAACCCCATTGACCGGCCGGTGTTACGGAGACTCTCGCCGGCCAGTCGGCGCAGAAATGTGGCGGGGCGGGTCGGAGAATTTCGCCCCAGATTTGTAGTTCAAATCAATTAAATAATTTGTCTGTGTTACTCAAATTTTACCAGTTTTAAATTCAAGTGCTCTGCAGGAGCTGTGGGGGAACCTGGGAGCCCGAGGGAGATGAGAATGGCCGGATTCAGCGGGTAAGTAAGTGCCTTTCCCACATTGTTTTTGGTTCATGAGGAGTAGGAGGACTTTCCCTCAAACTAATCTGTTTCCTTATCTGTGAGTGGATTTGTATTCCCATACCCTCTTCCCTCCACCTCACCAGAGTCATATCTGGTCTCTGATATTGTTTTCCTCTGAATTATGGAAATCAGTGATCTCAGGCTGGTATTGTAATCATTTTCGTAATGTCCCAGTTATTTCAAAATTTCTGATTCAACAAACTGAGGACAAAATCTGTTTCCTGTGAAAAGTAGCAATCAAGGTGATTCACTTTTAAATGAGTCACATTCTCTTGTATCCTCCCCGGCCTTCATGATCCTTTCTCCCTCCCTCTCTCCCTCCAGTTTACACCCTTCCTGTGGCCTGGTAACACAGGTCTTCATGTATAACTATCGGCCTCTCATTCTGGCTGCACACAGATTAACACTGCATGTATGAAAAGATTTGATAATTTAAAAAAAAAATGGGATGCAGATGTTGCTGGCAAAGCCAGCATGCCCATCCCAAGTTGTCCTTGAGAAGGTAGTGGTGAGCTTCCTTTTTGAACTGCTGCATTCCATGTGGTGTAGGTACACCCACAGAGCTGTCAGGGAAGGAATTCCAGCATTTAGACCCAGTGATGGTGATGACATATTTCCAAATCAGGATGGTAAGTAGCTTGGAAGGGAACCTCCAGGTGGTGCTGTTCTTTGTTAATTGTTGCCTTTGTTCTTCTAAGTGGCAGAGGTTTCAGGTTTGGAAGGTTTTGTTGAAAGAGCTTTAGAAAATTGCCACAGTGCACCTTACAGATGGTACACATGGTCCTCTGGTCATGGAAAAAGTGAATGCTTAAGTTGATTGATTGGGCCTGATCAGGTGGGCAGTTTGGTCCTGGATGGTGACAAGCTTCTTGAGTGTTATTGGAGCTGCACTCATCCAGGCAAGTAGAGAGGGTATTCATCATATTCGGGATTTGTGCCTTGTAGATGATGGGAAGGCTTTGAGGAGTTAGGATGCAAGTTATTCACCACAGAATGACCTGTGCTTGTGGCCAGAGTATTTTCTTGGTTGGTCCAGTTCAATGTCTTATCAATTTTAACGTTCAGGATGTTGATAGTAGGGGATTCCGCAGTAGTAATGCTGTTGAGTGTTAATGGGAGATGATTGGATTCTTTCTTGTAAGGTGAATGGACATTGCCTGCGACATTGTCCTCAGTGGCAGGAATGTTTCTCAGCCTAAAGGTGAATATTATCCAGGTCTTGATGAATGTAGAGACAAACTGCTTCATAATCTGAGAAGTTGTGAATGGTACTGAACATTGCGCAATCACCAGTAAACTGCCCCACTTTGGTAGTATGTATTGGGGGTCATGTGGGACTGGAAGCCCTAATGTCATTGGCTGACAGATCCCGGGTCCTGGTTGGCCGTTGACCTCTAGCTCCGCCCTGAAGGCGGAGTATAAGAAGCCGGAGTCTTCCCCCGCAGGCCAGTTTACTATCGAGCTGCGGGGAAACAGACACGCTTAATAAAGTCTCATCGACTTCACTCTATTCGTCTCACGGAGTCTTTGTGCGCTACAATTTATTAAGCGTGTCTGTTCCCCCGCAGCTCGATAGGCTACACCCACTTATGCTTCTACTTTAATCGGGTCGGCATCACAAATTCCTTATTTTGGAGGGAAAGCCATTGACAAAAGAGTTGAGCCCAGAATATTAATTCACAAAATGATTATATGTCTTTCAAGACCTGCTTAGTATGTCACTGAATTGTTTTTAATTTGTTCTCCAAATGGTGACAATGAACAACTAATTGCTCGGGTGAAAAAAAGAATAAAGACTTGTTTGTATCTAGTCCTTTACACAACTTCGGGATATCCCAAAGCACTTTACAAACAATGAAATACTTTTGAAGTTTAATCACTGTCGTGAGGTAGGAGATTCAGCAGACGATTCTGTGCACAGCAATCTGCGCACAGAGCAGATGGACAGGTTGTCTCTCCTTTAGTGATGTTGATGGAGGGATAAAGATTAATCAGGACACTGGAGATCTTTTATGCCTAATTGAGAGGACAGATGGGGCATCAGTTTAATGCCACATCCAAAATACAGCATCTCTGACAACGCAGCACTTGCTCAATATGGCACTCATTATCGGCCTAAATTTTTATGTTTAAATCTTTGGAATGGGACTTGAACCCAAAACTTTACAACTCAGAGGCAAGGGTGCTAGCAACTGAGCCACGGCTGACACTAGATGTTGCCACCTAGGATTGCTAACTCTGCATTCCTGGAAGTTTAATCACGTGATATTTGATCACCAGTATCACTAAGAGATCAGTAAAATAGTCTGTTGTTGTTTGCCTGAGGTGCAGAGTGGTAAAGTTTAGCTTTTACCCAGGCTGCAAGCAGCACTGACCAGGAGAGCACACCTCAATTCTGTGAACATCTGGACAATCACAAGGGGTGACAAGCTCATTTATTAGCCTTCTCTTGTTGCCCTGAGAAAATTACAGCGGGCCACCTTTAAGCAGTTTTGGAGATCAGTGTGACTTGATAGGTTATTTCAGAGGACATTAAGACTCAACTGCATATTTTAAATTAGAGTCACATGTAGGCCAGGCTAGGAGTTGGAAGTTCCCTTCCCTGAAGGATACGGGTGAACCACTCGTTTTTCTTCACAGCAGTCCAGCAACTCTCATGGTTATTTGTTCAGTAATAAATTACAAAAGACCTGGGCTGGAATTCTGTGCTCATTGCATTTCGCTTTCCCCGCCAGCAGCGCAGCCCCACCAGCGGGTTTTGCAGCGGAGTGGGGTGGGTATAATCGGCGGGAAGATAGAATCCCGCTGCCAACAAACGGCCACGTCTGAGAGACACGGGGCTGGCGGATGGGTGAATCCAGACCCTGATTTCTTGAATTCAGTTTCCTAACTTATTTGTCGTGGGATTTGAAGTCCAGACATCTAGATTTCAAAGTTAATATAATAACCACTGCACCAGCAGAATCATTCAAGCTTCAGTTTGTTTGCCTGTTCATAGTCAAGTTAAGGAAGTATACTTGCCAAAGGATTTATTATGCTAATAAATTCTACAGTAATAACTAATATAAATTGTAAAGATTTTCTTTGTGTCAGGTTAACTGCCAAGAAGCTAGAGGAAAAATCGCCAGAAACTCCCCAGGGGTTCTACTGATTTCCTGTCCTCTCATCCATAAAATTTCAGTCATTTTTTAATGTGCTCCTTTCTCCAAAATTGATTCATATTTATTTTTTTTTTAAAGCTATTATTGTTAATGTTTAATGACAATGGTCAATGTACTGTGACCAAAATTGATATAAAAAATGCCAGCAATCCTTTTGACACCAATCTGTTTTGTTACCAAAGCTGAGCAAAGTGCTGAGAAGCAACCAAGCACTGATGTTGCCATTCAAGAAAGAGTAAGGTAGGTTTTCGACTCGAAGGCTGATGGCCTCAGCAGGCAGGAACTGGAGAAAAATCTAACTTTAGAGTTCCTTGTCTTTCAGTGTCCACAGTCCTTTAGTTTTCCCAGCAGAAGCATGCATTACCACAAAATTATGTTTAAAAAAAAAGGCTTACAAAGGCAATATAATTATCTTTCCACAGAAAAAAAGGATCAAGGTTTTTTCAAAAGGAGGAATTTCTTCTTGCAACGGGGCAGCACGGTAGCACAGTTATTAGTACTGTGGCTTCACAGCGCCAGGGTCCTAGGTTCAATTCCCCGCTGGGTCACTGTCTGTGCGGAGTCTGCACATTCTCCCCGTGTCTGCGTGGGTTTCCTCCGGGTGCTCCGGTTTCCTCCCACAGTCCACACTCGTGCAGGTTAGGTGGATTGGCCATGTTAAATTGCCCTTAGACAGATTTGTGATGTACCAGGCAGTCGAGGATTATGGGGGGCAGACAGGAAAGTGGATCAGCCTTTGGATCAGCCATGATCTTTGTGAGTGGAGGAGTTGGCTTGATGAGTTCAATGGTCTTCTCCTGCTCTTATGTGCCATATTCATATACGTTGCCACCTTGGATTCAGTTTCTAAATTCTCTGTTAGTTTAAGCACACAAATCAGCTGGCAGTCAACAAATAGTAGATATACTGACAATATTTAGTGCAACACATATCTTCATAGTAAACAAACACAGATAGGAATTACTCAGCAGGTCATCTGTGGATGGAGTAACAGAGGTGACGTTCCAGCTATTAATGAAGTGATTTAAGTGATGTCAAAAGTATTTCAAGTTATGTCAAATGCAAAAATACCAAACTCTCCAAAGGATGGGATTGCTTTTAATTCTCACTGCACATTGGATTAGAAGGATTTTCAATTTTGTAGAGTTCCTTGTATTATTTTTGGGAGGAGGTGGTGTGCAGTGATATGTAGCAGCATTTTAAAGGTGATGGATGAATGAATAAAAATGCTTTGGTTGCTAATATATCTTCTAATAACTGTCCCAGCTATTCCTGTGGTCGTGAGCAAGACAATTACAGATGTCCACTGACAGAGAGTTTCTAATTTCAGATGATGACCATTCACAGATTTTCTCTTCATTCTGGCATTCATTCTGAGTAAGTGTTCCACTTGCTTTGAAGGGTAGAAAGTATTTTGGGAAACCCGACTTGGTGAAGTGACGAATCTGTTGTATCTTGCGCAAAGCCTCTCGTGATATTTGCAATGCTCGAAACAGTCGCCGGATTAACATATTTTTTTGAATAAATATTTTTATTCTCTTCCTTTTTCACATTTTCAGCAACATTTACACAACAGATAATCAACAATAACAACAAATACAATGGCAATCCCCCAGCCTGGATTAACATATTTAAGTGAGCCATTAGGCTCCCAGACCATTAGAAACCCCTGGGTGGTTGGGCTCTGGGCAGAGTGGTTTCCTAACATCCTGCTGACAGCCAGACACCTTGGCACTGCCGTCCTGGCAATGCCACCTTGGCACCTGGCAATGCAACTGAGGCATTTCCAAGGTGCCCTGGTGGCATTGCCAGGCAGGCAGAAGCACATCTAGGGTACCAGGCTAGCAGTGCGAGGGATCAGCCCCCGTGGAGCCTTGCCCTTAAGCGGTGGGGTGAGGGAGGACTTGAGGATCCCATAAGAGGTACGCCGTTGCAGTGGGAAGGTCTGAAGGCAGCATTGAGGTGACTGAGGTGGGCCAAACGATCGGGGTGTCATTTAAAATACTCTTCGTGCGGGACTTCCGGTGACGGCGGGCGGGAGGCGGCCGCACAATGGAGAGCCCCCGCTCGGGAACGGCAATTTTGGGGCTTTAAGCCCGGTCCCAGGGTCCGCGGAGGCGGCAGAAGAAGGGAGGAGGCACGGAGGAGGCACTGAGAAGGCACAGGAGGGAAAAAACCCCAAAGAAAAATGTCGAGGGTGAGCAGAAAAGCGGCCGAAAAAAAACCAGCTGAAGGTTCGTCGGGGAGTGGAAAGGTCACCGCGGGGTCACCAAGCAAAATGGAGGCTGGAGCATCAGGGAAGGCCGCACTGCTTACGGCTGAAGAAATAACCAAGGTGATGGCTGCGGATTTTGAAAAGCAGTTGGCGCAGATTGCGAAATGCATGGAGACGGTGAGGAAGGAGATGAGGGAGGCTTTGAGTGTGCTGGTGGAGGAGGCGGTTTCCCCGGTGAGGACGGAGGTGGCGAGCGCAGTGACGGAGGTGCGAGAGCAAGGGGAGGCGCTGAAGGAAGTGAAGGAGACGTTATTGCAGCACGGTGATCAACTTGCTTCGATGGGGAAAGAGATGCGGAAGGTGATGGATACTAACAAAGATCTGCGAGGAAAAATGGAAGACCTGGAAAATAGATCCAGGCGACAGAACTTGAGGATTGTGGGGCTGCCCGAAGGAGTTGAAGGACCGAAGCCGACTGAGTATTTTGCCGCGATGCTGGCAAAACTACTGGGGGAGGGGGAGGACCCCTCAAATATGAACTGGATCGGGCTCATCGGTCGTGGAGGCCTGTACCAAAGGCGAGTGAGCAGCCAAGGGCAGTGACTCTGTGCTTCCGTAAGTACAGGGTGAAGGAGGAGGTCCTGAGCTGGGCCAAGCAGAAGCGGGTGGTGCAGTGGGCTGGAGCTGGTATTTGTGTATACCAGGAATTTACGGTGGAGCTGGCAAGGAGGCGGGCTGCCTTCAACCGGGTGAAGAGGGCACTGTACATTAGCAAGGTGCGGTGCGGCATTGTATATCCAGCGAAGCTGAGGGTGACTTACAAGCTCAGGGACTTTTATTTTGGAACGGCGGAAGCAGCGGAGGAGTTTGCGAAAGCAGAAGGGCAGAACTGACAAACTGAGGAATGGCCATGTGCCGATGTAACCTCATGACTGTATTTTCTTCTTTTTTGTATCACTGCGCGCGGGTGTAGAGATTAAAGGAGCCAAGGTGGTATATATTTAGACGAGGGAAGGGACGGGACTTTCACTCGAAATGAGAGTTCTTTGGGGTGTAGGTGGATAGGCGGGGTTTGTGTGCTAAAAGTGGATCTTTGGGCTTTCCTGGGGCCGGCCAAGTGGGAAAGGGACCTGGGCGGGGGCCTCCACGCTGGCCGGTGTGTGCCGGCCAGTGAACGGGAGTGAGGTGGGGGAGGGGCTGCGGCCATCGGAGCCTGGCAGAACAGGGTCCGAGTGGTCTAGCCGGGGTGGAAAGTTGGGGGGGAAGGAACCGAGGGTAGGGGGGAGGTGTTTTACAAGAGGCAGTGGACGGGAGGAGCTGGAGGCCTGGGGTGGGGGGGTGGGGAGCTGTGTAAGATTAAGGGTGACTACGGGTAATCCCTGATTTATTTTTGTCATTTGTTTATGTAAACATGCGGGTTGAGGTTTGGGGGTTGGTGGGTAGATGGGATCGTTGTTGTTATTATGGGGACTGACACATCTTGCTGATTATTGTTTATTGTTGATGGATGTAAATGTGGGAGAAAATGTGAAAATGGAGGAGAATTTAAAAAAAAAATGTTTTAATTAAAAAATACTCTTCGTGCATGAGGCATTGCTCGCCGAGGCCAAAAGAAACTGCAAAGTGTTGTTAAATAGCGGTGTCTTTGCCTATGGCACTGAATACCCGGGTTCAATCCCTAGGTCACTGTCCGTGTGGAGTTTGCACATACCCCCCGGGTCTGTGTGGGTTTTACCCCTGTTGTGTTATGTTACCTCAAGCTGCTACTTGATGTAGGCTCTGCTGAAAGATGCTCCAGACTCGGAGATAAGTTTAACGTATTTATTGAACGATTAACAATGCTCTTAAATGAGTTTGACACTCTACTAATCTGCCTCTAGTAACTCAGTCTACTCTGCTAACTATACAAGCTTGCTCTCGACCATGTGCTAGGGTGTGATGTTGCTGATAATCAACCCTGTCCTGCTCTCTTGGTTTCTGCCAGTGGAAGAGGCAGAGCCTGTGTGCCTTGTCCTTTGTATGTGGGTCGTGTAGTGCCCCCTTGTGGTAATGCCACTTCTGGGTGCCCTGATTACCCATTGGTTGTGTCCTGTTCTAATGACCCATTGGTTGCGTGTCTGCATATCATGACATCTCTGGTGCTCCTTCTAGTGATTACTTAGTTGTGGTGTATTTACATTAACCCCTTGTGTATATACAGTGATGCATATCACTACAACCCCCACAACCCAAAGATGTGCAGGTTAAGTGAATTGGCCACGCTAAATTGCCCCTTGATTGGAAAAAACTTATTGGGTACTCTAATTTACAGTGACTTCATTGCGGTGTTAATGTAAGCGTACTTGTGACAATAAAGATTATTTTTTTTAAAAATAGCGGTGCCTTTCTTGGCACTGCAGTCGCCGAGAAACATCAACTAAACGTGCCCAAAACGAGACTCTGTTTCTGTCCTATTAATCGCACCCATTGTTGACCACAACATTGTTTCTTCCAATTCCTTCAAACAAAGAAACAAGAAAATATTTTGTTACAGCCAGGTCCAGAGGGGTAAAAAAAATCTCCTCTTTTCCACTCCTGAGTTTGGTTAGATTTTTTTTTAAGTTTCACTTCTTTCAATCGCATATATACTTAACCATATGTAAAGCTACATGAAATAAGTCAGCCAGATGTCTTGAATTAACATGTAAGGAGTTAGCTTTATTGTTTAAAAACTCACTTACATAAAGGTATAAGACTTATTTAAAAAGGTAAAAACACACCCCTAATCCCGCAACATATGCATACACATACGTACACATACTGGCATGCAAAAACAGAACAAGTTACAGCGTGGAGGGCAGCATGGTGGCGCAATGATAGCACTGCAGTCTCACGGCACCGAGGTCCCAAGTTCGATCCCGGCTCTGGGTCACTGTCCGTGTGGGGTTTGCACATTCTCCCCGTGTTTGCATGGGTTTCGCCCCCACAACCCAAACATGTGCAAGGTAGGTGGATTGAACACGCTAAATTGCCCCTTAATTGGAAAAAATTAATTGTGCACTCTAAATTTGTAAAAGAAAAGTTACAGCGGGGAGGAAGTGGAATTGATAGAAGTTAAAGCTCAAAAGAAAAAAACGTAACTAATGTTCTGATTTTCCTTGTGTGACCTCGAAATCACCCTCCCATAGTGCATTTCGGCTGGGGGAAAGTCAGGGTTAATTTTGGGGACCTCGGAGATTGAGACGCCATTTAAAATTGTGGCACTCCCCACTGTACAAAATGGGCTTTTTGCGGCCTTGGCCGCATGTTCCCCGTTCAGGCCCGTTATACAACGCAAGTCGCATTGAATAGCCATGTGTTTCTCGGCAATGCGAGCAGCGGGAAACACGTGGCTAAATGCGCTGGCTCGGGCACTTTGTTCCCTTTTGGGAGAATCGCGCCCAGTATCTTTAGAGTTCTAGCTGTTTCTTTTCCTTTTTAAAAACAATCTACGGCATTGCACCAGCTGATGAATCTAATGATTACGTAACCCACATTACACACAAAACGCAGTTGTGCCTATATCCTAATATTCATATTTGGAAATCTTAAGCAGGTTTGCTATATTTCTTAAAGGCAGGCATGTCACGCATAATTGAAATGATAGTGAATGTGCTACCAACATGTCAGATGAAGCACATGCATGTAAAATCCATAGAATCCCAACTAACCTGCACATCTTTGATCACTAAGGGGCAATTAACATGGCCAATCCACCTAACCTGGACACCTTTGGACTGTGGGAGGAAATCAGAGCACCCGGAGGAAACCTATGCAGGAACTGGGAGAATGTGTAGACTCTACACAGATATCCAATGCTGGAAGCGAACCCAGGACCCTGGTGCTGTGAGAAAACAGTGCTAACCATTGATTCCTCTGGCCATCGGGTTAGGAACCAGAAACGAAAAACCCAATTTTAACAAGATTACAGTAGGTGGGGTTAAAGTGAAAAGAAAACCCTCTCTGACCTTGACAGCGTGTGTTCTGAGCATTTTTAATTCCTGAGCCTCAACTGCATGTCCCGACTAGTTGGCACGCACAAAACAATTTTTTTGTTTCACTGATTTTGGTTTCCTTTTGTCCTTTGGGAAAGACTAAAATCACCCTGTTAAAGACCAGTACAAGCTTATGGTCTTATCTATTCATAAATTAAAAATTGGAATCCCATTTGATGGTATAAATGTTTCAAAATGTCAAGCTCAAACTAGGATGCTGTATTTTAATAGCTAAATGAGCCCTTAAAGATGTTGGATGACTTTGAAAATTTGATTAAAATGGAATATTTTATGTCCGGCAAATTACCTAGTTTAATCCAATGTTTTGAAAGTCTTTTTGCTCTTCTCTGTTAAAAAGAAATAATATTATTGCACTTCCACTGGGTTCTAATTGGATTCCCACAGTCATGAGAGGGTTGTTAAGAAGGCATACGGTGTGTTAGCTTTTATTGATAGAGGGATTGAGTTTCGTAGCCATGAGGTCATGTTGCAGCTGTACAAAACTCTGGTGCGGCCGCATTTGGAGTATTGCATGCAATTCTGGTCACCGCATTATAGGAAGGATGTGGAAGCATTGGAAAGGGTGCAGAGGAGATTTACCAGAATGTTGCCTGGTATGGAGGGAAGATCTTATGAGGAAAGGCTGAGGGACTTGAGGCTGTTTTCGTCAGAGAGAAGAAGGTTAAGAGGTGACTTAATTGAGGCATACAAGATGATCAGAGGTTTGGATAGGGTGGACAGTGAGAGCCTTTTTCCTCGGATGGTGATGTCCAGCACGAGGGGAAGTAGCTTTAAATTGAGGGGAGATAGATATAGGACAGATGTCAGAGGTAGGTTCTTTACTCAGAGAGTAGTAAGGGCGTGGAATGCCCTGCCTGCTACAGTAGTGGACTTGCCAACACTAAGGGTATTCAAATGGTCATTGGATAGACATATGGACGATAAGGGAATAGTGTAGATGGGCTTTAGAGTGGTTTCACAGGTCGGTGCAACATCGAAGGCCGAAGGGCCTGTACTGCGCTGTAATGTTCTATGTTCTATGTACTGTAAGAACCAGAGTGCTTAGGGAGTTCGGGACATAAAGCAATGTCCTCCCCAAAAGTATCAATCAAGGGTTTGGCCTGATGTATGGTAGAGTATGATTTGTATCTCATAAAAGGACTGAGCATCTCATTCTGGCCCTTCATCTATTATATTTTTAATCATTGGTTAAATATTGTCTGTATTTTTACTGGATTAAAGTAAACATTAGTCCACTGTAGTCCAAGGTAAACTTTGTGAGGCTCTATTCTTGATGTGGTGAGTACGGGAGGTCACTGCACTCATGTTTGCCTTGCTACCAATTTTAAAGTTAACAAAGTGAATGACCGGATAACTTAGAGATAATTCCGGGAGCGCCAACAATTGGCATATTGACTTCCCAAATCTTTGTTTCCTGAACCAGTCCAGCTGTGCACTCCACTGGAAGTTGAGTTTCACAAAACGTGTCTTCCTATTGATTTGTGCAGTAGCTCCAGTGCAGATTTAGTGTAATCATCCTTTTAGGAATATTTACAAATTGTTCTCCCCAACGCATTTTAATGAGAAAAAAAGCAACTAGTTATGTAAAATGGCCAATATCATGTTTTGTTTGCTTTCATTATATGATGTGTTTTTACACATTAAGCTGCATGTGTATACTTTGAAATATTGGAAAAAACACCAAATAATGTGCCAAAGAACAAATCCAGTCTATCTTTGCAGCATTCTAACGTCTAAAATTGCCAGTCCGCCACTGTCGTGAGCTTTGCAATGTATGTTGAAATGCATAGTCTGTGTTACATAAGTAATATTTTGCCTACATAACAGACCTACCCATTCATTACCTCTGTGCTCATTGAGCATCATTTCCTCCAGTTCGAGCAACACTTCAAATTTAAAGTATTTATCTTTGTTTTCAAATCTTTCCATGGTCTCACCTCTCCACATCTCTGCAATCCCCTCGAACTATCCCCTCGAATGTTCCATTCCTCCAATTCTGGCCTCTTCTGCATCACGATTTTCCTTCCGTTCATCATTGATGATTGTTAGCGGGAGAGGATCTCAAAGAAATCACTCAACACCCAGGGCTACTGGTCCTCAGATCAAACGGTTTATTTCGCCGGTGGGAGATGGCGTCTGTTAAAGTCCCAGACCGTCTCCCCACTGAGCAAAGGAAAACATCCATTCTTATACATTTTCCAAAACTGCTACAGAACCCATTTCGGCTGGACCATGGGCGAAATTCTCCCCCAACGGCGCGATGTCCGCCGACTGGCGCCAAAGACGGCGCCAATCAGACGGGCATCGCGCCGGCCCAAAGGTGCGGAATGCTCCGCATCTTTGGCGACCTAGCCCCAACATTGAGGGGCTAGGCCGACGCCGGAGGGATTTCCGCCCCGCCAGCTGGCGGAAATGGCGTTTGTTTCCCCGCCAGCTGGCGCGGAAATGCGGCGCATGCGCGGGAGCGACAGCAGCCGCTGACAGTTTCCCGGCGCATGCGCGGGAGCGTCAGCGGCCGCTGAAAGTTTCCCGCGCATGCGCAGTGGGGAGAGTCTCTTCTGCCTCCGCCATGGTGGAGGCCGTAGCGGAGGCGGAAGGGAAAGAGTGCCCCCACGGCACAGGCCCGCCTGCGGATCAGTGGGCCCCGATTGTGGGCCAGGCCACCGTGGGGGCACCCCCCGGGGTCAGATCGCCCCGCGCCCCCCCAGGACCCCGGAGCCCGCCCACGCCGCCTGGTCCCGCCGGTAAATACCAGGTTTGATTTACGCCAGCGGGACAGGCAATTTCTGGACGGGACTTCGGCCCATTCGGGCCGGAGAATCCAGCGGGGGGTCCCGCCAACCGGCGCGGCCCGATTCCCGCCCCCGCCCAATCTCCGGTACCGGAGACTTCGGCGGGGGCGGGATTCACGGCGGCCAACGGCCATTCTCCGACCCGGCAGGGGGTCGGAGAATGACGCCCCATGTCCAATAATATTGGTTATAGATTACATACATTAGTTATATATCCAATTAAATTTGACATTACGTAAAGTGGGTTAGTATCTCGCCAGCCCCTAACTTCATGAAGAAGTCACTCATACTAACTGTAGAAATTATCTTTCCTGCCTGCAACTTGAGACCGGTGAGGATACTTAATGTTCTTTGTCCTGTGGAGCTGTTATCACTCGCTGATGAAGTACTCCCTAGAAACTCCCATGTCTGTTTCCATCATTCTTGTCCCCCTGACTAACTCTGCTGTCTGTAATTAAATGATATTATTTTAACCAGTTTGTAACTTAACCCAGCTAATGGTTGTTCAGGAATGTGGGTAGTTCAGCTAAAAGCCATTTTGTGTCTTTAGTATTGCTAGCTCAGCTAACAGTCATTTTGTGTCCTTTCTGATATTAGTAATTCTTAGGTTATAAAATCACATGCATTGTTTATACACTATCTATTCCTACAAATTGCCTCTTACACAGGCATCTAAGCCAGTGGGTACCTTTTGTCTAAAAATCTTCTTCTAAATCTGACTTCAACAATGACCATGGGCAAAATTATCCGGATACGGCGCGATGTCCGCCGACTGGCGCCCAAAATGGCGCAAATTAGATGGGCATCGCGCCGCCCCAAAGGTGCGGAATGCTCCGCATCTTTGGGGGCCGAGCCCCAACCTTGAGGGGCTAGGCCCGCTCCGGACGAATTTCCGCTCCGCCAGCTGGCGGGAAAGGCCTTTGGTGCCCGCCAGCTGGCGCGGAAATGACATCTCCGGGCGGCGCATGCGCGGGAGCGTCAGCGGCCGCTGACGGCATTCCCGCGCATGCGCAGTGGAGGGAGTCTCTTCCGCCTCCGCCATGGTGGAGACCGTGGCGGAGGCGGAAGGGAAAGAGTGCCCCCATGGCACAGGCCCGCCCGCGGATCGGTGGGCCCCGATCGCGGGCCAGGCCACCGTGGGGGCACCCCACGGGGCCAGATCGTCCCGCACGCCCCCCAGGACCCCGGAGCCCGCCCGCGCCGCCTTGTCCCGCCGGTAAGGTAGGTGGTTTAATTTACACCGGCGGGACAGGCATTTTAGCGGTGGGAATTCGGCCCATCCGAGCTGGAGAATCGCGTGGGGGGGGCCCGCCAACCGGCACGGCGCAATTCCCGCCCCTGCCGAACCTCCGGCGCCAGAGACTTCAGCAACCGTCGGGGGCGGGATTCACGCCAGCCCCCGGCGATTCTCCGACCCGGCAGGGGGTCGGAGAATCTCGCCCCTGATCTTTGATGTGGAGATGCCATCATTGGACTGGGGTGGGCACAGTAAGAAGTCTTACAGCACCAGGTTAAAGTCCGACGGGTTTGTTTCGAATCACTAGCTTTAGGAGCACAGCTCCTTCATCAGGTGACTCCGTGTGGAGTTTGCACATTCTCCCCTTGTCTGCATGGGTCTCACCCCCACAACCCAAAGATGTGTGGTAGTTGGCCATACTAAATTGCCCCTTAATTGGAAAAAGATAAAAAAGAAGTTCAGCAAACTTCTGGATTTTCGCGAAATAAAGCTGACTCCATAAGGACTTTAAAAACCAAATCCAAACTCCCAATTTGTCCGGCACCATTGCAGCGGCAAGCATCTCATACCACCACCTGCCGCCCTACCCCTACCCCCACCCCCAACCCGGCCAACGTTGTGCCGACTTGTCAAGGATATGTGTTTCAGAGCCCCTCTGAGGATTTATGAGCCATAATCTGGGACATTTTGAAACACATACTTATGCCACTTCCATGTCCATTTCACAGCCTCCCTGCATCCTCTATACCTATTTACCAAGTATTCATTATAGAACCAATGAACGATATAATAGCAATGGCAAATCTGAATTGCACTTTTGTAATCACCTATTTACAAATGTTATTTGAAAAATAACCTTATCAAAGTGTCAATCAAACAGAGCCTTTATAGCTTCAATAGCGAAGCCCTTACCTCACTTGATATATTTAATTTTGTCAGAATAAACATGCAGATATTGAAAGACAGAGTTCAAAGAACGAATAACTTATTACAACTTCATAAAGGTGCCTATCAATCAAGGCAAACATTCCACTACCCCCTGCTGAACAATTAGTGCATCTTGGAACTTTGATAATCGATCATAATGAGGCCATGTGGATAAAATATGCCTGCTCTCTGTTTCTGTTGATGCAGTTCACAGAAGGCCTCATAACATCCACAGTCTGTCTCTGTTGGCACAGTTAACGGATGGGGCAGCACGGTAGTATAGGGGTTAGCACTGTGGCTTCAGATTTCCAGAGCCCCAGGTTCGATTCCTGCTGGGTCACTGTCTGTGCAGAGTCTGCACATTCTCCCCGTGACTGCGTGAGTTTCCTCCGGGTGCTCCGGTTTCCTCCCATAGCCCAAAGAAGTGCAGGTTAGTTCGATTGGCCATGCTGAATTGCCCTTAGTGTCCAAAAAGGGTAGGAGGGGTTATTGGGTTACGGGGATAGGGTGGAAGTGAGGGCTTAAGTGGGTCGGTAGAGACCCGATGGGCCAAATGGCCTCCTTCTACACTGTATGTTCTATGTTCTGTGATCTCACAATGAATGCTTACTAATGGATGAACTCAGCGGCTTTTTTCACAGGTGCGCATGGGGTGTTTTCATTGAGTGATTGGCATCTTTGATGTTTTAATAAGTTATCCCCAGGATGATTCTGAACAATTTTTCACACCTTTTCTAATGTCTTGACATCCCTCCTAAACTGTGATGCTTAGAATTGGACAGGACACTCCAGTTGGGGCTGAACCAGTGTTTTATAAAGGGCCACTATGACTTCCTTGCTTTTGTACTCTGTAATTTTGCATGTGACATTCATGATGTCAAACTATTTAAAATTCAATCTTGATAAAAATGTAGTTTAATTTCCCTTAATCACTCCGTATTGCTTTATACTCTTTCCAGCTAATCTAAAGTAACATTTAGTCATCTTGTAAGGTATTTTATCTGATAGAGTTTTTAAATGACCTTCTGCTCCAGCATTTTCTTTGGCTTAGAGATTCTCCTTCATCTCTGCTGCTGCTGTGGTGTTACTCATTTACGGTTTCTAATTTGTACAGCTGCATTACAACACATTTCACAGCCACTCTGTATCCATTGCTATTTAATTCTAATCTTTTGATAATGATTTGTGTTCATTAAAGTAAAGTATATCCATGCTGGGAAATGGATCATTTTCAGCTTTTACAGTGTTGGCAAAATAATCAAGTATAGTATGGTCTGAGGCCGAATAGGTTTCCCTCCACTCGGCCAAAATGATGCACTTTAACTCAATACTCAGAAGATTAACAAAGATTGCACCAGTGTGAATTCTTCCCTTCCCACATTTAACCACAATTTTGGCATTGTGCAATCTGACAGAACAGACAATGTCAGTCAGTGACTACTTTTGTCTTTGTGCTCTTATGGAATGCATAGACGCTTCTTGAATAAATAATCAATTTTTTCTTACCATTACTCAATCTGTAATTGAGTAGCCAAGAGAGAGGATACAGTGCACAAGACTGCATCAGGTAATTCACGAGCAATTAACTGCGTAGTATGCACATCAACTTTACCATTGCAGAGATTTATTAGAATATTATTCTAAACCCAAATGCTTGGTAATCTTATTTCTAAATTATCTTGCAATTGCAGCTATCTTAAGTATCGGTTTCATTGAAATGGTGAGAGAGGTTGACCAGATGCATCCTGGAGTACTCAACAAACTCTGGAATCCTAGCTGGGAAATATTGCCTATTAAGGAACTGGTGTATTGAGCCACAATTATACCTTTTGTTGGAAGGTTTATTTATCTTTAAAAGGTTGAGTTGAAACCCAGGGGTTTTGAACTGAATACTTGCTCCAAACAGTTGATGAATAGAGAATTAATTTGCACACAGTTCAGCGCTTTGCTTCTATGATAGCAGATTCTTCTCGTAGAGATGTTTTTCTTTTGCTTCCCCAGTAATGTTAATAATTACAAATTACGCTATTCCCTTAAAAACCACAGAAAATATTCTTGATGGCTGACAATAGACATCACAGGTTTCCAAGTCTATGTCAAATTCGAGGAACATGGCAGTGTTTTCATCCCTAAGAACTAATCAGGAACTTCTGGTGTGAATTGCACTTGCAAGGGTATTGGCCGAGAATAGGGGGCGGGATTCTCCCATCCCGCGGCAGAGTGTCCACGCAGTCGTAAACGCCGTCGCGTTTTACGACGGCATGAACGGACCGCTGCCAGGAGTAATTCTGACCCCTACAGGGGGCCAGCACGGCACTTGAGCGGTTTGCGCCGCTCCACCTGCCGATCCCGGCGCTAACTGTGCGCCGCAGGATCCGCGCATGCGCTGTGGCACTGGCGCCAACGCGCATATGCGCAGTGGCGCCGGCACCAACGCGCGCAGGCGCGATGGCCTTCAAGCGCCGGCCCCGACGCAACATGGCGCAGGAGTACAAGGGCCGGAGCGTAGGAAAAGAAGCCGGGGGGCACAGAGACCGGTCTGCCAATCGGTGGGCCCCGTAGATCATTTATGAGGGATTGTGTTTAGTTCTAACTAAGCAAGTCATGGGAAATCTTTAAGGGAGGAGACTGGAGAATACCTTATGCTTGGGATACAGATGATGTAATTAATGGAGGAGCTAGGTCTGTCTGTAGTTTTGCAGTTTGCCATAGGATTTTAAGTTGAACAGAAGCATTTGATAAGACAGAAGGATTTTCAGGTTATTCCTGAAAGGGTCTCTCTCTAAAGTTCTGCACAGATAAATAAGTAACCCTGATTGTTAATTGTATTTATAAGTGGCATTTGAACTGTATTTGGTTGCTTAATTAGTGAGTTAATTTTTTCCCCTTTTATTTAAGAACTGTTTTAACTGTTAATTGTAAAACTATTTATTTGTTGTTAATATGGTTAATTCTGTATTTAAACTAAAGTTTGTTTTACCATAAAAGATAGCTATTGATCAGTGTTATCACTTCTATGGTTTAGTAGTCTTCCCTCACATTCTTACAAATTGCAAATTCTTGGAATTCTCGTACAGGATCATATCACAATCAATATTCAACAACCTATTTGTAACATAATAAAACATGGGAAAAGGTGACTGAAGTTTAAAAGGGGTCATTTTATACAATATATTTTTATGAATGTTTTTCCATTTTTACCAACAAAACAAGACTCCCTCAAAACAAATACATTACAGCGTAATCAATGTCAGAGGAAACCAACACAGTAAACTCGGCATTTCCACATACACAAAACGTGGAGGGGACGAGTAAGAGAGTAGAAGGTTGGGGAGGGGAGGATAATGTGGCAAAGTGGTGCATACCCTCATGTTTAATATGTAAGAGGCAGCATCACATAACCGACTGAAAAACATGCCAGAGTAAGTCAGACGCGATGGAGCCCAATTATTTGAAATAGGGGCTCAGACATTTTGGATCGAGAGGGGCCATTTTATGAAAAGCAAGACTGCTACATGTGCACACCCAAAATCCATTCATTGATGGGGAATCACAGGCAGAACCTGCTCAAATTCTTGATGGGCAATTCCCACAGGGAGGAACAATTCAAAAAAAAATGACAATATGGAATGGAACATGCCATGCTGCAATGCATTGTTGAAATAAATGCATACACCGGGGACAACTTAGAAAACAATAGTGAAGCAGAATTGAAAACTGTCACAACTTAAGCAACAGATGTACCTAACATTCTATAACTTGTATAAGGAAAGTTTTGTCAAAAATAAGAGTTATGTTCGCTTATTTCTTGAAGAATAGTTGCAGGTCTGAAGGGGATATATGCTGATACTTTCTCCTAAATCTTATAAATTGTTCACGGTTGCCATGGTGATGTGCCGTCCCTCTCCCAGTTGCCCCTCACATCCTACCCAATTTCCCCTTAGCTTGTTTCAGTACTTCTGCAGCCTGAGTGGGAATCTACTGGTCTCGGTTTCTTTCTTACTGCAACTGTTCCCCAAGATTCACAACCTACTTGATGGGGCTAAGTTAATATGCTGAGGGCAGGTGTGTTTAAATGATGAGACAGAATTCTATGGTCCTGTCACAGCAGCAGCAGGGCTGGAAAATATGATCAGCCATTCAAACATCAATTGACGTCAGCGGGACTGGAAGATCCCACTGGCAGAGGGACTATAAAATTCAGCCCTAATTCTCAACCTCCACCCAAGTGCTGCAATTAGGCTGTCCAATCATGAGTTTTTGATAGCAGTTGAGGGGAATCTTCAGATATATTTTTGAAACACTTCCATGCCTCCTTGGATTAAGATCTTTTTTTAATCTTACAGAGTAATGAACTTAACATTGCTATACTTAATAGCCTATGCTAAAATGTATAAACTGCACAAGATCTATCCGCAGTTCTGTGACCTGACCACTTGGTGGCTGTGCAACAACTTAGATTTTGAAACTCTTGCCACATTCTCTTAGCCTTTTGAAATATCAACAGTTTAAAAGTTCCACGCTGATGCTAATATTTAATTTGCCCCGAATGTGCATCAATAATGGCCCAACCCTCTTCACCACAAACCATTTGTCACTCATCTGCTTCACTCACTTCATATCTGAGCCCAGAAACAAACACTCCTTTCTGATAACTCTTTGATGAACTTCTTTCCCTGTGGTGTGGACTTGCAATGTTTATACTCCCACTCCCAACAGAAATCTAATCCTGAACTGTCAGTGCAGCAGTCTCCCCATCCATCCCATAACGAGATACAGCTTGAACTGCTGGTTCAATTCCTCTAGCGATGCAGGGGTCAATTTTAATCTTGAGCAGATAGAGGACAGAGCACTCACTGGTCTCAGTTTCAGGCCCAGAGTATTTTAACTCCAGTGCCTCAGTTATTTGCTGTTGTTTTCCCATCCAGAAAGGGCGAGAAGAGGGAGCTGAGCAGACATTTTAACAGATCATTAAGTGCATTCCTACCCTGCTTCAGATGTCCAGTTCAAGACTTGCATCATTCTTATTTCCTTGCTCCCACGAGGGGAATCCAATCCTGGGCCCGCAGTCCACCCCATTGCATTGAGATACTTTTTCCCCTTCCCAAATGGAATGCTTTCCCCCCTTCTCTCCCTCTACACCTTTTCATCTCCTTTTCACCTTTCTCTTCTTCCCAACATCCTGGGCGGGATTCTCTCAGCCCAGGGCCGGGCTGGAGAATCCCCGCGACCAGCGCAAATTGCACCATGCCGCCCCGACGCTGGCACGCGATTCACCACAGAGTGGAGGATCGGCGCCATTGGCACCAGCGTGGTTGGCGCCGCGCCGGTCGGGGGCCGAGCGGCCGTCGGAAAAAAAGCTGAGTCCCGCCGGCGCCGTCCACACCTGCTTCCCCTCAGCCGGCGGGAACTTGGCGTGGATGGTCGGGGGGGGGAGGGGCGGCCAGTGAGGGGACGGGGAGGGAGGGTCTGACCCCGGGGAGGGCCTCCGATGTGGCCTTGCCCGCGATTGGGGCCCACCAATCAGCGGGCCTGCCTCTCTGGCTGGGGGCCTCCTTTCTTCTGCGCCGGCCCCTGTAGACCTGCGCCATGTTGCGTTGGGGCCGACGCATTGAAGGAAGCCACTGTACATGCACGCGTTGGCGCCGGAGCCACTGCGCATATGTGCGTTGGCGCCGGTGCCATTGCGCATGAGCGGATCCCGCGGCACCCATTTGATGCCGAGATCAGCAGCTGGAGCGGCGTGAACCGCTCCAGTGCTGTGCTGGCCCCCTGTATGCACCAGAATTGCTGATCCTGAGGCCGTGTTGACGCTGTCGAGAAACATGACGGCGTTTCCGACAGCGTCAACACTTAGCCTCAGGATCACAGAATCCCGCCCCCTACTTCTTGTCCCTATCCAACAGCTCTCCCCTTTTCCACTCCAATTATCCCCACCCTGCTTGACCTGAGGTTTGCACTGGATTTCAACTGGCATAAATGCCGTGGGAGATCAGCTCACATGTTTATAAAAGCTGCAAGTCTGTTGCTCCAAATATTAACAAAAATGATCATTATTTAATGGTCATTTTCTTCTGACTGAAATTTAAAGTTGAGGAATTCCCAACTTTTGTAAGGGCCCCGAAGAATCCAGCACGAGTTTTAAGGATACAAAATAATAACGTTTATTTACTATAACAATATAGACATAACAGTGGCAGTAACTTCCCTTGCTACCTTCTCCTTCCTCTTGGTTCCTGGACTGGCCAGCTTATTTATAGTAGGAGTTTCTCCGCCCCCCTCATTGGGGAAGTTCATACTCCCATAGGATTGTGGGATAGTCATTAGTCCCCAGCCAATCGTCAGTAGGCAGGTTATAACATCCCTCCCTCCCAAAGTCCAAGGAATCCACCGAAGGCCCTGGCGAAGGAAGGCGTCAAACTTGTTTGGCCGCAGGCCGGACGCCATTTGCACGCGGCGCTGGATCAGGCGGCGTATAACGAGACGGAGACCGGCGCTTCCGTGATGAACGGCGCGGTTGTACATCCACGGCCTGTGGACCCGAGGATTCCCCCTCTGATTCATCCTGTGTCTCCATCTCGGAGTCAGAGTCTGCTGCCTCCGTCATGTCAGCGTCTCTATCCCCATTCGGTCCCGTCACGACCTGCGCAGGCTTCAAGTGAGGCACCAGTGGAAGATTTGGAGGACTACCTTCCCTTGTTTCTGGTCTTTGCCGCTGTTGAACTGAGCTCCGGGGGCGGGGAATCTTTTGCGGGGATGATCTGGACCGGACGTAGTCTACATGTTTTCGCTGTAGACGACCCTGGGCTTGCACTTGGTACGATATAGGGCCCGTTTGGCGAAAGATTACACCAGGAACCCATTGGGCACCACCAGCAAAATTCCGCACGAATACTGGGTCACCGGGCGCAAACTGCCGAATCGGACGATGCCGAGACAATCCCGGTCCCTGCCGTTCTTGTGTGCGGCGTACTTTTGCGCCAATGTCCGGGAAAACCATACTAAGGCGGGTGCGAAGTCTCCGGCCCATTAGGAGTTCTGCGGGAGCTACCCCAGTCACTGTATGGGGGGGTGGTCCTGTACGTAAACAAAAACCGAGTCAGTCTCGTGTCCATTGATCCGGAAGACTGCTTCTTTAGGCCTCTTTTGAATGTTTGCACTGCACGCTCTGCCAACCCATTTGAAGCCGGGTGGTAAGGGGCAGTGCGGATATGGCGGATGCCGTTCATCTTTGTAAACCTAGCAAACTCCTCACTCGTGAATGGAGTGCCATTATCCGTGACCAGCACCTCGGGGAGGCCATGCGTGCTAAATGATAAACGCATTTTTTCAATTGTTGCGCAGGACGTTGTCCCCTGCATCTTATGCACCTCCAGCCATTTGGACTGGGCGTCAATTAGTAGAAGGAACATGGATCCCTGAAAAGGGCCTGCGAAATCTGCATGTAAGCGTGCCCAAGGCCGCCCTGGCCATTCCCAGTGATGTAGGGGCGCGGCCGGCGGAAGCTTCTGATGCTCCTGGCAAATGGAGCAGTTTTGGGCCACCTTCTCAATGTCGGTGTCGAGGCCTGACCACCAGACATAACTCCGGGCCAACATTTTCATCTTGGTCACGCCCGGATGCCCATTGTGCAAGTCTGATAATATCAGCGCCTGGCCTTTTTCCGGGACAATCACACGCGTCCCCCACAAGAGGATGCCGTCTTCCACGCTGAACTCTGACAGCTTGGAGGAAAATGCCCACAACTCGCCTGGGAGCTGTCTATGCTGCCCACCATACAGGACTATGTGCCGAACCTTTGACAGGACTGGCTCCGTCTGGGTCCACTCACGGATCTGTGATGCTGTGACAGGCAAGGTGTCCATAAAATTTAGGGTTGCGACCACCTCACCGGTCGTGGGGGTCGACATGGGGCCGGTCGATAAAGGCAATCGGCTCAGTGCGTCGGCATTTGCTATCTGCGTACCTGGTTTGTGCTCCAGAGAATACTCATATGCAGCAAGCACCAAAGCCCAGCGCTGGATCCGTGCAGAAGCAATGGGCGGTATTGGCTTATCCTCTCTGAAGAGTCCCAGCAGGGGCTTATGATCAGTCACGATAGTGAAATGGCGGCCGTACACATACTGGTGGAAGCGTTTCACCGCAAAAACCACTGCCAGGCCCTCCTTCTCGATCTGCGCGTACTTTTTCTCCGCTGCAGTCAATGTGCGGGAGGCGAAAGCTATCGGTCGCTCGGCCCCATTCTCCATCTTGTGGGACAGGACAGCCCCAATACCATACGGGGATGCATCACATGTGACGAGCAAAGGCTTTCCCAGATCATAGTGGGTTAGTAACCCAGACGACGACAATTGTTGCTTTACCCGCCGGAAAGCGGTTTCTTGCGGCTGACCCCAAACCCAGGTGTGATTTTTCTTTAGCAGCAGGTGTAAGGGGGCCAGCGTAGTTGCCAGATTGGGGAGGAACTTCCCGTAATAGTTTACGAGACCGAGAAAAGAACAAAGATGCGAAGCGTCAGTCGGGGTGGGGGCATGTTGAATTGCACGCACCTTCTCTGCGACGGGGTGCAGACCCTCGCGGTCCACCCGATAACCTAGGTAGACTACTTCTTTTGCCTGAAATACGCACTGTGTGACGTAAACAGACTCCAGCCTCCGAAAGGCGTTTAAGGACAGCCTCCAGATTTTCCAAATGCTCTTGCTCCGACGTCCCTGTAATCAACACGTCATCTAGGTAGACAGCCACATGTGGTAAACCTCTCAAAATGCCCTCCATAACACGTTGAACAATTGCGCAGGCAGAGGATACTCCAAAGGGCAACCGTGTATATTCATACAGGCCCCAGTGTGTGTTAATTGTTACATATGGTCGGGAGGCAGGGTCCAGCTCCAACTGCAGGTAGGCGTGACTCATATCTAATTTTGTGAATGAGAGTCCGCCTGCAAGTTTCGCGTAGAGATCCTCTATGCGAGGCATTGGGTATCGGTCGAGTCGGGAAACTGTATTCACTGTAAGTTTATAGTCGCCACACAAGCGAACTGTGGCATCTGGCTTCATTACTGGTACAATTGGTGCTGCCCAGTCAGCAAAACGGACGGGCCTGATAATACCCAAACTCTCCAAACGAGTGAGCTCCCCTTCTACCTTCTCGAGCAAAGTGTAAGGCACTGGGCGCGCCCGGAAATAGCGCGGCGTGGCTCCTGGTTCAACTTGGATACGGGCTACGGCCCCTTTTATTTTCCCCAAACCAGGCTGGAATACCTCTGGGTATCGTCCTAGCACCTCAGTCAACCCTCCAGAAACTGTTTGGAGGATGTGCTGCCATTGCAACCGCAAATGGCGCAACCAGTCCCGACCCAACAGGCTGGGCCCATGGCCATGCACTACGATAAGTGGGAAACGCCCCTCCTGGCGTCCATAGACAACAGGGGTCATTGTAGTTCCTGCAATGTCCAGTGGTTGCCCCGTGTAGGTGGCCAACCTGGCCTGTGAGTCAGTTAATGTAAGGGTCTGTATACCCTGCTTGATGCGGTCGAATGTCCTCTGGGCGATCACGGAGACCGCTGCGCCAGTATCCAACTCCATCTCCAGCGGGTGGCCATTGACCCGTACTGTCACCTTAATGGGGGCCACACGGGGAGCTGCCACACAATGTAGCTGCAGGCAGTCGTCCTCCGTCTCCACGTCCTCAAGAGTGGTCGCCGCAGGTTCATCCACATGGAAGGTACGGCCTCTGGGCTGGTCCCAGTTACGGCCCCTGGGCTGGTCCCAGTTTCGGTCGGAACGACGGCGCCTCTCGCGTCCCCAGGACCGCCGTCCGCGACGGGGTCGGCACCTACAAGTCTGACACGGACATGGCTCCTCATCCAATGGCTCTGGAGAAGGCTCCCTTCGGGGAGGAATGTCCGATGGCCACTGGCGTCGGTCTGGTCGTTGCCTCGCCCAAGGTACCGCAGGAGTGCGGGGGGACGTTTTTGGGCGGAAAGGGTTGCGCCCCAAGGCATGCACATCCATTCCCTGTAGCTCTTGTACTCCTCGCTCTCTCGGGACAATACTATTTGTATTGCCTGTTGAAAAGTCAATGTTGGCTCCGCTAACAACTTTCTCTGGGTGGCCGCATTGTTAATACCGCAAACCAAACGGTCGCGTAACATTTCTGACAAGGTCTCACCATAGTCACAGTATTCCGCAATCCCGCGTTGCCTGGATAAAAAAATCGGCAAGGGATTCTCCAGGGGTCCTCTCAGCGGTATTAAACCGGTAATGCTGGACTATCGTGGATGGGGTTGGGTTAAAGTGTTGCCCCACTATATTCACAAGTTCATCAAACGTCTTGGTGTCCGGCGCAGCTGGGTACGTAAGGCTCCTAATCACCCCAAACGTATGCGGCCCGCAGGCGGTGAGCAATATGACCACCTGGCGCTCGTTTTCAGTGAAATTGTTTGCCCGGAAATAGTAACGCATCCGTTGTGTGTACTGGTTCCAGCTTTCCAGCGCAGCATCAAAAACATCCAAACGTCCGTACAGAGGCATGGTATAATAGAAAACAACTTCCAACCTGTAACCAACAAAAATCCAGGGAGGTGGCTTCAGCAGTGTAGACAGCTATTCACTTTTACCTTCGTCGCCAGTTTTGTAAGGGCCCCGAAGAATCCAGCACGAGTTTTAAGGATACAAAATAATAAAGTTTATTTACTATAACAATATATACATAACAGTGGCAGTAACTTCCCTTGCTACCTTCTCCTTCCTCCTGGTTCCTGGACTGGCCAGCTTATTTATAGTAGGAGTTTCTCCGCCCCCCTCATTGGGGAAGTTCATACTCCCATAGGATTGTGGGATAGTCATTAGTCCCCAGCCAATCGTCAGTAGGCAGGTTATAACACCAACCCAATAAACTTTCCTCACCAAAAGCACTGACCTCTCACGTCAGGATCTTATCTCTTTCGTAGTTAAATTTCCTAGTCTCAAGAGGACAGACTGGCTAAATGCAGCTGCACCTTAGCAGTAATGTAACAAAAGATGTCGTACATGGTATTAACACTCCTCTCTTATAAAACTGAAAGCCATTTGACCCAGAGCCATGGAACATCAACCTGAATATTTTTATATGTATCAGGATTGTATTATTCCCTGATGAGCAGTTTAAGAAAGTGTAGTGATTACACGGGGATGAAACAGAGCCTGCTGACCAGCCGCTGACCTAAAATTAGCTCCTTTTGTGCAGTGCTAGCTGTGATAATAATGCTCCGCTTCCTCCCACAGTCCAAAGATCTGGGCAGCACGGTAGTACACGTGGATAGCACTGTGGCTTCACAGCGCCAGGGTCCCAGGTTCGATTGCCCGCTGGGTCACTGTCTGTGCGGAGTCTGCACATTCTCCCCGTGTCTGTGTGGGTTTCCTCCGGGTGCTCCGGTTTCCTCCCACAGTCCAAAGACGTGCAGGTTAGGTGGATTGGCCATGATAAATTGCCCTTAGTGACTGGGTTATGGAAAGTGAGGGCTTAAGTGGGTCGGTGCAGACTCGTTGGGCCGAATGTCCTCCTTCTGCACTGTATGTTCTATGTAATTCTATGTAACCTGCAGGTTAGGTGGGATTACGAGGATAGGGCAAGAGAGTCGGCTTAGGTAGGGTGCTCTTTCGGAGGGTTGGTGCAGATCTGATGGGCCGAATAGTCTCCTTCTGCACTTGCAGGTATTTTATGAATCTCATTGGAAGTCAGATGATATCATGGACAATGTACAATGCTGAGCAAAAAGTCTTGAAAAATTTACCGTGTTGGACCTCCCCATTATTGCTTTACAAATAGTTCTGCATCAGCTACATAAATTAATACCCTGGACTGATTTAAGTCTGGGAGTATCATTTCTGTAACATATGACTAGGGCGGCACAGTAGCACAATAGGTAGCACTGTCGCTTCACAGCTCCAGAGTCCCAGATTCGATTCCCGGCTTGGGTCACTGTCTGTGCGGAGTCTGCACGTTCTCCCCGTGTCTGTGTGGGTTTCCTCCGGGAGCTCCGGTTTCCTCCCACAGTCCAAAGATGTGCAGGTTAGGTGGATTGGCCCTTAGTGCCCTAAGTGCCCAAAGTGTTGGGTGGGGTAGTTGGATTACAGGTGTGGGCTTAAGTGGGGTGCTCTTTCCAAGGGCAGTTGCAGACTCGATGGAACGAATGGCCTCCTTCTGCACTGTAAATTCTATGTTACATCTGCAGGGCTAGAAGTAAAGTAATAATTTACTACCCACTAAGTAATTCACTGGACAATTTATTTAAAGCCTATTGCATTGCTGTTACACTGTCAATTGTAAGCCTGAGCATTTTTACATTTTTGACACACTAGCTGAAACATCTGACTTCTTAATGGCATATTTTTGACACTA
The DNA here is from genome assembly GCF_047496885.1 of Scyliorhinus torazame. Taxonomy (NCBI): domain Eukaryota; kingdom Metazoa; phylum Chordata; class Chondrichthyes; order Carcharhiniformes; family Scyliorhinidae; genus Scyliorhinus; species Scyliorhinus torazame. Next base: position 105,885,918 of record NC_092714.1, on the reverse strand, counting down.
CGAGCACTGCTTTGACTCCAAAATGACATCTGTGGCATGTGTGCATTTCTGAGTCATGTTAGGCACCATTTTGGCAAGGGCATAAGCAAACAGGGAGCGTCTGCTGGAAGTATGCAGAGGGTAAGCAGATTATGATAGCAATCAACATGGAGATGCTAGTGCTGATAGTATGGAGTGCAACATTCCAGATAATGCCTGCCTAAAGAACACAGAGCGGAACACGCGTTCAAGAAGTGCACCATCACACCAGCTCTATTTAAAGGGACCACCAATTATATTCAGCTTAGCTACTGGCTCTTGCTCTGATAATAGAAGTGTTGGATATTCTCTGGAGCTTTTTAAAGCTACCGAGGTCTACAGGGAAAGATATGGCATCTGCTGAAGAACTATGGGCGAGATTCTCCACTCCCGCGCCGGTTGGGAGAATCGCCTTGGCCGCCAAGATTTCCCGGGACGCCGGTCCAACACCCTCCCACGATTCTCCCAAGCAGCGGGAACGACCCCGTCGAGTTCCGCGGGCCGCAGGCCGGAGAATCCCCGGAGACACCCAAAATGACGATTCTCCGGTACCCCCGCTATACTCAGGCCCGGATGGGCCGAGCGGCCAGGCCAAAATAGAGGGTTCCCCCCGCTGCCGTCCACATCTGGTCGCTGCCGTCGGGAACATCGCGGGAACGTTGGGGGTGGGGGTGGGGGGCGGCCTGCGGGGGGGGGGGGGGTTCCTGCACCGGGGGTTACCTCAAATGTGGGATGGCCCGCGATCGGTGCCCACCGATCGTCGGGCCGTCCTCTCTGAAGGAGGACCTCCTTCCTTCCGCGACTCCGCAAGATCCGTCCGCCATCTTCTTGCGGGGCGGACTCGGAGAGGACGGCAACCACACATGCGCGAGTTGGCGCCGGCCAACCCGCGCATGCGCGGGTGACGGCAGTTATGCGGCGCCGGCCACGTCATGTATGCGGCGCCGCTTTTACGCGGCGACAAGGCCTGGCGCGTGTAGATGACGCGGCCCCGCTCCTAGCCCATTATCGGGCTCTGAATCAGTCAGGATAGGGGTCGTTTCACGCTGTTGAACCTCAACGGCGTTCACGCGGCGTGGGCACTTCGGCGCGGGAGTGGAGAATCCCGCCCCAAGTCTTGACATCAATAATTCTGCACAAATTGCTCCCAGACATGAAAGCAGGAGCATTTTTCCTTGCATACAGCATAACAAGGTGAAAAAGTAAAGGTGTAAAAGAGCAGGGCAAGCTTCTGGAAAAGGAAGAAAGCAGCTGGAGGAGGGGTGGGATCTCATCAGTAGACTATAATTATCCAGACCATTCAGACAGCAATCTCCTGTCTCAACCTCAGTGGAGAACAATGTATAAGACATCTCCGCTTCACAAATGAGCTATTCACTGCTGTAGGAACAATTGCAAGCTCACAACAGGGTAAGGATGTTTTTTTTAGTGCCTGTGAAGTCACCATGACCATGAACGTTTATGCATCGGGCCCCTCCCATACCAATATTGTAAGCAATATTTGTAACATCACCTAGGTTGCCATTTTCTGCTGCATAGGAGAGGTCACTGCGACTGTTTCCTAAGAAGACCAAAAATGTTTCATTCTCTCTTGCCAGAAAGAAGCAAGTGGAGTGAGCTTGCAGATTTGCGAGTATTACACATTGACCTAAGGTGCAGGGTGTCATTGACTGCACACACATCGCTTTTTGGCAACTGTATGTCAACTCTGAGATGTACCACAATCAAAAGGGATTCCACTTCCTCAAAAACCAGCTCTTGTGTCTCATGTGTGGAGAATCATGCTGGCCAATGCCTGGTGCCTGGCCACAATCATTATATCTTCATTCTGTGGCAGTCCACTATTCTATCTGTATTTCAGCCATTCTGACCATTTCGAGGGTGGCGACTCAGTGAAAGGGCTCTCTTTGACAATGTGGCTCATTATGCCCGTGCACAACCCACACGCATGTGGGCAATATGAACGTAACAAAAGCTATGCTTTCACACAAAATGTCATTGAGCAAGTTATGGAGCCCTGCGGTCCTCAGTAGAGAGTGTCAAGATTTGTGAGTGTCAACGGCAAGCTGCACAATCTTGCTATCATGAGAGAACAACCCATGTCACAAACTATAGACCTTGGGTGGGATTCTCCCGCTGCACCCGTTTTCTGGTGCGATGCGCCCCCGCCGGCAGTGGGATCCTCCGTCCTGGCAGCCGGCCAATGAGGTGTCCCACTGAGGGCGAAAGTGTTCTGCCGGCGAGACGGAGGATCCTGCCAGTGGAGCATCCGCCAACGGAGAATCCCGCCCCTTTTTTCCCTCTGCAAGGGTTTGAGCCATAAAATTCTTCTAATTAAAACAAACTCCAATGTCCAATAAGACTTCCAATGGCAGCTATGGAGTGAGTGGTCACACATTTGGTGGCTCCTGCTCGAGGTGGAATTGTTTGGTCCTTTTCACCTGATTTAGGGGGGTGTTTGCTGTTGCAAAGTGCATGAACAGCTAGAGACAGAAATTCTCCTCCAGTGGGGCCGGTTTATGGCTTATCAGATGAGGAGTGTAACGAGTAAGGGGCAGCATTCTGGCCGGGAGGACTTTCAAAGTGCGTCAGGGGGAAAGATGGCGGAAGACTCAGAGACGTCATTGGCTGTCCAGTGATCTACCGAGCAATTGGTGGAGTTTATGAATGCCAAGTCCCAGCAGCAGAGGCAAGAGGTCTTGGTGGAATTGGCTAAGATGGTGGAGCAAATCAGGGTGGCTATTGAGAGAGTAGAGCAAAAGCTGGAGTTGCAGTATTTGGCGCTCCAGGAGGTGGAGGAGTCGGTGGTGGATCGTGAGGACCAGTTGGCCTCGTTGGAGGTGGAGATGCTGCTCATGGCCAGAAGTGGTTGAGGGTGAAGGTCGTGAACCTGGAGAATCTCTGGAGTGCCACCCTGGCATTCGGGTACCCTTGCACTCCCACCTTGACAACCAGGCATTGCTCCTGCCAGCTTGGCAGTGCCACCCAGTCACCTTGGCAGTACTAGGGTGGCAGCTAGGCAGTGCCAAGGTGCCTGCACTCCAGGGGGAGGGCCAGGGAACCACCCTGCACTATCCCTGACCACCCAGGGGTTCACGATAGCCACACATTTGTGTGGGCCAGTGCTGAACGGCGTCTGACTGCGGCCTCGCTGGGGATGCCATTAGATTCTGGGAGGTCGATGGATGTCAGGGAAGTTCTAAACAATGTTGGTTTTAAACTGACTTTGGCACGCAATATTGGGTCCTGCCCCTTTTGGGTGTGCTTCTGACTCCGTCACCTCGTGGGACTTGCGTAGATTCTACAAGGCGTGAAGGTTGCCAGGAAATCTGCGAGAGGCCTCTCCCAGCATTCACCGGCCGCACCGCACTCGACCGAAAGCGTAACGCGACCAATGGGTCGCGCCGTCAATTTCTCAACAGTCTCCCATTCCGCCTTCCGTTTTTGGTCAAAGGGTGCAAACCATCTTGTATAACCCCACTTTTATAACCCCATCTTGTATAACCCCACTTTTATAACCCCATCTTGTATAACCCCACTTTTATAACCCCATCTTGTATAACCCCACTTTTATAACCCCATCTTGTATAACCCCACTTTTATAACCCCATCTTGTATAACCCCACTTTTATAACCCCATCTTGTATAACCCCACTTTTATAACCCCATCTTGTATAACCCCACTTTTGCAACAACCCCTGCTTCATGGATCATAAACTCCAGAAGTTTACATTCCATCACAAACAAATGCATATTTCCTTCCAGTTACAGAGAAACCATAAATAAAGTCACATTCTCTTGTCAACATATCCACAGTAGTGTGGTTGACTCATAACAGCCCCTGGGATGGGACTCTGTTTACAAAAAATTAGGGATGGACAACAAATCCTACCCTTGCCAGCAACGCCCATGAAAGAATGAAGGAGAAAAAAAGGATAAAATGTTGGAGTGATTTCTAACGGGGCAATACAATAAACTGTCCAATCAAAAAGGGCATCACAGATGAATCTGAAATGAAAACAGAAAATTCTGGAAATACGCAGCAGGTCATGCATTATCTCTGTCTGCTCCTATTTGATGTTTGTGCACAAACATTAGGACTGGCAGTAATGGCTGATCTTGCTCTTATCCTTGTTCCGCTGATTGTAGGGTCACATTTGTTGCCTGAGCTGTGATCAAATGGCTCAGCCCAGACTGGAGGTAGTGGTGTTGGCGGGGTTGTTAAACATTGGACTTACTGACCTCTCTGCCGTGATGTGGTGCAACCTTTAATGATACAGCACAGATTAGGCCATTTGGCCGACCATGCCTGTGCCAGCTTTTTCCAAGAGCTCTCCAATTATTCCCACTCCCTGTAAATATTTCCTTTGCAAGCGTATATCCAATGCACTTTTCAAAGAGGGCATTGAGTCACCTTCCACCATCCTTTCAAGCAGGCCACTCCAGGTACATCGGTGCATCTACCAATGAGCCACTGGAGGATGTAGGCAGTGGTTCAGACCTCTGAAGATAAAAGAGCACCAGTGTTTTGGTTTATTACACTGAGCTAGCACTACCCTGGCTGAGAATTTGTAGTGAAATCTCTCATTTAATCAACTGTTTTCTATGAAGTGAACAAGGCAGTCTGTGAACAGACATTCATCTCTGTGATTACCTGCAGAGGTTTTAATGCCTAAGTAAGAATATAGATGCCAAGTCACAGCTGCTGAGAGCATGAACTGAAGAAATGATTACCACCCAGATTTTTAATCTTCTTTCTATTATTTTTCCCTTCTTTTCAATTCCACTATAATTATTTTTGTTGGAGTGGGATTACAGTTAAGAAAAAAACTGTACCAATTTTCACACCTCTGAAATACTTGCAGGATATACACAAACAGATGGCTTGTGAGCATGTTGACTATTGTCGAGCGAACTGCTCCAACATTGGGGGATGAAATCTTAGTTATTCATTGAAGTGTGCGTGAGTTTGTTAAATATGCACTCTGACATTTAGCAACCAGGGGTTTAATTTGCAGTTTCTGTTTCTTCTGGCTTCACACTGAGGTAAGGATTTAAAGATTGAAACTTCAGGGCCGGATTTCTCCGTTCCTGAGACTAAGGCAGGAATTCTCTGATCCCGCGGCCAAGTTCTGATGCTGGCGTCAAAAGCGGCGCAAGCCACTCCGGCGTCAACGTGCCCCAGGCCCAGGTATTCACCCCTTCCTAGCGGGCTAGTACAGCTCCTGAGTGGTGTCCGCAGCTTCGTCACTCGAAAGCCGGTGCGCCATAGCCGGCATGTGTCTGCGCATGCGTGTGGGTTCCCATCTCCGTGCCAGCCCCCGGGCAATATGGCGGAGCCCTACAGGGGCCCGGCGCGGAGGAACATAGGCCTCCCACGGAATTAGTCCACCTGCCGATCGGTAGGCCCCGATCGCGGGCCAGGCCACCGTGGAGTCCCCCACCCCAGAGTCGGATCCCCCCCACCAGGACGGTCCCCGCAGCCAGAACCCCGAGGTCCCGCCAGGTAGGACCATACGTAACCTACGCCGCCGGGACTCGGCCGAACTCGGCGGGCACTCGGCCCGTCGAGGTGCGGAGAATCGCCGGGGGGGCCGCAACCGGCGCGGCGGCGACCACACAGGTGCCGGAGAAATGGCGGCGGAGAATCGGCGGGCCGGCGGCGGTGTGGCGTGGCGCAATTCTCGCGCCCCCCCCCCCCCTGCCAGCAATTCTCCGACCTGGCGCGGGATTAGAGAATCCCGGCCTAAGTGTTGACACTGGGCCAGGATTCGTGGACTACTACAGGTAAACCGGCGCCGCACCCGGACCGATTCAGCGACTACTAGGGGCTAGCACCAGCGCCACGTGGAACATGACCAATTCCAATGGGAAACGGTGTCTGATTTGCCGGGTTCCGTGATTGACAATTCAGGAGGATGACAAGCTGCAGCCGCACATACACACTTCACTCCCCACGCACACACATCCCAGCCAACAAGATGGCACTGGTTGCGCTGGAGTGCGCCAATCCCATTAATGGGCTCAGTGTGGCCAGAGGGCACCTAGGGAGGTTGCCTGGGAGGACAATAATACGATCCTTGGCACTAAGTTCACAGTGGGCAGTCAGTGGCGTGCGCAGCTGCATGGCTGCCTTGCAGGCTGCGGCATAGGTGTTCCATGCCTGTCCACCCCAACCCCACAGCCCACCTCCTCGCCTCCCCCCTGGCCCTGGGCAGAAGCCCCCAGCCAGCGGTATAACTATCAGCATGCTATGGCGATGTTGGACACTTTCCGTACTCCCCCACCCCTGCCCCCCGGCAGCCACAGTGCCTGTTTCCCGATTTTTAAAAGCACAAGTGAACCTCGCCAGCGGGAAATCCCCCCGGTGGAGGCAGAGAATTGCGAAGGCCCCAGAGAATATTGGGTCAGTCCTGCTAATGATATGCAAACGGCGTTTATGTACGTGCGGAGTGGAATGCATTGACGCCGCTGTCGAGGTGATGAAGAATTGCGATTTGGCATGAACCTGGTGATTTTGGCGGCAAAACTAATTCTCTGCCCAATCGGTTTTCCTGGTTTCAGAGATAGCAGAGGTAGACTCTCACCCATTGTTAGGTCGCTGCCAAATTGGATTTACGAATGGAATCGTACGCTATGTGAACTAAACCTGTGCGATCAATTTAGGCAAGGGCTCTGAAACAGGCATTGGATTCTTTATTTGCAGTCTAAAATGATGCTGGTTGTCTAATATGGTTGCTGATCATTTTTCAAAGAGTCAGTGGGCTGGTGCCACTGATGAGGATGCACGTAAGTGTGATTGTGGGGGGGGTTGAGTCAGTGCTACAATCTCTCCATTCATTTCTGTCCCTTCACTGGCAAATGTCTGGAGCATTGCGTCTTGTTACAAATATTTTGTTGTTTTAGTTTTTAGAGCTCGGTCGATGAATTTCTCTTCAGATTTGGGGTGACTGTTGTTAAAGCAGAAAATTATGTAAATCAACTTCCTGAAGAGGCTTAACAGAGTCACCCCAGTGACTCAGTTCAGCCTGAAAACCAGGCCAATTATCCACAGCATCTGATACCAGCTTGCCTGAAAGTAGGTATGCAAAAGGTCGGAAGAGAACATTTCCTGGGAGACTTTATTAAAATATACAGATTTTGATTCAGTGGGCAAAAGTATCCATTTGGGAGACAGTGGGCGGAATCTATCAGCTGTTCATGCCGGCGACATATTCCGGTCCCACTAATGGGGACGGGTTTCTCGGCATCAAGGAGTGTAGTCAACAGGAAATCCCTTGACAATGACAGGACCAGAAAATACCGCTGATGGGCTGTCTCCATTGCCGAAAAACCCGCGGCGGGTTGCGCGGTAAATCCCACCCTAAGTATTGACACCAATCTGAATTTCATGCGGTTTGCTTTAACATGGGGAGTGCTATTTGTGGAGCAATCCAGGACATGTTAATGGGCCAGCACTCTGCTGGCGTGAATTCCGAGCAATTCCCAGCTCAGCGGGTTTCCTAATTGCTGATGCCAGAGTTAACGCCAAAGAGCCTGGCAACTGGAGCTGTTTTTAAGCGCTCCACTTACCGCTCACACTCTGCAGCCACCAAGATGGCTCATAAATGAGCTGCCCCGAGGTCTGGAGTCCGAGGTGGACCCATCACTCCATTAAAGTGAGGAGCGGAGGGACAGCCTCTTCCCCAGCATGGGTCACAGACTCAGGCCTACCGACCTGACCACTTTCAAGAGGTGGTGGCAGTCAGCGCTGCCAGCCTCACCAGGAGGAGACAGTTGGTGATCCGTAGGGGTGGTCACTGGTGATTCCTCTGACCCGAAAGGGGCAGAAAATCAGGGAAGGTTCCAAATGCCACAGTGCAGGTGCCCTTTGGTTGGGATGAGCTCTGCTGATCCTTTGCTTCCTCTGCAATGCGGCAGGGTATCTGAGGAATACCAGCATCTGGCGGGTTCCTTATTGAGCTTAGTCCTTGATGATATAACTGGGGTATGAGGAATGTCCAGAGGGGTGGCCTGGGTGGATTCCCAGATGACCAGAGGCCATCTGACCATTTAAAGGACACAAACGGCACTCAGCAGTGTGAGCAGCCAGGAGCCTGCAAGTAGTGCCAAAGGGTTACATTTAAAAGACAGACAGCAGCAATGGCAGTCTGAGCCAGGCCTCTCCGATCGTGAGGGGACACCCCGTGTCCATTGACTTGGCACCAAGTCACTACCCGCTACTGCCCCTGGCATGGGCAGCCATCCCCCAGCAAGCCCCACAGTTTTCAACAGTTTTTCAGTGTATTTTTAGCCTCCCACTCCCCCTCCACAGCCATAGCTCCAGTCCATGTTTGTAACTAGGCGGCACGATAACATAGTGGTTCGCACTGTAGCTTCACAGTGCCAGGGTCTCAGGTTCGATTCCTCTCTTGGGTCACTGTCTGTGCAGAGTTCCCCCCGTGTCTGCATGGGTTTCCTCCGGGTGCTCAGGTTTCCTCCCACGAGTCCCAAAATTGGACATTCTGAATTCTCCCTCCGTGTACCCGAATAGGCGCAGGAGTGTGGCAACTAGGAGCTTTTCACAGTAACTTCATTGCAGTTTTAATGTAAGTTTACTTGTGACACTAATAAAGATTATTATTAGCAGTAGTCATTCATGCCTGCCGGTCTTCCGCGTGAGAAGAGCGGAGCATCGCGGAAGGGCGGAGCATACTGGGTGGGATTCTCCGACCCCCCGCCGGGTCGGAGAATCGCTTGGGGGGGGGGCGGCGTGAATCCCGCCCCGCCGCCGGCTGCCAAATTCTCCGGCGCCGGGTTTTGGCGAGGGCGGGAATAGCACCGCGCTGGTCGGCGGCCGTTAGCAGCAGCCCCCCCCCCCCCCCCCGATGATTCTCTGCCCCGCGATGGGACGAGCAGCCGCCTGTTTTCGGCCGGCGTAAATCAAACCAGGCCCGTACCGGCGGGATCTGGCTAAACGGGCGGCCTGCAGAGTCCTCGGGGGAGCGCAGGGGGATCTGGCCCCTGGGGGTGCCCCCACGGTGGCCAGGCCCGCGATTGGGACCCTCCGATCCACGGCGTGTGGCTCGAACCTTGCTTTAGCACCAGTGAGGGCTTGGATCATGGGACCCGAATCAGCACCGGGCATGGACCTCGATATTAGCCAATGCCCGATCCTCTGTCTGATCGTGGTTCGTGTTTGCGGCATCGTGAGGTGGAGAATTTTGCCCAATGAGCACCTGTTAAGATCTGGAACTGGATTTTCATCCGTGATTCTCCTCAAAATCCAGGCAGCAAAGCCTCCCAGATGTGAACGTAATTTTCCTTTCCTGGGGCCGCCACCACCACCACTACCTCCATATGACTGCAGCAGGTTCTCCTGACCATGTGCTAGGATTCCAGGTTCCACTGTTATCACACAGGTCCGCAAACAAAAGTACAACCTGCAGAAATGGTTGGGAGGTCTCATGCCGCTTTAACTAATCTCCAGATTGTTCTGGTGCTGCAACCGCAGTCTCTCTGCTGAACCATCGGGATGCCCTTGTTCGACAGCAGTGGCTGTTACTTAGTGACAGGACTGCCCACCAGGAGCTAGCCATGAATATCAAACCACGCCCCACATTCCCAACCAGAAATCCCACCCCACCAATCCTGATTGCAGAGAGGAAAATTCAATGCCTTCAATAAACTTCCTTTCCAAGATATACATGTAAGGACATATGGATATACTTGCACAAAAGAGGTTAGAATATGGAACTTCCTATCACATAGAGTAGTTGAGGTGAATAGCATTAATACAATTGAGAAGCTAGATAAACAGATGCTGGGGTAAAACAATACAAGGACATGCTAAAAGGATTAGGTGAACTAAAGTTGGAGTAGGTTCACATGGGGCATAAACATACAGCAGACTCGTGGGACCTAATGGCCTGTTTCTGTGCTGTAAGCATATGCAGGCATTTCCACTTTTTGTTTAAACTTCCAGAAAGTCAAGAAACTGTTTACTTTTTAATGGATTTGGCAACTCACAGGGAAAGAGTTGGAAGAGTGCAAAATAACCACCAAGGAACTGTTAAAGTGTCTTTGTTGCTTAAGTGGCTGTTATAGTTGAGTTCCCATAAAAATAAAACCTAGACTTGCAGTCTTTGAACTTTGTTTCACCTTTTTCAGAGGCCTCTAGTGTATCATACATAAAGAATGAAAACTATTTTCAAAACACTAGTAAACACGGATTAGATTTGCAATAAGTTCTTCATGTAGCTCCAGAGGATTACATGTATTATTAGCTCTACAGGCTCTCTGTGATTTTTTTCCAATTCAGCATTAGTTACAGGTAATTACAGACAAACACACACCTATTTTCTGGTTCACAACATCACAAGTAAAGAGAAAGATGCAAGTGCACATTTGGTCCCAGCTTATTATTCAATTCTCAATGTGTCACTACAATCAACTGTTGTGACACTACATTTAGTTTAAGGGAAGTTACCTTATCACTTAATGAGTTTCTTTTCCCAGAAAGACTTTAAATTGCAACTCCCTTCTTGGTGCTAAGCTACAAAGATCAAGAAGGTAAAAGGTGGCATCACTGGAATTAAAAAACATTTGAAAAATGAAATGAAATGAAAAGCGCTTATTGTCACAAGGAGGCTTCAAATGAAGTTACTGTGAAAAGCCCCTAGTCGCCACATTCCGGCGCCTGTTCAGGAAGACTGTTACGGGAATTGAACCGTGCTGCTGGCCTGCCTTGGTCTGCTTTCAAAGCCAGCAATTTAGCCCTGTGCTAAACAGCCCCTAAACATTTAAAATGTTAACGATTTGTAGGTAACTCAAGAGAATTCAAATACAAAAGGATAGAAGTTAAGAGGAGGTGGTGGCATCGTAGTATTGTCACTGGACGAGTAATCCAGAGACCAGGGTAATGATCTGGGGACCCGGGTTTGAATCCCACTATGGCAGGTGCATCAGTATCGGTAGAAGTGACCACCACACAGTCCTTGTGGAGACAAAGTCCCGTCTTCATATTGAGGATACCCTCAATGTGACACTACCGCTGTGCTAATAGGGATAGATATCGAACAGATCCAGCAACTCAAGACTGGGCATCCACGAGGCACCGAGGGCCATCAGTCGCAGCAGAATTGTATTCAACCACAATGTGCAACTTGCAACCTCATGGCCTGGCATATCCCCCACTCTACCATTATCACAAAGCCAGGGGATCAACCCTGGTCACTGGGAAAAAATCATGGAACTCCCTCCCTAATAGCACTGTGGGTATACCTGCACCTCAGAAACTGCAGCGGATCAAGAAGGGAACTCACCACTACCTTCTGAAGAGCAAATAGGGATGGCAACAAATACTGGCCTAACCAGCGATGCCCACATCCCGCAAATGAATTTTAAAAAAAGGTTATGTTCCATCTGTGCAGAGCTTTTATTTGGCACTATCCCTCAAGAAGGTTATAGTGGCTTTGAAGGAGGTGCAGTGCAGAGATAGCCAGAATGGTATCATGACTAAAAGGTTTAAATTATCAGGACAGATGTCATAAACTAAACAGAAATTTTCTTGAGAATTGAAGATTAAGGGGTGATCTAAATTAGTAAATAATTTGATTGCAAAGGTTAAGAGAAACTATTTCTTGATTGGGGAGTCCAGAACAATGGGGTATAATCTTAAAATTATATCTCGGATATTCAAGGGTGGTGTCAGAAAGCACTTTTTCACATAAAGTGCAGTAAAAATCTAGATCTCTGTTCCTCCATGATGCTGTGAAGACGGGCACAGGAAAATTTCAAAACTGAAATTGATAGATTGTTGTTAGACATGGAAATTTAAAGGGCGCAGAACCAAGTTGGGCATAAGGAGTTTATCTACAGACTAGCCATGATTTTATTAAATAGTGGAACAGGTTTGATGGCTGAATGATCTGTTGCTTTTCTGGGGCGTCATTGTCCCACCCCCCGCCGGGTTGGAGAATCGCCGGGGGCTGCCGTGAATCCCGCCCCCGCCGGTTGCCGAAGTCTCCGGACACCGGATATTCAGCGGGGGCGGGAATCGGGCCGCCCCCCCCGCTCGATTCTCCGGCCCGGATGGGCCGAAGTCCCGCCGATAAATTGCCTGTCCCGCCGGCGTGGATTAAACCACCTTTTGAACGGCGGGACAAGGCGGCATGAGCGGGGCGATCTGGCCTCGGGGAGTGCCCCCACGGTGGCCTGGCCCGCGATCGGGGCCCACCGATCCGCGGGTGGGCCTGTGCCGTGGGGGCACTCTTTCCTTCCGCGCCGGCTATCAACCTCCGCCATGGCCGGCGCGGTGAAGAACCCCCCTGCGCATGCGCTGGGATGACGCCAGCACACGCTGGTGCTCCCGAGCATGCGCCAACTGGCGCCGGCCGGCGGAGACCCTACAATGCCGGTTGGCGCGGCGCCAAGCCCTTCCATGCCAGCTGGCGGGGTGCCAACCCCGCCAGCGCCGGCCGTGTCCCTGAAGGTGCAGAGGATTCCATACCTTCCGGGCGGCCCGACGCCGGAGTGGTTCACGCCACTCCTTGGGGCTGGTACAGCCCGCCACGCCGGGTAGAGGAGAACCCGCCCACTGTCTCAACCCACTAATCATTTTTAAATTCAGGCAAATGCCGGTTTTGCATGCCAACGCCGGCGTGTGGCTCAAACCTTGCTTCAGCACCAGTGAGGGCTTGGATCATGGGACCCGAATCAGCACCGGGCGTGGACCATGGCGGAGGCGGAAGAGACTCCCTCCACTGCGCATGCGTGGGAAACTGTCAGCGGCCGCTGACGCTCCCGCGCATGCGCCGCCCGGGGATGTCATTTCCGCGCCAGCTGGCGGGGCACCAAAGGCCGTTTCCGCCAGCTGGCGGGGCGGAAATTCCTCCAGCGTCGGCCTAGCCCCTCAATGTTGGGGCTCGGTCCCCAAAGATGCGGAGCATTCCGCACCTTTGGGGCGGTGCGATGCCCGTCTGATTGGCGCCGTTTTGGGCCCAGTCGGCAGACATCGCGCCGTTTCGGGAGAATTTCGCCCTGATGTTTCAATACTTTGTATAAGTTAACTGACCTCTGTTTGGGGTAACCTGAAAGTGTGTCCAAAAGTTACCTACAGGCATAAAGATAGTAAAAAGGATTGGAAAAAGAGTAGTGCCAATTAGGGACCAAAAAGGGGATTATGTATCGATGCAAGGGGCATAGCTGAGGTATTAAATGAATACTTTGCATCTGTCTATACCAAGGAAAAAGATGCCACCCAGGTCATGGTGAAAGAGGACGTAATTCAGACGCCTGAATGACTAAAATTGACAAGGAGAAGGTATTGGATAGGCTTCCTCTACTTGGTTATAAGGCACCAAGACAAGCTGAGATGCATCCAAGGGTACTGAGTGCTAATGTCAGAATGGTTCTTAATCTAGACCTTGATGTACAGAGAGAGGCCGGAATTCTCCGATTGTTGCGATTCATTTTTCCTGCTGGCAGTGCACCCCTGCCCATGGGGTTCCTGCCGGCATAGGGTGGTTACAATGGGAAATCCCATTGACAAGTGGCTGGAAGACAGAATGCAACCGCCAGTGAATAGCGCGCCTCCAAGAAACATGAGGCTGGGGAAACCGAGAACCCTGCCCAAACTAACAACATTTGCAGACGATACAAAACTTGGAAGTATTGTGAACTGTTACAAGGATAGCGTAGAACTTCAAAACAGATATAGACAGGTTGGTGGAATGGGGGACAAGTGGCAGATTAAATTTAATGTGGAGAGGTGCGAATGATTCATTTCTGTAGAAATAACCCAAAGAGACAAAATAAAATAAAGGGTACAAATCTAAAGTGAGAAGCAGAGGGACCTCGGTATATATTTATGTCAGTCATTGAAGGTGGCAGGACAAGTTCAGAGAGTGGTTAATACAACATACAAGCATATCTTTGGCTTTATCAGCAAGACATAGTACAAAGCTAAGCTATGTTCAACTTGCATAAGGCACTGACTCAGTCTCAACTGGAGTATTGCATCCATTTTGGGCATCATACCTGAGGAAGGATGTGAAGGCGTTAGAGAGGATAAAAAAGGTTCAACAGAATGGTTCCAGGGATAAAGAATTTCAGTTACATATGTAGAGTGGAGAAATTGAGACTCTTCCTTGAAGAGAGGTTGAAAGGAGAATAGAGGTATTCAAAATTATGAGGGGTGTAGAGAGTAGACGGGGAGAAACTGTTCTCTTTGACGGAAGGATCGAAAACCAGAGTGAGGTACCCTCAATAATGATGCTTAGAGATTAAACTGTAAAGAAGGCTTTATTAGACTAATAACTATGCTACAGCTATGGACGAGAGCTGACTGCTATACAGACCATGAGGCAGGCCTTTATGTATGGCTCCCAGATGGGCGGAGCCAGAGGCGGAGTCCCCAGGGTTCCAAGCCCGGTCTTAAAGGGGACATCACCTTACATGATGATAAGGCAGTAACCGTTCATCACACAGAGGACACAGAATCAATGGTGGTATGAGGAAAAACCTTTTCACAAAGCAAGTTTTTAGGATCCTATATGCACCGCCTATCCCCTTCCAACACTCACACGCCGTCAAAACAAGAGGCAGAGAGACAAGTTTAGTGAAGTCCTGACGACTCGCGACAGTGTGTTACGATAATAGCAGCTGGGAAGATCACATTTAAGATTGTTGCTTTTTAATACTTGTAGCTAGAGAGCTTTGTACATTTTCAGACTGGTTGCAGGCTGAAGCAAGAGTTGGATGAAGATAATAAAGATTCCTGGAATTGATCTGAGTCTGGTCAACCACATTGGATAGAGATAGTCTGGGGATATCTATGCGTAATGTCACTGGAGAACCACTTGCTCTTTTCATTCCCCAAAGGATTACTGATAAGTTTTCAAGAAGGAGCCCATTAATACCCCAAAATGTGAAAAAACAGTTCTAGATTTATTTGCATAAATGTGGTTATATGGATGCAGAAAAATATTGTTTGGCTGTGTAGCCAATTGAAATAAAATCAATAGTCCAGTGAAACAAGCTCATAAATGAGCTGCACATTAAACATTTCTCCTTGTTCTTATTTATAATTAATGGCTTACTTCCAGTCACCTTGGCACATTTGAGGTTACAACAGTGTTCATTCAGTATTAATGTAAGTAAATAAAAAACATTTAGCTCTGTGTACCTTCAGATAGTATAAAATAACCTCACACTTTTGCATTTATTTATATCCTTAACTGTACTATGGGACGGATGTATCAAGATATCCAGTCACTTGCAATGTCTTCTACTCCCACTCCCACAGTTATTCCGGTGCTCTCCCGAGGAGCTAGCATTGGTCCCCTCTTATTTATCGTCAACATGCTACCTCTCAGTGATACCATTTGAAAGCACAGCAGTCCTTCCATTATTGCTAAATTATTGGACTGCTTGGCGGCAAGGTTAGCACCGCTGCCTCAGCGTCAGGGACCCAGCTTCAATTCTGGCTTTAGGTGACTGTCTGTTTGGAGTTGCACTGTCTCCCCCCATGTCTGTGTGGGTTTCCCCGAGTGCTCCGGTTTTCTCCCAGAGTCCAAAGATGTGCAGGCTGGATGGATTGGCGTGCTAATTTGCCCCTTGGTGCCCAAAGATGTGCCGGTTAGGTGAGGCTATGTGTATTGTCATAATATACACCAGTATATCATGGTGCAGATACACACACACTGATGGACACACAGCAAGACCAATCAACACACACAACACCGCAGCCAATCACCAGTTAGAGCCCACTCACTATAAAGACAGGGGGCAGCAGAGTTCCCGCTCATTCGGGATACAGCCTCCTACAAGGACAGAGCTGACAGCTTACAGCACAGATCCTCACCATGTGCTGAATGCATAGACTGGTTCGGACAGGCATAGGACTTTAGTTTAATCTAACATTGTGTTAACCCACAGTGAAAGTATGTTCAACAGTTTCTAACTTAATAAAATAGTGTTGCACTATTTTAAGTGTTGGTGGACTGTATGTGTTCCACAGATCCAGAGCACTCAACACATCAGGTATAGGGGATAGGGTGGGGGAGTAGGCCTGAGTAGGGTGCTCTGGTGCAGACTCGATGGGCTGAATGATCTCCAATTCACTATAGGAATTCTGGGGTTCTGTTCTATGGTTCTTATCTGATACCCAGTATGAGATGAGCAGTAATTTCCTCCATTAAATTATTGGGAAGACTGAAGCCATTGTTTTCGGTCCCCATAGCAAATTCCATTGCTTAGTTACCAACTCCATCACTAGTCCTGGCAATTGTCTAAGACTAAATCAGACAATCTTGGTGTGTTATTTGATCTGGAGATGGACTTCCGAGCACATCACTAAAACTATCTACTTCCACCTCCATAACATCACCCAACTTCGCTCCTTCACACTTCATTTAGAGCTGAAACCCTCATTCATGCCTTTGTTACCTATAGACTCAGCTATTCCAATGAACTCCTGGCTAGTCTCTTACATTCTACCCTTCTAAACTTGAGGTCATCCAAAACTCTTGTGTCCTTTCGGATACCAAATCCCATTCCCTTTGTCCACTGTGCTTTCTGAACTACATTGGCTCCCAGTCAAGTTAAAAAATTATCACCCCTGTTTTGAAATCCCTACATGCCTTCATCCCTATTTCTGTAATCTCCTTCTGTCTTCCAGGCCTCTGGGATATCAGTATTCATCTAATTCTGGCATCTCCCAATTATAATTAGTGGTCATACCTAGGTCCCAAATCTGGAATCCCCTTCCTACACCTCTCTGACTCTCTAATTCTTGTCCTTTACGACATTCATTAAAATCTATAATTTTAACAAAGCTTTTGACCATTGAGCCTCATATCTTGTTTTATGGCAGAGTTTCTAATTATGTCTTACAACACTCTGTGAAGCACCTTGGGATATTTGATTACATTAAAGGCGCCAGATAAATATAAGCTGCTGCTTTTGAACAGATGACTTTCTGCAGCCTGTACCATACCAGGTCACTCATTGTAATTAAGTATTGGTTAGAGCTCATGCGTGTTTCATTGTAATGTATAAATTATCTCACCACCTGTCACTTATTTTTATTTTTCTATATCCTTTAACTTCCTTTCATTTCATTTTCTTCTTTCATTCCTTCTTCAATTTCATAGTAATATATACCTGGTGTAATACTGCAATATAAAGAGCAAAAGCTGAAAATACTCAGAGGGTCGGGCAGCATTTGTGGAACGAGAAACAGAGTGAACGTTTCAGGTCAATGTACGTTCATCGGAACTGGCAAAAATTATGAGATATAATAGGTTTTAAACAAGTACAAGAGGGAAGAGAGGAATAATCAAAAGGGAGATTCTGTGATAAGGAGGAAGGCAGGTGATATTAAATGAACAAAGTGATGATGTGCAAAGCAAAAAGGGGATGGTAATTCGAGAAGTGAAGGAACAAAGGATGGGTCAGGAGAAACTGAAAATGGCAACAGCAGAATCATTACCAACAGCGGTTGTCTGTAAAAATGGGGTCAGTGGTTATGATTGGAAATTATAGAACTCAGTTTGGAGTTGGGAGGGCTGTAAAGTGTACAATTGAAGATGCCGTGCTGTTCCTTCAGCTTACATCGAGCTTCAGTGGACCATTATAGGAGTGGGGCAGAGAACTAAAATGACAAGCAACCAGCAGCTGTTTGCAGACTGAATGGAAATGTTCCACAAAGCCGTCACACAATCTGAGTTTGGTCCCTTAAATGTGGAGGAGACTACACCATGAAGAGCAAATACAGTATAGTAAATTGAAAGAAGTACAAGTAAGCCGCTGTTTCTCCTGGACAGAGTGCTGGGGCTCTGGACAGTGGAAAGGAAAGTGGGTGGTGAAAGGACAGATGTTATAACTGGATTGGAAGATCCCAGAATGAGACCTCGGCTCAAAAGACCGTGGGCTGGATTCTCCGTTTCAGCGGCTAAGTGCCGGCTGAAAAGGAGAAGTCATGAGCATTGTATGACACCAAAATCGGCGCCGAACCCTCACTGATTCTGGAACTGGTGAGGGGCTAGCAGCGGCGGCAGGTGAAACTCCTGGCTCCTGTGCCCAAAATGGCCGGAGAATGGCCGGGTTCGTGGTCGCACATGCGCACGGCGACGACATGCAGCAGTTACGCTGTACAACATGGCGCTGGCCGTGTGCGGATCCGACCTGCCATCCGCGACCCCACAGGCCACACGTCGATGCCCCACACCAGTCCCCCCAGTCTTCACGGAAGCGGCACTGATCCCGGCCAAGTGTGGCGGCATTGGACACAGTCCACAGCCGCCACGTCGGGTTCCCAACTACTCAGACCATACATCAACTGCGCGGTCGGGAACTTAGCCCATCGGGGGCGGAGCATCGCGGAGGTTCTTCTGATGACGTGCCAATGCTGTAGCAACGGCAACCAGCATATGCACTGGTCTTCTCCTCCTTGGTGGTCCAGAGACGGATTCTGCTGGGATGGAGGGACTCAGAGCCCCCGGAGCCCCCAAAGTCAGGAGTGTGGATCAGCGAAATGCCAAGGTTTATCAGTCTGGAGAAAATCAAGTTCGACTTGAGAGGATCAATTCAGGGGTTCGCCCGGAGATGGCAGCCATTCAGCGATTTCTTCAAGGAAAATTGAACGTCGACAGTAAAGGGGGGGAGGGGAAAAGTGGGGGGGGGGGGGGAGGAAAACAGGAGGCATGGCAATGTTAGATAAGGGCAGGGAACTTAGTATACGGGTAATTAGGGAATAGGGTGGGTGTAGTAGGGGACGTTGTTTTCTGTTTTTTGTTCTTTTAGGTGGTTTGCGTGTGTCGGCCCGCGCGGTTGGTTAAGAAATGTTAATGTGTTAAACTGTGAAAATGACAAATGCTTCAATAAAATATTTTCTAAAAAAAAAGACCATATACACCTCAGCATCTTCGTGGATTCATGCCTGAATATGCACCATTAGAAAACAAGCCAAACTCGTTAATTGTACATTAGGCCCTCAAGGCCAGTAATAAACTGAGCCATGCTATACATGATTTCAGCAGGACAGTTAGATGATGCACCTTCAATCAGCCAAGAATTGCTATCCTGAACTCCTTGCATACAACCTGAAGCCACTCCCGATTGACTTTTTTTCTAGCTTGTTTTTTGAACTCCATCATTATTAGGTGATATCGAAATTGTGCTACTGAATGTTGTCCGTGAGATCAGCTCCCCCTGCCACCCATTCTCCTCCATGCTCACCACCTTCTAAATCTCTTCCCTCCTGTCACTATGTAGCCTTCCTGGTTACCCTCAACCCCACCATTATCCCATGTAGATATTCCTGTTCTCCCAAATCCTTTAATGTTGGCGTCCCCATGCCTTTGGTTGACTTGACCCCTCCTCTTCTCGAGGCCACATGCACTTTCACTTTTCGGGCCCCACCACCAGACCACCCAATATCCACCCCATGATTTTTTAGCCAGCTACTTAAAGCATGCAGATACCTCCCTGAACATTATTGTGTCCTTTGCCTCACAATACAATACCTCGAACCCCCCAGGACCAAGTTTCTTTGGTGACTGCCCACACCCTGCACACGATACTATGCACAACAGTGGCAACCCAGAAATGTCTTCCCCATCCAAGATCGGGACCAAGATATGCATGCCATGCAGACCCCGCTAACATGTCCTCTACAGCCCAGGACAGTCAGTTCAGTGTATTCCCTCCAGCATGGTACCAGCCGCTGCACAGTTTCCAACTCTTCATTGTACAGTATTATAACTCTTGAACCCAGGATAGCCTTTCACTGCTCCAAACTGCTCGTTGAACACCACCTCTGTCTTCACCCTCTCCTCCTGTGTTACATACCCCCCAAGTCTTGTCTTGGTTTCCTTCTCCCCTCCCATGTTCAAAACCACACCTCCAATTCTGCTCGTTTTCCCAGGTGGGATGCAAAAGCTTGATTTCCCAACGGCGGATTGAGATGCTGTGATGAATTCAGAGGTGTGATTATACTGTGTCGAGCATTATCCCAGCTTGTGGCGTGTTCACACTAGTGATACATTTGCATGCCATAAATTTGCATTAATGTGAAACAGTTGTTAATAAAGTCTCACCCTCATGATGAAGCATGATCTCACAGCTTTATGCAGTTTTTTGTAAGGGAGTCGTTTCCGTTGTTTAACTCCATGGTACAAGTGAGTGGAGTCGGAAAATGGTCCATGGCACAAAGGTTCAGGAACAGCAAAAGTGAGTCAGTGATGATGCGCCATGATGTGGGTTCAGGGAGGAGTGCATGTTTGGGTACTGATAGGATAGTGCATATGTTACTGGCTAGTAAAATCCAGTGATGTGAGTTCAAATCCCACCAGAGCAGGGGGCGAAATTCTCCCGAAACGGCGCGATGTCCGCCGACTGGCGCCCAAAACGGTGCCAATCAGACGGGCATCGCGCCGCCCCAAAGGTGCGGAATGCTCCGCATCTTTGGGGGCCGAGCCCAACATTGAGGGGCTAGGCCGACGCCGGAGGAATTTCCGCCCCGCCAGCTGGCGGAAACGGCCTTTGGTGCCCCGCCAGCTGGCGCGGAAATGACATCTCGGGGCGGCGCTTGCTTGGGCGCGTCAGCGGCCGCTGACAGTTTCCCGCGCATGTGCAATGGAGGGAGTATCCGCCATGGTGGAGACCGTGGCGGAGGCGGAAGGGAAAGAGTGCCCCCACGGCACAGGCCCGCCCGCGGATCGGTGGGCCCCGATCGTGTGCCAGGCCACTGTGGGGGCACCCCCCGGGGCCTGATCGGTGGGCCCCGATCGCGGGCCAGGCCACTGTGGGGGCACCTACCAGGGCCAGATCGGCCTGTGCCCCCCCCAGGACTCCGGAGCCCGCCCGCGCCGCCTTGTCCGGCCGTTCAAAAGGTGGTTTATCCACGCCGCAATTTATCGGCGGGACTTCGGCCCATCCGGGCCGGAGAATCCAGCGGGGGGGCCCCCCAACCGGCGCGGCCCGATTCCCGCCCCCGCCGAATATCCAGTGCCGGAGACTTCGGCAACCAGCGGGGGCGGGATTCACGGCAGCCAATGGCCATTCGCCGACCCGCTGGGGGGTCGGAGAATGACGCCCAGGTTGTGAATTGAATCCAGGTAAATAAATAAATCTGGGGTTAAAAAAAAATCTAGTCAGCAATGGTAACCCCCAAGAAGCTGTTAGATTGTTACAAGAACCCATGGGTTTATTATTACAGTACCCTTTTTAAGGAAAAAAAATCTGCTGTCCTAACCCAGTCTGGCCTCAATGTGACTCCAGATCCAAAGCAATATTGTTGATTCTTGGCTACCCTGCGATGATAAGCAACTAAGACAGTTTGCCACCACATTCTCCAGGTCTATTAGAGATGAGCAACAAATACCAGCCTTGTTAGCAATACTCACAACCCATGAATGAATAAATAAAAATAGCAAAGGTAAACAAGTCAAATGTGACACCAACAGTCAGGTAATTTTAACACAGATTTGTGATAATACAGACTTTATTTGTGCTAAAGGGACTGGTTTTCTCTCAACCTCCCCTTTCTATATTACTCGGTTCCACACTGGTTGGAACACTTACCACTAAATCTTTGCAAGGAGCTGGTTCCGACAATACTGGAATCATGTGTAAAGCCTTGTTTATTATTATCGAGGGAGATGGTAAAAGAGCACTGAAAGTTATCTCCCTTCAGTATTGCAAAGTTATGAGAGAAATCCTATTTTTTCAGCTCCTCTTTGTATGGCTGTATATAAATAGTGTTCAAGTGTTTGTTTCCCTTTCTGTTATAGCATAGACATTTCTCTGTACACCACAGGTACATTGATAAGCAAACAATCCTGGTCTGCAATATTTCCTAAGACAACAGTCAACCCACCTGACCAATCCTATGATGGCAGTACTGGTTTTAAATGTAGTTGCAACATGGAAAAGGATATATTTTAGAGAATTCCAAAACAAACTTAATTACTAGAGGGAACAAGTGGGACGCAGCAGAAAATATTAATCTCCCATTATATTACTCGCCATATCCCTTGTGATTCCTGAGCTTGTAAGATGTGTAAATATGAATCAAAGGAACATCAGACTTAGGAGCACGAGTAGGCCAGTCAGCCGTTCAAGCCTGCTCCTCCATTCAACAAGATTGTGGTCTCACATCCACTTTCCTGTCTGCCCCGCAGAACCCTTGACTCCCTTGTCTAACAAAAGCTTAAATAACTCATCCTTGAACAGTGTACCAATAACAACAAAAAAGAACAGTAAACATTGAACATTAACATGGTGAAGAAATAGACATTTCCCAAATCGGCTCTGTCTTCACACACCACATGAAATAACATAATATAACACCTATCCTCCCACCCCCTCCCCCTCTCGAAATGCTGCTGCTGCCGACATTTTAAATTTCTCCAAGAAAGTCGACGAACGACTGCCACCTCCGGGAGAACCATAGCATTGATCCTCTTAAGGCAAACTTTATTTTCTCGAGGCTGAGAAACCCAGCCATGTCATTGACCCAAGTCTCTGCACACGGGGGTTTCGAGTCCCTCCACATTAAAAGGATCCGTCTCCGGGCTACCGGGGAGGCAAAGGCCAGAGCATCGGCCTCTTTCACTCCCTGAACTCCCGGGTCTTTTGACACTCCAACAATCGCCACCTCTGGACTCGGCACCACCCGCGTACCTAGCACCTTGGACATTGCCTTGGCAAACCCCTGCCAGAACCCTCCAAGCTTCGGGCATGCCCAAAACATATGGACATGGTTTGCTGGGCTTCCCGCACTTGTGGAGTAACGGGCCGGCGAGAACGGCAGAGGTGCCGTTACCAGCACTCGCAAACTGGTGCCTTTACAGGACGCCACCTCCAACCGCTCCCATGTCGACCCCTCCCCCAATACCCACTTCCTAATCATAGCTAAATTGGCCGCCCAGTAGTAGTTGCAAAAGTTCGGCAACACTCTCTTTACTCGTGGGGTCTTATTCGCCCACACAAATCCCGAGATGATCTTATTCACCTGCTTGAAAAAGGCCTTAGGGATGAAGATGGGGAGGCACTGAAAAACAAATAAAAATCTGGGGAGGACCATCATTTTCACGGTCTGTACCCTCCTCGCCAGTGACAGTGGGAGCATGTCCCATCTTTTAAAGTCCCCTTCCATTTGTTCCACCAGCCGGGTCAAATTAAGCTTATGCAATGAATCCCACTGTATCCCTGTATTCCCAGGTAGCGAAAGCTCTTCTCTACCCTCCTAAGCGGCAGCTCACTCAGTCTCTTCTCCTGCTCTTTAGCCTGGATCACAAACAACTCGCCCTGCGTAGAGCGAGACCCGGTGCTCCACGCCCCCCGGACCAGCCCCTGCCAGTTCCTTGAGGCTCTCAATGCCATGGCCAGCGGCTCAATGGCTAGAGCAAATAATAGCGGGGAGAGGGGGCACCCTTGCCTCGTCCCCCGGTGCAATTTAAAATACCCCGACCTAAGCCGATTCGTGCGCACGCTTGCCACAGGCGCCTGGTACAGCAATCGCACCAACAAATTAAGTCCTCACCAAACCCAAACCTACCCAGCTCCCACTGCCAGTCCACCCGATCGAAAGCTTTCTCTGCATCCATTGCTGCCACAACCTTTGCTTCCCCTCCTTCCGAGGGCATCATAACAATATTTAAAAGCCTCCGCACATTGGCATTAAGTTGCCTGCCCTTAACAAATCCAATCTGGTCTTCCCCTATCCTTGTGGCCAAGATCTTAGCCAATAGTTTGGCATCCACATTTAGAAGCGAGATTGGCCTGTAAGACCCTCACTGTTCAGGGTCCTTCTCCCATTTAAGAATGAGTGAGATCGAAGCCTGTGACATTGCAGGGAGGAGGGTTCCCTTCTCTCTCGCCTCATTAAAGGTCCTCATCAGCAGTGGGCTTAATGTCTCTGAAAATTTCTTTTAAAATTCCACCGGAAAGCCATCCGGCCCCGGAGCTTTGCCCGACTGCATGCCCTCTAGCCCCTTAATAATTTTTTCTATCTCGATCAGGGCCCCCAGCCCCTCCACCAGGCCCTTCTCCACCCTCAGGAACCTCAACTGGTCCAGAAATTGCCTCATCCCTTCCGCTCCCGCCGGGGGTTCCGACTCATATAATTTGCTGTAGAATTCCTTAAAATCTTCATTCACCCCCCCCCCTGGGTCCACGACCAAATTACCCTCCTTTTTCCTTACCCCACCAATCTCCCTCGCCGCCTCGCTCTTCCAAAGCTGGTGCGCCAGTATCCTGCTCGCTTTCTCCCCATACTCATAAACCTCCCCCGAGCCTTTCTCAGCTGTTCTACCTCTTTCCCTGTGGTCAGCAATTCAAACTCCGTCTGTAGCTTACGGCGCTCCCTCAGGAGCCCCGCATCCGGGGCCTCCGCATTACTCCTATCACCCGAAGTATCTCCTCCACTAATCTCTCCTTCTCCGCCCTTTCCCTTTTTTCTCTATGAGACCGGATCAATATTAGTTCCCCTCTAACAACTTCCCAGACCGTTGCTGCCGATACCTCTCCCGTGTCGTTTGTTTCCAGATAGTCCTGGATATCCTTATTTACCCGCCCGCAAACCACCTCGTCTGCTAACAACCCCACATCCAGTCTCCACAGCGGACGCTGCCCTCTCTCCTCCCTAAGTCGCAAATCCACCCAGTGCAGGGCATGGTCCGAGACTGTAATTGCCGAGTAATCTGTCCCCGCCACTTTCGGGATCAACGCCCTGCCCAGAACAAAACAGTCAATACGAAAATAAACTTTGTGGACCTGGGAGAAAAAAGAAAACTCCTTTCGCCTCGGCCGTGTGAACCTCCAGGGGTCAATGCCCCCCATCTGCTCCATAAAGCCCTTCAATTCCTTTGCCGCCGCCGGCCTCTTCCCTGTCCTGGATTTTGAGCGGTCCAATTCAGGTTCAATAACCGTATTAAAGTCCCCCCCTCCATGATCAAGTTGTGTGACTCAAGGTCCGGGATTTTGCCTAATACGTGCCTCATAAAGTCCACGTTGTCCCAGTTCGGGGCGTAGACGTTCACGAGCACCACTCGGACGCCCTCCAAATAGTCCCTCTTTATTCACCCTGTGTTAGTTCAATAAAGAAATCTAATAAATTAGTTAAACATGGTTTCCCTTTCAAAAGCTCATGTTTACTCTGCCTGATCCTGTTATGATTTTCTAAGTATCTTGCTATAACCTCCTTAATGATAGATTCCAGCAATTTCCCCGTGACAGATGTCGGGCTAACTGGCTTATAATCTCTTGCTTTCTGCCTCCCTCCTTTCTTGAATAAGGGTGTTACATTTGCTATTTTCCACCGGTACCCTTCCAGAATCTAAGTAATGTTGGAAGATTATAACCAATGTCTCTACGATCTCTGCAACCACTTCTTTTAAGCCCTAGGATGTAGGCTATCAGGTCCTGGAGACTTGTCAGCCTTTTGGTATATTAATTTTCTTGGTACATTTTCTCTGATGATGGTGATTGTCGAAATTCCCCCCTTCCTTTCCCGTCTTGGTTTTCAAAGTACCAAAGTTTTCTGCGGTGAAGACAGACACAAAATATCCGTTCAATGCTTCTGCCATTTCCTTGTTTTCCATGATTAATTCACCAGACTCACTGTCTGGAGGACCAGCACTCACTTTAGTTACCTTTACTCGTAAAATATATTTTCATGTTTCCAGCTAGCTTTTACTCATACTCTAATTTCTCGCTCCATTTTGTTAGCCTTTGCTGATTCTTAAAATCTATCCAACCGTCTGACCTATGACTAATCTTTACAGAACTGCACCATATTTTTTTTCAATGTGATATTATCCTCAACTTCCTATTGAGGCACAGATGATGCATCCTTCTCAAAGAGCCTTTCTTTCTCACTGAGGTGACTCTCACTTTGCTGAGAATTATTAAATATCTCTTTAAAAACTGTTCTGCTGTTTAATCTAGTTTCCCAGTTCACTTCGGTGAACCCTGAGTCCATCTCTTTAGAATTGGTTTTATTTAGGTTTAAAACTCTAGTTTTTGATCCACACATCGCACCTTCAAACTGAACTTGAAATTCTATCATATCATGATTGCTGCTACTGAAAGGGTCCTTTACAATGAGGATTTTTAAAAAAAGAGTGTTTTTATTGAGGATTTTTCATAATACACAGAACAAAGGTAAGCACGGACATACATTGAAAACAAAAGAAAAATAAGGAGAAATATATATACACCGATCGTCTTCTGTTATTTATATTGGTTATCTTTCGTTACTTACAATGGTTACAGCTTCCTGTTTTTCATTTTCTAGTAGGCGTTTAGCTCTCGAAGGGTACCCTGCTTTCCTCTCCCCCTTCTCGCCGTCTGGCGTGCCTTATTCCCTCGTCAGCTCTTATATCCTGTTCCTGGATTGGTGTGATGCCATGTATATTGGTATGGGCATGGTTGGGCCCCATGCCTCTTTATTTCCCCCCCCTCCCCTCCCTCTCATTGTTATACATGGCTACCCTCTCTCTTCCTTTGATTTTTTGGCTGTTGGCCACAAACAGGTCTTGGAACAACTGGGTGAATGGCACCCATGTTTTGTGAAAGCCCTCTTCCGACCCCCAGATGGTGAATTAAATTTTCTCCATCTGGAGAAATTCCGATAGATTGGATAGTCAGTCTGTCCTCTTATTTAACAGTATGGCTACCCCCCTGGCTCTTGTCTTGTCCCACTCAGCCCTTTCTTCCCGCAGGTCGGTCCTTCTCCCTTAGGTGCGTCTCTTGGAGGAAGACTATGTGGACTTTCAAACTTTTCAGGTGGGCGAAGACTCTGAATCTTTTCACTGGGTCATTCAGTCTCCTGAAGTTCCAGGTGACTATCTTGATAGGGGGGCTTTTGTCCCCCCACTCCTGCGGGATCACCAATACTTACCTGGTAGACACGCTCCTGCACTCCGGGGATTCCCTTTGTTAGGGGGCCATCCAAAATGGCTGCGGTCACCGTTCTCCCATGAGTTCGGGTGCCTGTGCTCACAATGAGATTGTTGTTTAATTTTGTTTCATTGCACATTAACAGGTCTAGAACAGACTGCTACTTGGATGGCATTTGAACATACTGTTGTGTTATGCTGCTTCGGATAACACAGGCTGCTACTTGATGCTACTTAACTAAAGGATGCTCCAAACTCTGAAATGAGTTCAACGTATTTATTGAACTATTAACACAGTTCTCAAATGAGTTTGACTCTCTACTAATCTAACTGTAGTAACTCAGTCTAACTGTACCAGCTTGCCCTAAGCCACGTGCTGGGGTGTGATGCTGCTGATCAACCCTGTCTAACTCTCTAGATGTTTGCCTGTGGAAAGAGGCAGGGTGTGAGTGCCTCATCCCTTTTATAGTGTTTATGTCATGCCCCCTTGTGCTGATGCCACCTCTGAGTGTCCTGTCTGCCCATTGGTTGTGTCCTATTCTGAGTGTTCATTGATTGCATGTTTGCATATCATGACATCTCCTTTTTTTTTTTTTTTAGATGTATATACATGTGAATGTGTCTGTCTAATGTGACTGACTGAGGAATACAGAACAGAACAAACAAAACAAATGCTCATAAGTCCAGTCTCTGAGGCTTGCATCTGATTCTCGTTGACCGCCGCAGAGGTGGTGGAGGGGATGACGGTGTCTTGACAGGCGAGTGGGAGGCACGACTGGTGGCCTCGTGGTTCGAGGTGTCTGGAGGTGGCAATTCGACATGTGGAAATGGAGGGGAAAGTTGTTGTGGGCAAGCAACTTTTCGCAGTGCCCATCGATTCCTTCGCACAATGGAGCCATCAGCCATACGTATGACATAGGATCTGGGCGCGGCCTGTCGAACAATGACAGCCGGAGCAGACCACCCACCATCCGGTATCTTGATCCTGACCGTGTCTGCCGGGGATAGCAAGTCCAGATTGGTGGCATGTGCATCATAGCCCTGCTTCTGGCTGTCGTGAAGCTGCTGCATCTTCTGCAGCACTGGGAGGTGATCAAGGTTGGGCAGGTGTATGGCTGGAAGCATCGTCCGCAGGTCCCTGTTCATCAGCAGTTGAGCTGGCGACATACCAGTGGACAAGGGAGTCGCCCGGTATGCAAGTCGTGCAAGGTGTATGTCGGAAGCGGAGTCCGAGGCCTTGTGGATGAGTTGCTTAACGATGTGCACCCCTTTTTCGACTTTGCCATTGGACTGCGGGTAGTGCGGACTGGAGGTGACACGCCTGAAATTGTAGCTCTTGGCAAACATGGACCATTCTCGACTGTGGAAGCACAGGCCATTGTCACTCATGCAGATGTTTGGGATGCCATGCCGTGGGAATGTCTCTTTACATGCTTTGATGACGGTCCGTGAGGTGAGGTCTGGCAGCTTCAGCGCCTCAGGATAGTTCGAAAAGTAATCAATGCTAAAGATATAGTCGCGACCATTTGCGTGGAATAGGTCAATGCCAACCTTGGACCACGGAGAGGTCTCTAGGTCATGAGGTTGGAGCGTCTCCTTGCTCTGCGCTGGTTGGAACCTGACAGGTTTTGCAGTTCAGGACCATGTCTGTGATGTCCTGATTGATGCTGGGCCAGTAGACAGCTTGCCGGGCCCTGCGTCTGCACTTTTCTATGCCCAGGTGTCCCTCATGAATCTGCTGCAGCACCATGCTCTGGAGACGTAGCGGGATGACTATCCTGACAAGCTTGAGCAGGATGCCATTGATCAGCATCAGGTCGTCCTTGACGTTGTAGAATTGAGGGCATTGCCCTTTCTGCCAGCCATTGCTGAGGTTGTGGATGACTCGCTGCAACAGGGGGTCTTTGGCCGTCTCTTCTCATCTGTTGCTGGGACAGTGCTTGCACACAGTTGTACCTGCAATTCAATGTGCTGGAAGATCTCCAGTGGTTCACTGGATGAGTTGACGGAGCGGGACAATGCATCGGCGATGATGAGCTCCTTGCCAGGTGTGTACACCAAATTGAAATCATAACTCCGGAGTTTGAGCAGAATTCTCTGCAAACGAGGCGTCATGTCGTTCAGATCCTTTTGGATGATGTGGACCAGAGGCCTATGATCCGTCTCAACAGTAAATGTTGCAAGCCGTAGACATAATCATGAAATTTGAGGATGCCGATGAGAAGACCTAAACAATCCTCAATCTGTGCATATTTGGTCTCAGTGGGTGTCATTGCCCGTGACGCGTATGCTACTGGTAGCCAGGGTGATGTATCGTCTCTTTGAAGCAACACCGCCCCAATGCCATCCTGACTCGCAACTGTGGATATCTTGGTCCTTCGGTCTGGGTCAAAGAATGCAAGGACGGGTGCAGCGGTGAGCTTGGCTTTCAGCTCCAACCACTCTGTTCGGTGCTCCGCCTTCCACTCAAAGGTGGTTGATTTTTCCACCAGGTTGCGAGGGCCATGGTGTGTGTGCCAAATTCGGGATGAACTTGCCAAGGATATTGACCATTCCCAGGAAGCGCAGTACTGCCTTCTTGTCCTTGGGGACTTTCTACTGCCTCGATGGCTTTCATTTTGTCTGTGTCCGGGCGCACACCGTGTTGCGAAATCTGATCGCCCAGGAACTTCAGCGTGAATGTCCCAAAACAGCTCTTGGGCCTGTTTAGCTTGAGGCCATGCTCATGTATGCGTCGGAATACTTTCTTGAGTCGCGACACATGTTCCTCTGGGGTAGTGGACCAGATTATGATATCGTCAATGTAGACATGAACCCCTTCTATTCCCTCCATCATCTGTTCCATGATGCGATGGAAAATCTCTGATGCCGAGATGATGCCAAATGGCATTCGGTTGTAGCAGGATCTGCCAAAAGGCATGTTGAAGGTGCAGAGCCTTCTGCTGGGTTCTTAAAGTTGGATTTGCCAAAATCCTTGGGATGAGTCCAATGTTGTGAAGAAGCGCACGTGTGCCATCTCACTTGTGACTTCTTCCGTCTTCGGGATGGGGTAATGTTCCCGCATAATGTTTTTGTTTAGATCCTTGGGGTCAATGCAGATGTGTAGGTCCCCCAAAGGCTTCTTTGCGCACGCCATCGAGCTGACCCAGTCGGTTGGTTCAGTGACCTTGGAGATGATGCCTTTTTGTTGTAGACTCGTGAGCTCCGCCTTCAGGCGCTCTCTCAGTGGAGCAGGGACACGTTGTGGTGCATGGACCACTGGCTTGGCACCAGGCCGCAGTAGAATCTTGTACTCGTACGGCAGCATGCCCATCCTGCTAAATACATCTGGATACTGAGTTAGGATGTCGTCGATGC
The DNA here is from genome assembly GCF_047496885.1 of Scyliorhinus torazame. Classification (NCBI taxonomy): domain Eukaryota; kingdom Metazoa; phylum Chordata; class Chondrichthyes; order Carcharhiniformes; family Scyliorhinidae; genus Scyliorhinus; species Scyliorhinus torazame. The sequence continues at coordinate 105,855,655 of NC_092714.1, read as the reverse complement.
TGGCCTGAAGATCCGAATGGGACGGTGTCATGGTGTAGACCCTTTGAATGAGGTTCATTTGCTTGTAGGCGTGCGCACCTAGCAGGGACGCCCTGCCTGGTTAACAATCTCAAAGCATAAGCTTGCTTGTGTGTGTCGGCTGGACACCTGCAGATGGCAGGACCCCAGTGCCTTGATTGCATTTCCATTGTAGTCCAGGAGTTCGCAGGCTGCTGGAAGGATTGTGGGGGGCTTCTTGATTCTCTTGAAGTCCACCTGCGAAATCAGGTTGGCGGAGGCACCTGTGTCCAGTTTGAACTGGATGGTGCAGTGGCTCACCTTCATCACTGCAGGCCATTCGTCCTCGGAATCCACAGCCAGGATTGGTTGGACTCGCGATGTGTCCGGTGTGGCATATTCGCACTTCGTAATAATGCCCACTCGGGAAGTGTTGTCCAGGTATTCATCATCTGGATCCGTCGCACTGCCTGGATCAGAGTCATGCATTCGGTATTGACACTTCTGATGCTCCACTGTCGGAATTGGGAGCGCTGGCTCCTGACTGGTGGTGCAGATTTGCACAGGGCTGCATAGTGGTTTGGTTTCCCACAGTTTAAACAGCGTTTGCCTCTTGCAAGGCAGTTTTTTAAAAAATGGGCAGTGCCGCAGTTCGCACACGTCATGACGTCACCGTCATGACGCTCGGTGCGTCGTTGCGCATGCACGGTGCGGTTCTCAGACGTCTGCACCTGCGCAGTGCGGTTTTCGGCCGCTTTGTGGTCCCGATCGCGTTGCGCATGCGTCGGGCCCCAGGAAGAGCGCGTGAAATGGCCGCTTGCGTCAATGTGGAGGCGCTGCATCCGGGCGATGGCCTGAACACTCTCCACCTCATGAGAGGCTTGTTTTTCACTTACTGCCGTTTTTTACTGTGAATAGCGATTTTTAGAGTGCTCATGCATAGTACACGTTTCAATCACGACTGGCAAGGTCATGTGCTTGATTTTCAATAATTGCTCTCGCAGAGGATCAGAGTGGACTCCAAAAACGATTTAGTCTCTGATCATGGAGTCATCGAAGTTGCAGGGTTGCACTAGCAGTCTAAGGTTAGTTAGATAGGAGTTGAAGGATTTGTCTTTAATGTGCATCCTCTGCTTGAAGATGTAGCGCTCAAAGATTTTGTTAGTGTCCACCACGCAGTGGCTGTCGAATTTGTCCAAGATGGTTGGTACTTTGTTTTGTCCTGCCCTTTGGAAAAGTGAGAGGAGTTGAAGATCTCTATCACTTGGTCACCCACAGTGGTGAGTAGAAGAGCTATCTTCCGAGCATTGGTCATGCCATTGAGGTCGGATGCTTCCACGTATATTTGAAATTTCTGCTTGAATGATCGCCAGTTGGCACTAAGATTGCCGATGGTCCTGAGCTGATGAGGAGCTTGAATCTTGTCCTTTGTGCCTGTATTCAGTAGCTGGTTGTCACGGATCTTGCTGAGTTGAACTAAATAGATTGAACAGTCACTCCTGGTATCATGTTGTGTTATGCTGCTTCGGATAACACAGGCTGCTACTTGATGCAGTCTTAACCAAAGGATGCTCCAGACTCTGAAATGAGTTCAACGTGTTTATTGAACTATTAATACAGTTCTCAAATGAGTTTGACTCTCTACTAATCTAACTGTAGTAACTCAGTCTAACTGTACCAGCTTGTTCTAAGCCACGTGCTGGGGTGTGATGCAGCTGATCAACCCTGTCTAACTCTCCAGATGTCTGTCTGTGGAAAGAGGCAGGGTGTGAGTGCCTCAACCCTTTAAAAGTGTTTATGTCATGCCCCCTTGTGGTGATGCCACCTCTGAGTGTCCTGACTGCTCATTGGTTGTGTCCTATTCTGAGTGTTCATTGGTTGCATGTTTTCATATCATGACACATACTGCTCTAAGAATCTGTCCCAAATACATTCTATAAAATCATTTTTACGTTCTGTGTTTGATGTTGTTAAAAACAGTTTGAAATCTGTTCAGATCTATGGCTCAGCCTAGCTCCTTGCGCCACGATTCCTGAAATACTGCCTAATGTGATGGAACAATTCCAGGTTACCACAAGGAAGGGCTTCGTTTTACATTTAGTTCCCTGAAGCCTTAATTTGCAGTTGCTTTCCTGTTGTGCACCACATTTAGCCCCAGTTACACTATATAGCAACTGGCTGTAATTTTCTGCTGCACACTGCCTGTTATTTGATTCAGGATTTCTTTCTGCTAAAGTGACTGGTTTTCCCTTGATGCAAGTGCCCGATCTGCACTGTAAACTGGGTTCTAACCCTCCTCTTTTGGAGCTGTGATAGAGGAAATTGGGACTGGTCCCGGGGCAGGTGGGACCTGTACAAAAAGGACGGTTTACACCTTAGCAGGACTAGTACCAATGTCATCCGAGGGACATTTGCTAGTGCCGCAGTGGGTTTGAACTAGATTGGCAGGGGGTTGGGAACCTGAGTGGAAATTCAGAGAAGAGAGGAGAAAAACGGGCAATGCAAACTAGAGAAGTATTAACTGATATCTCCTTACATGGCGCGTTGTCATATTTTGTTTGATTATGCTCCTATGAATTGCATTGGGATGTTTTATTAAGTTAAAGACGCTGTATAAATGTAAGTTAGACCATAAGACATAGGAGTGGAAGTAAGGCCATTCGGCCCATCGAGTCCACTCCACCATTCAATCATGGCTGATTTCAACTCCATTTACCCGCTCTCTCTCCATAGCTCTTAATTCCTCGAGAAAGAACTGTTGTCAGGTTTCACTGTTTGTGTTACTGCACCTTGTGGATTCAGTGGCAGGAGTCCTAGAATTAAGTCTTTAGTTTTTAAAGCCTAATTGTTAAGTTATGTTTATCGCAGCTTGCTCTGCCCTCCCTCTCCCCCATCCTCAGTCAGCCAACCTGTTGCAGAAAAAGAAAGGCCGGACCTCCAGTCACGTTATGTGAGAGCAAGTCGCGCGAAAGGTGGCTCTCACCAGGGTCTTTATTTTTGGATCTCTTTTGCCTGTTTTTTGGTGGATTTTTGTGTCCAAACCCTGATCTGGGAAACTTTTATTCAACAAAGTTATGTCAAAGGTTTTGACGAAAATGCCCACTGGCAAGAAAGCCCAGGCTGGTGGTCCGGCAAAGGGATCTGAAGGAGAGAAGATGTTGGAGGCGGCCATGCCCATTACAGTAGACATGCTGGCTGTGGTGATGGCGCAGGAACTGGAGAAATTTGGGAAGCAAATGCACAGGCAGTTTGAACGGCAAGGTAAAGGGATGAAAGAATCCTTTAAAGCCACCATTGAGGAGACATTGTGCCTGATCCGAGAGCAGCTGGATAAGACCTCGAAGGCAGTGAAAGAACAAGGCAAGATGTTGAAGAGCATGGACGAGCCCTTGTCGTAGCATGAGGGATGGTTTGCCTTGTTGAGAGTGGATTTACTGTTTGTGGCGGAGAGTAACAAAGGCCTGAGGGGAAAAGTGGAAGATCTGGAGAACAGACGAGGCATCTGAGGGAGGGAGTGGAAGGCTCAAGGCCAATCGGGTACTTCTTGGAGATGTTCTTTCTCAGCTGAGGGGGTGGGGGGGAGGGTGTGGGGAGAGAGAGGGGAGTGACGGTGAAGGAGGTACTTGCCCCTCCGGAGTTGTTTGGAGCCCATCGGGCACTCCAGCAGAGTCCACGGCAGAACGAGACACTGTGGGTGGTGATTATCTGCTTTCATAGTTTCCAGAGGAAGGAGCGGGTCCTGGAGTGGGGTAAGAAGAACCGCAACAATAGCTGGGTTGTGCACACAGTGCGGATCTACCAGGGCATTGGCAAAGAGGCATGCGGCCTTCAACAAGGTGAAGGTGGCGGTCTACAGAAAGGAGTGCGATTCAGGATGGTGTACCCGATATGACTGAGAGTCACGGTGGACTCGAAAGATCATTTCTTTGATACACCTGAGTTGGCAGGTTCATTAGAGTGAAGGAACTGGGACTGTACTGAGGAAGGCCGATGGGGACTTTGTATATGTGTGACGGGTTGTCGGGGTTGATGATGTTTTATTACAATGTGTTAATGTTTCTTATTTTTTTCTTGGATGTCGAGGTTGTGACAGGAATGTTTGATTGGGTAGCGGTAAGGGAAGAGGTGTGAAGTAAGGATGCCAGAGTTTGGGCACTTGGGTAGGGAGGGTGGGCTAGGAGGTTTTAGTCTGGTGTTGTTGTTGGCTTTTTGAATGAGGACCCTGGATGGGGACTACCTCACTGGCAAGCAGGAGTGTGAGGAGGAGCTGTGACCCATTGGGCCAGTTTTGGTGAGGCACCTAGGAGGGGGGGGATGAGGAGGAGTGGGGGGGGGGGGGGGGAGTGGTGAGAGTCCCCCATCAATGTTAGTCACCTGTTTGAGGCCAATGTGGCGTTCTTACAGGAGACTCACTTGAGGGTGTGGGTACCAGGCTGCGGAAGGCCTGGGTGAGCCAGGTTTTCCATTCAGGCTTTGATAGCCGGGCCCGGGGGTTGTTGATGCCAATCTAGAAAAGGTTCCGCTTCCAGGCGGGGACGCTCTTGGCTGATCAGGGGAGTTGGTACATGATGGTTTCAGGCACATGGAAGGGGATGGCGGTGGTGTTAGTGAATGTATACGCCTCGAATTGGCCTGATGTAAAGTTTATAAGGTGGTTGTTGGCCACAATACCAGATTTAGATACTCACCAACTGATTTTAGGGGAGATTTCAACTGTATGCTAGACCCGAAGCTGGATCGCTCCAAGCCAAAGTTGCTGGCCCCTTCGGGTATGGCAACGGGGTTAGCTACATTAATGGAACAGATGGGAGGGGTGGACCTGTTTATGCACTCTGGGGTAAGGAATTCTCGTTTTGTTCCCCCGATGCACAAGATGAACTTGAGGATTGACTTCATTTTCATGAGTAGGACTGTTCTCCCCGGGATGGAAAAGGTGAAATATCCAGCGTTTGTTATTTCTGACCATGCTGTGCACCTGATAGATCTGATGTTAGAGGCGGGTCAGGCGTGGCGCTTGGGATGGAGGTTGGACCTCGGACTTTTATCAGACTTTGGATTCTGCAAGAAGGTCTCTAGGGCCATAAGGGAATATATGTTTAATCGAACGGGACGGTCTTGACCTCTATTCTGTGGGAGGCATTGAAGGCGGTGATTAGAGGGGAGATCATATCATACAAGGCACACGTGAATGTGGAGGCCAAGAAGGAATGATAGAAGTTATTGGATGAGATCCTGGTAGTGGACTGTGGGTATGAAAGCGATCCAACTCCAGAACTATTGGCACACAGGAAAAAGCTGAAAATGTGGTTAAACCTGCTGTCTACAGACAGGGCGGTGTGCCAGATGAGGGGTTTGAAGCCAGCGGTGTGTGAGTACGAGGAGAAGGCTAGCCATCTCTTGACTCACCAGCTCTGGCGGCAGGAGGCTGCTAGAGGACCATTAAGGTTAGGGATTCGGAGGGTAGGCTGGCCTGTGCCCCAGACAAGGTGAATGGACATTCCAAACCTTTTGTGAGAGGCTTTATAGGTCGGAGCCACCAGGGGACGAGCGAGGAATAGCAGAGGTTTTAGAGGGTCTGGGTTTCCCAAGGTGGGGACAAATTGAGGGAAGAGCTGGAGGTGCTGCTGGGACTGGAGGAGGTTCGAACAGTCTTAAGAAAGATGCAGATGGGGAAGGAACTGGGCCGGATGGGTTCCCAGAAGTTTATAAGAAGTTTGCGGATCAGTTGGTTCCTTTATTTTTAAAATGAATTTAGAGTACCCAATTTTTTTTTTTCCAATTCAGGGAAATTTAGCGTGGCCAATCCACCTACCTTGCACACCTTTGGGCTGTGGGGATGAAACCCACGCAGACACGGGGAGAATGTGCAAACTCCACACGGACAGTGACCCAGGGCCGGGATTCAAACCCGGGTCCTCAACACCGTAGGCAGCAATGCTAACCACTGTGCCACCGTGCTGCCCCAGTTGGTTCCTTTATTGGTGGGAATGCTTAATGAATCCCTGGAGTGGAGTTCTCGTCCTGAAACGTTGGGACAGGCATCTCTTCTCGTGTAAAAGGATAAGGATCCCAAAGAGTGTGGTTCGTATGAGCCAATTTCAATGCTCAATGTAAATGCAAAGCTTTTGGCTAGATCCTGTACTGAGGTTGGGTCCCTGTCTCCCAGAAGTAGTTGGAGAGGACCAGACAGAATTTGTGAAAGGCTGAAAGTTGGCATCCAATGTGAGGCGACTGCTCAATGAATTCTCACCCCAGCGCTGGGCCAGAAACTGAGATAATCATTTTTTTAAAAAAATAATTTTTATTCAAATTTTCACAAAATATCAACAACAAAATACAGAAAGAAAAGAACAACCCCCCCCCCCCCTCCCATATACATAAATAATAAATTAACAGCCTTCATCAACACAAAGGCAAATATACACGCCCACTCAAGAAAAACGAACCGACACCGCCCCCCCCCCCCCCACCCGCCCGGGTTGCTGCTGCTGCTGACCATCTTCTAACGTTCTGCCAGGAAGTCTAGGAACGGTGCCACTGCCTGAAAAACCCTTGCACCGACTCCCTTAAGGCAAATTTCACCCTCCCCAATTTAATAAACCCCGCCATATCGTTGATCCAGGATTCCACGCTTGGGGGCCTCGCATCCTTCCACTAAAGAAGAATCCTTCGCCGGGCTACCAGGGACGCAAAGGCCAGAATACCGGCCTCTTTCGCCTCCTGCACTCCCGGTTCCTCTGCCACCTCAAATATTGCAAGCCCCCAGCCCGGCTTGACCCTGGAACCTACCACCCTCGACACCGTCCTGGCTACACCCTTCCAAAAGTCCTCCAGTGCTGGGCATGCCCAGAACATGTGCGTGTGGTTTGCTGGGCTCCCTGAGCACCTAACACACCTGTCCTCGCACCCAAAGAACCGGCTTATCCTTGCCCCGGTCATGTGAGCCTTATGCAGCACCTTAAATTGTATGAGGCTGAGCCTCGCGCAAGAGGAGGATGAAACTGAGATAATCATGTTGCTGGACGCAGAAAAAGCATTCGATATGGTTGAGTGAATGTACCTCTTCTCTGGAGGGGGGTGAAGACCAAATGGGAGGAGTGGCTGGGGCCCCCACTGGAGGAGGAGATGTGGAGTAATTTCCTCCATAGGATGTCCACCATGTCACCCTGTGCGAGGCTGAGTCTGATCCAATTCCAGGTCGTGTTTAGGCCAGGGTTTTTCAAACTCAAGGTCATGACCCATGGGTGGGTTGCAGGCAGGTGTTGGGAGTGATCAGCCGCGGTATTCCTGATCGTGGGAGAAGCACCCAACCGGCTGAGACCGGCTTTTCAGAATGCCGGCCATAATGGGTTTTTAAGTTGCGAATGTTGGTCACTTTAAATGCGAACGCTGGAGTCTTCCCGCGAGAAGTGACGGCAGAGGGCAGGTCACATGCCCGGCATGTACACTGACATCACGCGACCTGCAGGCCCATGCTTTGTGGCGAAATCACGGAGGAGAGATTCCTCCGTTTTGTAGCTGCCAGCAAGTGGGCAACGGGACTTTTGAAGAACTGAAGATGGATTATTTTGTAATAAGGAAGAGAGGACCAGAGACACAAACAGGCCAGGATCACACAACTGAGTCTGCTGGAGAGAGCTTCTCAGGAGAGTCCAAGGCAGGAAAAATCAGTGTTGGTGTGAGATTTATCCAGAACTCCAAAACCTCTGGTGAACAATCCATTAACAAGAAACTGAAATCAGGAACAAAGCCGTATGAAGATGATTTCTTGAGATATGGCATTGTGAGTTTTGTTATTGCAAATCAGGATGCAAAACCCATGTGTGTTATATGCAGGGAAGTACTGGCAAATGGAAGTTTAAAACCCTCAAAACATAAAAGGCATTTGAAGACTAAGTATGGCAAGTTTGAGGACAAACCTCTTGATTTTTTTTTCAAAGGATGCAGTGAGAACTTAATTTTCAGCTGACGTTCTTAGCAGAACTGTAGCATTGAATGACATAGCAAGTGAGGTTGTGAGGACCAAGCAGGCTCACTTGTCACATTAAAGGTAAGCAATAGTTGTGTGTCGCGAAGGTCAGCCGTCATGAGTCACGAAGGTCAGCTGGTGTGGGTCACAAAGGTTGGCCGGTGTGGGTCACGAAGATTAGCAGGGGTCCTGAAGGTCAGCTGGTTGGTCAAAGTGGGTCCCCGGAAAAAACGTTTGAAAAACACTGGTTTAGGGCGCACTTAACAAGGCCAGAATGAGCCGTTTCTTTGAGGGGGTTGAGGATAGTTGTGGCTAGGTGACTTAATGGAATTTTTGCTCCTCAAGAAGGTCAAATATACCATGAGGGAGTCAATTGAAGGGTTCTACCGTAGATGGCAACCGTTCATAATGTACTTTAAGGAATTGGTCATTTACAGCTGTTGGGGGAGGGGAGAGTGGGTTTACTAGGTTATTGTTCGTATTGTTTGGTTTACTATTGTTTTTTGTAATTTTGTAATTTTGGAGTATAAAAGTTTAATAAAAATATACTTTTTTAAAAAGATAAGGCCAAGAAACATAAAGGTCCATTTAACCCATCAGAGTTGATATTTTTGATCCTTTCCTTCTTCAAGATCTTTCTGGGCTCTGAACGACGACAATGTTTTTGTTGCTGTTACTTCATCTGGAATTTATTTTCAAATAGTTATCACTCTTTTCAATAGACAAGTTCTTCCCAATTGCTTGTGAAATGTACTTAAATTCATGCCTCCAGTTACAATTTGATAGTTAGTTTTCAAGTGTTGTTTTACTTTAGCTTGTGATACTTCACATTTTAGTTTGGATTCCTGTTAACTGCCTTCTTTCTAAACGATGGAGTTTGAGCTTCTTCCTGTTTGCTTTTCTATTTATACTTGAGATCAGGCTAACAATTCTTCTTTTTATCCTTCCCAAAGCCTCCATCACTTGTTTACCATGTGGCCAGAATTGAACGCAGACTTGAGAATGTACTCTATCCTGTATATCGTAAAGTTACAGCATAACCTCAAGAGACTTGTATTATTTTGTTCAATCCATATATCCAGAATTCTATTAGCTTTTTAAAATTCCTTCACTTCTTTGTCTAGACACCATAAGAGATGAGTCTACTATAAGACACAGATCATTTTTAGTCTTCATGTGCTAATGACACATTTAAAAAAAATTAGTGTATATTACTTTATATTATTTATCATGTTTGCTTGCACACAAAGGTTGTTAGTTGAGTTTGAAGCTGTGGAAATGTGGATCAAATTGGTGTTTCGGATTTTAAAAAACTTTGGCTCATTGGAAACAATTGGTAACAGCTCCTTGCTGGAGCTGGCGGAGGAGCCATGGGTGCTGAATCGGTGCTCTTTCCTGTTTATATCAGTGGTTTGAATTTTTAAAACGTAATCAAACTGGTTAGATTTGTATTGATGCCAGATTAGAAGGGACAGAAATTATAGAATGGACTGGGCAAAATTAGCAAGCGGACAGAATGAAGGCAGGTGACATTTAATGCAGCCAAGTACTGCAAATTAGAAAAATAAATTGACAACAGAAGCATCAATAAATGATGTTCAAATAGCTATGGATTAATTTAAAAGAGATCTGTGAGTCTTAAATATTCAAGAAGTAGTCAGAGAAAGTTGCCATCGATCTTTGTGCTAAATATGGCTCCAGTCAGTGGGGAGATTTACCCGATTCCCATTAACTTCAATTTTGCGAGGGCATCTTCATGCCACACTCGGTCACATACATGCTTTGAGTTGAAGGACAGTCAGTCTTACTTCACCTTTTGGAATTCAGCTCTTTTGCCCATGCTTGGGCTAAGAGTGTTGCCAAGTTTGGAGCTATGATCCTGGCAGAGTCCAAAATGATTATTGATAAGCAGATCATTGCTATGCAAGTGCTGCTTGACAGCAGCTTTGTGCGTGCAATGTGCCGCATATCTGCAGATATAACTTTGCTATATTCTGATCTAAAGCTGTAGAAGCCGAGGCTGAGACAAGATCATGGAAAATCCTGGCATTCTGGTGAACAAATCTTTGCATATTGATTTATTTTGACAATTGTAAAAGCTAATACAGGGTCAGATCTCATATTTGAGGAACATTACTTGCGAAAGGAGGGAAACATTGAATTAGCAACTATGCAACAGCATTTGGATGAGGAAATGGCAACACATTTTTGAGCGCTGAACTCGCCTTTCTGATTTTGCAATGTAAACATTCCAATTACCTTAAATATGGCTCTCGCACTCTGTGCCTGAACTGGTGTAAGTAAGTGTGACTTTTTGTGAGCTGTTGCTGATTGAGAGGACATATTATTGAGGAGTGGCAAGAGAAACATCAGGGAATAGAAAGTACCATCTGGCAAGGATTAGGTAGGTTGTGTTATCCATAAACTAATCAATGAATCTGGCATACAGGCAACAGTCATCAGGTCTGGCAGCATCTGTAGAGAATGAAACCGAATTAACGTTTCAGATTGATAACCTTTCATTCAAATGGGATTTTATTTGGAACTTGTGCTTATACAAACTATTGGATCTGCCAGCCGCACCACTGAGGCATTTATTTTATCAACTGTTGAGTTACTAGATGAGGACTTACACCTGCAACATAGAGGAAAACTAACCTTTGAAAAATGCAGAGAAATGTATTTAAGATGAGTTACCATTTTCTTACAGAATGTGAAGCATTTTAATATCATAGAACATACAGTGCAAAAGGAGACAATTCGGCCCATCAAGTCTGCACCGACCCACTTAAGCCCTCCCTTCTACCCTATCCCCATAACCCAATAACCCCTCCTAACCTTTTTGGACATTAAGGGCAATTTAGCATGGCCAATCCACCTAACTTGCATGTCTTTGGACTGTGGGAGGAGACAGGAGCACCCGGGGGAAACCCACGCAGACACAGGGAGAATGTGCAGACTCCGCACAGGCAGTGACACAGCATGGAATCGAACCTGGGACCCTGGTGCTGTGAAGCCACAGTGCTAACCACTATGCTACCATGCTGCCCCCACTATGCTACCATGCTGCCCATTTCATTTTTGAATGAAAAATACTCAGCCTTGATTTTCCCAGGGCTTTCAACTACCTTGAGGATTGGAATTGGTGAAAGCCAATCACCTTCAGTTTAAATCGGATCGTTGGACTTTTGTTGAGAGAGCTCCTTTAGTAATAAAATATTGCAGTAAGGTTATAATTGACCATAAAGCAGAGAGCACTTTTAAGTATTCTTACATAGATGGACCGCCATCAACTGCAGATGTGTTTCGATTACACTTGCAAAAAAAAATGACATGCCCTCTGTGGAGCTGATGGAAAAGTTCTTTGTCAGGCACAATTGCTCTTGCTTCCACTTCAGCTTTGAAAGGTTGGCTATTCTTGACATAGCTGATAGAATAGTGCATCTGTGACAGTCCAGATAAACTGGTTATCTTACATTAGAACGTGTGTATTGACGTGAAAGGAAAAATGATTAGAGTTCAGACAGAGAAAAGAAAAACTGTCCATGAGATGGAGTAAGAGAAGAATATGTGTATTTTAAGGTACTGTATGGAACACTGACATTTTTGTGCCAGAATTATTCATGTGAAGCAACATCACTTTCAATCCCGCCCCATGTCACATGTAATAATGACTAGTTATTTTCTCCCCCCCCACCCCTCCATCTTCACTTCCCCTTATTTTCGCCCACTTCTCTCCCTTGTTCATGCCTTGCCTCTCCTCCACCTGACAGGAGGTCTCCTGCACCCAGGATTGGGTACTGATTATATGGAAGGCGTTACAATCATGCATTTTTCCTTGACTCAGATGAACTATCAGAGTGAGGAAATAATTATGGTGTTTGCAGTTACAAGTATTTAGATAAGACTGGTGGATAAGATTAGGGAGAATCCCAAGATATTCTCTCAATAAATTAAGGGGAAGACGATAACCAGGGAAAATGTAAGGCCCATCAGGAACCAAGGTGGAATCTATGCGTGGAGCAGGAGGACATTGGTAAGATGTTAAATGAGTACTTAACATCTGTCTTCATCAGGAAAAGGATGTAGTGCGCGATTCTCCGGAAAAATTCTAAGTGTGCTAGCGAGCGGGAATTGCAGCGAGTTTCCCAGCGCTTGGCCCAGCAAGGCCGGCAACGCTATTCAGCGATAATTGGTCCAATTACCAAGGCTTCACAGGCTTCTCGCCCGAATGATGGCTCGCCAGCTGATTCCCTGACTCCGAGGAGAACATCTCGGAGGAGATCTCTGAGGATGCAACTGTTATATTTGCTGCACAGATGTCATCCCCACCCTCCAGCAGCGCAGAAACACACCTCGGTGGGAAATGTTAGTGGGTAGGCCTCTGGGGCACAATCTGGTGAGCACCACATTGCTGATGATGCACATTTGGCGGAGACAGGAATCCCCAGGCGAGACAGCAGTTGAAGGTCTGCTAGATCCCTGGACCCAGCTTGCTGCTGAGCCTCTGGAAAAGGGTTACCCGGAGCTGATGGAGATGATAGGGAGCGGCCGAGACATTCAGAGGGAGATGTCAGCGTCACTCCAGCAGATCCATAGCCGATTGACCAAAGAACAAAGAACGATGCAGCACAGGAACAGACCCACCGGCCCTCCAAGCCTTAACCGGTCATGATACCACACTTGGCCAAAATCTTCAGCGCTTCCTAGTGCTGTATCCCTCTATACCCATCCTATCCATGTGTTTGCCAAGATGCCTTTTGAATGCCGTTAATGTATCTGCTTCCACAACCTCCCCTGGCAACGCTTTCCAACACTCAACAACCTCTGTGTAAAAATCTGACCCCTCCACCCTGGGAAATTGTGCCTGCCCATCCACTCTATCCATTCTCCTCACACATTTGTAGACCTCTCTCAGGTCACCCGTCCTTGGAGAAGTCCCAGAGGCTACGGGCACAGGAGATGGCACCGGCAATGAGTGGCACCGAGGCCAGCACTGCTAGGGTGGCTACCGCAGTGCAGAGCCTGGTGCAAGGCGTCGGTACCATGAGTCCAAGGCATCACACAGTCAGTGACAGCCATGGCTGAGGGTCTTGGCTGTATATCTGCCTCACTGGGGGATGTCACCCAGCACCAGGCTGACCTTGATGAGGTTCTACAAGACATGTCCCGCTCTCAGATGGCAATGGCCGAGGTGCTGCGGAGCTTGTCCCAGATGCAGGTGGGTGTTGCTGAGGCACTGCAGAGCATGGCCCAGTCACTGAGGAGCATTGCTGAGGGCGTCGACACGATGGTGCAGACATTGGGGAACCGTAAGGGCAAGCAGAGCCAGATGATGCAGGGGCAGCTGGGGCCTGAACCAGCTGCCCCTCTGCCCCAAGGTGAACCCCAGGGTCCCATGGGCATCGACTGGGAGGAGAGGGCCCATTTTTGACCTCTTCCGCTCTTCTCCGGCCTTGTTTCACTTGAGCACGAGTTAATGAGGCCGGCAGATTGCGCCCCTAGGTACAGAATTCGAAGAGAGGGACTTTGAGGTTCTAGAACAGTTTGACAGAGGGAGTGAGGAATATTGGAGGTTTTGGAAGGATTAAAAATGGAAAAATCCCCAGATCTGGATCCGTTATATCCCAGGCTGTTGTGGGAAGCCTCTGACCCAAATATTTACTTCCTCTATGGCCACAGGGAAAGTGCCAGATGACTGGAGGACAACTGGTGTGGTTCCACTTTTAAGAAGGATGGTAGAAATAAACCAGGGAATTACAGACCAGTGAATCTCACATCAGTGGGAGGGAAACTATTGGAGAAATTCTGAAGGAAAGAATTAATTATTAGGCTGGTTTAGCACAGGGCTAAATCGCTGGCTTTGAAAGCAGACCAAGGCAGGCCAGCAGCACGGTTCAACTCCCGTACCAACCTCCTGAACAGGTGCCGGAATGTGGCGACTAGGGGCTTTTCACAGTAACTTCATTTGAAGCCTACTTGTGACAATAAGCAATATTCATTATTCATAATCTCCACTTGGAGAGGCAAGGTTTACCAGGGATAGTCAGCATGGCTTTGTTAGATGGAGATCATGCCGAAACCCAATTATTTTTTTCCAATTAAGGGGCAATGTTGCGTGGCCAATCCACCTACCATGCACATCTTTTGGGTTTTGGGGGGTGAGACCCACGCAGACACGGGGCAAATGTGCAAATTCCACATGGACAGTGACCCAGGGCCGGGATCAAACCTGGGACCTTGGTGCCGTGAGGCAGTGCCTAAAACATTTGATTGAATTTTTCAAGAAGTTGAGGGTACTGCAGTTGATGTAGTTTACATCGATTTTCAGTAAAGCCTTTGATAAGGTCCCACATGGGAGACTGATAAAGAAGGTAAAAGCACAGGGGATCCAGGGTAACTTGTCAAGATGGATTCAAAACCGGCTTAGTGATAAGAGACAGAGGGTGGCGGTGGAAGACTGTGTGATTTGTGATGAATGTAGAAATTGTTGTATACTATATTTCATAAGTGTGGCAGTAATAATATTAAAAACCCTGGTTTAAAATACATACAGAATGTGTGCCTACTAAAGATGTAAATGAGATATCGGAAAAGGGGAGGTAAACATTAGTTTCAATCATTCACTTAATTACAGATAGATGGACAATGGAACAGTTTTTATATTTTGGCTGATTCCCTGGGTACAGATATTTTGTGGGATTGTATTTAGTCCAACTAACAAGGTGATGGGACATCTTAATGTGATAGAGATGATGTAATTAATGTGAGGAGTCAGGTCCATTTGTAGTTTGTAATTCTGCCAAATGCTGTTAGGTTGAGCAGATGGGCGGGGCAGCACAGTGGTTAGCATTGCTACCTCACAACTTCAGGGACCCGGGTTAAAATCCGGCCTCAGGTGACTGTGCAGAGTTTGCACTTTCCCCCCGTGTCTGCAAGGGATTCCTCTGGGTGATCGGTTTCCTCCCACAGTCCAACGGTGTGCAGGTTAGGTGGATTGGCCCTTCATGGCAAAATGGTTAGGTTGGGTTATGGGGATAGGATGGAAGCGTGGGTTTAAGTAGGGTGCTCTTTACAAGGGATGGTGCAGACTCGACGGGCGGAGTGGCCTCCTTCTGCACTGTAAATTCTATGATTTTTGATTCTAAGAATATGACAAGAAAAAAAAATTTCAGGTTGTTCCTGAAAGGGTCTCTCTCGAAAGGTCTGCACAGATAAGAAGGTAACTCTGGTTGCTAACTTTATTTATGAGTAGATGTTGAACTGTACTGGATTGCTTTGTTGGAATATATATAGTATCAGATGTAGAGATCCTAGCCCAGGGACCAGTGCTCGGTCCCTTATTATTTGTGATATGTATAAACAATATAGATGAGAATGTGAGGCGGATGATAAGTAAGTTTTCAGATGACACAAAGAGTGACAGGGTGGTTAATAGTGAGGAAGAAGGTCTTAGGTTGCAGAAAGATATAAATGGGTTGGTCAGATGGGCAGGTCAGTAGCAGATGGAATTTAACCTTGAAAAATGTGAGGTGATGCTCTGTGGAAAGAGCAACGAGACAAGGGAGTACTCAATGAATGGAAGGACACTAGGAAGCTCAGAGGAATAGAGGGTCTTGGGGTGCTAGTCCACAGATCGCTGAAGGTGACAGGCCAGATGATAGTGTAGTTAAGAAGGTATGTGGGGCATTTGCCTTTATCAGATATGGCATAGATTTTAAGTGCAGGGAGGTTATGTTGGACCTATGCAAAACTTTGGCTAGGCCACAGCTGGAGTACTATGTTCAGTTCTGATGGCCTCACTATAGGAAGGATGTGATTGCACAGGAGGTGGTGCAGAGGAGATTCACCAGGACCTTTCCTGGGTTCGAGCATTTGAGTTATGAAGAGAGGCTGCATGGGCTCAGGCTGTTTCCTTCAGAGCAGAGAAGGCTGAGGGAGGACCTGATTGAGGTGTATAAGATTGATGCATATGGACATGGTGGATAGGAAGTGGTTGTCCCCCTTAGTTGATGGGTCAATAATGAAGAGGCGTAATTTTATGATGAGCAGCAAGAGGTTTGGAAGGGGGTTGAGTAAAAGAATTTTCAACCAGAACGTGGTCGGAGTCAAGACTCCACTGTCTGGGAGAGTAATCGAGGTGGTAAACCTCATACTCTTTAAAATGGCTGTGAATGAGCACTTGAAATGTCATAACATTCAAGGCTCTGGGCCGTGGGATAAGTGGAGATTGAGTGCAGTTTTGTCAGTGCAGACTCGATGGGCCAAAGGGCCCCTTCTTTACTGTGTGACTCTACATCAAACTAATTTTCTCATTCTGTTTATCATTAAGTTACTCCACTGATTGTCATGATACAGTATAGGATATGGTAAGTGCAACCTCTGACTAACACATACTGTATTGCAGTGCAGTGTCTTCTAGCTTTTTCAATTCTACAAAATATTAAGAATGCAATGTATGTATTTTCCTCTCTGCAATGTTCTTCCTGGTCTGCGAAAGTCATTGACTTTCTGGGGAGACATTTTCACAGCTGCAGTCTGCCCTATGGTACCTTGTCTAACTTAACAGTCCTCACATGCAAACTTGGGCAGTGATTGTTGAAGACTGTAAAATCATCATGAGTCCAACAGCAAAGTTCTATCCTATCCACACCAGATGTCTTAACTGTGCAACAGGGACAATTATATGGCGGGTGAGAGCAGGAGTTCCAGCTTATTTTACTTTCTTTCACTAGCTGAAGACAATTTGAACATTTCTATTGTTACTCAATCATCTAATTTTTGTTTATTTAAAAGTTAATTTAGCACAAATGTGAACCTTTCCTGTTCTGCGTGCCTCAATTCCACACACGAAAACACAATTAGCAACTGAGCTATTAAGATTGCTTGATTGGATTTTTATGATTTAATTGCACTAGTTCCTGACCATTCAACTAAAATTACTCACAGGAACTGATTGGAGCTTGGACCAGCTCACAGACTCACTCATTATGCAATTAAACCTGGTCTAGTGTTTCTTTGAAAGGCATTTACTGACCTTTAATGCTCATCATTCTTTCACTCACAGTTGCAGCAGCTGCAAGCATTGTATCTTTGAAGAGTGGAATTTTGTTCAAAGTAATTTTATCTTCAAGCATGCAATGAGTCCTATTGAATTGTGTTACTGGACTTTGTCTATTACCTTGTGGTTTTTCAAATGGAGCTTCTTTCTCCTGATTCGAAGAATTATGTAATAGTGCTATTCAACCAACAGAGACAATAATGCATTTTACTGGCAATCTGAATTTAGCTGATGTATTACCTAGTCTCAGTTTCATGTGTTGTCAGTGCAGAGAATGAGCAATGTAAAGTCTGTATACAGGAAAGCAGCATCACGTATTGAGCAGGAAAGTATTGATTTTGGTTCTTTCTCATTTATAACACTTTTATTAAATGAAAGAGTAACTCAACCCTATTCTTATTTCTTTTATTTGCTTGTCTTGTGAGTCCGGTTGACATCACACAAAAAGACAATTTCATTTGAGGTTGCACAAAAGGTATCCGGCCCATTTTTTAAAAATACAAGCTTTGCTGCAATGGTGACAAAGCACAAGTTGCATTTTAAAAGGAGTATTGCGTTATTTATTTATCACAAAATCAAATATAGGCTTGTGATTGATCACACCATGAAGTAGAAACCATTCTTTCAGATTATCTGATCTACCCATTTTCCATATATACTTAAGATTAATTTGGAGACATGTTGAGAGTCCAATTTTTGGACCAGTTAGCATTGCCGTGCATAAGACCATAAGACACAGGAGCAGAATTAAGCCACTCGGCCCATTGAGTCTGCTCCGCCATTCAATCATGGCTGATATTTTCTCATCCCCATTCTCCTGCCTTCTCCCCATAATCCCTGGTCCCCTTATTAATCAAGAACCTATCTATCTCTGTCTTAAAGACACTCAGTAATTTGGCCTCCACAGCCTTCTGTGACAAAGAGTTCCACAGATTCACCATGCTCTGGCTGAAGAAATTCCTCCTCATCTCTGTTTTAAAGGATCGTCCCTTCAGTCTGAGATGGTGTCTTCTGGTTCTAGTTTCTTCTACAAGTGGAAACATCCTCCCCACGTCCACTCTATCCAGCCTCGCGGTATCCTGTAAGTTTCAATACCCCCTCATCCTTCTAAACTCCAATGAGTACAGACCCAAAGTCCTCAACCGTTCCTCATACGACAAGTTCTTCATTCCAGGAATCATTCTTGTGAACCTCCTCTGGACACTTTCCATAACTGAGCCCTACAGAGCACTGCTAACTGGAGATTTCTCTTTCAAAACCCGTTAACTTGCACATAGTTAAAATCTCACCCTGTGCTTTTCAAACAGAAGTTTTGTTTGAGAGTGAATGTTTAATAAGCACAAACTATTGAAATGTTTTTAGAAGTGTCTTGGCTACCATTAATAGGGATAAAGGAAGTTGCAATGTGGCGCATTTCATTTACAAAACTTAATTGGTGTATATATAGTAAGCCTTAAAAAGAAGCACTAAAAGGCCCATTGCAGAGACTGATAACGGTCATTGATATCTAATGTCTGGCAATATGTTCAATGCACAAAAGTTTGTAATGTTGAGAGGAATCGTGTTGAGGTATCTGGGGTCTCACTGCCAATTGGATGCTGGTGAGAAACCCATGCTGCCTTTTTTGGGAAGGCCTGCCGAACCACACACCAATCAGGCAGTAGCAAAACCAGCATTAGGCCTTCCTGTGGAATCAAGACCCCAAGGGTGCAGTCTCATCTGCTGAGAGCTGCTGGCCAATCAGAGGTTGGCAGCTGTGTGCTCAGCAGTGCCACTGGAAAGGCTGTGGTCGTGAATGGAAAGGCAGGCACTGGTGTCCCAGGATCCAAGAGTGACTCAGGCCCAGGTTTCAATGGGGATCAGGGAGGGGTGCAGGGAGCATCAAAAGCCCCCATGAAATTGCATGGAATTTCCTCTGGGTTCTTGCCTGCCCCACCAGGCAATTTTATGTTTAATATATATTTAGAGTACCCAATTTTTTTTTTTCAATTAAGGGGCCATTTAGCGTGACCAATCCACCTAACCTGCACATCTCTGGGTTGTGGGAGGTTTTTATAGAATTTACTGTGCAGAAGGAGCCCATTGAGTCTGCACCGGCCCTTGGAAAAAGTACCCACTCAAGCACGTGCCTCCACCCCATCCCAGTAACCCCACCTAACCTTTTTTGGACACCAAGGGCAATTTTATCATGGCCAATCCACCTAACCTGCACATCGTTGGACTGTGGGAGGAAACCAGACCACCCAGAGGAAACCCACACAGACACGGGGAGAACGTGCAGACTCTGCACAGACAATGACCCAAGCAGGGATTCAAAACCGGGTCCTTAGTGCCGTAGGCTGCAGTGTTAACCACTGTGCCATGTGCTGCCCCTGCAACCAGGCAATGATCTTACATTGGGGTGGGCTAGGCCTCAGACTGGAAGCTTGCCTTTTCCCCAATTGAGGCCCATAAAGGGTTGTTTTCCGCCCAATCTCAATTTTCAAGCTGGTGGCTTGGTTACAGCTCAAGGGGTGAAACACATAGATATAGTGGGAAGGGGGTAGCCACCTCTATCAGACGTTCCTTTCTGATTGGGGGTGCCCTACCCTTAAGGCCTGGTGATCTCTGGATCCCCTGTCACCAATCTATCCCCTGCGACCCCTATTGTCCCCCTCCTAGGGAAAGGGGCATACCCTCCCTGTCTGGGAAACACGTGCGGTTAAACGCGCTCACTTGGGGACTTTGTTCTCTTTTGGGAAGGTTGCACCCATGGTCTCAGAAGTGCACACTCTACTGTACCATTTTAACATTTTTCCATCCAGCCAGCCATCTTGTGCCTTTTGATGAAGCTGATTGACCTGAACTATGAGTAATTTTGTTGCTGTTTTCAATATAACAGCCCATGGAGTGTACTCACTTGTAAAGTGCTTTGGGATGTCTGGAAGTCATGAAATGCAAGTCTTTCTTGTTTATCCATAATTGACATTTAGAAATCAATAGTACATTCACTTCACAACCGCCGTTAGAGCATCATAGGGCAATTTCATCCTCTTGCGCTGGCTCAAATTCCAACCCAGGTCCATCAGATGAATGAAAAATGCAAATTTAAAGCACCACCCAACCCATTGTTACATTTGGTTTATAAATAAGTAGCAAAGTGAAGAAACCAAAACATTCATTTTCATTACGAATTGTTTGTGACGAAGAAATTCTTAAGAACTTGGCCAACTTTCGAATCCATTAATATCTAGCTCTAATCCACAGCGGTGCCTTTGAAAACTTTCACCATAATTGAAAAATTGGATTTAACATTCACCCCTGTTAAGGGAGTTAAAAATTGTAAAGCTGTTTTACTAATGATTGGGATGAGATTACCTCTTTTTTTAATAGTAGCTGTGTTTGAGTTGGTGAAAATAAGTCTGCATATCAAAGTGTGTGGCTTTCACTGCTAAAAGAGGTAAACATGAAAAACATTCCTTTACTATAAATTTGAAAAGCTTAAATTTTTTTGCAACTTTGTGAGAAAATATTGTACCATTGCGAAACATGTTGAGGTTTAGCCCTTCAAATAGATGATTGGCCACAATATCCTATTACTGGTGAACAATTCTGCGCCTTTGGGGGGTATGATAGACATGGTTTTATTAAGGAATTTAAAACATTTGGTCCGTTAATAATAAGTTCTGACAGTCCAGCTTCGAATATTAACTCTGAGATATACAGCTGCATCCAAGCACGATACTTTAAATGTAAATTTATATGAGGGACCACCTCAAGAATTAAAGGGATTATTCCTCTCAAGTTAAAACTGCTACCTTTACTCTGAACATTTTATTTTCTATCTTCCTTTGAAATTTCATTATCACCAATTTTTGTTTTTGTGTTTTGCCCTTTTCTACTTATCTCACAGCCCAAGGATTAACTAGAGAAGTAATTTCTTCAGCCAGAGGGTGGTGCATCTGTGGAACTCTTTGCCGCAGAAGGCTGTGGAGGCCAAATCACTGAGTATCTTTAAGACAGAGATAGATAGGTTCTTGATTAATAAGGGGATCAGGGGTTATGGGGAGAAGGCAGGAGAATGGGGATGAGAAAATATCAGCCATGATTTAATGACGGAGCAGACTCGATGGGCCGAGTGGCCTAATTCTGCTCCTATGACTTATGGTCTTATGGTCTAAGAGAAGACTGAGGGGTGACTTGATAAATGTCTTTCGGATTTGATAGCTTAGATGTAGAGAAGTTTCCAAACCCAGCGGCCTAAGGATAAAACAGTCACAAATAAATCCAATATAGAATTCAGGAAAAGTCTCCTTACCCACAGAATTATTTGAATATGGAACTCACTACCACAAGGATGTGACGAGTATAGATGCGTTTAAGGAGAAGCTAGAAAAACACATGAGAGAGGGAGGATTAGAAGGATACGTCAAAGGAGCTGGATGAAGAAGAGTGGGAGGAAGCTGGTGTATAGAAGAAATTGTTCCAAATGGCCTGTTACTGTGCTGTAATTACCGTATAAACTATATGTGATATTTGCATTAGGGTTTGGCATTGATTCTGATTGTGTTGGAGAGCTATTAGGAAGCGTCTAATAAATTATGGCACTCATTGTCAGCCACTGAATGCTGCAGAAGTCTTGGTTTTGATTTCTTTCAACTTTTGTGGCCCAGGCGCTATTGCAACACAGAAAGCTGGTGTGCATTTTATGCCTCCTTGCTTGTCAATTTAATGGTATGCCTGAGTTCACAGTAGAAAGGTTTGTGGTGAGTAAATGTTAGGCCTTGCAATATTAATGTGAAGAGTTCTATTTTCATTTAAAAATCCCCATGGCGATTTCAAATATTCATCAAATTTTGGCACTATCCTTTCAAATTGTAAATACATTTTCCTGCAATATTTTTGGACCTCGAATAAGAGGCTGAAACATCATGGTTTTTACACCAAAAAAACAATGGGTTTTTACTGTATTTCGTCTGTTGTGTTCAATGTGAAATATTATTGTTCATTGAACGCACAACGCTACGCTGGTGCTGATAATTTAAATGTCCTTGGGAAGTAACAGGAGGTGATTGCGTTTGCTTTGCATGGAATTTAGTCTTGAGCCCTAATTGTTGGTTGTGACTTGTTTGACCTCAAGCCAGCAAAGATTGAATCCTTCAAGTCATGCTCTTTCTTGGGTCTGGGGTACTAGCTCTTCAGCTTTGTGTTGGATTTTTTTCTTTATTCTTTCATTGGATGTGGGCAAGGCCAGCATTTGTTTCCCATCCCTAATTGCCCTTGATCTGAGTGGCTTGCTTGGGTGGCATGGTAGCACCGTGGTTAGCACTGTTGCTTCACAGCTTCAGGGTCCCGGGTTTGAATCCCGGTTTGGGTCATTGTCGGTGAGGAGTCTGCACATTCTCCCGTGTCTCCGTGGGTTTCCTCACACAAGTCCTGAAAGACGGGCTTGTTAGGTGAATTGAACATTCTGATTTCTCCCTCAGTGTACCCCAACAGGCGCCGGAGTGTGGCAACTAGGGGATTTTCACAGTAACCTCATTGCAGTGTAAGCCTATTTGTGACAATAATAAAGATTATTTGTTTATTATTATTATCATTTATTTATTACAGAGGGCAGCTAAGAATCAGCCATTCTCTGTGGGTCTGGAGTCATGAGTAGGCCAGACCATTTAAGGATGGCAGATGTCCTTCTCTAAAGGACATTAGTGACTCTCAAAAGCCTGTTCACCATTCTACAAGTCATAGTATGATGAATACTTTCCATTTGCCTGGATGAGTGCAGCTCCAATGACACTCAAGAAGTTCAATACCACCCTGGAAAAACAGCCTGCTTGATTGGCACACAATCCGCAACAATGAATATTCACTCTCTCCACCACCAATGCACATTGGCAACAGTGCATATCATCCTAGGGAAGGTGGTGGCATTGTGGTATTGTCAATAGACTAATAAACCAGAAACCCAAGATAATGTTCTGAGGACCCGGGTTCGAATCCTGCCACTGCAGATGGTGACATTTGAATTCAATGAAAATTAAAAAATCGAATGATGAAATTATTGTCGATTGTCATAAAAACCCATCTGGTTCACTAATGAACCTTGGGAAAATCTGCCATCCTGACCTGGTCTGGCCGACATGTGGTTGACTCTTAACTGCCCCCTCATGGCCAATTAGGAATGGGGAATAAGTACTGGCCCATCCAGCGACACCCATGCCCCATGAACAAATAAAACAAACTTACACGATGCACTGCAGCAATTCACCAAGGCTCCTTTGACAGCACCTTCCAAACCCATGCCCTCTCCCAGCTAGAAGGACAAGGACAAGAACATCACTACTTGTAAGTTCCCCTCCAACTCACACTCACTATCCTGTTTTGGAACGATATACTATGTTCTATGTCCTTGTTCCTTCATTGTCGCTATGTCAAAATCCTGGCATTTCCTCTTTAACAGCACCAAGTGTGTACTGACACCACATGGACTGCAGTAGTTCAAAAGGTCAGCTCATCACCATCCTCTCGAGGACAAT
Source organism: Scyliorhinus torazame (assembly GCF_047496885.1). NCBI lineage: Eukaryota > Metazoa > Chordata > Chondrichthyes > Carcharhiniformes > Scyliorhinidae > Scyliorhinus > Scyliorhinus torazame. Next base: position 105,832,113 of record NC_092714.1, on the reverse strand, counting down.
TAGGGATGTGCAATAAATGCTGGCCTAGTCTGTGATGTCCACATCCTTTGAATGAATATTAAAAAAAGAATGGATGTTTTTTAAGATGTTCCACACTTGACATTGTTACTATTGGGTTAATTGTTTCTTTACAGAGTGTATACCGGATGACTGGGCATGGAACTGCCATGAGTTGGCATGGAGGACATGAGAGGCAAAGGAAGTGAATGTGGAGGGACAGGGTGTGAGGGGTGAGGGCCTAAAATATAGGGTGAGGGCCTAAAATATAAGCAAACAACTGGGACAATGTCCCAGAGAACTGAGATAGGCCTGTTCTGAGCTTGCCTCAGCATTCAGCCAACACCCCTGTGGCTGCCTGTATACTGCTTCCGGGTGCGGTGAGTCCAGCTCTATCCCACCCCTGCCTCCTCGGAGTCAAAACTGAGTCTGAAGGGACACTTCGTACTCAGGTGGATCTGCTGAGTTGGGAAAATGTCCAGCCCTATCTTTCGCTCGGGCAATTGTCCGAAGCTGAACCAGGCTCCTAAGATATTTGACACCGAGATAATTTTTGGCTACATATCCTGTAGACCAGATATTTGCACCTCCTTGACAACACAGAACTCTGCAACTACCTCAGCTCAATTGGATAACACTGTGCAGTGTATTTTAAATATTACTGATTTCCCCAACTCCTGGTAGGTAACCATTCATTGCGATGATATGGACTTCCATTTGAAACCTGCAACTTTGAAAGCACTCACTGAAATGGTTCCTAAAACTATTTTATAAAGGAAGCAAATAATTGATCTTTGGGGTTCTTTTATACCTATGTATGGTTTGTGTTGTGAGAGCATTTTATGGAACCCAAGTAGCAGAACTCAGGCCATTGTTTAATGAATTAAAGTTCACTGCATTCGCCTTAGAAGCTATTGTACAATTGGTCAGAAAATTCATAACATGTATAATTTATCCGATGTAATAATTCACATTTTGTATGGAAGGATGATTCTTGACTCCAGATTTCAAAACAACCATTCACTGTCCTTCGAGTCAGACCATATAAAGTGAAAGATTCAACTGTTCAAATGATTTCCAGAAAGACTTTTGGAAGTCAGATAATGTGATCAGTGGACCTGGAAACAGGAGAAACACCAGGGCTCATGATTTCTCTTCCAGGCCCTGATATCCTGTGGAATCATCCGAAAACAAACATCGGTTTTCATATGTGCATTGACCAAAGCCAGCTGTGCCTTACCACCATCTCCCTCAATCCCCTTTGCTGTGTCTCGCTCATCAACTGCTTGGATTGCTAATCTAATGACGGAAACCATTGTGTTCAACTTCTGACCTATTTGTGCCACCCCTAAGATCGCTATTTCCATATCCATAACATTCTGACTTTGTCCTCATCTTATCTGTTGCTGAACCCTTCATCCATGCCTTTTATACCTCCAGACTTGACCATTCCAATGCACTGCTGGCTGATTTTTTATGTTCTACCTTCCCTTCACTTGAAATATCCAACACTCTGGTGTCTGTATCATACAAAGCTGTATTCACCAATCACTCCCCTGCTCACTGATCTATATTGACTCCTGATTAAGTCATATATTGATTTTTAAATTCTTGCCCTTTCAAATCATAGAATCATAGAAGTTTACAGCATGGAAACAGGCCCTTCGGCCCAACCAGTCCATGCCGCCCAGTTTTTACCATTAAGCTAGTCCCAGTTGCCCGCACTTGGCCCATAACCCTCTATACCCACCTTACCCATGTAACTATCTAAATGCTTTTTAAAAGACACAATTGTACCCGCCTCTACTACTACCTCTGGCAGCCCATTCCAGACACTCACTACCCTCTGAGTGAAGAAATTGCCCCTCTGGGCCTTCTGAATCTCCCCCCTCTTACCTTAAACCTATGCCCTCTAGTTTTAGACTCCCCTACCTTTGGGAAAAGAGGTTGACTATCTACCTTATCTATGCCCCTCATTATTTTATAGACCTCTAATTGCTAATCCCTCCATAACTTTGTGAACTCCTCCACCCCTACAACCCTTGGATATTTGCATGCTCTAATTCGGATGTCTTGAGCATTCCCAATTATAATTGCTCCAGCATTGTTGACTATGCTTTCAGCTGCCTACGCTCTGGAATTCCCTGACAAAACCCATCCTCCACCCTTTTCTCCTTTAAAACACTCCTTAAATGCCCCTCCTTTTAGTCATCTGGGGTGGAATTCTCTGGTCTCCCAGCCAAGTGTTTCTCGGCGACGCATCATTCGTTAGCAGCAGGATTCTCTACTCTCGTTGTTTGTCAATGGGATTTTGTATTGAAGCCATCCCACACCAACAGGAAACCTGCAGGTGGGAGAGCACTGCCAGCGGGAACCCAGAGAATCCCAACAGCCAGAGAACTTTGGCCCTGATCTGCTATTTCCTTATGGAAAAGGACTTTACTTTAAATACTTTAGCTGCTGTAAATCTGCAATAAAGACAGAAAGTATGGGAAAAACTCAGCAGGTCGGCAGTATCTGTGAAGAGAGAACCAGAGTTAACGTCTTGAGTCCAATATGACGCTTCTTTGAAACAAAAGTCATATTGGACTCAAAACGTTAACTTTGGGCGCGATTTAAAGGAAGTGGACCAGAGTCCCGTTTTGGGCATGTTTAGTGGGCTGTTTCCCGATGCTTGCAGTGCTAAGAACGACCCCACTATTAAACGGAATCCTGCTTCATTTTTGGACCTCGGTGAGGAATGCCCCACCAAAGCCGCACTTCGGCTAATTTCCTGCACTAACAAGCTCAGCTCGCCAGTGCAGGAAGACATCAGGGCTGCCATTTTTAAATGGCGCCCTGATTTCTGGACCTCCTACAGCGACCTTTGGACCCCCAACACCCCAACTTAGCAATGAGGGGGCAGACCCCATCTCATAAGGGCATGGCAACCCCGGACCCAATGCCCGGCATGGGCAAGATGTCACCTGAGCATCTTGGCACTGCCAGCCTGCCTCTCTGGCATTGCCCCTGGCAGTTCCAGATGGGCAGCACGGTTGCGTCACAGCGCCAGGGTCCCAGGTTCGATTCCCGGCTTGGGTCACTGTCTGTGCGGAATTTGCACGTTCTCCCCGTGTTTGCGTGGGTTTCCTCCGGGTGCTCCGGTTTCCACCCACAGTCCAAAGATGTGCAGAGTTGGTGGATTGGCCATGCTAAATTGCCCTTAGTGTACAAAAAGGTTAAGTGGGGTTACGGGGATAGGGTGGAGGTGTGGGCTTAAGAAGAATGCAGGCACGATGGGCAGAATAGCCCCCTTCTGCACTGTAAATTCTATGTACTGCCAGGGTGCCCGGGTGACACTGACAGGGTGTCCAGTTGGCATCAGGGGTTCCAGGGTACCACCCTGCCCAGAACCCGAACATCTGGGTGTCCCCTATCACCTGGGAGACCCTTCCCAAGTGCCAAAATGCCGGTCCATCTGTGGAAACCAATGCTAAATGACACCCGCTTGGTGTCTCCGAAGCGAGGCCCTTGGATCTCACATCTTGGGTAACTCCAGCATACACATATTTAATTGAGCTTAACTGCACACTTAAATATGCAAATCCTGGGCAGGATCCAGATCGCGATGCCTCGTTAGATCTCATGAGGCGTAACGAATGTCATAACTCTGGTGAACGACCTCTGGTGAGATTTACTGGTCTTGATGCATTGTGTCCGGTGCGACAAGGCCGTTAGATCGCGCCCTCTATTTCTCTGTCCACAGATGCTGCCAGACCCGCTAAGCTTTTCCAGCATGTTCTGTTTTATTTCCTTATAGAACATAGAACATAGAACAATACAGCGCAGTACAGGCCCTTCGGCCCACGATGTTGCACCGAAACAAAAGCCATCTAACCTACACTATGCCATTATCATCCATATGTTTATCCAATAAACTTTTAAATGCCCTCAATGTTGGCGAGTTCACTACTGTAGCAGGTAGGGCATTCCACGGCCTCACTACTCTTTGCGTAAAGAACCTACCTCTGACCTCTGTCCTATATCTATTACCCCTCAGTTTAAAGCTATGTCCCCTCGTGCCAGCCATTTTCATCCGCGGGAGAAGGCTCTCACTGTCCACCCTATCCAACCCCCTGATCATTTTGTATGCCTCTATTAAGTCTCCTCTTAACCTTCTTCTCTCCAACGAAAACAACCTCAAGTCCATCAGCCTTTCCTCATAAGATTTTCCCTCCATACCAGGCAACATCCTGGTAAATCTCCTCTGCACCCGCTCCAAAGCCTCCACGTCCTTCCTATAATGCGGTGACCAGAACTGTACGCAATACTCCAAATGCGGCCGTACCAGAGTTCTGTACAGCTGCAACATGACCTCCTGACTCCGGAACTCAATCCCTCTACCAATAAAGGCCAACACTCCATAGACCTTCTTCACAACCCTATCAACCTGGGTGGCAACTTTCAGGGATCTATGTACATGGACACCTAGATCCCTCTGCTCATCCACACTTTCAAGAATTTTACCATTAGCCAAATATTCCGCATTCCTGTTATTCCTTCCAAAGTGAATCACCTCACACTTCTCTACATTAAACTCCATTTGCCACCTCTCAGCTCAGCTCTGCAGCTTATCTATATCCCTCTGTAACCTACTACATCCTTCCACACTATCGACAACACCACCGACTTTAGTATCGTCTGCAAATTTACTCACCCACCCTTCTGCGCCTTCCTCTAGGTCATTGATAAAAATGACAAACAGCAAAGGCCCCAGAACAGATCCTTGTGGTACTCCACTTGTGACTGAACTCCATTCTGAACATTTCCCATCAACCACCACCCTCTGTCTTCTTTCAGCTAGCCAATTTCTGATCCACCGTATTTTCTGCAATAGCCTACCGTGGGGAACCTTATCAAACGCTTTGCTGAAATCCATATACACCACATCAACTGCTCTACCCTCGTCTACCTGTTCAGTCACATTCTCAAAGAACTCGATAAGATTTGTGAGGCATGACCTACCCTTCACAAAGCCATGCTGACTATCCCTGATCATATTATTCCTATCTAGATGATTATAAATCTTGTCTCTTATAATCCCCTCCAAGACTTTACCCACTACAGACGTGAGGCTCACCGGTCTATAGTTGCTGGGGTTGTCTCTGCTCCCCTTTTTGAACAAAGGGACCACATTTGCTATCCTCCAGTCCTCTGGCACTATTCCTGTAGCCAATGATGACATAAAAATCAAAGCCAAAGGTCCAGCAATCTCTTCCCTGGCCTCCCAGAGAATCCTAGGATAAATCCCATCAGGTCCCGGGGACTTATCTATTTTCAGCCTGTCCAGAATTGCCAACACCTCTTCCCTACGTACCTCAATGCCATCTAATCTATTAGCCTGGGGCTCAGCATTCTCCTCCACAACATTATCTTTTTCCTGAGTGAATACTGACGAAAAATATTCATTTAGTATCTCGCCTATCTCTTCAGACTCTACACACAACTTCCCATCCCTGTCCTTGACTGGTCCTACTCTTTCCCTAGTCATTCGCTTATTCCTGACATACCTATAGAAAGCTTTTGGGTTTTCCTTGATCCTTCCTGCCAAATACTTCTCATGTCCCCTCCTTGCTCGTCTTAGCTCTCTCTTTAGATCCTTCCTCGCTACCTTGTAACTATCCATCGCCCCAACTGAAACTTCACACCTCATCTTCACATAGACCTCCTTCTTCCTCTTAACAAGAGATTCCACTTCTTTGGTAAACCACGGTTCCCTCGCTCGGCGCCTTCCTCCCTGCCTGACCGGTACATACTTATCAAGAACACGCAGTAGCTGATCCTTGAACAAGCTCCACTTATCCAGTGTGCCCAACACTTGCAGCCTACTTCTCCACCTTATCCCCCCCAAGTCACGTCTAATGGCATCATAATTGCCCTTCCCCCAGCTATAACTCTTGCCCTGCGGTGTATACTTATCCCTTTCCATCATTAACGTAAACGTAAATAGATTTTATACAGTCTGTTGTCTAATCCTGTTTGATAATCACTCCTGTGATACATTTTAAGAGGTTTTACTAAGTGAAGGATGGTATATAAATACAAGTAGTAGTTGTAGTGGTACATAATGATAAGAGAGCTTGCCCAATTGTACAAAATGTAGAATGCAACCATTTCCCTATACTTGTGCAGATTTGGTGAGATGGGGCTGGATTCTCAGCTGCCCCGTGCTGAAATTGCGTTCAGCACGGGGCGGAGAATCCAATTTTGCGCCGAAATCGGGCCCGGCGATTCTCCAGGACCCGAGAATCGGCGTGATCGTGGATTTCGCCGCGCGGCTGGGGGCCCATTGCCAAATGTCAGCCACCAATCCTCCGCTCCCGACCGGCCGAGTTCCCGACGGCGTGGGAACTAACTTGTTATTGCCGGTCGGGATGCTGACATGGCGGCTGCGGACTCAGTCTTTAGATCCGCGTGGTTAGATCGTCGGGCGTGCAGCCGATCGGAAAGCTCTAATTTTTCAGTCTGCCTCCATGGTTCGAGTCCGCTATGGAGCTCGGCGCGGCCGCTGGAGGCCGCCGCCGTGCGCCTGCACGGACTCAAAACCGGAAGTGTGAGGGCCCATATCTGCAGCCAAAGCTGCGTGAATTACCCTTAGTCTCCTGCAGGGCACTGAATTAGCAGTACTTTTTTGCAGGAATGGGGACATAGTCCCATTTTGGGAGAATCCAGCCCATGGTTTTAAGTTTACTAAGAAGAAATTACAGGATTTGAGCAGTTCAGATGATATGCTGTGTCATCAATATGCTGACAATGACGAATCAAAAGTGGCCTGCTTTACGATCAATTTGTGAAGATTAAAGTAAGATGACGAGATCCAAGCCACACGGGCATTGCACTCTTTTCAATGTTCCATGAATTAAACGGTATTAAATAAAGTCTGGCAGCAGTAAATTGTATTGTTGCAATATTTCCGTTTGTTGGATATACAAATATTTTGCACTGCATTGATGCAAGATGAGTTTTGTGAATGCTGACAAATCAGTGCCAGTTGGCATCTTCTAACTTTGAGAAGGGAACATGTGTCACTTGGCTTTACCATAAACACCAGCAACAGAGTTGCATCAGATGCAAAGTGCTTAATGTTTTGAACCTTAAGTTTTAAGAAAGCTCTGGTGGAATGCTGAACCTTGCTTTAAGTATCTGGTCTAAGGAAAGAGCCTATTGTATAATTCACCTGCAGTCAGAGGGTGGAGAGCAAATATTGTGAATAAGGCAGTGGCAGAAGATGGAGAACAAAGTCCTGGAGCCTGGTGTCCGCTGCTCACACTCCTTTTACAAATGTCACTAATATCAAACTGGTAGCTCCAACGCTACTGTACAATGGCACCTACTCACTGTATTCACTGAGCTGGTATTGAGTTATATAGATCCAAGGTTATGATAAGTGATGTTTCAGTTATGGAACTAGACAATGAAGATTATCAGAATATTCAAATTAGCAGGAGGGGGTTGCTGAGCTAAACTCTACGGTGTCTGAGTTCCCAAAGGCCTAATTTGAGGACCTTAATTTTACTGGCAGATTTGATCAGCTGACTGATATGTCTTTTTCTAACCAACATGCAACCACTCTGGGCACAGAAGTGCAGGGAGCTGGAAACAGATAGGACAATTTTTTCTTTGTTGACTGGGAATGGTGGGGGTGAGGTAGGTTAGTCAGTATTTGAAAAGTGTTTGAATTAGAAATTTAAGATTTTTTTAAAAATTACTTTGATATTTTATCTGTTGCTGACAATTTAATATTTCTTCCAGCTGCGAAACCTAGTTCGGCTATTGAAGATCAGAAGTGTGGATAACAAACTTGTTTAAAATCCAGAATTACAGATGGTATCAATGGAGCTCCTGAATTGAATGAGTTCTAAATTGCAGGCAATCTTTTGTAGTTATCACTCGACAACATTCCTGACAACATCTGATGACTAATGTTGTGCTCACCACTATCGGGCAAGTTTATAACCGACCTGAACTGGATCACAAAACATGCCACCAACTGTTCTACCTCAGTGATCTGAAATGCTCACTGGGATTAAATAAATAGGCCCAAACATGTGACAAAATCAACTCGCATCCATCTCATTGTGTCTCTGCTGAACATCTCAGCTTTGTGCTGAGAACTGTCTTTGTTCCTGCACTGGGGGCGCGGGGTGGGGGTGGGGGAGGATGCGATGGAAGGCAGCCTGTCTACAAACTAGTCACAAAAACACCCCACAGTGAATGCTGGAAATCAGAATGAAGAACTGAAAAATGCTGGAAATGCACAAGTCAATGGAGAGTCACATCGGAAACATATTATTTTCTTTTTGATTAGTCTTTTATATATTTCCACCGCTTTTGTGAATGTGAAATGTCCATTTCTATGGCATTAACAGTTAGGAACGGGAAACATTTCTTGTCCTATAAACACAGGATATTCTCCATAGAGGAATTAAGATTCTATTTTAAAGCAATACATATTTTGCTGTAATCTCTCCTTGAAAGGAAACAGAGAGGGTAGGTGCAGTCCTGTTCATTTGGCTAGCAGCAAAGAATTATCTCGACCAAAGTACATTGAACCTTGTTACATTATTTATCCCTGTTTTCATGCCTCTACAGAAAATATTTTAGACCCTGTTTATTAATCCCTGTCCCAGTCAGAAGATTCTGGTATACTATTCCGTAGAATCCCTCCAGTGCAGAATGAGGCATTCAGCCCGTCAAGCCTGCCCCATCCCTGCAACCCTGTGACCTAATCTACACATCTTTGGACATCAAAGGGCAATTTAGCATTGTCAGTCCACCTTACCGGCACATCTTTGGACTGTGGGAGCACTGAGACAGCCGTGCTAACCACTGTGCCACCATAACCGCCCTTTTTTAAAATTCATTCAAGGAATGTGGGCTTTGCTGGCTAGGCCGACATTCACTGCCCCTCCCTAATTGCCCAGGAGGATGTGAAAGTGATCTTCCCCACAGATGCTCAGAAGTGCACAAGAGCAACGCAGGTTCAGTTTGTTTCTTCTTTCATGGTTTGGAAGTGGTGAGATTCCACTTAACTTCTCCCGGTATTCACGGCAAGAACCAAGCCAAGATTGGAAAATGAGTACTTTGGAGAATTATGAACCCCCCCCCCCCATGACATTGAACCAGAGGTCTTGTGGTGCTGTGTATAGTGACACTGTGGATCGTGTCCCTGCCTCTGAGCCAGAAACCGTGGGTTCAAGTCCCACCTCAGGACTTTTTGTTCAAGGAATGCATATTCTTAAAATCGGTGAACAGGTTCAATATCAACCTACAAAATTCTTCCAACACGCCAATATCTGGCTGGAATGAGACTCCTGGTCATCTAGCTCAATGTGGAGTAGCACCCATCAGGCTATAAGTTTCTGGTGACAGGCTAGTGAACTGTTCCAGGAGAAATGATTGCTGCAGAAATAGATGAAAGTCTGCCTTGCGTGCACAACACCAATTAAGTTAACAGAACAAAGAAGATGGCAGCATCTGAATTCCAACAAAATAGCATTGGGTTGCCAGAAAGGATGACATTGGATGGCACTAGAATTGCCAACTCAGTTGGACATGTTCCTGCAGATTTCATCAGATGACCTGCCTCCAATTCCCTGCATCCGCCTCTCCATCGCATGGTCATCCCAATTGGAAAGCAAAAAGGCTCAGTCAAGTGTCTTTTTATTTTCAAAACTCCCAAGATTTTTATAACTATTAAACAAGTCTTCAAAACAGAATTAATTTTCTCCAGATTTGCTTGTAACAGTATCCTGGAGATTAATTGCCAATTCCTGGAGATTCCAGACCAATTGTCCAGTCCATCACATGAACCTGCCTCCCATCCATTGAATCCATCTACACCTCCCGCTGCCTGGGGAAAGCGAGCTACATAATCAAAGACCCCTCCCACCGGGCTAACTTCTTCCATCGGGCAGGAAATACAAAAGTCTGAGAACACGCACGAACAGACTCAAAAACAGCTTCTTCCCCACTGTTACCAGACTCCTGAACGACCCTCTTATGGAGTGACCTGATGAACACTACACCCTGTATGTTTCAGCCGATGTCGGTGTTATGTAGTTACATTGTGTACCTTGTGTTGCCCTATTATGTATTTTCTTTTCATATACTTAATGATCTGTTGAGCTGCTTGCAGAAAAATACTTCTCACTGTACCTCGGTATACGTGACAATAAACAAAATCCAAATCCAATTTTAACATATTGGCAACCACATATAGTACACAGCTATTCCTCCATTTGGTATTTTGCACCTGGAATTTGCAGGATATCAAAAGAATTGCCAGTTTATAGATTTGGCGATGCACATTTGAAGTAATATGTGATTGTAATTATTCCAGTGCTGATTTACTGAAGGAAGAAGTTTACAGAACCAAATGTTTAACCAGAACTTTTCAGGATCTGTCTCACACTCCAAATTCCTCACTCCCAGCAGCAATTACTCACAGTTTCTCATTGAGTTGCTTCCTGCATGGTGTGACACACTTATTGAAAAAACTAAATTCACCAGAGAATCTAATCAGTCAATTTTGTACCTGAGACCATGATTCCTACCAACAGTAAAAGTAAGTAAAGTCATCTGGCCCAGCGCAATAAGTTTGAACACAGCTACTTGCTTCAGTACATCTCAAAGTTTGGAGTACATGAAAAGGCCGGCAGACTCTCCCTGTCCCTGCATTATTTCACATTGCTGGTTATTTGATGCGCTTTCTTGTATACTGAGAGAGAAACCATTTATAAGCTACTGCAAAACGTCAGCGAGTGTCAATGCTGAAGACTGCTCATCCCTGAGGAATCAGCTGCAAGTGAGTGGAATGTGTGCCAGATGTATCCAAAACGCTTGTTGCTAAGTGCAGTCAGTCACGACCTGACCTGTAATGTAGTTGGAGTGAGGGTTGAGATACCAGGGCAGATTGTCTTTTCACTGAAGTAGAAACATAACTATTGTCATGTGATGCTCCTGTTCTGAACAGTTTGCCCCAGAAATGGTAAAATTGGTCATCAACCCTGGCAAGTCATACTTGTGATCATGGATTGCCAGTATACCAGAAAACCAGCCCTTTCTCCAGCCCAATTAATGATCCAAAGTTGGTTATGTGCTTGGAAATTCCTCTGGACTTCCAGCACTCCACTGCAACTTGCACAAAAGTTTGTGGAGAATAAAACCAGTATTCAGTGATCACCCTCGAATACAAAGATAACCCCCAGTTTATTTTCTGTACTACAAGCTGTTTCCTTAAACCCATCTCCCTATCTCCTCCACCATCACATACACTGATAGGTGTGATGAGCTATGAGCTCATGTCTTTCTTTGCCAATAAGATTGAAGCGGCCCAATCAGACAGCCTCTGCTGGGTCCCTCTCTTCTACGGGCCCACCTGACTAAACTTCACATAGAACATAGAACTTACAGTGCAGACGGAGACCATTTGGCCCATCGAGTCTGCACAGGCCCTTGGAAAGAGCGCCTCACTTAAGCCCACACTTCCAACCTATCCCTGTAACCCAGTAACCCCACCTAACCTGTTTTGGACACTAAGGGCAATTTAGCACGGCCAATCTACCTAACCCGCACATCTTTGGACGTCGGAAGGAAACCAGAGCACCCAGGGGAAACCCACGCAGACAAGGGGAGAATGTGCAGACTCCGCTCAGACAGTGACCCAAGCCAGGAATCGAACCTGGGACCCTGGAGCTGTGAAGCAACTGTGCTAACCACTGTGCTACCGTACTGCCCATTGCTTCCTTCATTGCTCCCCACTGCGCTAGCTCTAAACTTGAATCATTCTCTAGTTTCTCTCCTATATCCCCTTGTGTTCTCTCTGAGCCCATTTTCGACCATGAGGTCCACTTCCTATTCCTTCAAACCTGTTCCCATTAAACTGATGACTACCCAAATTCCCTCCCTGGCCCCCAATTTTAGCTGATATTGTTAACAGTTCTCTCTCTCTTCAGAAGTCTTTCTTCTTTAACTTTGTCATCATTACCCCTCTCCACAAATAAATCCAACCCTTGCCCCCATCATCCTTGCAATATAGATCCCCACTTCCAATTCCATTTTTCCAAACTCCTTCACCTACCAAACCCATGTCCTCCTTTCCCAGAGCTAAATGTTTGAGGCAGGATTGAAGCACACGGTGTGCACAAACATTCCAGTACATGATCCGTTATTCCACCGGCATCAAACCAATAAGCGCTGTCACAAAATTGCTTGGCTTAATTAAATTAACATTCTACAATGGACAGCCATGGCTTGATGTTCCAGTCATTCAAGAGAATCATCAAGAACTCCATTCCTGGGGCGAAATTCTCCGTTATCGGCGCAAAGTCCGCCGATCGGCGCAAAAAAGGCGCAAATCCAACTTGCGTCACGTCGGAAAAATGGGTCGAACGTCTCCGGCCCGAAATGGGCTAGCAGCGACATAACGGGATCCGCGCTTACGCACGTGGTTGACGCCATGCAGCGTCATACGCGCCGCACGGCGTGACGGCTCATAAGGCCGCGCTGCTCCCCCCCACCCGACCGGAACACCGGACCGGAACACCCGACTGGATGGCTGGCCGCCGCTCAGCCCCGAGGTTCGAGTCATGGGATGTGGAGGCGCTCCTGGACGCAGTGGAGCAGAGGAGGGACGCCCTGTATCCCGGGCACGGCCGCAGAGTTGCCCCACACCACAGCCGGCGTCTGTGGAGGGAAGTGTCAGAGGCCGTCACCGCTGTGGCCCTGACACCACGGACAGGCACCTAGTGCCACAAGAAGGTGAACGACCTTGTCAGAGCAGGCAGGGTGAGCCTCCCCCATATCCCCCCCCTCCCCCATATCCCCCTCCCCCATATCCCCCTCTCCCCCTCCCCCTCTCCCCCCCTCCCCCATATCCCCCATTCCCCATATCCCTCCCTCCCCTATATCCCCCCTCCCCCATATCCCCCCTCCCCCATATCCCCAAGTGAATCCAGCCCTAACCTTAACCTCTGCAATGCACGCGCAACCGATGGCGTGCATTCATATACCTGCCTAACACTGTTGCCTTTTACCCCTGCCACCCCCCCCCCCCCCCACAGGATAAGCGCGCACACAACAATAGGGAGCATGTGAGGACTGGAGGAGGCCCCGCTGATGAGAGGCCACTGACCGAACACGAGGAAAGGGCCCTGGAACTGGCTGGCGGACCTGACGACCGGGAGGTTGCTGATGCAGAGGTCGGGGGCGTAGTAGCAAGTGAGCCACCGACAGCCCGTCCCCATATCCCCCCTCCCCCATATCACCTGATCACTGCCTGCGTGTCTAACCATGCATGCTTCATTGTGTATCGCAGGACCAAACGTCCAGGCACCCATCCCTGCAGATGCAGACCGCCTGCAGAATGCCCCTCGGAGGCCACGGGAGACAGAGAGACCTGGAGCAACAGGGAGACGACACCCCCGTCACGTGCGGGAGCGACCACCTAGCGACGAGGGGGGCAGCCACAGGCCCCCGTCACATCCGAGCCAGGACACCACTACCCAGGACACCACTACCCAGGACACCACTACCCAGGACACCACTACCCGGGACACCACTACCCGGGACACCACTACCCGGGACAGCACTGCCCGGGACAGCACTACCCAGGACACCACTACCCAGGACACCACTACCCGGGACAGCACTGCCCGGGACAGCACTGCCCAGGACACCCCTACCCGGGACAGCACTACCCAGGAAGACGAAATACCGGACAGTGACTCAGAGTGGATGGGTGGAGACGAACCCCCACCCCAAAGTGCCATGGATTCAGAGTGGGACGAAGAGCATGACACAACGCCACTGCTGTCACCAACACCCTCCACCATCGCAGAAACACTCACCTCGGTTGGGCACTTTAGTGATGAGGCGTCTGGTACACTCACTGGTGCGCACAACACAGCCGTCCCGGTACAGCAGGTGGAGGTAGGAGCAGCAGAGGGGCCGGGCGGTCGGAGGGCAGCCCAGCCCAAGCGAACATCTGCCGCCCAGATGGATCCCGGGTTCCTGGAGTTTCCACACCCACACATAGATCCGATGCAACCACCGACCCGGAGACGAGCGAAGAGGGTGACGGCCGGCTTGCGGCGGCTGCAGTCGCAGGTGGAGGAGTCCACCCGCGTCCAGGAGCTGGAAGTGGTGCTGGTCATGCGTGCCACCCAGGCCGACACCGCACGGGTGACGTCCGCGGTGGAGGCAATGGGTGCGACGGTGTCAGACATGGGGAACGGTTTGGGAGGCCTGGGGCTTTCCGTGCAGGCGGCGTCTGTGGCCCAGGACATGGCTGCCCTCTCACAGGAGTCCATGAGCCAGTGCCAGCGCCAGATGGCAGAGGCGCTCAACACCATAGCCCAGTCTCAGCAGGCCATGGCCCAGTCTCTGCAGGCCATCGCTGAGGGCATCGGCGCCAGTGGCCATGTGCGAGCCGGCGTCGCACTGTCACAGACAGGGTTTGCCAACACCCTGGGCTCCATGGCTGCAAACCTGCAGACCCCTGTCGATACCAGCACGGTCCTCCAGGACTGGCAGCGCCAGATGTCGGGGGGGGCGTCGGATGGCCAGTCCGTTCGCATCCCCCACCCATGTAGAGGCCTGGGGGCCATCGGGCACCCGAGGGAGGAGGAGGTGGTGTGGTCCGTCCCGGCTCCCCCTGTAGGGGGAGGTCCCGGTACACCGCGACACATCGGACTCCCCCCCCCCTTCCGTCCCAGGTGCATCGGGTGGGCAACGGGCAGGACAGGCTGGCAGCTCGCCATCCCAGTCGCCCGGGCCGCAGCCTGGCCCATCTAGGCCAGGACGCCCCAGGAAACGGCCGCCAAAGGGATCCAGTGTCAGAGGGCAGGAATCACAGGAGTCCACCTCCAGTTCTGCTGTACCGTCTGGGGAACCACGTAGACGTAGTCAAAGGGCCCGTAAGGCCAAACAATTAGACACTGAGTAAGTTGGCACGGGTGCAGGGCACAGATGAGTTTTAGGGGCTAGGGCACGTGCATGAACTCGTTTGGTTATTAAAGTCAATGTTACACCTACAGAAGCTGCCTTTGTGCTCTGTCCAAAGCGTGCGGGGGTGTCATGTACGTCGAGCGCAAGTGTGTGTGTGAGGGGTGGTCTTACCTCAGCCCCAGGTGTGTCTGCCCCCTTCCCCCTGGGCCGCCATCAACATCCCCCCGGGCAGAGGACGGGACCGTGCGCTGCAGTGTCACAGCCGCATGCAGGGATGGTCCGGGTGGATGTTGGTACTGTGGCCATGGGTCAGACATAGTCCAACAATGTGGAGCCAGGAGCTCACCGCAGGGCGGGTTGTCATCATCCTCCATGGCCTGCGATAGACACGCGTCCACCCGCAACTGTGTGAGCCCGGCCCGTTGTGCCGCAGGTGGATCGGCAATGGGGGGGGGGGGTGGTGTGCATGCGGGTGGGGTGGGTGGGGTTGGGGAGGGGGGGGGGAGGGTGCTGGGTGGGTGGATGGGTGGGGGGGTGTGGGTGGTCGGGTGTTGCCATGGTGTGTGGTCTGTGGCCAAATGACCCGATTCCCACACCCATCTAGTCAGTGAAGCGGGCGGCTATCAGTCTGTCCTGTGCCCGCTGGGCCAGCCGGTAACGGTGGACAGCCACCCGCCTGTGTCTGCCCCGTCTGCCCTGACCATTGCCCCCATCCCCCTCATCTGGGGAGGACTGCGCCTCTTCCTGCTGCTCCTCCACTCCGCCCTCCTCTGCCTGCGGCACATCGCCCCTCTGCTGGGCTATGTTGTGCAGGACACAGCACATCACAATGATGTGGCCGACCCTATCTGACCGATACTGGAGGGCGCCCGCAGAGAGGTCCAGGCACCTGAAACGCATCTTCAGCACGCCAAAGCACCTCTCTATCACTCCCCTTGTCGCTACATGGGCATCATTGTAGCGGTTCTCCGCCTCATTGCGTGGCCTCCGTATAGACGTCATCAGCCACGATCGCAATGGGTAGCCCCTGTCGCCCAGCAACCAGCCCCTCAGCCGGGGATGGCGTCCCTCGTACATGCTGGGGATGGATGACCGCGACAACACGTATGAGTCGTGTACACTGCCTGGGTAACAGGCGCAGACTTGCAGGATCATCATGCGGTGGTCGCAGACCACCTGTACGTTCATTGAATAGGTCCATCAATCGCGCCCTGGACCATGGGGAACCCGGCCACGGCAGAGAAGCCCACGGCCCGGGCATCTTGGCTGGCCCGGTCCACAGGGAAGTGGATCTAGCGGTGCGCCATGGCATATAGGGCGTCTGTCACTGCCCGGATGCACCGATGCACCAATGTCTGCGATATGCTGGACAGGTCCTCACTCGGTGCCTGGAACGACCCCGTTGCATAAAGGTTCAGGGCCACCGGAACCTTGATGGACACGGGGAGAGGGTGTCCCCCGCCAGTGCCACGCGGTGACAGGTATGCCAGCAGGTGGCAGGTGTGTGCCACGGTTTCCCGCCTCATCCGGAGACTCCTCCTGCATTCCCGGTCCGTGAGGTCCTGGTATGACTGCCGGGGCCGGTACACACGGGGCACCCTCGGGTGCCTCCGTTGCCGTGGGGCCGCGACGTCCTCCTCCCCCTCCTCGTCCTGTCGGTCAGGTGTCCCTCCAGCCTGGGCGGCTGCCGCCTGCCCCTCTGCGGCAGCCGGCGCCGCCTCTCTGGCACGCTCCTCCTCCTCCTCCTCATCCAGGGCAACATGGACATTAGCGGCTGCCGCCACGGCGGCCAACATCGCTGGATGATCGGAAAACATGACGGCCTGGTGGGGGGGGAAACGACGACATGTCATCATTGCCCATATCCCCTCCTCCACCCAGGTGGCACGGACCGCATGGGTCCAACTGTTGGAGGCTGGCACCAACTCACTTGCCCTCGCACCCCCCTCCCCGGCACGGACCCCCCCCCCCCCCATCCCCCTCCCCGGCACGGACCCCAACCTCCTCCCCGGCACGGACCACCCATCCCCCTCCCCGGCACGGACCCCCCCCCATCCCACTCTCCGGCGCGGAGAGTGTTCTGAGACTTCGGCAACCGGCGGGGGCGGGATTCACGGCAGCCAATGGCCATTCTCCGACCCGCTGGGGGGCCGGAGAATGACGCACCTGGGGCGTCATTCTCCGACCCCCCGCCGGGTCGGAGAATGGCCGTTGGCTGCCGTGAATCCCGCCCCCGCCCCCGCCGAAGTCTCCGAAGGGAGAAAAGTCGGCGGGCCGTTAATGGCGCCGCTGCCGCGGAGAATGTCACGGGTCTGCGCAAGGCAGCCGATTTTCGGCCTGCCGATATTCTCCCTTCCGGATGGGCCGAAGTCCCGTCGACGTGATGACCGTTCACGTCGACGTCAATCAAACCTCCTTTTCATCGGCGTGACCTGGTCCGTGCTGGGGTGGAGGTTGGGGGGGGTCCGTGCTGGGGTGGAGGTTGGGGAGGGGGTCCGTGCCGGGGTGGAGGTTGGGGGGGGGGTCCGTGCCGGGGTGGAGGTTGGGGGGGAGTCCGTGCTGGGTGGAGGTTGGGAGGGGGGGTCCGTGCTGGGGTGGAGGTTGGGGGTTGGGGGGGGTCCGTGCTGGGGTGGAGGTTGGGGGGGGGGGGGTCCGTGCCGGGGTGGAGGTTGGGGGGGGGGTCCGTGCTGGGGTGGAGGTTGGGAGGGGGGGGTCCATGCTGGGGTGGAGGTTGGGGGTTGGGGGTGGTCTGTGCTGGGGTGGAGGTTGGGGGGGGGGGGTCCGTGATGGGGTGGAGGTTGGGGGGGGGTCCGTGCCGGGGTGGAGGTTGGGGGGGGGGGTCCGTGCTGGGGTGGAGGTTGGGGGGGGTCCGTGCTGGGGTGGAGGTTGGGAGGGGGGGTCCGTGCTGGGGTGGAGGTTGGGGGTTGGGGGGGGTCCGTGCCGGGGTGGAGGTTGGGGGGGCGGTCCGTGCCGGGGTGGAGGTTGGGGGGGCGGTCCGTGCCGGGGTGGAGGTTGGGGGGGGGTCCGTGCTGGGGTGGAGGTTGGGGGGGGGTGTCCGTGCTGGGGTGGAGGTTGGGGGTTGGGGGGGGTCCGTGCTGGGGTGGAGGTTGGGGAGGGGGTCCGTGCCGGGGTGGAGGTTGGGGGGGGGTCTGTGCTGGGTTGGGGGTTGGGGAGGGGGGTCCGTGCTGGGGTGGGTGATGGGAGGGCAAATGAGCTGGTCCACCTGGCCAGGTGCCAGCCTCCAACAGTTGGACCCATGCGGTCCATGCCACCTGGCTGGGGGGAGGAGGAGATATGGGCAATGATGACATGTCGTCGTTCCCCTCCCCCCCCACCAGGCCGTCATGTTTTCAGACCATCCAGCGATGTTGGCCGCCGTGGTGGCAGCCGCTCATGTCTATGTTGCCCTGGATGAGGAGGAGGAGGAGGAGCTTGCCAGAGAGGCGGCGCAGGCTGCCGCAGAGGGGCAGGCGGCAGCCGCCCAGACTGGAGGGACACCTGACCGACAGGACGAGGAGGGGGAGGAGGACGTCGCGGCCCCACGGCAACGGAGGCACCCGAGGGCGCCCCGTGTGTACCGGCCCCGGCAGAATGCAGGAGGAGACTCCGGATGAGCCGGGAAACCGTGGCACACATCTGCCACCTGCTGGCACACCTGTCACCGCGTGGCACTGGCGGGGGACACCCTCTCCCCGTGTCCGTCAAGGTTACGGTGGCCCTGAACTTTTCTGCAACGGGGTCATTCCAGGCACCGAGTGGGGACCTGTCCGGCATATCGCAGACATCGGTGCATCGGTGTATCCGGGCAGTGACAGATGCCCTTTATGCCATGGCGCACCGCTACATCCGCTTCCCCGTGGACCGGGCCAGCCAAGATGCCCGGGCCGTGGGCTTCTCTGCCGTTGCCGGGTTCCCCATGGTCCAGGGCGCGATCGATGGGATGCACGTCGCCGTGCGGCCACCTGCAGATAACAGGGCCGTGTTCACTAATAGGAAGGGGACCTATTCAATGAACGTACAGGTGGTCTGCGACCACCGCATGATGATCCTGCACGTCTGCGCCCGTCACCCAGGCAGTGTACACGACTCATTCGTGTTGTCGCGGTCATCCATCCCCGGCATGTACGAGGGACGCCATCCCCGGCTGAGGGGCTGGTTGCTGGGCGACAGGGGCTACCCATTGCGATCGTGGCTGATGACGCCTATATGGAGGCCACGCAATGAGGCGGAGAACCGCTACAATGATGCCCATGTAGCGACAAGGGGAGTGATCGAGAAGTGCTTTGGCGTGCTGAAGATGCGTTTCAGGTGCCTGGCCCTCTCTGGGGGCGCCCTCCAGTATCAGTCAGATAGGGTCGGCCGCATCATTGTGGTGTGCTGCGTCCTGCACAACATAGCCCAGCAGAGGGGCGATGTGCCGCAGGCAGAGGAGGGCGGAGTGGAGGAGCAGCAGGAAGAGGCCCAATCCTCCCCAGATGAGGGGGATGGGGGCAATGGTCAGGGCAGACGGGGTAGACACAGGCGGGTGGCTGTCCACTGTTACCGGCTGGCCCAGCGGGCACGGGACAGACTGATAGACGCCCGCTTCACTGACTAGATGGGCGTGGGAATCGGGTAGTATGGCCACAGACCGCACACCATGACAACAGCCGACCACCCACACCCCCCACCCATCCACCCACCCAGCACCCTCACCCCCCTCCCCAACCCCACACACCCCACCCGCATGCACACCACCCCCCCCAATTGCCGATCCACCGGCGGCACAACGGGCCGGGCTCACCCAGTTGCGGGTGGACGCGTGTCTATCGCAGGCCATGGAGGATGATGACAACCCACCTCCGATGAGCTCCTGGCTCTACATCGTTGGACTATGTCTGACCCATGGCCACAGTACCACCATCCACCCGGACCATCCCTGCATGCGGCTGTGACACTGCAGCGCACGGTCCCGTCCTCTGCCCGGGGGATGTTGATGGCGGCCCAGGGGGAAGGGGGCAGACTCACCTGGGGCTGAGGTAAGACCACCCGTCACACACACACTTGCGCTCAACGTACATGACACGCCCGCACACTTTGGACAGAGCACAAAGGCAGCTTCGGTAGGTGTAACATTGACTTTAATAACCAAAGGAGTTCATGCACGTGCCCTAGCCCCTAAAACTCATCTGTGCCCTGCACCCGTGCCAACTTACTCAGTGTCTAATTGTTTGGCCTTACGGGCCCTTTGACTACGCCTACGTGGTTCCCCAGACGGTACAGCAGAACTGGAGGTGGACTCCTGTGATTCCTGCCCTCTGACACTGGATCCCTTTGGCGGCCGTTTCCTGGGGCGTCCTGGCCTAGATGGGCCAGGCTGCGGCCCGGGCGACTGGGATGGCGAGCTGCCAGCCTGTCCTGCCCGTTGCCCACCCGATGCACCTGGGACGGAAGGGGGGGGGGAGTCCGAGGTGTCGCGGTGTACCGGGACCTCCCCTACAGAGGGAGCCGGGACGGACCACACCACCTCCTCCTCCCTCGGGGTGCCCGATGGCCCCCAGGCCTCTACATGGGTGGGGGATGCGAACGGACTGGCCATCCGACGCGCCCCCGACATCTGGCGCTGCCAGTCCTGGAGGCCCGTGCTGGTATCAACAGGGGTCTGCAGGTTTGCAGCCATGGAGCCCAGGGGGTTGTCGAACCCTGTCTGTGACAGTGCGACGCCGGCTCGCACATGGCCACTGCCGCCGATGCCCTCAGCGATGGCCTGCTGAGACTGGACTGGGCCATGGCCTGCAGAGACTGGGCCATGGCCTGCAGAGACTGGGCTATGGCCTGCTGAGACTGGGCCATGGCCTGCTGAGACTGGGCTATGGCGTTGAGCGCCTCTGCCATCTGGCGCTGGCACTGGCTCATGGCCTCCTGTGAGAGGGCAGCCATTTCCTGGGCCACAGACACCGCCTGCACGGAAGGCCCCAGGCCTCGCAAACCGTTCCCCATGTCTGACACCGTCGCACCCATTGCCTCCACCGCGGACGCCACCCGTGCGCTGTCAGCCTGGGTGGCACGCATGACCGGGACCACTCCCAGCTCCTGGACGCGGGTGGACTCCTCCACCTGCGACCGCAGCCGCCACAAGCCACCCGTCACCCTATTCGCTCGTCTCCGTGTCGGTGGTTGCATCGGATCTATGTGTGGGTGTGGTAACTGCAGGAACCCGGGATCCATCTGGGCGGCAGATGTTCGCTTGGCCTGGGCTGCCCTCCGACCGCCCGGTCCCTCTGCTGCTCCTACCTCCACCTGCTGTACCGGGACGGCTGTGTTGTGCGCACCAGTGAGTGTACCAGACGCCTCATCACTAAAGTGCCCAACCGTGGTGAGTGTTTCTGCGATGGTGGAGGGTGTTGGTGACAGCAGTGGCGTTGTGTCGTGCTCTTCGTCCCACTCTGAGTCCATGGCACTTTGGGGTGGGGGTTCGTCTCCACCCATCCACTCTGAGTCACTGTCCGGTATTTCGTCTTCCCGGGTAGGGGTGTCCTGGGTAGTGCTGTCCCGGGTAGTGCTGTCCCGGGTAGTGCTGTCCCGGGTAGTGCTGTCCCGGGTAGTGCTGTCCCGGGTAGTGCTGTCCCGGGTAGTGCTGTCCCGGGTAGGGGTGTCCCGGGTAGGGGTGTCCCGGGTAGGGGTGTCCCGGGTAGGGGTGTCCCGGGTAGGGGTGTCCCGGGTAGGGGTGTCCCGGGTAGTGGTGTCCTGGCTCAGATGTGACGGGGGCCTGTGGCTGCCCCCCTCGTCGCTGGGTGGTCGCTCCCGCACGCGACGGGGGTGTCGTCTCCCTGTTGCTCCAGGTCTCTCCGTCTCCCGTCGTGTGCGAGGGGCATCCTGCGGGCGTCGCATGCTGGAGGGTCCGGGTCTCTCCGTCTCCCGTGGTCTCCGAGGGGCATCCTGCGGGCGTCGCATGCTGGAGGGTCCGGGTCTCTCCGTCTCCCGTGGTCTCCGAGGGGCATCCTGCGGGCGTCGCATGCTGGAGGGTCCGGGTCTCTCCGTCTCCCGTGGTGTGCGAGGGGCATCCTGCGGGCGTCGCATGCTGGAGGGTGCGGGTCTCTCCTCTCCCGTGGTGTGAGAGGGGCATCCTGCGGGCGTCGCATGCTGGAGGGTGCGGGTCTCTCCGTCTCCTGTGGTCTCCGAGGGGCATCCTGCGGGCGGTGTGCATCTGCGGGGATGGGTGCCTGGACGTTTGGTCCTGCGATACACAATGAAGCATGCATGGTTAGACATCAGGCAGTGATCAGGTGATACGGGGGAGGGGGATATAGGGGAGGGGGGATATGGGGACGGGCTGTTGGTGGCTCACTTGCTCGTGGGGCCCCGACCTCTGCATCAGCAACCTCCCAGTCCTCAGGTCCGCCAGCCAGTTCCAGTGCCCTTTCCTCGTGTACGGTCAGTGGCCTCTCATCAGCGGGCCCTCCTCCAGTCCTCACATGCTCCCTATTGTTGTGTGCGCGCTTCTCCTGTGGGGGGGGGGGGGTGGTGGCAGGGGTAAAAGGCAACAGTGTTAGGCAGGTATATGAATGCACGCCATCGGTTGCGCGTGCATTGCAGAGGTTAAGGTTAGGGCTGGATTCACTTGGGGATATGGGGGATATGGGGAGGGGGGGATATGGGGGAGGGGGGGATATGGGGGAGGGGGGATATGGGGGAGGGGGGGATATGGGGGAGGGGGGATATGGGGGAGGGGGGATATGGGGAGGGGGGATATGGGGGAGGGGGGATATGGGGAGGGGATATGGGGGAGGGGGGATATGGGGGAGGGGGGATATGGGGAGGGGGTGATATGGGGGAGGGGGTGATATGGGGGAGGGGGGATATGGGGGAGGGGGGATATGGGGGAGGGGGGGATATGGGGGAGGGGGGATATGGGGGGATATGGGGGAGGGGGGATATGGGGAGGGGGGATATGGGGGAGGGGGGATATGGGGGAGGGGGAGATATGGGGAGGGGGGATATGGGGGAGGGGGGATATGGGGAGGGGGGATATGGGGAGGGGGGATATGGGGGAGGGGGATATGGGGAGGGGGGATATGGGGAGGGGGGATATGGGGGAGGGGGTGATATGGGGAGGGGGGATATGGGGGAGGGGGGATATGGGGGAGGGGGGGATATGGGGGAGGGGGGATATGGGGGAGGGGGGATATGGGGGAGGGGGGATATGGGGGGATATGGGGGAGGGGGGATATGGGGAGGGGGGATATGGGGGAGGAGGGATATGGGGAGGGGGGATATGGGGGAGGGGGTATATGGGGGAGGGGGTATATGGGGGAGGGGGAGATATGGGGAGGGGGGATATGGGGGAGGGGGGGATATGGGGAGGGGGGGATATGGGGGAGGCTCACCCTGCCTGCTCTGACGAGGTCGTTCACCTTCTTGTGGCACTGGGTGCCTGTCCGTGGTGTTAGGGCCACAGCGGTGACGGCCTCTGCCACTTCCCTCCACAGACGCCGGCTGTGGCGTGGGGCAACTCTGCGGCCGTGCCCGGGATACAGGGCGTCCCTCCTCTGCTCCACCGCGTCCAGGAGCGCCTCCACATCGCGTGACTCGAACCTCGGGGCTGAGCGACGGCTAGCCATCCAGTCGGGTGTTGCGGTCGGGTGTTCCGGTCGGGTGGGGGGGAGCTGCGCGGCCTTATGAGCCGTCACGCCGTGCAGCGCGTATGACGCTGCACGGCGTGAACCATTGCGCAAGCGCGGATCCCGTCACGTCGCTGCTAGCCCATTTCGGGCCGGAGACTATCGGCCCATTTTTATGATGTGACGCAAGTGGGATTTGCGCCGTTTTTTGCGCCGATCGGCGGACTTTCCGCCGATAACAGAGAATTTCGCCCCTGATCTTGAAACAGTCATAGAGCAGAGTTGTCTGTAGGACAGTGGGAACAGAAATGTCTCAGAAACCAGAAAAGAAACAAGGTTGGGAGCCATCGCACTCCTAAAACTAATCCCCCTCGACCGTATGAGCTCGATTGCCCTTGCCATCCAGACCAGGATATCCTCTTCATCTCGGGCTTCTCATTCTCGGGGACAGTTAGGTGATCTTCCTTGGTCTCTAGCTCTGCCAAGGTACTGACATAGTTCTTATCAAAAATGACATTCCATACCATGTGATGAAGGTAGACTTTGCACCCTGACCCCTTTCAATCTGTCTGCAGCCTTTAACAACCACCTACAGTCTGTCCTGGTCCACTCACGTTGATGCAACAGTCAAGAAAGCCCAACAACGTCTCTACTGCCTACGGAAGTTGAAGAAATTCGGCATGTCTGCATCGACTCTCACAAACATCTACAGATGTGCGATAGAGAGCATCCTATCCGGCTGCATCACAGCCTAGTATGGCAACTGCTCGGTCCAAGATCGCAAGAAACTGCAGACTGTGGTGAACTCAACCCAACGCATCACACAAACTTGTCACCCCCACATTGATTCTGTCTACACCTCCCGCTGCTTCAGGAAGGCAGACAGCATTATCAGAGAATCCTCCCACCCAGGCATTGCCTTCTTCCAGAGCCTTCCATCAGGCAGAAGGTACAGAAGTCTGAAGACTCGCACATACAGACATAGGAACAGCTTCTTCCCCACAGCTACAAGACTCCTCAATAACTCCCCCTCGGACTGATCTGTTCACTGTAAGAGCACTATTCACGACGCCCTATGCGGCCCTTACTCATGTATTTGCTTGGCTTTGTTTTCCCCCTTGTTCCGCACTGTAACCAATCATAGTTCTGTCAATGTACCATTTGTCAATGTTCTCTGTTGATTATTCTTGTGTCTACTATGTATGTATTTTGTACGATCCTCAGCTGCAGAAAAATACTTTTCACTGTACTTCGGTACATGTGACAATAAATCAAATCAAATCTTGCAACACCTCCCCACTGTCGTCCAGATGGTGGGACTGCTCTCACCTGGTTTCATACTTATCTACATAAGATCTATCCTTGTACCTTCCTATTTTTCATCTACTTATTGCCTATTGTCAACATCATCCAAAAACACAGCATTAATTTTCATATGTATGTTGAAGATACACGACAATACCTCACCACCAACTCTCTCAACTTCTCCACTGTTGATAAATTATCAGGCTGCTTTCTCAACAGTACTGAATCACCATGCAGAAGGAGGCCATTCAGCCCATTGTGTCTGCACCAACTCTCCGAATGAGCAATTTATTTAGTGCCATTAATTGAAGAAATTTCCTCCAATTAAACATGGTTGTTCTGTTGACCTATCACCCTTGTGCTTGCTGATTACATTGGCTCTCATTCAAACAACATCTTGATCTTAAAACTCTCATCCTTGTTTTTAAATCCCTCCATGCCTTACCGCTCCCTATCTCTGTAATTTCCTCTAACCCACAATGCTTCAAGATCTTGGCATTCATCCAGTTCTGCCCAGTACAGCATTCCTGATTTTATATGCTTCATAATTTGTGGCTGTGCCTTCAGTTGCCTCAGCAGCAAGCTCTGGAATTCCCTCCCTAAATACTTCCACCTCTCTAGTTTACTGTCCTCCTTTTAATCATTCCTTAAAACCTGCCTTTTTGATGAAGCTTTTGGTCAAATGATCCAATATCAACTTATGTGATGCAATGTGATATTGGGGGCGATTCTTCAATATTGGGCACAAGAGTTTGCACCATCGTGAACGCGTCGGGGCCCGGTTACGTACGATTCTGGCCCCCATAGGGGCCAGCATGGCACTGGAGCGGTTCACGCCGCTCCAGCCTCCTTTTGCGTGCCAAATGGGCGCCGCGCCAACCCGCGCATGCGCAGTTGGGCCAGCTCAATCCTGAGCATGCGCAGTTGGGCTGCGCCATTTTGCACATGCACGGGGGACTTCTTTAGCGCGCCGGCCCCGACTCAAGATGCAGTCGGTGTTCAGGGGCCGGCCGCGCCAGAAAGTAGGCCCGGGGGGTGGAGAGGCCGGCCCGCCAATTGGTGGGCCCGATCGCGGGCCAGACCCCATTGGAGGGCCCCCCCCGGTGAAGGAGCCACGCCCCCCCCCCACAGGCCATCCCCCGACCGTTCCCGCAGAGTTCCCGGCAGCAGCGACCAGGGGTGAACGGCACCGGCGGGACTCTGTCGTGTCGGCGTGGCCGCTCGGCTCAGTCGGGCCGGAGAATCAGTGACCTCCCCAATTCCTGCAGCCCGCGT
The DNA here is from genome assembly GCF_047496885.1 of Scyliorhinus torazame. Taxonomy (NCBI): domain Eukaryota; kingdom Metazoa; phylum Chordata; class Chondrichthyes; order Carcharhiniformes; family Scyliorhinidae; genus Scyliorhinus; species Scyliorhinus torazame. The sequence goes on along the minus strand of NC_092714.1, from coordinate 105,805,948 downwards.
CCAGTGCCGCGTCAAACGAACCGGCGCAAATGGCGCCGATTCTCTGCACCTCGGAGAATCACGCGCCGGCGTCGGGGCTCGGAGAATCACCCCCATTTTGTTTCATAATGCACCTATGAAACTCCTTGCAAGATTTTAGTACATTACAGGTAATATAAATATATAAGTTGTTGTGGATAGAGTAAAACAGTGACGTAACAAGCAGTTTCAGTAGGGTGTAAAAATAAGCAACCAATTACTGTTGCCTATTTTACACAGTGATCCAAGACCAATTTCACCCTCATTAACTTTCACCAATACAATGCTATATCGGACAAGTGAGAAGATGACTGTTTAGATGGGGCAATGAATTTTCCATACGCAGCTTTTAGACTTTAAGTGCATGATAACAATTCAGAAGCAACATTATCACGCAGAGCTGATGAAAAATTGCATTTGCAGAAGTGTTGAGAATCTATGAAACCACAGCAATGGAATTGTGCACTGAACTGATAGCTGGAGAAACTGCTATTTCTAGATTTTGCTATTTCGTAAGGTTTTGCGATGTGGTCATGTGATTATGAACAAGAGCTATGTACATTGGTTTCAAACATCCAGGGTCATTGGGTCATTAATGTTGCCATGCTTCATGTTGACAACTAACCCCAGTAATTCAAAACCATATCCGCAAGTTATCTAGGGGGGATGGCAGTGAAGGCAGTGCAATGTTCCTCCTGCAGAATGTTTGAGGTGAGCGATGATGTCAGTGTCCCTGCTGATTTCACTTGTGAGAAGTGCACCATAGCTCTCAGAAACTCGGTGTTCAGGGGCCGGCCGCGCCAGAAAGTAGGCCCGGGGGGTGGAGAGGCCGGCCCGCCAATTGGTGGGCCCCGATCGCGGGCCAGACCCCATTGGAGGCCCCCACCCCCGGTGAAGAAGCCCCCCTCACCCCCCCCCCCCACAGGCCATCCCCCGACCGTTCCCGCAGAGTTCCCGCCGGCAGCGACCAGGGGTGAACAGCACCATATCCAGCTCCTCAGAAACCGCGTTAGGGAACTGGAGCTGGAGCTGGATGAACTTCGGATCATTCGGGAGGCAGACATGGTCATAGATAGTAGCTTCAGGGATGTAGTTACTCCGAAGAATGAAGATAGATGGGTGACGGTGAGAGGGGCTGGGAGGAAACAGTCAGTACAGGAATCCCCTGTGGTCAGTTCCTCTTAGTAACAAGTATACCGCTTTGGATACTGGTGGGGGGGCTCCAGCTCGGAGTCCGTCCCTGTGGCTCAGAAGGGAAGAGGGGAGAGCAGGAGAGCAATAGTTATTGGGGACTCGATAGTTAGAGGGACAGATAGATGGTTTTGTGGCAACGAAAGAGACTCCAGGATGGTATGTTGCCTCCCGGGTGCCAGGGTCTGTGACATCTTGGACCGTGTTTTCAGAATCCTTAAGGGGGAGGGGGAACAGTCACAAGTCGTGGTACACATTGGTACCAACGACATGGGTAAGAGTAGGGACGGTGATTAAAACAGGAATTTAGGGAGCTAGGGTGGAAGCTGAGAGCCAGGACAAACCATGTTGTCATCTCTGGTTTGTTGCCGGTGCCACGTGCTAGCGAGTTGAGGAACAGGAAGAGAGTGCAGATAAACATGTGGCTGCAGGGATGGTGTAGGAGGGAGGGTTTCAGTTATGTGGATAATTGGAGCACATTCTGGGGAAGGTGGGACCTGTACAGACAGGACGGTTCGCACCTGAACCAGAGGGGCACCAATATCCTGGGAGGAAAATTTTCTATGGCTCTTCGGGGTGGGTTTAAACTAATTTGGCAGGGGAATGGGAAAACGAGCTGTAGTCCAGAAGCCAGTGTTGAGAGTAGTGAGGTACTGAGGAGGATATCCAGGTCGCAGGAGTGTACCCGGAGGCAAGAAGGTGGGTTGAAGTGTGTCTACTTTAATGCAAGGAGCATCCGGAATAAAGTAGGTGAACTTGGAGCGTGGATTGGTACTTGGGATTACGATGTTGTGGCCATTACGGAGACATGGTTAGAACAGGGACAGGAATGGTTGTTGGAAGTGCCGGGGTATAGATGTTTCAGTAAGAGTAGGGAAGGTGGTTAAAGAGGTGGAGGAGTAGCTTTGTTAATCAAGGATAGTTTAACGGCTGCAGAAAGGCAGTTCGAGGGGGATCTACCTACTGGGGTAATATGGGCTGAAGTTAGAAATAGGAAAGGAGCGGTCACGTTGTTAAGTTTTCTATAGGCCCCCAAATAGTAATAGAGATGTGGAGGAAGAAATTGCAAAGCAGATTATGGATCGGTGTGGAAGTCTCAGAGTAGTTGTCATGGGTGACTTTAACTTTCCAAATATTGATTGGAACCTCTATAGGTCGAACAGTTCGGACGGGGCAGTTTTTGTACAATGTGTGCAGGAGGGTTTCCTGACACAATACGTGGACAGGCTGACAAGAGGTGGGGCCACATTGGATTTGGTACTGGGGAATGAACCAGGCCAAGTGTTAGATTTGTTTCTGGGAGAGCACTTTGGAGATAGTGACCACAATTTGGTGTCTTTCACTATTGCAATGGAGGGGGATAGGGCCAATATGGCAGGGCAAGGTTTATAATTGGGGTAGGGGTAATTATGATGCGATTAGGCAAGAATTAGGGAGCATAAGATGGGAACAGAAACTGTCAGGGAAAGGCACAAATGAAAAGTGGAGCTTGTTCAAGGAACAAATACTGCGTGTCCTTGATAGGTATGTCTCCTTGAGCGGAGAGTTTAAAAGTTTGCGACCTGGGAGAGGTAAGTACTGTTTAAAAACCTCCTTACCTTGCAGGTCAGCTGTTAGTTTCGGGGGATCAGTTTCGGGAGCAGGCCTATTGGCTGACTGTAAATCAGGAAGGATACAAAAGGTGTGGCTGAAGTGCCTTTAGAAACAGAGTGCTGGAAGCAAACAGAGTGTATCTGAGTTTGGGTAAGGCTGAATTCGGGTAAGAGGTGAGTGAGGGCTGTGTTTTTTTTGGGAGTTTGGTGTTTGGGGTTGAGTTTCCCCCCCCCCCAAAAAACAATTGATTAAGTAAATTAATTAACTGGTTAAGGGAATTTGGTGCTCATCTCAAGGAGGTGCAGAGAAGCAGACCTGTGAGGGAGTCTCGGAGCAATTACATCACAGCCAGCAGGTAAGTGATTGGCTTGTGACTGGTAAGTGATTTAAAAAAAAAAATATTTTCTCTCTTTGACTTTCTCTTAGCTGTGTAGTGTAGTTCAAATTTAACTTCAGGTTTAAGTCATGGCAGGAGAGCTCAGACCCGTGTCATGCTCCTCTTGTGAGATGTGGCAATTCAGGGACCCTTCTGGTGTCCCTGACTCCTTCATCTGCAAGAAGTGTATCCAACTGCAGCTCCTGTTAGACCGCTTGACGGCTCTGGAGCTGCGGATGGACTCACTTTGGAGCATCCGCAATGCTGAGGAAGTTGTGGATAGCACATTCAGTGAGTTGGTCACACCGCAGATTAAAATTACTGAGGCAGATAGGGAATGGGTGACCAATAGACAGAGGAAGAGTAGGAAGGCAGTGCAGGGATCCCCTGCGGTCATCTCCCTCCAAAACAGATTTACCGTTTTGGAAACTGTTGGGGGAGATGGCTCACCAGGGGAAGGTGGCAGCAGCCAGGTTCATGGCACCGTGGCTGGCTCTGCTGCACAGAAGGGCGGGAAAAAGAGTGGCAGAGCTATAGTGATAGGGGATTCAATTGTAAGGGGAATAGACAGGCGTTTCTGCGGACGCAAACGAGAATCCAGGTTGGTATGTTGCCTCCCTGGTGCAAGGGTCAAGGATGTCTCGGAGCAGCTGCAGGGCATTCTGGAGGGGGAGGGTGAACAGCCAGCTGTCATGGTGCATGTAGGCACCAACGATATAGGTAAAAAACGGGATGAGGTCCTACAAGCTGAATTTAGGGAGTTAGGAGTTAAACTAAAAAGTAGGACCTCAAAGGTAGTAATCTCAGGATTGCTACCAGTGCCACGTGATAGTCAGAGTAGGAATGACAGGATAGCTAGGATGAATACGTGGCTTGAGAGATGGTGCAAGAGGGAGGGTTTCAAATTCCTGGGACATTGGGACCGGTTCTGGGGAGGTGGGACCTGTACAAATCGGACGGTCTGCATCTGGGTGGGACCGGAACCAATGTTCTCGGGGGTGTGTTTGCTAGTGCAGTTGGGGAGGGTTTAAACTAATGTGGCAGGGGGATGGGAACCGATGTAGGAAGTCAGTGGGGACGGAAACAAAAGGCAGGAAGGGAGAGTGTGTAAAGCATGACCAGAGAAAGCAGGGCAGAGAGCAAGGAAAGTCTACATTAAACTGCATTTATTTCAATGCAAGGGGCCTGACGGGCAAAGCGGATGAACTCAGGGCATGGATGGGCACATGGGACTGGGATATTATAGCTATGACTGAAACATGGCTAAGGGAGGGGCAGGACTGGCAGCTCAATGTTCCGGGGTACAGATGCTATAGAAAGGATAGAACAGGAGGTAAGAGAGGAGGGGGAGTGGCGTTTTTGATTAGGGAGAACATCACGGCAGTACTTAGAGGGGATATATCCGAGGGTTCGCCCACTGAGTCTATATGGGTGGAACTGAAAAATAAGAAGGGAGAGATCACCTTGATAGGACTGTACTACAGGCCCCCAAATAATCAGCGGGAAATTGAGGAGCAAATATGTAAGGAGATTACAGATAGCTGCAAGAATAATAGGGTGGTAATAGTAGGGGACTTTAACTTTCCCAACATTGACTGGGACAGCCATAGCATTAGGGGCTTGGATGGAGGGAAATTTGTTGAGTGTATTCAGGAGGAATTTCTCATTCAGTATGTGGATGGACCGACTAGAGAGGGGGCAAAACTTGACCTCGTCTTGGGAAATAAGGAAGGGCAAGTGACAGAAGTGTTAGTGAGGGATCACTTTGGGACAAGTGACCATAACTCCATTAGTTTTAAGATAGCTATGGAGAATGATAGGTCTGGCCCAAGAGTTAAAATTCTTAATTGGGGCAAGGCCAATTTTGATGGTATCAGACAGGAACTTTCAGAGGTAGATTGGGGGAGACTGTTGGCAGGCAAAGGGACGGCTGGTAAATGGGAGGCTTTTAAAAATGTGTTAACCAGGATTCAGGGTAAGCACATTCCCTTTAGAGTGAAGGGCAAGGCTGGTAGAAGTAGGGAACCCTGGATGACTCGAGATATTGAGACTCTGGTCAAAAAAAGGAGGCATATGACATACATAAACAACTGGGATCAAGTGGATCCCTTGAAGAGTATAGAGATTGTCGAAATAGAGTTAAGAGGGAAATCAGGAGGGCAAAAAGGGACATGAAATTGCTTTGGCAAATAATGCAAAGGAGAATCCAAAGAGCTTCTACAGATACATAAAGGGAAAAAGAGTAACTAGGGACAGAGTAGGGCCTCTTAACAAGGACATCTATGTGCAGAGCCACAAGAGTTGGGTGAGATCCTGAATGAATATTTCTCATCGGTATTCACGGTGGAGAAAGGCATGGATGTTAGGAAACTAAGGGAAATAAATAGTGATGTCTTGAGAAGTGTGCATATTACAGAGGAGGAGGTGCTGGAAGTCTTAAAGCGCATCAAGGTAGATAAATCCCCGGGACCTGATGAAATGTATCCCAGGATGTTGAGGGAGGCTAGGGGGGAAATTGCGGGTCCCTAACAGAGATATTTGAATCATCGGCAGCCACAGGTGAGGTGCCTGAAGATTGGAGAGTGGCGAATGTTGTGCCCTTGTTTAAGAAGGGCAGCAGGGAAAAGCCTGGGAACTACAGACCGGTGAGCCTAACGTCTGTAGTAGGTAAGTTGCTAGAAGGTATTCTGAGAGACAGGATCTACAAGCATTTAGAGAGGCAAGGACTGATTCGGGGCAGTCAGCATGGCTTTGTGCGTGGAAAATCATGTCTCACAAATTTGATTGAGTTTTTTGAGGGGGTGACCAAGAAGGTAGATGAGGGCAGTGCAGTAGACGTTGTCTACATGGACCTTAGCAAAGCCTTTGACAAGGTACCGCATGGTAGGTTGTTGCAGAAGGCTAAAGCTCACGGGATCCAGGGTGAGGTTGCCAATTGGATTCAAAATTGGCTGGACGACAGAAGACAGAGGCTGGTTGTAGAGGGTTGTTTTTCACAGTGGTGTGCCTCAGGGATCGGTGCTGGGTCCACTGTTATTTGTGATTTATATTAATGATTTGGATGAGAATTTAGGAGGCATGGTTAGTAAGTTTGCAGATGACACCAAGATTGGTGGCACAGTGGATAGTGAAGAAGGTTATCTAGGATTGCAACGGGATCTTGATCAATTAGGCCAGTGGGCCGACGAATGGCAGATGGAGTTTAATTTAGATAAATGTGAGGTGATGCATTTTGGCAGATCGAATCAGGCCAGGACCTACTCAGTTAATGGTATGGCGTTGGGGAGAGTTATAGAACAAAGAGATCTAGGAGTACAGGTTTATAGCTCCTTGAAGGTGGAGTCGCAGGTGGACAGAGTGGTGAAGAAGGCATTCGGCATGCTTGGTTTCATTGGTCAGAACATTGAATACAGGAGTTGGGACGTCTTGTTGAAGTTGTACAAGACATTGGTACGGCCACACTTGGAATACTGTGTGCAGTTCTGGTCACCCTATTATAGAAAGGATATTATTAAACTAGAAAGAGTGCAGAAAAGATTTACTAAGATGTTACCGGGACTTGATGGTTTGAGTTATAAGGAGAGGCTGGATAGACTGGGACTTTTTTCCCTGGAGCGTAGGAGGCTTAGGGGTGATCTTATAGAGGTCTATATAATAATGAGGGGCATAGATAAGGTAGATAGTCAACATCTTTTCCCAAAGGTAGGGGAGTCTAAAACTAGAGGGCATAGGTTTAAGGTGAGAGGGGAGAGATTCAGAAGGACCCAGGGGGCAATTTCTTCACTCAGAGGGTAGTGAGTGTCTGGAATGTGCTGCCAGAGGTAGTAGTAGAGGCGGGTACAATTGTGTCTTTTAAAAAGCATTTAGATAGTTACATGGGTAAGATGGGTATAGAGGGTTATGGGCCAAGTGCGGGCAACCCATGGGTAAGATGGGTATAGAGGGTTATGGGCCAAGTGCGGGCAACTGGGACTAGCTTAATGGTAAAAACTGGGCGGCATGGACTGGTTGGGCCGAAGGGCCTGTTTCCATGCTGTAAACTTCTATGATTCATGTCCCTGTCAGGCAGGGAGGAAATGGCCGTGTGAGGGAACCATGGTTCACAAAAGAGGTTGAATGTCTTCTCAAGAGGAAAAAGGAAGCGTATATTAGGTTGAGAAAACAAGGTTCAGTTGAGTCGCTTGAGGGTTACAAGGTAGCAAGGAATGAGCAAAAAAAGGGCTTAGGAGAGCTCGGAGGGGGCATGAGACGTCCTTGGCGGGTCGGATCAAGGAAAACCTGAGGCTTTTTACTCTTATGTGAGAAATAAAAGAATGACAGGGTGAGGTTAGGGTCGGTCAAGGACAGTGGTGGGAACTTGTGCATGGAGTCAGACGAGATAGGAGAGGCATTGAATGAATACTTTTCTTCAGTGTTCACTGAGGAGAGGGGCTATGTTTTTGAGGATGAGAGCGTGATACAGGCGGGTTGGCTGGAGGAGGTAGATGTTCTGAGGGAAGATGTATTAGCAATTCTGAAAAACCTGAGGGTCGACAAGTCCCCTGGGCCAGATGGGATATATCCTAGGATTCTTTGGGAGGCAAGGGATGAGATTGCAGACCCTTTGGCTTTGATCTTTGGGTCCTCACTGTCCACGGTGATAGCGCCAGAGGATTGGAGAGTGGCAAATGTTATTCCTCTGTTCAAGAAAGGGAATAGGAATGACCCTAGTAATTATAGGCCGGTTAGTCTTACTTCGGTGGTCGGTAAGTTAATGGAAAGGGTCCTGAGGGATAGGATTAATGACCATTTGGAAAGATGCAGCTTAATCCAGGATAGTCAACACGGATTCGTGAAGGGTAAGTCTTGCCTCACAAATTTGATTGAATTCTTTGAGGAGGTAACGAAGTGAGTAGATGAAGGTAGAGCAGTTGATGTCGTATACATGGATTTCAGTAAGGCGTTTGATAAGGTTCCCCATGGTCAGCTCATGAAGAAAGTAAGGAGGTGTGAGATAGAGGGAAATTTGGCCAATTGGATAAGTAACTGGCTATCACATAGAAGGTGGTGGTGGATGGAAAATTTTCAGACTGGAGACCAGTTACCAGCGGTGTACCACAGGGATCAGTGCTGGGTCCTCTGCTATTTGTGATTTTTATAAATGACTTGGAGGAGGGGGCTGAAGGGTAGGTCAGTAAATTTGCTGATGACACCAAGATTGGTGGAGTAATGGATGAGTTGGAGGGCTGTTGTAGGCTGCAAAGAGACATTGATAGGATGCAGAGCTGGGCCAAAAAATGGCAGACGGAGTTTAACCCTGATAAGTGCGAGGTGATTCATTTTGGTAGGACAAATTTGAATGCGGATTACAGGGTCAACGGCAGGGTTCTGAGGAATGTGGAGAAACAGAGAGATCTTGGGGTTCATGTCCAAAGATCTCTGAAGGTTGCCACTCAAGTGGATAGAGCCGTGAAGAAGGCCTATAGTGTTTTAGCGTTTATTAACAGGGGGCTTGAGTTTAAGAGCTGTGGGGTTATGCTGCAACTGTACAGGACCCTGATGAGACCACATTTGGAGTATTGTGTGCAGTTCTGGTCACCTCATTATAGGAAGGATGTGGAAGCATTGGAAAGTGTGCAAAGGAAATTTACCAGGATGCTGCCTGGATTGGAGGGTAGGTCTTATGAGGAAAGGTTGAGGCAGCTAGGGCTTTTCTCATTGGAGCGAAGGAGGATGAGAGGTGACTGAATAGAGGTTTATAAGATGATGAGGGGGATAGACAGAGTGGACATTCAGAGACTATTTCCTCGGGTGGATGTAGCTGTTCTCAGGGGACATAAATATAAGGTTCGGGGTGGGAGATATAGGAGGGATGTCCGAGGTAGGTTCTTTACTCAGAGAGTGGTTAGAGTGTGGAATGGACTGCCTGCTGTGATAGTGGAGTCAGATACTTTAGGAACTTTCAAGCGGTTATTGTATAGGCACATGGAGCACACCAGAATGACAGGGAGTCTGATCTTGGTTTCAGACAAAGCTCGGCACAACATCGAGGGCCGAAGGGCCTGTTCTGTGCAGTACTGTTCTATGTTCATATTTAATTATCCTCTACTTTTTCTTAATACAACTTAAACAAAGTGTAAAAAATATGCCTTTTGAAGTCTAAATCGATTTGTCCATTATTTTGAAAAATATGTGAGAGTGGTGATGCAATGAGTTTATGCTCAAAATAAGAAAGTGAATGTTTGGAAGTAGAATACTTTCCTCATTTTCTAATCATTATCTGATGCAAGCAATACCAGATCAAGCCTTATGTTTATTAGATGAAGAGGAAAGTCACTTGAGTTCTGCTCCCTTCTGGAACATGGAAGACATTTCCAGTTTGGTAAGCCAGGATAATGACTGAGTTCCAGTTGTTGATGAATTATGAGTACGTTTGAGTAGTAGGGTAGCCTTTCATTCATTTGTAATGGGTTGAGAATGCTCATGTTAATTTCACTTCCAGGTCTTGTGGCTGACATGAGAGAACGGAAAGGAAATACATTTTGGTCCATTTTCAGGCTTGAAATTAGCAAGAGGATTGAAACTCACCCAAAATTGATACTCAGGTCTCATCAGCAGATTGCTAGCAAGCTGGGGGCGTCAATCTGGCACACAAAGGTAATTAATTGATTCCTCAACTTCATCTGGTAAGATCTGGTGGCTCGAAGATGATCTGGAGGGAGCCAATCCAGAGTCAGCAGCAGTTGTTGAGATTGCTTTGAGATCTGAGAGGAGCGTTCACAGAATTATCACAGCGCAGAAGGAGGCCAATTGGCCCATCATGTCTGCACCACGTCTCCGAATGAGCAATCTACTTATTCATTCCCTTGTCTTGTCCTTGTAATCCTACACATTCTACCTTTTCATTTATGCATCTTCTCCCTCAGGTGGGCCCTCTGTGGGTGTTTTTTGGACCACATGTAGACATAGCTTTTCTGAATACAGATGGGTCTAGTACAGGCAATGTTCAGGCAAGACAATTTCAGGAGAAGAACCTCAAACAGATATTTGTCCCTCTTCATGTCAAAATCCTGGACTTAAAACAGATTTCTTCTGAGAGACCTGATTTCATTATTAGAGCACTTACCAAGATGGCAGCATGGCATATTGGACCATTTGTCACCGTTTTATGGCGTGATTCAGCCGCCTAGTCATGCCAGACTTGGTGTCGGGTTGAGGCCATTGAATCTCGCAAGAGGCCTCTCGCACCATTTAACAGTCGAAATACCTCAAGAAATTTCATGAAATCACGCAAGGTGTCAGGATATGGATCTCGCCCTCACTGGGTCTGATCAAGATCTGCATATTTAAATGAACCATTAGGCTCATTTAAATATGCATTCGCGAGATTTTCCCAGCCCGCGACCTAATGGCCGAACCTGGGAGAACTCGCCAGGGCGCCGTTTAGTACTGGTTTTCACAAATGTCAACAAGTCATAATGGCACCTGGGGGAGGTGTCTCAGGCCATTAGAGACCCCCGGATGGTCAGGGACAGATCAGGGTAGCCCTCTGGCACCCGGGCACCCTGGCAGTTCGATCCAGACACCATGGCAGTGCCACTGTAGCACTGCCAGGATGGCACTGCCAGTGTGACAGGCTGGCAGTGCAAGGGTGCCAGGTTGGCACTGCCAGGAATCAGGCCCGGGCGGTCTACCAGGTGGATGGAGTGGGCGGTTACAGTGCATTCCCAGGGCCTCACTGAGGTTGATGGGGAAGTAGGATTGAAATCGGTGGGGAGCTGAAGGGTGGGGGGGAACAGTTTGGGGCAGCCTTCCAAAGTGGCGCTCCAATCTGTGAGGAAATGACTCGAGTGGAGAGAAACCCAGAGGCCAAAACAAATGGCAAAATACAGGGTGTTTCTCGACGCTGCAGCCGGTACAGGCTTGGAGGGCCGAAGGGCCTATTCCTATGCTCTACTGTTCTTTGTAAAAATGCCCAAAACCAGACATAGATTTTATTTCCAATTGAATCCTGCCCTACAACTCTCAATAGGGCATGCAATCCACAAACTTCTACCCCAAGGTTTCTATCCCACTAATTAAGTGTGCCATCCAGTACCATGACCGCGTCAGAATTGTATGCAAGCTTTACTTGGCATTAAATTCAATGAAAAACATGTATTGTAAATTTTAATGGACAAGCAACTGCTGTTTGCAATCTTAGCTGGCATGGAAACCATTAGCAATCTGTTTAAATCAAACATCTGGTTCAATTTTATAGCAAACAAAAAAAATTCACAAGGGGAAATTTTGGGACAGTCGGCTTATTTCATACACAGCAAACACTTACAACTTAACACAACTTAGTGGCCATTACTGAAACATGGTTAAAAGATGGTCACGACTGGGAGTTGAATATCCAAGGGTATCAGCCTCTAAGAAAGGATAGAATGGACGGTAAGGGCGGTGGTGTAGCTTTGTTGTTTAAGGATGGCATCTGGGCAATAGTAAGGGATGATATTGGTGCTATGGAGGACAAGTTTGAATCAATTTGGGTGGAAATCAGGAATAGTAAGGCAAAAAGGTCACTGATAGGAGTAGTCTATAGGCCACCAAATAGTAACAGGATGGTAGGGCAGGCAATAAGCAAAGAAATAACGGATGCATGTAGAAATGGTACAGCGGTTATCATGGGAGATTTTAATCTGCATATCGATTGGTTTAACCAGGTTGGTAAAGGCAGCCTTGAGGAGGAGTTTATAGAATGTGCCCGGGATAATTTCATGGAACCGTATGTAATGGAACCTACAAGGGAACAAGCGGTCCTAGATCTGGTCCTGTGTAATGAGGCAGGATTGACTAATGATCTCATAGTTCGGGATCCTCTTGGAAGGAGTGACCACAATATGGTGGAATTTAAAATACAGTTGGAGGATGACAAGGTAAAATCAAACACTAGTGTTTTGTGCTTAAACAAAGGCGATTACGATGAGAGAAGAACTAGCTAAGGTAGACTGGGAGCAAAGACTTCATGGTGAAGCAGTTGAGGAACAGTGGAGAACCTTCTGAGCGATCTTTCACAGTGTTCAGAAAAGATTCATACCGACAAAAAAGAAAGACGGTAGAAAGGGGAAAAATCGACCGTGGATATCTAAGGAGGTGAGGGAGAGTATCAAATTGAAGGAAAATACATACAAAGTGGCAAAAATTAGTGGGAAACTAGAGGACTGGGAAATCTTTAGGGGACAACAGAAAGCTACTAAAAAAAGCCATAAAGAAGAGTAAGGTAGACTATGAAAGTAAACTGGCTCAGAACATAAAAGCAGATAGTAAAAGCTTCTATAAATATATAAGACAAAAAAGAGTGGCTAAGGTAAATATTGGTCCTTTGGAAGATGAGAAGGGAGAATTAATAATAGGAGACGGGGAAATGGCTGAGGAGCTGAACAGGTTTTTTGGGTCAGTCTTCACAGTGGAGGACACAAATAACATGCCAGTGACTGATGGAAATAAAGATATGATAGGTGAGGACCTTGAGATAATTGTAATCACTAAGGAGGCAGTATTGGGCAAGCTAATGTGGATAAAGGTAGACAGGTCTCCTGGCCCTGATGGGATCCATCCCAGAGTGTTAAAAGAGATGGCTAGGGAAATTGTAAACGCACTAGTGATAATTTATCAAAATTCACTAGACTCTGGGGTGGTCCCAGAGGATTGGAAAGTAGCAAACGTGACACCACTGTTTAAAAAAGGAGGTTGGCAGAAAGCGGGTAATTATAGGCCGGTAAGCTTAACTTTGGTTGTAGGGAAAATGCTGGAATCTATCATTAAGGAGGAAATAGCGGGGCACCTGGAGGGAAATTGTCCCATTGGGCAGACGCAGCATGGGTTCACAAAGGGTAGGTCGTGTCTGACTAATTTGGTAGAATTATTTGAGGACGTTACCAGTGCAGTAGATAACAGGGAGCCAATGGATGTGGTATATCTGGATTTCCAGAAAGCTTTTGACAAGGTGCCACACAAAAGGTTGCTGCATAATCTAAAGATGCATGGCATTGTGGGTAAAGTGGTAGCATGGGTAGAGGATTGGTTAACTAACAGAAAGCAGAGAGTGGGGATAAATGGGTGTTTCTCTGGTTGGCAACCTGTAACTAGTGGGGTCCCTCAAGGATCAGTGTTGAGCCCGCAGTTGTTCACAATTTACATAGACAATTTGGAGTTGGGGACCAAGTGCAATGTGTCAAAGTTTGCAGACGACACTAAGATGAGTGGTAAAGCAAAAAGGGCAGAGGATACCGGAAGTCTGCAGAAGGATTTGGATAGGTTAGGTGAATGGGCTAGGGTCTGGCAGATGGAATTCAATGTTGCCAAGTGTGAGGCTATCCATTTTGGGAGGAATAACAGCAGAATGGATTATTATTTAAACGGTAAGATGTTAAAACATGCTGCTGTGCAGAGGGACCTGGGTGTGCTGGTGCACGAGTCGCAAAAAGTTGGTGTGCAGGTGCAACAGGTGATTAAGAAGGCTAATCGAGTTTTGTCTTTCGTTGCTAGAGGGATGGAGTTCAAGACTAGGGAGGTTATGCTGCAATTGTATAGGGTGTTGGTGAGGCCGCATCTGGAGTATTGTGTTCAGTTTTGGTCTCCTTACCTGAGAAAGGACATATTGGCACTGGAGGGAGTGCAGAGGAGATTCACTAGGTTGATCCCAGAGTTGAGGGGATTAGATTATGACGAGAGGTTGAGTAGACTGGGACTGTACTCATTGGAGTTTAGAAGGATGCGGGGGGATCTTATTGAAACATATAAAATTATGAAGGGGATAGATAGGATAGATGCGGGCAGGTTGTTTCCACTGGTTGGGGAAAGCAGAACTAGGGGGCATAGCCTCAAAATAAGGGGAGGTAGATTTAGGACGGAGTGTAGGAGGAACTTCTTCACCCAAAGGGTTGTGAATCTCTGGAATTCCTTGCCCAGTGAAGCAGTTGAGGCTCCTTCTTTAAACGTTAAGAAAAAGATAGATGCCTTTCTAAAGAATAAAGGGATTCGGGGATATGGTGTACGGGCCGGAGAGTGGAGCTGAGTCCACAAAGATCAGCCATGATCTCATTAAATGGCGGAGCAGGCTCGAGGGGCCAGATGGCCTACTCCTGTTCCTAGTTCTTATGTTCTTATGTTCTAACACCAATTTTTATTGTCAATGGAAGAAAGTTGTCCCAATTCAACGTTCACCACTCTGTCTTTCATATCTGTTTCAACACAAATGTGGGCTTGAGAGAAGAAAGTTCAATAGTGACAACATTCATTTTATTTTTCTCGTTATCCTGTGTCGACATGTCTGTCCTGCTTTTCCCTCCTTTCTAATTTCTGCATCTGGAGGGTGTTGTTTTTTTCCTTCATCCCTTTTTCTGTCTCTGTTTCTTTTGTTTTTCTTCTAAATTAAAATCAGAAATTTTAAGCCTCAACTAAATTAATATTTCTCATTCAATGTTCAGAGGAATTATTTTTTTTTAAACATCAGCTGTTATAAACTATAAACATGTCAAACTTGAAATCACTAAAATTTTAATTACTTATGAACAGGGGAATTTTATCCCCATGTGATGCTGACACCCCTTACACTAATGCTAGCAGGTGATAACAAACACATTGATATTAAACTCCCTAAAATAATCATGACTATTTAAAGTGAAGCTATTTATTCTCTAATCCTATGATCTATTTTTCACTCCAATGAGCACCATGTATACTTGTGAAGACAGACAGCAGACTTAGTCCCTTACCTCTCCCTGTAGAGCTTCCTTTGATGGAATCTAATTCATCAAATTTATATATGACGTGGCGGCGGTTTGTTAAATTATCCTGTACTGTAATGTTTTACCCAAGATTGTTTTCAGCTGGGACAGAGAGCGGGGGCTGGAGGGCGCACTGCTATGGGTGTTTTGGGGAGATTGCAACGAGTGGGGGGGGGGGGGGGCCTGCAAAGGGGGCTCTGCACTTGGTACCTTTTTGGCAGGAGATCGGGGCCTCTGGTAGGGGGATGGGCTAGGGGCTGGTTAAGGGACTTGAAAGGGCACGGGGAGATACAATCAGGTTGATGGGTCCTTGGTGTGTGGAGGGAGGGCCCGAGTGCTCGGGCGGGAGACAGTCAGGCACTAAGGGCATGGGTCAGCGTAGCTAGCGTAGGTCAGAGGGCACCTGGGAGAATAGAAGGAGGGGCGGGCTAGGGCCAAGCACAGGGCTGACCTGGCAGGTCAGGCCTCGGGGGGGGGGGCAGCTGAGAAGTAAAGCAGAGGAGACTTAAGTGGGCAAGGGGGGGTGACCAGGGATCCCCCGGGGGAGAAAGTTGTTTGCAGACTCTCAGGGAACAGCGCAGGAAACCAACAGCAGCAGCACCCGGGGGATTGGGGTGTTAGAGCCACGTTAGTTTAGTTGAACACGTGTGGCATGGGCAAAGAGAGCTGATAGGGGAAGTGCCTTATTAACATGTTTATTCTTTCCCACTGTTCATTTTCACTATGTTAGGGCTCTTTGCATCGGGCCTTTTTTTCTTCTCTGTAAATGTTACAAATTTGTTTTAAATAAAAAATTCAAATTTAAAAAAATAAAAATTTATATTTGACATGCTGCTTAGAGCATTACTTAAAATGTCAGATTTTATTTTTACTGTGGATAATATAAGACTGCCGTTGTTCCCATAACAAGTACATTCAGTCCTTTTCCCAATGCTGGTACACAGTCAATATTACAGTAAATGATGTGCAAAGTTCACACTGTAAGGTAGACCAGTGTTTAAATTAGTTCCTGGAGCATTGTGGAACACTTGGTACCTCTTACCTTTGCAGTGCATATTTCCTCCAGGTTTGGATGCTGGTGCAAGCTGTGTTACCTTATGCCAGGTAGTTCTGAAGAATATTTGTATTCATTGTGATGAATTCAATGCCATATTATCCATCGAAGATTTGTAGCAAACCTTCTGTAATCATAGCAGGTCATTTTTATGTTATAGGTGGCTGCAGCACCTTGAGCATCCTCAATGACTGTATTATAGTGGTCAATGAATAATATTGTACGGTTATTTTCTATTGAAAAAAATGAGGTACCTGTGAGCAAGTGTCAGCAAATATTTTATTATTCTAAAGACTCTTGGCATCGAAACCAAACATTTTCACAAGTCAGTGACTTTTTGTTTTAATGAGTTTTCCTGAAATAAATAAAACATAAGTTACAGGGTTCTACTGCTTTAATAGTGCAGCCATCTATTTGACTTGCTCATCTTCAAGATATACATCACAGTAAACTATGCAAAGCTCACAATTACTATTAATATAAACACAACACACAAGTTGCCTAGGTGGATAAAATGCTTCTTCAAGCAGTTGTCATTGAACGTTGCTCCTGGCTATGTGCCGTGCATGTTGAGAACATGCCATGATGAACCAAAATAGGACATTCAAAGTGTGAGGCATTACTGGAGGAATCAATATAGGATTTTTCCAATTCCTAGCTAAGGACCATTGCTAAGTGTAGGATCCTGAATGTAGCTGCATTGATGTTCTGTCATTCTCTGCATTAGCTGGATCTTCAATTAACATCTGTTTTAGTCAATCTTTATGTTAGCTAGATCTTCAATGAGCATCTGCTTTAGTAAATGTTTTCCAGTTGCAGCATATAACAGTACCATTTCTCCTCTATAATTTTAAGCAGATTGGTTGTATGAGGCATGTTTTGGCCATTGAAACAGTATTGTTGTTCTACTGTAAATGTTTTGAAGCTTAATAACATTATTTTTGTTGTTATGTTCATGTATTTTTAATGAAATACCATTTGAAATGTTTAGTGTGTTCTTGGAATCTGAGACTGAGAATTGTACAGCACAAAAGGAAGTCATTGAGCCAAACGGGTCTGTGATCTCATTAGTCTCCCATCCCTGCTCTTTCCCCGTATAGCTGCAATTTTTTCCCTTCCATTATTTATCCAATTCCTTTCTTCTGCATTGTACACATGCAATACCATCCTCATGTGGCATGACTGAATCCTCTTTCAAGTGATAAAGGTCTACAGCACAGAAAAGGCCCTTTGCATCTGCACCGGTCAAAAACAACCATCTAACAATTCTAATCCCATTTTTCAGCACTTGGCCCACAGCCGTTTATGCCTTGACAACACAAGTGCGCATCTAAATACTTATTAAATGTTGTCAGGGTATGTGCCTCACCATCCTTTCAGGCAGTGAGTTCCAAACTCCCACCACCCTCTGGGTGAGAAAGCTTTTCCCGCACATCCCCTTTAAATCTCCTGTCCCTTACCTTAAATCTCCTGTCCCTTACCTTAAATCTATGCCCCCTGGTCATTGGTCCCTTCCAATAAGGGAAAAAGTTTCTTCCTGTTCACTCCATCTCCCTGTTCACCCTCAATCTCCTCTGCACCGAGGCAAACAATCCCAGTCTATCCAATGTCACTTCATAACTAAAACTCTCCAGCCCAGGCAAGATCCTTGTACATTTCCTCTGCACCCTTTCCAGTGCTATCACATCCCTCCTATAATATGAATTCCGGAACTGCACACAATACTCTAGCTGTGGCCTGACCAACGTTTTACACAGTTCCAGCACAATCTCCCTGGTCTTAAACTCTATGCCTCAGCTAATAAAGGCCTCCTGACTGAGGAGACATCTAACTCCTCTTTGTTGTCCTCTGGCAGCATATCCCTCCTTTGCAGTGTTAGGTTGTGCAGGACACAGCAAACAATAATAATGCAGGACTTGCGAGTATTGGGAGAACCTCACTTGACCAGCCCAAACATAAGGGGCGCGATTCTCCACCCCCACGCCGAAGTAGTCGCGCTGTCGTGAACGCCGTCGAGGTTCACGATGGTGCGGAACGGCCCCGGTCCCGACCGATTCAGGCCCTGACAATGGGCCAGTATCAGGGCCGCGTCATCTACCCGCGCCAGGCCTTGTCGCCCGTGTAAAAGCGGCGCCGAATAGATGACGCGGCCGGCGCCGCATAACGGACGTCATCCGCGCGTGGGCGGGTTGGCCGGCGCCAACCCGCGCATGCCTGGTTGCCGTCCTGTCCAAATCTGCCCCGCAAGAAGATGGGGGACGGATCTTGCGGGGCCGTGGAAGGAAGGAGGTCCTCCTTCAGAGAGGACGGCCCGACGATCGGTGGGCACCGATCGCGGGCCACCCCACATTCAAGGTGAAGCCCGGTGCAGGATCCCCCCTCGCCCCCCCACAGGCCGCCCCCCCAGCGTTCACGCACTGCCCACGACTGTAACGATCAGGTGTGGACGGCGCCTGGGGGAACCCGCTGTTTTGGCCTGGCCGCTCGGCCCATCCGGGCCTCAGAATCGCGGGGGTGCCGGAGAATCGCCATTTTGGGTATCTCCGGCAATTCTCCGGCCTGCGGCCCGCGAAACTCGACCGGCCTGTTCCCGCCACTTGGGAGAATCACGGGAGGGCGTCGGACCGGCGTCCCTGGAAATTTCGGCGCCCAGGCGATTCTCCCAACCGGCGTGGGAGTGGAGAATCGCGCCCATGATTTGCACATTTAAGAGGCCAATAGTTTGTTCTATTAAGGAACTTGTGGCTCAGTGTGCAGCATTGTATCTCTCCTCGGATGCATTCTGTGGCCAATGAACAGGAATCAATAATCATGTTTTCTGGGGGCCAACCTCTGAAGGGTCAAGCTCCCTCAAATATCTGTGGCACCTGGGAGTGACTCAAATTGAGTCGTGAGCTCCCTCAGTATATAGCATAAACATGCTGTATCTGCTTAATGAGCTGCAAACTCAGAAGAGTGAAATCCTTTTCTATTGCTGTCAAAGGCTGCTGCCAGGGGGCTCTGGAGGCCACAGGTGTGCAATCAATGGCGCCCTGCACTTGGGGGAAGCCTGAGATCACAGCGATATCCACTGCCCTGGCAGCCTGGTTTCCTTCATCCATGTGGAACTGCACATAATGGTGAGCTTTACTGAAAAGGGTATCTATCACTTCCCTTGTACACCTGTGGGTTGCCAATCGTGAGATTCCACAGATATCCCCAATGCACCAAAGGATTCACATGCAAAAAGGTTCAATGCGGCGGTAACCTTCCAAGCAACTGGTATGGGAGGCCCTTCCAGTCCGTGTGGCATAGGTTGCTCAAAGAAACTGTGGCAAATATGAGTTACCACATCCCTAGATAAGCAATAGCACCTGTGGCACTGTCTTTAACTCATCTCCATGTATGAGCTGTCTTTCTGTCGACCCTTGGTCATGCCAAATTACTTTTGGATTTGGCCCTTCCTCATCAGCATCTGAGACTCTTTGGGACCCCATTGGTTTCTTGTTCCTCAGGGTCTTCCTTGAGCTGTGCCAATTAGCAATGAGTCCTTTGTCTCCTCCATTCTAATCATAGCTATCAAGAAAGCAGTGCTACCTGCAGGCTGCATTCTCCACTCCTCCATGTATCTGTGAATGGATACAGTTGCACAATCAATGGCAGTTTCCATTAAATGGTCTCCCTCCATTTACAAGGCAGAAAGGCAGTCGCTAGCCCTTGACTTTCCTCTAGTCTGCACATGGCATCCCCAGGGCACCCCTTCTATGATGAGATCATCCTGGAGGCTGAGATTGGTGGCTGAGATTTCCCCTCACACATGAATGAGTATTCACAATGCGGCTCTTAAGTAGGGTCAAAAGATCTATGTCCCATGACTCAACAATCTGGCTTCTGGTTGATGTCCTCCAGTGTCCTTGGCAATAACTCTTGACACCCAATCCTTGTACTTGCGTCATGAGTGAAAAGTGGTCCCTTGAATGCCATGACAAGTACACTGGGAACATGAAGGCTTGTAGGCTCCATGCTGACTCTGTACTGTAGATGTGGGCATAGACTGTTTGACCCGACATCCATTCTGACATGTCTCTGTAAGGATCAGATGCCGATTAAGACCATATACATTACAGCACCTAAACCGACTGGATTCTCACCTAAGTGTGCAGCATTAGTAAAGGAGACCAGTTTGTTCATTGTGTATTATACCCTCGAGTCCAGCCCTCAGCTGAGCATGCTCTCCATGGTTTTAAGCAGGACATTTATAGGGTGTTCCTTCAGTTGGCCATAACTTGCTATGCTGAACTCTTCCCAGATGCCCTGAGAGCCCCCCCATGTCAGTTTTTTTCCAGTTTGGTTTGCAAACTCTGTCATTATTAGGTGATCTCGAAAATGACACTGTTGATGTTCATCCATGTGACCAGCTTCCAACATCCTTATCACCCATCGAGTTCCTCCCATCCTCCTCCATACTCAGCACCTCCTAATTTCCATTCGTCCTGTCACTATCCAACCTCCTATTGTTACCTTTGACCCCATTATTGTCCATTGGCTATTTCTGTTCCCCCTGACCCTCAGCCCTAAAATGTTGATATCCCCACGCCTGTTGTCGACCTGCCTCCTCCCTTTCTCAAAGTAACAGACACACTTACTTTTTGGGAGCATCCCATAACACACCCCGCCTCCCAAAGAGACCACCCAACCACCAGGAGCAAATTCCTGAGGCAAACCATTCTGTGCCTAACCATCATTTTCCAGAAACTCTTCTTCTCCCACCACCCCAACATAGACTGGGACTATGACAGGCATGCCATGAAAGGCACTCTAACATGGCCCACATAGCCCCAGGATGTTCTTTTCAATATGCCCCTGACAAAGTGCCCCCAGCTCCTCGACAGTCTGTTCAATATGCCCCTGACAGCATGACCTCAGCCTCAGGACAGTCTCCCACTTCTCCTTGGACAGTGTTACCCCAGGACAGTCCTTCACTATTCCACTTTGTTCCTTAACCACCCCCAGGGCTGCCTCAGTCTCCCACCTGCTTTCTTTACTTCCCCCTGAGCCCTGCCTTTGTCTCCTCCCTCCTCTCTTGTGTCCACAATGCACTCCTCCCCAGTCCTGCCTCCATTTCACCCCTTCCCTCACCTCACCCAGTCCTGCCTTTGTTGCCCCTTACCCTCTCACTCTTCCACCCCTGTTCCTGCCTGGTCTCACCCCTCCCCTCACATGTTGCAGCCCCTCCCCTCAGTCCGGTCTCTGTCTCCCCTTCCCCCCTCGTGTTCCACATCCTTCTCAATCCTGCCTCCATCTCCCCTGTCCCTGCTAGTCTTGACTTCCCTGCCCAACCTTGGCACAGCTTGCGCTACAGGCGCCTGTTATCTTACTGCAACACTTTAAAGCAGCATTTACTGACCTCCAAGCCGTGGATGAAGTGAAGCTCGCCAGGTGTGCACACTTGTATCCGGTCGGGAAACAGACTATATCCTTATTTCCCTCGGTGACGCACTTAATTTGGAGGGGGTACATAATTTCAGCAAATTCGCTTTTTAATGAGCATTCATGAAATGTAAATGATTCTGGACATCACTTGGCAGGTTACTAAACCTGCATTTAGCCCACCAGTTAAAATCAGGAGAACAAAATTCCAAACTAATTGCCGCCAGCAGGAAACTGACTTTTTCCAACGCACTAAATTTAGTGTCCGTCTCCCCCCCCCCCCCCTTCCAGGAGGACAACAATTTCCACCTGTAAAACCAGTTTTGCACTATCAGGTGATGAAGGGCTACCTACTCCTTGATGACACACATAGCTATAACACCCCTCCTATGCACACATACAAACTTTACTAATGAGAATAACTAATATATTCATTCCAGGTTTAGAAAGGAGCAGAAGTATTAATTTTTTTTTTTTACTTTAGAGTACCCAATTCATTTTTCCAATTAAGGGGCAATTTAGGTGTGGCCAATCTACCTAGCCTGCACATCTTTTTTAGGGTTGTGGGGGCGAAACCTATGCAAAAATGGAGAGACTGTGCAAACTCCATATGGACAGTGACCCAGAGCCGGGATCGAACCAGGGACCTTGGTGCCCTGAGGCAGCACTGTGCCACCATGCTGCCCCTAGAAGTATTAATTTCTGTGTAATGTGTACTGTAATGGAGCAACTGGTTAATCTTTTTTGTTGAGAAAACATTTTTTTGTGGTACAGGAAAGTCTTCAATGATTTCTGATCCATCTCTTAAGAAATAATGAATAATTTTTTCCTTGAGAGAATAAAGTGCATCTGTAGCTCTCTGCAGGCTGTTAGTGTTTAATCTTTAATGACCAGGAAGCCAGTGGTTGGAATGACAATGGATTTATTTATCATAGATTATCATAGAATTTACAGTGCAGAAGGAGGCCATTCGGCCCATCGAGTCTGCACCGGCTCTTGGAAAAAGCACCCGACCCAAGGTCAACACCTCCGCCCTATCCCCATAACCCAGTAACCCCACCCAACACTAAGGGCAATTTTGGACACTAAGGGCAATTTATCATGGCCGATCCACCTAACCTGCACATCTTTGGACTGTGGGAGGAAACCGGAGCACCCGGAGGAAACCCACGCACACACGGGGAGGATGTGCAGACTCCGCACAGACAGTGACCCAAGCCGGAATCGAACCTGGGACCCTGGAGCTGTGAAGCAATTGTGCTATCCACAAGGCTACCGTGCTGCCCGTATTTAACAGAACATGAGTCTGCCCAATGCAGTAACAATCACAGTCCCCATTGGGTCAACCAACATACCTGTCCCTGCTTGGACCTGCTTTTATGCTCGGTCTTCTGAGCCCCAGCTGAGTGGGCCTCCACCCACTACCGGGGAAGCTCATACTCCTTGAGCTTCACAGGGAGATTGAGTGTTTCCCTGTGGACCTTGTGGGGGTTATGACATAATTTGTTCTGTAAAATATGGCTATAGTACAGGATGATAGAACACAATGAGCCTCTTTCTCCTTCCCCACTCACATACTGTACAGAGTGGGAGAGCAAATTTAAATTTCGGAATATTCATAATTTGATGAACAACAAAGCCAATTAGGGCCAAATACTCCATCAAGATACACAGAGTACTATGCGTGGGTTTTATAATTGCCAGGAGAGACCAGTAGACTAACAAGGCCTGTTGCCAGAAGCTATTAATGATTATATGATTATGATGATGTCAGACACTTTTGTGGTTTATCTCAATAGAACAGAACAATTTTATAGAATCAAAATCATCACATTTTATAGCTTCGGCCGTGCCGAAGGTAATAGTAAAAGAATGAAGTCTAGTTATTTTCATGATAAATATGTTGGAAATATGCGTTATTGTATTCCACTGGAGTCTGTAAGATCTTCAAAAGATTTCCGAAGTACATGGTTCACGTTACAAGTGCAAGCATAGAACTGCAATGAACATTAGAGTAAAATATTATCAGGATAATAATAATAGTGGCAACAATTATGCGTGACAGTCTTGGATCGCTGGCTAAAACAATGGGAGTGAATTACACCCGACCTGACAAATTCAGCAGCCTGTATATAATGAGTGGTCCAATCGTGTCTATTTGTCCTTTCTGAGGTTCAGTTTAACAACCCATCCCCATCTATATTTTGGTGTGAAAGTATGTAAAATTGAAAATGGTGCAAGAGTTTATATCTTACAAAATAGTTTAACATGGACGAGGTTACATTGGTTGAGGATTCATTTTCATCTGTTTCAAACATTCTACATCTTTACTTCTGTGTGCCATGCACTGGGTGCGAGTGAACATTTATTATTGTGTAGCAAGCAAGCCTGGTTCAATGTTCTATGCCACTACCCCATTTCTGCTCAAAAAGCATGGTGGAAGATCCTATTTTTCTTAGTATTCCCTGTTAAAATTGTTACAGAATTTTGCAGGGTAGATACAAAGAGGTTGCTTCACCTGGCCAGAAAATCTAGAACTAGAGGATATAGTCAGAGAATAAGGGGCCAGCCATTTTGGACTGAGATGAGGAGACAGCTACACAGTGGGTTGTAAATCTTTGAGATTCCCTAACCTAGAGAGCTGTGGATGCTCAGACATTGAGCATTTTCAAATCCAAGATAGTTAGGCTGTTGAAGACCAAGGAATATGGCTGGAAAGTAGAGATGAGATCAGCAGACTCGAGAGGCCATATGGTCTACGCATAATCCTGTTTATTATGTTGTTAAATGCACAAATAATATATCACTGACGAAGTGCTATGGTACTTAATGTGGTGGGAACTGTAGGTTCACAGTTTTTGAACTAGTCATCCAATGAGCACAATTAATTTGAACAAGATAGCTTAACCTATTTACGCGTGAAACAACCTGCACAACTCCTTGAAAGGCAGCGATCTACAACTTTGAATTGGAGAAAGACACTTGAATGTGACACGAGACATGGAAAGATATAGGGCACGATTTAATGGGACAAAAACCAGAGTCCTGTTTTGGCCGCATTTAGCGGGGTGTTACTCAGCGCCTGCAGCACTGAGAACGACATGCTAAATGCTATTTAACTAATATTTGCTGTTTTTTGGCCTCGGCAAGGAACACCCCACCGAGGCCATACTTGCCTCATTTCCTGCACTGACAAGCTCAGCTCAGTGCAAGAAGAATATTTGCGGATCGAGCTACCAGTTTTAAATGCCGCCCCGCTCTTTCAAAACCCCTGATCTTTCAACCACCTGCCCCCCATCAGTCACCTCACCACTACTTCCAGAGCCCCCCCCCCCCCCCACTGCACCCAACCTACACCTTACGGGGTGCTCGAGCTCCCCCTCACCCCAGCTCTCATGGGCAAGGTACTCCGGGCGCAATCCCTGGCACAGGTAGCCTGGCACCTGGAGACATTGAGACTGCCAGCCTGGCATCCAGGTCACTGCCAGGGTGCCCAGGTGGTAGTGCCAGGCTGGCAGTTCCAAGGTGCCAGGCTGGCAGCCAAAGTGTTTGGGTGTGTCAGGGTACCACCCTGCCCAAAAGCCAACCATCCAGGGGTCTCTAATGGCCTGGGACACCACCTCCCCAGATGCCATTATGCCTGGTCCACGTAGGTGGAAACTAGGGTTAAATGGTACCCTGGGGAGGTCTCCCAAGTGAGGCCTTTAGTTCCAGGACATCGGGTGAATACGGTGCAGACATACTTAAATGAGCCATTATTTAAGTACGAGAGGCCTCTCACGAGATTCAATGGCCTCGTTGCATTACCAAGTCGGAAGCGGTGAGGCCATTAAATCGCGCCCATAATCAGTAAATGAAGAACAGCTCTTTTGAACAATGTAACCTGGGATCAATGCTACAAATCTGAGGTTGGATTTAGGCTTTGCAGAAAATGAGGAATGTCATTCAGAACTGAAGGTTCTATTAGTTGGTCCAAAGGCACCGGTCTAAGGTTGCCAAGTCTCCAGGATTGTCCAGGGGTCTCCAGGATTTCTTGGTTACTGATTTTTCCTCCAGGTTGTATGCATCAGAGGGGCACTAAAAAAAATTAATTTTCCATATTTCTTTAAACGTTTTTAATTATAAACGTTTTGGAAATGAAGGAAGTAAGATTGTCCAGACAGAAATTAAGATCCTGAAAGCTTTTCTGAATGGACGTGGCACGTGATCAATGGTCAGAGAGTGGGAGAGGGGTGGTTGGAGGTGGGAGGGCATATGGATTTTCCTGGAGGATTCCCAGCCAGACTTAGCCATCTTCCATCTGTCTGATCCTAAATGCCATGAATAAAACTTTCAGCAGAGGTGATGCTTGTACATAAAAGGGATTAATAATGGACTGGAAAAAAAACCATTACTCCATAACATGTTTAACATTAAAAGACATCTTGAGAAATATTCTCTTTCTGCAAATGTGTCTGGGAACATGAGATATTTTAAACTACTTAGTTTGTAGTTGGTTAAAGGGTTAAAAAAAATGCTCGAGTAAACCCACTGTTCGTTCTGACTGTGAACCATACAGATCAGTCAGGTTTCAGGTTTCATCCTTGGTTTGTGCTTCATTGGATGATCTCAGCTGGGCCATTATTCTCTAGCTCAATGATTCTCATAGGCATTCTATGAAACATATTGGGTTACAATGGGGGCTCATTACAGGCGATCTGCTAATTTATTGACTAGCTTTTGACAGCAAATAATTTCTGAACTTAAAAGAATGTCAATATTCACACTCCAGGGGCGGGATTCTCCGACCCCCCGCCGGGTCGGAGAATCGCCGGGGGCTGGCGTGAATCCCGCCCCCGCCGGTTGCTGAATTCTCCGGCACCGGATATTCGGCGGGGGTGGGAATCGCGCCGCGCCGGTTGGCGGGCCCCCCCCCGGCGATTCTTCGGCCCGCGATGGGCCGAAGTCCCGCTGCTGGAATGCCTGTCCCGCCGGCAAGAATCAAACCACCTCTCTTACCGGCGGGACAAGGCGGCGCGGGCGGGCTCCGGGGTCCTGGGGGGGGCGCGAGGCGATTCTCCGCTCCGACGGCAGAGTGTCGGCACCGGCACCAAAACGGGAGTGTTTCACTCCGCGGTCGGCGCCCGTTCCGGGACCCCATTCTGCACCATACAGCCAGCAGGGGCGTGGCGGGATGCGTGGGGGCACGGCCTCGGAGCAGCGTCGGTGACGCGGCGCCGCAATGCACATAAGGCGACGTGAGCGCACAGGCTGCCGATGGAGCAACATGGCACCAGGCCGAGCAGTGCCCCGGTTCACCGACTATGACCTAGAGATGCTCCTGGACGCCCTCGAGGAGAGGAGAGGGCGTCTGTACCCTGGACCCGGCCAGAGGGTCCCACCCAACATGGCCCGGCATCTGTGGAGAGAGGTGGGCGCGGCCATCAGTGCCATTGCGTTGACACCCAGGACTGGCGCGCAGTGCCGCGAAAAGCTCAACGACCTACTGAGGGCAGCCAGGGTGAGTACTCAGCAATGTGCCCATGGCACCAACTCCCTTACCCCCCACGTGTGTAACACCCACCTCCTCCCCAGGGGGACGGTACAACCACAGCCGTGACCTACATGGCTGCAGCGACCCATGCATGCCGCGTTGGCCGTGTGCCCTGTGCACCCATGTCAACATAGATCCAACTGCATGCATCGGACCACCTAACAATGCTGTCATTCCCCCCCCCCCCCCCGCCCCCCAGGAGGTGAGAGCCCATAACCAGCGAGAGCGTGCCCGAACCAGAGGGGGTGAACCTGACTTGCAGCCCCTCACCGTGCACAAGCAGAGGGCACTGGACATAGCTGGTGCACCCGAGGACCGGGTGATTGCCTATGCCGAGATCGGGGGCGCGCCACCAAGTGAGATCCCCCCCCCCTCTGCCTGGCCCCTCTCCGCTCAGCCCTCTCCCCTCAGCCCTCTCCCCTCAGCCCTCTCCCCTCAGCCCTCCCCCCTCAGCCCGTACCGTGACCCACACCCCCCTCCACCTGCCTAACCATGATGGTGTATTGTGTGTCACAGGGCCACGCGGTGTCCGACCGGGAGCACCAGGCAGACACCGCCCCCGGCCAGCGCCTGGGCGGCCAGCCCGCAGGGATTCTAACAGCGATGAGGAGGGCAGCTCCAACAACAGCCCTCCGGCCCAGTCCAGTGATGACACGCCGACCCAGGACACCAACACACAGGGGACAGACAGACACGGCACGATGACACAGGACACAAGCACACAGGGGACAGACAGACACGGCACGCCGACCCAGGACACCAGCACACAGGGGACAGACAGGCACGACACAATGACACAGGACACAAGCACACAGGGGACAGACAGACACGGCACGATGACACAGGATACAAGCACAGGGGATGGACAGGCACGATGACACAGGACACCAGCACACGGGACAGACAGGCACGACACGACGACACAGGACACCAGCACACGGGACAGACAGGCACAACATGACGACACGGGACATCAGCACACAGGGGACAGACAGATATGAAAGAACACAACACAACACCACCACGGAGGGGACGAACATACGGGCATGGCACCCCAGGGTACCCCCGACCGCAGATCCGATGAAGACACCGACGTTACGTCACAGCTGTCCCCTGCACCCTCCACCACTGCAGATACTCTCACCTCGGTTGGCCATTTTAGTGATGAGGCTTCTGGGACACTAACTGGTGCGCACCGCACAGCCGCTCCGGTACAGCAGGTGGAGGTAGGAGCAGCCGAGGGGCCGGACGGTCGGAGGGCAGCCCAGCCCCGGCAAACACCTGCCACTCAGACAGGTCCTGGGTTCCTGGAGTTCCCCCGCCCACCCATAGACCCGATGCAGTCAGGGACCCAGGGGCGTGATAGTGTGACGGCCGGTTTCCAGCATCTGCAGACGCAAGTGCAGGATTGCATCCGTGTCCAGGAGCAGGGAATGGTGCCGGTCATGAGTGCCACACAGGCCAACACCGCATGGATGGCATCCGCGATGGAGACAATGGTGGCGACGGTGTCGGGCATGGGACTAAGTTTGCAGGGCCTGGGGCTATCAGTGCACGCGTCCTCCGCGGCCCAGGACAGGGCTGCCATCTCACAGGCAGCCATGAGCCAGGGCCAGCTGAACATCGCAGAGGCACTCAACAACCTGGCGTGGTCCCAGCAGTCCATGGCCCAGTCCCAGCAGGCCATCGCTGAGAGCATCAGCGCCATTGCCCGGGTGATGGACGGCATTGTACAGAGCCAGACAGGGTTGGCGAACTCCCTGAGTTCCATGGCTGCGAATGTCTAGACCCTGGTCGATACCAGCGCGGGCTTCCAGGACTGGCAGCGCCAGGTGATGGTGGTGCCCTGGGTGCTGGATCCGCTCGCACCCCCATCCCATGGAGAGCCCCGGGGGCCACCGGGCACCCCGAGCAAGGAGGAGGTGCTGGGGCGCATTCCGGCTCCCCCTGCAGTGGGTTGCCGGAACGCCGCACCACCTCCCCGGTGCATCTAGTGGGCAGCGGGCAGAACAGGGTGGCACCACGCCATCCCAATTGCCCGAGGTGCAGCCTGGCCCATCCAGGCCGGGCCGCCCCAGGAAACGGCCGCCAAAGGGGATTCTAGTCACAGGGCAGGAATCACAGGAGTCCACCTCCAGTTCTGCTGTACCATCCGGGGGAACACCGAGACGTAGTCATAGGGTCCGTAAGGCTAGAAAGGTAGACACTGATGAGTAAATTGGCATGGGTGCAGGGCACAGAATAGTTAGATGGGCTAGGGCACAAGTACAGGACGTCTGTTATTAAACACATTCCACACCTACGTGAGCTGCCTCTGTCCGATGCGGGCGGGGACTGTGTGCTAGTGTGTGTGTGAGGGGCGCTGCGTTAGAAGTTGAGCTCCGGTGCGTGTAACGTGCCCCCCCCCCCGTGCCTGCTGGCCCAGCCGGCGGCACTGGGCAGCCTCCTGTTGCCGTCCATCCCCCATGTCCTGTGCATATGCTTCCCCCTCACCATCCCCCTCATCTGGAGCAGAGTTCCCCTAATCCTGACCGTCCTCCTGCTCCTCCTCCAGCACATCGCCCCTCTGCTGGGCTATGTTGTGCAGGACGCAGCAGACCACGAGGATGCGGCCGACCCTCTCCAACGGGTACTGGAGGCCCCCCCCCCAGAGCGGTCCAGACTCCTGAAACGCATCTTCAGCAGCCCAAAGCACCTCTCGACCACACTCCTGGTCGCTGCATGGGCATCATTGTAGCGGCGATCCGTGTCAGTCTGTGGCCTCCGGATAGGCGGCATTAGCCACGACCGCAACGGATAACCCCTGTCGCCCAGCAACCAGCCCCGCAGGGGGGTGTCCCTCAAACATGGCGGGGATGAACGATTGGGAGAGTATAAAGGA